>NC_136710.1:10987850-11673485 GCF_947650265.1 Symphodus melops | reverse complement strand
GAGGTAATCCTGGGTGGAGACCTGTTCTCTGTTGGGGGTAGACGTGTCAGGCCTGTTCCCAGGTCTGATGTTTGCCTTTAAAGTCGCCTCTAGCCCGGCAAGCCTCTGAAGAAAGTCACATTTTAGTTATAGATTCCAGGTGAGATTACTTTTTCTTTTTACCGCACTCAGGGGTTTGCTAACTTTGTGTGTTGATGGAAGAGTTTGTTAAGCTGCAGTAAGTGCTTCCGTGTGCAGTAACTTTTTGTGTGACGGTTAGGTGGTAACTGTACCTCACATTCCTTTTGGCCGTTTTCAAGTTGCTACCTAGGTACCATTATGCAATATTATTGTAGTGGGACTACAGGGTGGCAATTGTGTGTGGTGGTGTTGCTGTTTACATTTTGTTGTCACTTATGTTCATGTTCCGTGTACTCTGTATCATCTTAATGATGGTAGCGAATTTGCTTGTGGGAGTGGCATCCCACTGAATGGCTACCATTGTTGTTGATGCTTTACTTTTAAACAGTCGAATATCGAGGAAGGCATTTGGAGTTGGGACTGCTGTGCCTCTCATTCAGGGGTTGTCTGGTTTGTTGTGTCACATTGTTCTTAGTTGATTTGTTTTAATTTAGTTTGTGTATATGTAATATATGCCTTTGTTTGACTTGGTTAAGGTATTGTTATGGGTTAATTTGTGGATTGTTGTTAGCCACATAGGGCCGCCTTATGGTGGGCCAAGCATGCATTGACAATATCAGGAAACAAAAGTACAGTTACGATTTCCAATCATTTTTTAAGAATTGTCCGGAACATTAAACATACAAAGATTGTGATGATAATTCATGTGATAACAAAAAAAAAATACTGCAACTCAAGCTGATGAGGACGAGAATGGATGTAACAAATTTTATGGCTATCCCTTTGTTAATGGATGATATAGTTTAGTAACGGTGATTCAACGAGATGACTGAAATTGCTACCCTTAAACCCATGCTGCTCACTTAAACAGAACCGGACAGCTTTCAACTTTCAATATATTGCAGCTAACCTCTTCAAAATAGATTCTGTAAAAAAAAAGAAAATAAAAAGAAACGCTTACTAATGCAATATAGTTTAAACAAGTAAGATCACAAGACCTTTAAAATGAAATTGGCTGGAACAAAAACTCCAAATATTTAAATATCCTGGCGAGTGATAAAAATGTGTGTTGCCTTGGCATGTTTTGTACAACATTAGTACATAATAGGAGACTTAGGTACCTCATGCTGACACACTATCAGAGCTCCTCATTGAGCCAGACCTTACTTTATTAGAAATAATCTCTGAGAGATGTGCAAGGTCGACTTTATTTCCTGGCTCCCCCCTCAGAATATGAACTGCACGCTTCCCTACAACAAACGTAGCTAAGTAATACAGCTGGAAATATGACGTTCTTCTGTGGGTTTAAAATTCAAATGGAAACATTTTTAGTTCGAGGGATATTTTCTCTGGAAATTAAATGTTTAATGTGTGACTAGCTCTGCAAAAGAAGCACATTGTCCTTGCTTTAACCTCAGCATTTGACTTATTCCACAGTTCATGAATCATTTAGTTATCAAAGAATACTTTAGCAGCCCACTTCGGATTGGATTTTCAGCTTAAAGGATCCTTTTTTGTTCAATCTACCTAAGCTTCTAAGTGAACCTGACAGCCATTCCAGGAGAGAGAGGCAGGATCTGTCCACAGTTTAAGTTGAAAAGAAAACATCCGGCCCTATTTCACTGTACATTAAACCAATTAAAGGGTTGGAAGAGGGGGGGGGTTATAACATGTTAGAAAGATTTTACGCAAATGCTTGTCAGCTGCAGGTTTTAAGGATGGTTCACACATACTTAATTTTTTGGAGTGAAAACCAAAAGAATCTGAGTGTTACATGCTGATACTAGAGGCCGCCTACAGTTTGGCGCCGGGGAAGAATTCATTGAAAGAGCGCAGACAGTTGCAAAATAATGATGTTCATGAATAATGATGGAGGAGGTCTCAGAGGCTTCACACACATTTTAGTGCCAGGCAGCAAGAAACTGGCAGGATGGAGCTTATCGGGCGAATGCCACAAGATTCATGGGGGAAAATACTACAAATCCTGCTTGGCGAGAAAACAGTCGTGCATTAGTGTGTGTGTGTGTGTGTGTGTGTGTGTGTGTGTGTGTGTGTGTGTGTGTGTGTGTGTGTGTGTGTGTGTGTGTGTGTGTGTGTGTGTGTGTGTGTGTGTGTGTGTGTGTGTGTGTGTGTGTGAATGCGGGCCTTCCCAACAGCATGTCCTGAGGGTTTGAGGGTGCGACGTTGTATGAGCGTGCTTTGGCACGATGACAATTTACAGTCGAGTGTGAATGTGTGTAAGAGAAAAATGCAGACTAATCCTTAGAGGCATCACAAGGAAGAGGACAATCACAGCCGAAGGGTTTTCCGACCCTAGACGGGGGGCACCGGAAAAAGTCCCCAGACCAGCGCCTGTACCCATTGAGGACACTTTGAAAGGGCATTTCCAAACAGCTTACCAGAGGCCTCGCAAATCAAAAACAAGTACAGATGGAGGACGCCAAGGAAGAATGAAAACAATGAGCAATTTAGATAGATTCCACTAGCAGATAGTTTAAGGTCACTCCACCTTTGCTCAGCCACTTATGAGAGGTCGATTGCTGGAGATTGGGTTATTAACCCCTGAAGACCGACTGACAGGTACGGCTTCAATGGAATCCTCAAAGCGATGCAAATAAACAGAGCATGTTGTGTTTTGTTGAGTACATACTGGACGGGTGAAGAGCAATTTCAACTTGACCCTAACTTGAACCCTATTTATTTCACGTAGCAATTTCATCTTGCTGCATCAAAGGTTGTCTCTATAAGAATGGAGAAGATGAATTTTCCGTGTTCCCTTTTTTTTGTTGAGAAGAAACAATCCCCCCCCCCCCTTTTTTTTGGGAGGGCGGGGGGGCATATACAGGAATTCTAAACATGTATAGATGTCAGTGTCCCAGATTTCTTGAAACCTGTAACTGGAAAAAAAAAAAGAACAAAAAGAGACAAGACAAGTAAAGGGGAACTGAGCAAACACCAGGGATCATATTTCTTATTCCTGTGTTTTCTTTCCATCTGTCTCGGGAAGAATTCTGTGGGTTTGAATTATTAATTTTTGTCCCTACATTCAATTTGTATGGCGTATCACTTTCATCAAAATACATGTGGGATCTTTCATTCTTCTCTGAACATCCTCTCAATTCAATATCTGCATTTTACCTTTATTCATTCCAGGAGTTGAGATATACCTAAACAATACATAAGCTGAGCATGACTCTTAGCCCTTGGCCCTCTGACCCCCACTAATGAGGATCTAAACTAACCCCTTACTGTGCCCTCTCCTTACGTACTGAAAAAGTTTATTTTTGCCCGAAGAGAAAACTAAGCTAAGCAATGCAATGAGAAAACAGGATGGAGTGAATGAGAACAAGTTAGCACAAACAATATGTCATGGTTTGGTTTTTGTGTTTCGTCTTGTTTTAGTTTTCATTCCATCCTTAGTGTTCTGTTTGTTTCCTAGTGTTGATTGTTTCCCTATGTCCTCCTATGTTGTCTGTAAGTTTATTTTCTGTGTTATGTTTTAAGTCTAACCTTTGGTGTTTCCTGTTTTATTTTGTATATCTGGCTTTGGTGGTGTTGTTAGTGTTGGGTTTTGCTTTGTACTTGTCCTCTTGTGTTCTTTGTTCCTTGTGCTTGCCCTTAAAACTGTATACTGGTGAAAAAGAATTTCCCCTCGGGGACAATAAGATAAAAAAGTCTAAAGTCTAAAGTTTCCCGCCTGTGTGAGTGCCCTGATTGTCCTCACCTGTCTTGTTGGTCTCACTTGCGTCTGATTAACCCTTGTCTATTTAGTCTCTGTGTTTTCCTCAGTCTCTTGTCGGTTCATTGGCTCTGGTAGTCTTTTTGTCGTTTGTAGCATGTGCCTATCGTTTGCTCCTTTGGATTACTTGGTTTTTGCTCCCTGGATTTACTTTGTTTTTTCTCGGGTTTCGTGACGTTTTGGATTTAGTGTTTGAGTACGTTTTGTCTTCTCCTTTTGTTAAATATTTGGTTTTCTGCAATTGGGTCCTCCTTCCCTGTTTCTACCTGTGATCGTGACACAATATACATGCAGAAAGAAGTTACTGTGAACACAGATCTGAAAACAACAAACCCAGAGGGAGTTTAACTTTCATGTTCATATTTAAAAGTTTGCATATTATACATTTAAAAAATAAGAGACAAGGCAACATAATAGATTTTAAATTGCTCACCCCTTTGAAGTTGAGCTACTCAGTTGTTGGTTTACCTTTGCTTGTAATAATGAATGTAGAAAAAAGCGAGGCTAATTTAAATTGCCCGCAGGGGACAAATAAGGTTTTTTGAATTGAATTGAATGTGCAACTCTACCTCCACCATAAGATTGAGAAAGTGGTAGACAAACAGGCTCCTTTCATTCCATTTGATATAATGCAAGTCAATATGAAAGTATTCAAGCAATCAGTCAATCAGGTATGTTTGTAATTGCTATCTGGATTTGGTTGAACATTTTATATGGGCTCCCACTTTTGCCCAGATGACCTCCATAAAGGTTGGTAAAAACTGGGCCAGACATCTTTTACATAACCCTGATTACAAAAACAGACAACTAAAGGGAAAACCAACCCAGCAAGGCAACCGTCATTTCAGCTGAAGGTTTTTTTTTTTGGGGGGGTAACAGTTACATAACACCTTTGAAAACCATCACCTGTCACCGCTGTTTTTTCGAGGGCCATAACCCAGGGGAAGCCCGACCTTTGATGCATGACTTGTGACAAGTGGAGCAGTGAAGACCACCTCTTTTGCAATAATGTCAAAAGGTAAAATGACTCACTGTCTATCTGTCTTTTGTATCAAATTGTCTCAGGCTGAAGACTGAATGACGGCACTTGACCCCTGTCACCTCCTGGTTATTACATGTTTTCAGAGTGATGGAAGTGAAGTCCATCTCTTATTTCCTCTGCATCCTATCTCTTGTTGCTGCCTCTAGAAGGGAAGAGAGTTGGTTTTACAAAAAAAGAAAGAAAAGAAAGAGAGTCGAACAGTTCACAAATAAAAAGCTGGTTTACCACATCTGGGATCTGGACATCCACCACAGGGGAGATCTACAATAGTGTTGTCCACATCTATTTTCATCTTAATCACACTGCTTTAACGATCGGAATTTCTAATAATGATGCTGTAAACTGTTCATTAATCTTCTCTGCAACATCCGCTGTCCCTGTACTACAACTAAATCTGCTGTGCTGGCATCCCATAAGTACTTCCCTTTGATCGAGTGAGGGATGGTCACGTTTTCGATTCAAATCCTCCTTGCTGACTGGGGATATTTGGATTGAAATAAGAGAATCCATTCAGCACTCCTGCTAATGCATCTTCAGGATTGAGGTTTCAAGGAAGGATTGAACCATTCTCTGCCTCTACTTCAGGATGTCTGTTTCTCAATATCTCCTCCTAGTTTACCCCCCCCCCCCATTATAAATATTAAAATCCATCAATGGCCCATCCCCCCTTTCATATAGGCTCAAGAGAATAAGGTATACCTAAAGAGCTGAAGACTTTTAGTGCTAATGTGCTGTCAAGTGAACCGTGACAGTGCCAAGATTGACACTAGTTTTAAATGCAGTCTCCCATTAGTGTCACTCAGCCTCCATCGTGGCACATTAAAATAAACTAATGATGTTTCTTCACCAAGTGTCTAATGGAGGATTAGCCATGGGAGAATGACTGCCCTGTACTTACTGCACTTTTCCCCTAAAAAGTGGTGAGAGAGAAATTTCAAGCTGCTTCAGTGATTCAGTCATTCCCAAAAACATCTACATTTAACCTATCATTTCTGAGATGACACAAAGTGGAAACTTGCACTTTTTTTCCAACCTCTGTGCCCTGTTTTGACGTAGTTGCTTTATTTAGAATGTGTAGCCATGCAAGGGAAGGCGGATCAGTGTCAGCATGACAGACATGGAGCTCATTTCCAGCCTAGGGCCATCCATGCTGCTTTAGAAGCCTGAATAGAAAGCTACTAAGGACCCGTTTGCATGGTCTCCAAAACCCTCCCCGGACACAACTCTGGAGCCACCGAAGGGGAAACTGAAATATGCTGCCTTTTTCACAAGGTCAGATTTAGTCAGGACAGACATCTGCTTCTGGCTATGTTCAGCATGGCATCCAGAGGCTCAGAAACTCCCCTCTCACTTCTCTATGCATGCAATACAACAAAGAATGTACACAAAAGCAATGACTGGTATCTATTTGCTGGTCTAGATTGTAGTTCAGTACATCCATGTGTCTCCTGGGAAAGTTCTTTTAAAGACAAGAAAAGACAGGGAATGCCAAAAAAACAAAACAGAACAAAGTCCCAAAGTCTTTTTCAAAAACGCTCAATCAAATGTGCAACATGGTCACAGCCATTCTTATTACCAGTACCCATTGTGTGTGGATGTGTATGACAGGATTACTTAATACTGATGGAAACATTACATAGCAGCTATTAGTGTGTACCGTAAATTCCGTACTATTGAGCGCACCTGGATATAAGCCGCACCGGCTAAAAATAAGTAAATAAATGTATTTGTACATATATAAGCCGCACTTGATTATAAGCCGCAGGTGTCCACGCTATAACAAGAGCTATTTACACAGACGTAGGCTACCGGTAACATCCGCAAATACTGTAGCGTCCGTACGGACGTTAAAGGACGACGAGAGCGTTCAAATAATAACCGATCACTGTCGGCCGTGACCACGCCGTTTACAGCAGAGAGCAACACATGACATGTAACAATCCAACTGTCTCCCCCAGCGTTCTCTCATACAGCCACTCAACACGTTCTCGCTGGTGCATTCACTGACTCTCCACATAATCGGAATTATGAACACATTATCAACTACTGACTTTACAACATGAACCGTTACAATACGAAGCCTAGCCGACGGTGTCTGTAACACGGCTGATGAAAAAGATGACCGTAATATATTTCACAAGAAAAAGTCCATCCATTCACTGCCTCAGAATGACTTCATTACTCACTTCCTCAGTCTCTGTTGTCGCTGTCAGTGTCATCTTAACGTGCAGCAGCTCTGTTAGCTTCTTTGACAGCCAGGTCGATCGCCTTTAACTTGAAAGCAGCATCCTATGTATTTCTCCGTGTGTTTTCCATGATGAGGGTGCGTGCATGAAGTGCAAAATGACTGATATTAAGATCCGATGTGACGAGGACAAATGTTTTTGCGGCAGAAGCTCATTCTCCCCCAAGAAAAATCCATAAATAAGCCGCACCGGAGTAGAAGCCGCAGTGCTCGAAGTGTGAGAAAAAAGTAGCGGCTTATAGTCCGGAATTTACGGTATGTATGTGTAGGGATGACCTGCTATGTGAAAAGTGCTTTAGTTTGGAGATTAGAAAAGCGCAATACAAAACTCAATTTAACATAGAGTTAACAAAATGCAGTAAGCATTTGCACTGAAAAGACTAAGTCAGAAACACTCAATCAGATCCTGCGCTGGATTCAGGTTGATCTGTTCACCTTGTCTCCCTTCACCATCAGTGGAAATTCTCGGTTTGATGTGTACAATAAAAGTTGAAGTGGTTCATTATGAGAAGGCTACAGAATTTACCTTTGCTATGGACAACTGTATTCCAACAGACTTATTTGTTGCGCAGAAGAAATAAAACATTTTTGATTAGATTTTATTCATAAATGATTGATTTCCAAAGTAAGTCGCAGCTTAAAAACACAACTTAAAACACTCAAATACTCTTGACACAGTTTGAGACCTGTCAGTATTTTCTTAAATAGTTGAAACATTTCCCTTCATAAAAAAGATGATTACTTGAACTTTGGAAGACTTGATTATTAAATCCTCCAGCATTAAACTGCTGTTAATAACAAAAGTGGAAACGTCTATTTTAATGTTTCTGTCAATGGTATAGAAAATAAAATATTTATCTAAAAAGATAAATCTTTGTAAAGATTGTTCTTTAATTAAAAACAGTAAAGACTTTTTGCACTTCACAAGGCAGATGCATTGTAAAAGTAACCAAGTAACATACAGTACATTTTGAGCAAGCTATTTTTTACCTTGACTTGAGTACATTTATAAACTGGTACTTATGTACTTAAGTAAAATTATATTAAAGTAAATTAAAGTAACAGATGTAAATAGTATAATATACTATTTACATCTGCTAGTAGTCGAATTTGCAGCCATGAACAAGTGACTCTGATAAAGACTTAGCTGAAGTTTTACACTGACAGTTTTATTGCTGTGATTTCAAAATCATGAACGCGCTTCCTACCCTGCCATGTTGTACATCATATTATACTTCCCTACTTCATGCACATGTGTTATAACAAGGGAAAAATTACATGACATTTATGATGGATTTAGGTTTCAAAGGACCTCTCTGTCTTGCCATTTAGTCATGTGCCTACAGAACAGGCTTCTATGTCACTTATCAAAGGAAATGGCTACTCAATAAAGGAAGCCATTACCAAGAAACCAACAGGGTTTATAGGTGGGGGGACTGTAAGTAATGAAGGTATGAAAGTACATTACACATTGCTTGATAAAAGTTCACCCGGTGCATTCTTTGAACAGGAAAGACTCTTTTAATGAGAAAACAAGCTTGGGCTAGTGTACACGCCTGGGCCTTTCTGTGTTATGAATAGCTTGGCCGCCTATACATTACAGCAAGAAATTCAACATGTCTGCCAGGGGTACTTGGGGAAATCACATTCCTTGGTGTGTGGGAGTGTTGCTTTTTATTACCTGCCTCAGAGCTTCAAATCCAATTCCATCTCCTCACTTCTCCCTGGGCCTTCCTCTGTCAGTGTGGAGAGAACATTGGATAGGCGATGATGCAGCCTTATGGATGAAACTGCTATAGCCTGCAGGTGACTTTAAATTAACACCCTTCATTAAGAGCATCCATCAAATGGGATCCATAGGGAATCACGATGGAACACCCATGACATATTAGTAAGGAGAATGGAAAATGGCACTGATTCTGGATACATGCACATCAGTTCTCACCGGAATAATCCACCTGTCTGACCAAAATGTCCTAGATAGAGTACCCTGGGTATAGGTGTTAAATTATATTGTTCCTCTGCTGGTTTCTGGGTCCAGCTGGTGGTAAAACAAGGCACATTACCCAACACTTGGGGTTATGAAAAAGTCTGAACTTTGCAGTGACAATTCTAAGCTGGAATGAGGAAGGCCTGGGCATACATTTCGAAGAGCCGACCTTTGTTTTGTTGCATCCTTTATGAGGTGAAGAATGCCTAACCAGCCATCCAAGACAGAAGACGGGCCAGTGGCTTCCAGGGTGACAGCAAAGGGTACTTCGTTTACATTCAGTGGGACTTAGACAATATCCCCCCCGGCCAACTTATCCTGCTGAAACAGCGGCCACACTTGGCCGACCGAGCTGTGATTTTTCAGCGTATCCTGGAAGCTGCGGGGGCTAGCAGAGGCTTTAGCAAGGGGGAAAGAAGAATGAAATCTGGGCTGCCGAGCAAGCACACCACTGGGCTGGGATCCCTGAGTTGAATTTCTGAAAAGGCTCATTATTCTGGATTGGGGAGGAAGTGGCATTGAGGGGTGGAAAGGGTGAACAGGAGCTCAAGGCAAAGTGTCCGTCAGAACGTCTGTGGAGCGTTTAGACACATTACCGCTGGGACAAATGGAGATCAGGGGTTGGAGTGAGATCATGTGACTCACAAGAGTCTGTAGTATCCTGTTTCACTGTGCAGATGGCGGCGTGGTCACAGGGAGGCACAATTGTGGCCCTGTAGAATCACTTGTTGTTGTCTTGTTTCCTGGCCTTCTGTCACAACCAACCAGTTAGAAATAATACATCAAGCATTCATTTATAATAGGTTGAAAATTGGAATGATCATGGATCTGGGACATGACAATGTTATCTCTAAATTAAAGCATGAAAGAATGCACTTTTTTCCTTTAATTTGACAAAGAGTCCGGTCTTAGTGCAGCAGAATAAATTACTATCTCAGCTTACCGCTTTTATAACTGACATCTCACCAATCTACATTCAAGGGCTTCAAAAGGGAATAAAATTATGAGGAAATTACAAGGCAAGTGAGTTTCGGTCCCACACGGGGAATTAAAACTTATTATCTGTGACAACCTGTCAGCCAGTGAGAACTCAAACATGAGCACAAAGCTCGGTGAGCCGCAGAAGGGAGTGGAAAAAAAGAAGAATGATAAAAGAAAAGGAAAAGGATGAGAGAAAGGGGCAGTTAGAGACATTTTTGAGTGGGAAAAAGCGCCTCCCGTAAGGCTGAACCTTAAATGTTTGCGACGACTGTGATTTGACAAGCTTGATCTCAATGTACAATATGGTCACATCAATTTTTCGATCGTACCTTTGTTTTGTATTTGGAGTGAAGTGATCCTGTTTAAATGATACATTGAGAGCTTTAGAAGTAGTTCTTTCAGGAGAAAGCTCCAAACAAAGAGGCCACACAGACATACCTTATGCCTCAGGGAATACAATGATGATATAGAGGTTTTAAACAACTCATCATGTATTCTATTAATTTGCACTTGCTAAAGAAACTGAATTGAAAAGTTGCTATTAACAGAATATGGTAAAGAATAAGAAAAACAAATCTTAATATCCTCCATTAACAAGTTCAAGCATATCCAATCCCAGTCACTTTTAACCAGTTCAGGGGAATTATACTCCCTGGAGTCGAAAGTCAGATGCAATTAGTGGGACTGATGGCAAATTAGACTAAATGATCATGCTATCTGATTTAATGGGCCTGGAGTGGCACACTCGCTTGCACTTCCATAGTCATGATGTCATCAACGTGAATCCCTAGAGGACGAGTCAAACATTTTACTTTAATGTCCCCCAAGGAAATCCACTCTTGATTCGGTCCAACCACCCTTAAAATCCCACCTGGGAATGCCCAGAGAGCTGCATGAAAACACAGCAAAAGCTTCGAGAAACTTCATAAAGAAGCAGCGTCTTAGAACTTAGTCGCAACATCCAAGCATTACCAAGTTTGGGCAACTTAAGAAAAGTTGGCTAGTTCTCAAAGGTTTTTTTTTTCCTCAGTCAAAGAAAATAAAAACAGTCTTCATGTGTGTTAGTTTTTACCAAATGTGCACTTTGCCAGCATTTTTCCTGATTATAAGAACAGAATTCGTACAATGAGTTCAAGCAACCACAAGCCTCCCTGTTAGCTTATACAGAGGTGTCGGGGGGGGGGGAATTTTGGTTGCTCATTCCTCGGCTTTGTGTCATCCGGCTGACATCTGCTACATTTGCATGGCAGCTGGAGATCCTTGGATTAAGCGCTTACAAGAGTATTGCCATATCTCATTTAACAACATAATCATCTTATGAGAAAAGCGATGTTTCATCCCTGGTGCTTTACAAAGCTTTGCATGCAGTTTTCACTGACTCTCTCTCTCTCTCTCCCCTCTCTGCCTCTCATCCCAGTCCCTCCTCTATTTTCTTGTCTCTATCTCCCGCTAAGCTGTCTCTCTTTCTCTGAAATGCCTTGTAACTTGCAGTTTTGTCTAATCTAGTTGAACAGGACATATAGTGTGTGTCTGTGTGGACCAGTGTAGATCACATTATTTACCAGACAGCTCTTTCAATTTTTTCTTTCCTCCAAGGCTATCTGGCCTTCGAAAGCTCAATCAGTATTTTTACCAAGGTCTCTGAATCAACCAGCAAAGAACAAACCACATCAAAACGAAGTCTCTAAGGATTCTTGTACATCAATTCTATGGATGTATACGTAAACATAAACCCAAAAGGACAATGTATTCTATTTCTTTTTTTCTATCTATAGTTAGCTGTTAATTATTTAGCTGCTTTGCTAGGCTGTAACCACAATATTACAATATTTTTCTAGCAGAGTACATTTTCAAAAGTTGTTTATGTCATTAGCTTTACTGCGTTTCCTTTTGATGTCATGCTCCTTATTATTATTGTTTGCATTGCTGACGTGCAATTTTCCATTTTTTAGAGAGGCCATTCATTTGGTTCTTGAATAGGCATCCATGGTCCCCACTGGGTGTGGCTGTCACCTTATTGGAGTATTTTTTTTTTGTAGAACGGACAATGGATAAATTGACTTCTTAGCCCCTATCATCTCCGCTCCTGGGCAATTACATTTTGTATTAAAGTGTAATTCCTTGTCAGAAATTGGATGGATTGGCTTCATTTGGTACACTTATTCTAGCTTGGGTCAGAATGAACTACAGTAAATTTGGTGGACCAATATCTAAGTGTCATAATAAAAAAAAATAGTAAAGGCACTTCCATCAGCAACAACTTCAAATATAGATATAGATATAGATATCAATAAGAATATAACAAATGGGACACTGCTATAGCTCTAAGAGTATAAGTAACCATATGGCTTAGTGGTATATATGGTTGTCTCTCAACTGGATAATTTGGGGTTTAATCCTGAGCCCCCACAGGTCTGATGTGTCCCTAAGCAAGACACTTAACCCCAAGTAGCTCCCACTGCTTCGTCAGCCATACCATATCAGTATTGTCGGTACCTCAGGATCATTGGTGTCGATGGCCTGTTGGTTGGGTCTTTTTAAATAATAATATTAGGGCGTAATGATAAAATATATAACAAATCAAAGAGAACCTGCTCTTTTCATGAAGTGTCTCAAGAGAACAATTGTTATGGATTAGCGCTAAACAGTACAAATGAAAGACTGATTCATCAATGGATTGATTACGAATTACTAGAGTGGGCAGGTTATGTGATGGACAAAATATTTGGAACCTATTGGTAAACCTTATCCTTTGAGGACGATTTTTCTTCAGTTGTCTCTATGTTTACAACCTAGGAAAGAAATACCGTCATTGATGGACTCCTTTAACTTAAGCTGCTAGCCTTACAGTTAGCAACAAGGAGCACACAGAAGAGGAAAGAGGAAGAGGAAACTGACATTTGAAAATAAAACCCTGAAACTAGTTACTGTAGTCTCCTGAGGGTAACGATATCTAACTTCAGGTTCTAAGGTTGTGACATTTTGATCTAAACATTTAGCTCAAACCCCCTTTGTGTGTCATAGCCTCTTTGCCACGAGCAGGCTGCTGACTCCTAGTCTTGATACTTTGGTATCTTTTTCTTTCCCACCAAGCTCAATGTAACTGTGTGGAAAAATACCATTTATATTTAATCTTGCTAGCTTACTTCTTAAATGTCCCTAGACAGTGACCATGCGTTATAGCTGGTTTTAAAAGAGGATAATGTGATTTCTTTGATAAGTGGAAATCCCCACAGTCAAAGTAAATGGGAGAAAGTCATGACAAGAGTTAGTTACACTAGTAATGCTTTGCATGGTTCCACAAATAGCATTCTTTACTGTGACCTTTCTGGGCTGGAGGTTTTTGCTTCTTTGCTTTAGACAGGGAGATAAATGGGTCCGTGTCCACTCTGGTTACCAACACGAGTCCAATTATTTTGTTGTGCCCATCCAATCTGGTTTGCCTTTTTTCCTTTTCCTTAAGAGTGTGATCAAATCTTTGCCTGCTCCAGAAATCTCAGCTCAGGCCATCTCTCCTCTCCACACAGTGTTTATTTCATAAAGAAAACCAACAATATCGGAATCATCAGATGAGTGCCTGATATGAGATAGCAGCACAGAGCAAGAATGTGCTGATGCTGTCAAGACCTTTTTTCCTCTGTAGTTGCATGGGTAAGCGATTCATATTTTGTTTTGACATGGTATCACAGTCATGATTGTCTCTCTACTCGAAGACAATCATGCCGGAGATAGACTCCTCATTTCTCCATAGATGGACACAAAATATAATAACACACAGTTAATCTCAAACTTCTAATATCCCAGTGAAAAAAAAATGGATGCCTTGTCCTGGAGGCTTGATTTTAGGCTTGCACGCTGCCAATTCCTTTATTAGAATAAAGAATGTTGAAGATCCACGTCATTACTTATGTAAATTACTAACAACTACCAACCTTTGACACTGTAAGCTAATATTTGAGATCATTTTTGCTGTTAAGGAATAAACAAAACTTTTTAATGATGTATAACCAGCTAAAATAATCTTTAATAGGGCTCTGAATATGTACTAGCCTTCAGATAGTTTTTTTGTGCCTGCTTGTGAGGGCGTTATACTAGAATCAAATGTTTTATTTGTTTGTTTTGGGGTTTTTCATGAATTTATTGGAGCGACAGGACAATGGATAGATTTGTGAATCTGGGAGAGACAGAGTGGGGAAAGACATGCAGGAAAGGAGAACCCAGGTTGGATTCGAACCTGGGCCGTCCTCCTTGGAGTACTTTAGCCTCTGTACATAGGGCGCACAAAATTAACCACTCAGCCACCGACGCCTCATTAGCCTGAAATGTTGAAGTTGAGAATTGAGTCAAAGTGTAAACAGTGAACCAGTAAAAAGTTCAAATGTGCTTCCTGATATGGAAAGTTATTCAGAAACACCTTCTGAAAGTAGAGGGGAAAAAAAGCTTTTTTATAAGTACAAAAAGAAAGCCTTGATTTGTAAAAGAAACTTTTTACTTGGACAAGTATGAGCAAAAATTGTTACAAAATAAACTATACCAAGTATAAAATGTGACTTGGACATGCGTGAGAAATCTTGAATGAAGTAAGATGGGGAACACAGGTGCATCATGCTTTGACGGTACTCTTTGCAGGTTACAGAAGCCAAACCTCTAAAGACCACCCAAAGCAATAACTGCAAGGACAAGGTAATATTAACCTTTATATGACATATACAAAGAGGGAGCTGTCAACATGACACATTATCTTTATTGTATGAGCCTTCTTTTATATCAAAATTCATTTGGGG
Source organism: Symphodus melops (assembly GCF_947650265.1). NCBI lineage: Eukaryota > Metazoa > Chordata > Actinopteri > Labriformes > Labridae > Symphodus > Symphodus melops. The sequence continues at coordinate 11,658,584 of NC_136710.1, read as the reverse complement.
AAATGTCGGGTCTCAATGTCGACTTGTTAAGCACTCTTTTTTGGTGGTTTTTCTTTGAATTTTCAATGCTGTGACTCAGCTGAGGCGTCTCTGAGCGCTAGCAAAGCCTTCTCATAAAGGTGGAAAGATTTAGTTTACTCTGCACTCATTGCAAAGCTCCCCAAGCTTTGTTTGTGCCTTAATATAGCCTACCTTCTGTCTGTGTGATGGAACTTTCACATGGCTTCTTAACAGTCTTATTTTGCCATCACTAGGACGGATTTGACTTCCTCATTTATTGTATGGATTGATCAAACTCATTTTCTGTTTTTATAAACCTCTTAAACTAAGAGCCTAAAGTGACTAAATCTCCAACCAGAATGAACGGACAGGCCCAGAACATGCTCAAACATGTTTTGCTTGTGACCCAATGAAAGTCAATGCATGCCGTTTATACTTTGTTTTGTTGAAATCACTTTTTCTAATTATTTTACTTTCTACTGATACATTTGCAACCCCTTAAATGTTCCATGGTTCCTTGTGTGGTTGACAACTAATCCTGTATAGTGAAGTAACTGCCTGCTGTAAAATGGGCTATTTGTGGTACGAAAGAAGGAATAATAATGTCAGGTTAGGAGTCAGCTGGCTTTATTAATTTTATTTTTTAAAACTTTTACGGGAACGAAAAATGTTTTCTACTATGTTTGTAGAGTGAAAATTCTGCCCAACAGGGATAGCCTTCCTCTGAGTGAACCGGCAAGTCAGGAAGATTTAAAAAGCAGCCGGAAATATTACAGAGATATATTCAGGAGTGCATGTGTGAAAACTCCTGTGCACCTGGAGTAGTGATGTAGTCAAGAGCCCATTAACAGAGAGACTCACCCGAGACAAGACCAAGACCATCAATATCAATGAAAAACCAGTCAACCAGGGCCCAAGTAAAAATACTTTAAAATCCAAAATCAGGCCTTCAAAAAGTGCCTCAAAATTTCAAGATACTCACCGAAAGACCCAAAAATTTAAAATAAATGTAAATATTATGCACATATTGTAAGATATTAATTTGTGTGATCAACTTAGTTGATACCTTATGGGAACAAGACAAGTAGATCAGATAATTAGATTTTCTTTTTTCACTTTTTGGGACTTCAGGGGCTCTATAGAAAACAGCCTCAGAAAAGCAAGCACTGCAAAAGAAACGATAAACCACATTTGAGAATTAAAGGTAATTCACGGGGTTTTCATGAGCTATATGATTATGCTGTCTGAGAGCTGCAGCTAAGCAAATGCTGGGGTAATTTTAAGTGGGGTTGAGTGGAACAGGTGGTCAGTTTGCCATGAGGAGGGGAGGGGTTTACAGGAAATTGGAAAAAAGAAAAAACCTTTTTTTTTTAAACGAGCAGATTGAGATGGAAACAAGAGGACGTAAGCAAGACTTGCTTCATGAGGATAGATTTTTGCAAGCCTGTCATAGTTGACATCTAATAATCTAAGACAATGGAATAGAGACAGGGGAATTTTAGTGCGTATTGTCGGGGAAAACGATAAATTAAAGACTCATTTCTTTTCTTGTAAGCATGCATCATAAAACTATTCTTGGATGTGTTCCTTTGACACACCTGAATGACTCAAGCATTTCCTGATTCCTCATCTAAATTACTGAGTGGGTTGATGGATTTCGTGGCACGGCTTCATGCATTCAGGGAAAGCACAGCTATGATTTGCTCATAAGTCGACTCATTAACACACATGCACAAGATATCTTATTAAATGCAGACTCAAGTATTAGCGGCTCGTTCCTCATTTCCACCCTCCCAGCCCCCGACCCCCAGCCCAATCCCTCCCACCCTGCTTACAAGCAAACATCCTCCTTTTCTTTCTTCCAATATCTCCCCGCGAGCAGCCGTGGGGATGGGATATAGCCTGGGGGCAGCGATTTCCCTGAGCAAGCAGCTTGCAATTGCACACTGGCCTAATAAACCTTAACATATATATTTCCCCTATTTCTTTCCTTTCCCCCCAATCCCTCCCCATCTGCTCTCCTTCTAGCTTAAAAATCTCAATAAATATATGTATATAATGCATATTGGAAGTATAGCTGAGGCTAACATGCGTTAAATCTCTGGCCCACCATTACAAGCACATTCTCTGAGAGGTTGAAGCAACCATAAAAAAAGCGTTATTTTTCTAAAGCCTTGAGGAGACTTATGAGGTTGATTTCTAAAACAAATACATATTGAATTGATTCATTTCTGTCATCATTCTTTGAAGAAAAATCCTATTCCCTGTTTGCACAAACAAACCAAATGAAAACAAGACGGGTAACAATAATAATAATAGTTTAAAAAAAAAAAAAATTACCTCATTGAAATGTTTGTATTTTGCTTTTCTCTTCATTTACAAAAGCTGCATGTTTCATTACCTCCGACTGTAGATTTTGCACAAAGCAGCAACAGTTGGGCAGCACATATGGCAGGCAAACCGTGGGCACTGTTGTGTAGCGCTGCTGCATTGTACACAGATGTTTGACGAGAGTGGAGAAGGCAGAAAGGGAATTTAGTATTAATTAGGAACTTTAACTTCCTAGGTTTACATTAACATAAAATATTGTGTGATTATTATTTCATCATACAAAAATATGGGATTTGCACAGCATGGAATTTTCAAGTAAAATAAAAAAATGAAGGGCAGGTTGTGTTCATGTGCACAGTTTCATACAATTAATGTGCTCTGTCGTCGATGGCTGTGACTCAGTGTTTCCTGCCTTGTTCCTCATAAGAGCTAAACACGGTTTCTATGTAAATTTTCCATCAGAAGTAACTAATTCCATTCAGTCTGATTCATATGTAAACAGCGGGCCTTGTTTACATTGCACCAACTCAGATATTTAGCACATATAGTTTGTTTTTTGGAAGTCTGGACACAAAAAGCCACGTGAGATCTGATTCAAACCAAATATTCAGGAGACTTTGAATGCTATTCAAATCAGACTCCTACAGATCAGATTAAATCTGAACGTCTCGGTCGTTTCAATGTGTCTTCTGGGTCACTCGCCACGCAACACCATCGACAATAACAGCAACATAGCTCTGAAGCCGGAAGTTAACTTTCGTCAGGGGGAAGAAAAAAAAAACCTGCTGTACATCAAAACAAACATGGAGCAAAAGAAGCCCATGGACAGACTGCTCCAAGAGATTGTTTGCATCAGAAATAGACACACTTCTCCTTCAGCCATTTTGCTGTTGTATATCCTGTGTGTTACCTGTTACCATGGAAAACAATGTGGATCAGACCACTTCACTACGGACAGGCAGATCAGATCTGGTCGCTTGCAATTTGTAACGTGGACAATCAGTCAGTTAGAGCGGATTCTGATGGGATTGGAATAAACATGGCTGACATACTGGCATTAAGTTATTGGGATGAATTACATTTTCAGTCTGGCACCAACTTCTTCACATCTTGCTTGACAGGCTTATGTGCAAGCATATTTTGAAGTCTGGCCTCCACAGTGTCTGTCGAGGAAAAAAGCTGACCCTTGTACAAATGTTGATTACCCCTGCTCTTGATATTCAGCCGTAGTAATATAGAGAGTGATACAGTCTGATTGGGAGTAATGGAGTGGTCAAACAAATGTATGGCTTTTATCCAAAAGGCCACAGAGTTCAGCCTGATGTGAGCCAGAAATCTCTCTTTTGTAATCTACACGATGTCACTAAATGCTGATACAAGTCTGAGGGCTAATGTTAACGCAACCCTAACTGTGTACTTTTGGAAAGACAGCAAGATGTCCAAATTGTGCTTCAGTTACTTCTTGGTTGTTTGACATATTTTTGTAACGTCAGGTTATTCCAAGCAGCCTGACAGAAAGATATAAGTAAGTAAGTTTTATTTATATAGTACCTTTCACAGACAAAGGCCACATAGTGTTTTACAAACAGTTTAAAACGTCGCACACAATATAAAAAGCCAAGACAATACAAAATCATAGCAGCCCAAAAGTAGCTAATTAAAAGCCTGGACAAATAGAAGTGTCTTCAGTTTGCTCTTGAAGGTGTCAACTGAGTCCATCGAGCGCAAAGAGAGCGGAAGTTCATTCCAGCGTCTAGGAGCAACAACCTGGAAGCATCAGTCAGTTCTAGTCTGAAAAAGAGCTTGTGGGACCTTAAGCAGATTCTGATCCATAGACCTCAGAGAACGCACAGGGGTGTAAGGCTCAGATCACAGATAGAAGAGGGAGCCTGACCATACAAGGCTCTGAAAGCGAGAACCAGAATTTTAAACTTGAACCTCTCGGACACTGGCGGCAAAATGAAGTTCTTTTAGAATAGGGTATATATGGGTCTTCCTATTAGTATGGGTCAGAATTCTCACTGCAGAGTTTTGTACTAATTGCAGTCTGGAGAGTTCTTTCTTGTTTAGACATGAAAACAAACTATATTACAATAGGATAAACGCAAAGACACAAAAGCGTGAATGATAAGCTCCAAATCATTCAGTGAAACCATATTCCTGAATTTGGAGATTTTCCTTAGTTGAAAGAAGCAGTTCCTCATCAGCTGCTTACAGTTCTGCACTAATGACATGTCTTTGTTAACGATAACTCCCAAGTTTCTAAGATTGAGCTTCACAGACTGGCCTAAATCACCCAAGAACTGTTTAATCCCTGGAACTGAATCATGTGGGGCAACAACCAGTGTTTCTGTTTTGCTTGCATTGAGCTGCAGAGAGTTTTCGGTTAGCCATTGTTTAATTTCCCCAAGACAAAGAAATAGGGAGTTTAGCTTCCAGATCTTGGATGGCTTGAAAGAGCAGTCAAGCTGGATATCATCAGCGAATAGGTGGAAAGAAACTGAACCTTTGTATGATCTTTCCCAGAGGTATTAAATACAAAAAAACTCCAAAACAACCAAGGTCATGTCCCCATGCAGGAGCTAGCAATGAAAAGAGATCTTAGCTGTGATAATTGGCTCAATTACAGCCATTTGCACGCCTAACAGAGAATCCTGCCCTTCTGATTGGGGCCTCTTAGTGGAAACCAGTTGTGTCATTCTGCAGAGAGAACGCAAACAACATTCTGTAAACTAAGTCTGGAATGAAAGACAAAATAGCTATTTACTCAGTTTTATTTTTTGAAGTCCAAAATGTATAAAACCTGTGGATAAATTGATGTGCAGTAAGATATTTGTAAAATTGGATAAGTTCAAGAGGATCTTCAATGCTTTGTTCAGTTTTCAAGTGTCCTTTTCATTTAACAAAGACTTTCTAAAAAAAATAAAGGTGATGGATCTTTAAGTATCTTCAAAGGGTTGGAGTTTCATGGAAGTTGGATTGCTAGCTATTTATGCAAGGTTTTTAGCTTCAGGAAGACTTGCTTCAACCTCCCCCTTTCATGATAAATGAGTAGCTAGTTTGAGTTGCTACAGGCCTCTTTGGTGTAATACTGACTCGGGCACTTTTTTTCTATACAGGAGCAGTTGGGGTGTGAGTGGCAGAAAGAAAGACACACTTTGTGAAGACAAAGGCCTTTCATTGAGATACTTGGGGCTAAGACTTGGAGAAGTCCATATCACTCAAAAGGCAAGATAATGGATTGCATTCAAATTCTTTAAACTCTGGTACAGCACAATAGGCCAACTTCCAAATATTGCCATGGCTCTGGCTTAGGCTACACACAACTGACATTTCCCTAAATCACTAAAAAGTGATGTCAGACAAGATGTCCGACCAGGTTTTACTTCCAGTTCAGTTCTAATTTCCTGCATGTAAAACAAAACCGAACATTTTTAACTGACAAGCATAATCCAGTCTGACCTCTCCGTCTTGCAGCAGCCACAATAAACCCCTCTGAGCAAGCGACTTAAATAAAACGTGAGGAATTATGTCCCGGGTGCCTCGCATCAATCATATTGATTCTCCAGGCTTCATCATCCCATATAAAGTCTTTAGTATAATAATGTTGTCAGTGGATTTAGCGCGAGGTGTCTTCACACTGCCAGTGTCAGTTCATTTAGATGCTCCCTCGGAGCCCTGGCAGCCATCATCGCTCATAACTGCCGTGTCAGTCAAAGACGAGGGCAGAAACACAGCATCCTGCCCTTCGGAGATGTAAACGTAATGAAAGAAAGACGCCACAGTTCGGTTAGAGGGTGTGTTAAATGTTGTTTCCACAAATACCAGATGTGTGACTTGGGAAGAGGGGGGCTGTAATGGAAGCAAACTACTTTTGACACTCGAACCCATTGTCAGTTTGTTTTCACAGTAAAGCACATTCGCAGAGACACAAGCACTTCGCCGACAGCAAGTGACTGCTCGTCCGTGGATATCTCACTTGTCATGTTATTTAAAGATAAGTATGTGCATTCTATGTTTTGATAGTTCAGTTTTCAGTGTCATGTTTTTTAAATCTTTTAGAGGGAATTGGATGTCTTCAGGAATAGGATTTGGAAAAAAATATTTGATTTCACTTTAAAAGTCTATTAAATCAGCTGTTGGATTAGCAAGTAATCAGCTAATTCTGCAACAAATAGACTAATAAGCAATAATACACATTTTATTTAAAGTACTGATACTTTCAGTCTGAATTCTCAGTTCTAAATCTGGATTTGATTTGATTTCATGTTGAATATAGTGTGAGACAGCGTTCCTTCTGCACTCATCATGGATTCATGATATATTTATGGACTGAAAGTTTGGAAATGGATCACAGGAAAACATGTGCAGCACGTAACATTTCAGTGATAGAAAAGATACACAACATTTCAGGATGTGTTGATCTCGGCAGTAACCTTAAAGTAGACAAGTCAACCTTGGTACAACAATCATTTTGTTTTGGAGGCAGTATAATTTAGGCCTTTATGTCTAATGTATTCCTTTTTAATAATCAATTGCATATAAGTACAGCAATTAATGAAAAAATGTTTTTGTCCCTTTCTAGGTTGATAAAAACTGTTTAATTAATTTGACCTCGTACTGTACATACATTTGCAACTCTTCACTGAAGATATGTCTGTTTGTAAAGGAACATTTTACAAATAAATAAGCAGACAAAGTTGATCCTTTGGAAATATTGCTGAGTTAGCAATGTCTACAATGAGTGAGAAGTGCGAGTCCCGCTGGCTGTGTTGTTGTTGGAGCTGTGTTTAAATCAGGTTTACGTGGTTATTTGTTGAAGTTGTTTCAGTCAAGGACTACTAGAAGAAAGAAATATAACAAACTCACTACTTATTATTTTATTTGGATGTCTCGTAAGCTTTTTTAGATCATGTTCATTCCGTGTAAATGTACATTCAATGTTAAGCTACAAGCTAACCAAAGAGCGTTTACATTAGCTCGCGAACACAACCAGTCAGGCCACAAGTGATTACAGCTTGAGACAAGGGCAATTTTGTCCACCTCTTACCTTTGACTCCTTCGTGCAGACGCAAAAAGAGTGAGTTTGGAGCTGTGTTATTAAAAAAGAGAGCGGAGACTTCAGAATAGCGGAGCCAAACAGCTGTCTGTTGTGGTTTAATGTTACTAGATCAAAAAAACTCACATACTGTAATCTGTATTAGTGTAAAACAAAAACAAAGTTCTGGATTAAATTAAACATTTCATCAATAGACTTTCACCCCACAGCGGCTAACGATATTCTGTTCCTGTGAGGAATTGTAAGTGTGGAAAGTACAGTTTTATTCCTGGTTTGGTTTCATTTAAGAAAGAAAATGTCCTTTTTTTCCTAAGTGCCAATGTCTTTCTCATTATTTCATTTAAAAGCAGGCACCAAAGTTACTGGTTTAACAGCTTCACCCTCATGTTCCACAGCCCAATTAGGCTTGCACAGAACAGTGCAATGTTGCTGAAAAGCCCTGAGCAGTACGTTGGCTCCGAATGCCCAAGGTGTGTTATTATCATGTATTAGTGCACCACCTGCCTTGCAATAATGATTAGCTAATTGGCCCTGTGCGTGCCTGGAAATAATAAAGAAAGGAGACATTTTAGCCTGATTTAAGGAAGCACATCAACTAAGTGAGACCAAGACCACCAAGACAGCTACACAAAGTAGCACAGAGGAAATATGTCCTGCAATGGTTACACAGGGTATCCAAAAACTACAAAGACAAACATGGACATGTACAGAAATGAGCTTTTTAAACCACAAACAAACAAAGCAATAATCAGTAATATGCTTATAGGCTTATAGCATGGTTATTTAGCATATACAAGTGCTTAAATCTCACAGAATATTATATTTTAAGCCTGACTGGATAAGTGCTTACTCATGGAGTCACACTTAATTTGAGGAATGATGACACCATTTAAATTGGGTTTGAATTCGCTGTACACAGGAGTATGTCATAAAAATACTACCCTAACCCTATGACAATCCATGACAAATTAGAGTAGTGTTCTTTTTATTTTCCAACTGTGCAATGCTTGACAAAGTGAAAAATAAAAGTTAAAATGCTTCAAAATGACTGAAAAATTAGGGGGGCCGGGGGGGAATCCTAAAAAGAAAAACATGAAACACTACCTATTCTTGGGGCATTTGAGACTTTCTTGGGGAAGTCTTCTTGATACACATATAGCTGCAGGAAAAAGAAGCGATTGCCGGGTGAAAATCACCCGAACACAGGCCTGCAGGAAAAGCACGTTTTTTTGAGAAGGGAAACACCCATGCCTTGAAAGACGTCAAAGACAATACTGAAGCTACCCAGGAAACCCATGACACTCAGACAAACGCTACATCATGAGTACATGGGTAAATATTTCTTTTACATATGTGATCTAATGATTGTCAGAGAATCTGTAGCGCATGAACTCTACAGGGAGACAGATTTGACAGAAGATGTCTGCCCTGAGTGGCAGCAAAATGTATCCCCCCATGGAGTCCAGACACTGGTGGTGTACTGGTTGGTGGACGATGTCGAGCAGGAGACTAGGGTTGATGATGTCATCTGAGGCTGATGTAATGGGAGAATGGGAACGTTGGGAAAAGCTGAAGACGTCTTCTGACGACGAAGGGATGAAGAGGCCGATGAAGCCGAAGACGGTGATGAAACCGCGAAGGCGAGATGGAGGGTCGCACATAATGATGGCATGAATAAACTAGTGGAAGAGAAAACCATGTTTAAATTCTCTCCTCTTCCTTCACCTCCTCCTCTCTTCTTTCCCCTCCTCCCCTTTTCCTTCACCTTCTTGTCCCTACTCCACTCTTCTTACTCAAATCCAGGAAGTTCTGATTACTAGGGATAAGAAGTCCAATGAGCTAAAACTGATAAAGACAGCAGCTATATGAAAGGCTAACGATGAAAAAGTTAAGCAGTACTTTACCATGTGATAATTTTTACTAGAAAATGAACGAGCATGTGCAGAGATGCGATGTGACACAGTATGAAAGTAAACAATAAAACCAGCATAAAAATAGTTTGATCTACATTAAATAAAGAAATAACTCTGACAAGCAATGTGAAAAAAACAAACAAACCCACAATCGGATACAATATTGCAATAACACTAAAGTAGATTGTACCAGCTCCAGACTATCGTTTTTTTAATCTCAGACTTTCATTTGTATAACTTCCAATTATAACGCCGTGATCCGAGGTCAAACTTGTTAAAGGGAAAAAATGGCAAGGCTACATGTTGACTCGTCCAGGATTCCATCAATATTGTCTAGACGGAGCTCTTAGACACATCATTTATTGGTTCTATTTACATAAATATAAGAATATTTTTTAACCTTCCTAACCTCTGAGTGAAAGATAAAAACTTCCAAAGCCAATTACCGACAGTTGTACTGCGACGATACCTTTATTTGCTCGTAAAGTGCAGAACAGTTCTTTGAAAAACCACCATGGTGTGGGTCATGTTTTCGGCTGTTTGTCTCAAAAGTGTTTCTGCTTTTAAAGCATATACTTTGCACTGCAGGAAGCAAGCAAATACCTGAGGACTCTTGTTGAAATAGTCACACTACCTCCCTGCATTGAACTCCCACACAGATTTCAAACATTCTCAGAAGGCAGGAAATGTTCTTAGATTACCCTGACAGTATTTCGGCAATTTTCACATAGCGAGGATGAGCTCTGTCCTATTGGGTCGTTGATATCAGTGAAGCTCTGCAATTCCAAAGTTACACACTGTCTTTTTGCACTGACAAAGGCAACTGTTACTGGAGAATCTTTTCAAAGTGGATGCTGAGTTAATATGGTACAAAAATACATGGAATTTGTCCAAATGTTACAGATTGTAACCTTAGGTCCATGATCGATAACATTACAGAAGCAACTCAATTTTGTTTGAACAGACTATCTTCAGGAAAGTTTTCTCAGCTGTACCGAAAGGAAAATAACTTCAGGCAAAAAGAAACATGTTATATATTTAAAGGCAGGGTTGGTAATTTTTGAAAACTAGCATGATATTAAAAGCAGCCTTCTCCTCGTGCTCCGTCTTGACCCCCTCCCCTCTGTGCTCCCTCAAAAGCCACGCCCCTCACTGACATGCAATAGTGTCATTGGTCCAGAATTGGATTTCAGCTCGTTTTGAGTGTAGGCTCATCCCGTAGAGAGTGAGCAGAGAAACAGGGAGGTATGATTGGTTCATGAAACTCAAACTGAGTGCTGAAGTTTTATCGTGTTTACAACTGCCACAGATTTTTTTTGGTTTCTTTTTCAGAGTACATGAAATATCAATTACTGTCAGGACTTCAAGACAGTTTTAACGAAAATCTTAAAAAGTATAACTGGAGAAAATGACCTACCCTGCCTTTAAATAAGGAAATATAGATATATTTAATGAACTTATTAAATGTCAAACTTACCACACTCAGGATGCACTATAAATCTTTTTTTTTTACATTGTGACAGATCACAATAATAATCATCCCATGATATTTTCTATGAAACATAGCCTTAACTAGTTTTTCAATATTAAAAAGGGACTTAACATTGACTCACTAATGAGCAAGCATCTCACAACAGGTCGAAGAACAATTCCTTAAGGAAGAATGTACGACTTTTTGCTCCTGTTGATGTCGCCCTTGAGCACCGGCATGAAACCAAAATAAACTGCTGTTTGGCTGCACCTCCGCCATAATGAAGCCTCCACCACACAAAGGGATTATAAATTGGAATTCACCATAGTTAAACACCGTTAAGCGCAGTGTTGGACAAAATTGTCCTTCGTCTTGAGCTGTTGCCTGTGGACTGCGTTGTTGTGTTAGCAGGCTAATGTTAGCCCGTATTTTCACATTGCATGTGAACGGAATGATCTTAAAATGCATACCTGCCATTCAAATAAGCCGCGAGTAGGCTATATTATTCTTCTTTTCCATAGCCCTTGACTTAAACAGCTTTGTACGCAAGGGGATGAGCCTGCTGGCTGTTCCGTCAAAGTAAGCATGATATACACCAAATCAAAATCAGTCTCACTTATTGTCGACAGTCAAGACTCAGAGAGATATATATACAATAAAGATGTACTTTATTTCTGCAATATTTATGTTTAACATTTCTCACATTCTTCCTTTAAACAGGTAAGACTGTTTGGCAGAACTAGATTTATTGGTGAACAGTCGTTTAACTGGCATCACCACTGATCTTACTGCAGCCAGTATGAAAAAAAGTGAAGTAGATCTTGCGTAAATTATATAATAAAGCTAGCTCTGTGTCCCTGTTTTCAGTCAGAACATGAAGCCTGATCAATATCTAAAAGGAACAGCAATGTTTTGATTGATATTTGCGACAGTGTGGGGCTGACTCATGTCCAAGGCTTTCGTAAACACCCACCTTTAACAGTGTTGGAGGTCTGCCTGGTGTTTGCTTATTCCCAGCCGGCCTCAGCAGCAGTTCTTGGGTTAGGGTGGTTGTCACTAGGATAAATACCAAAGGGAAGATGGCTAATTGTAGAGGTTGCTCCGGGGAGTCCCCAGGCAGAGGAGATAACACAAGCACTCCACTGGGGCCTTATCAATGAGTAATGACCTTGGCTTTCTCCCATCACACGCACATGTACACAACGACACATTGTAGTTGTGCACAACCTCCCCAGATACAGAGTGACATCATCCCAAGGTAACCAAATGGGTAAGTGTTTGCTGGTTTGGTGGTGGATCTATTTGCAATGTGCACTGGGAGGACAAGGAGAGTGGTGGTTAAATTGTCCATTAGCACAGCTTGGAGATGGACTCCAGGGTTTTGGGACATTTTTCACTGCAGAGAGTCAGAGTGTCTGCTGTCTGTTAAAGTAGGGAAACAGTTTCCCTTAAAGCCTATTTGATTTTGTTTTGTTTTTTTGCTTGATCTGTCCAAAAGGTTATTTTGGGTTAGAAGCTAAATGTCAGTAAATTAACAAAACCTTCTCATCATTGGAGATTAGAGTTGGTTGATTAGGAATTTTGTCAGCATTGATATTTCACTATCAACTCAAGCTAGCAAGCTAAATTTGGTCACTGATGCTTAAAACCAAATATTGAATGCAGGACTATTCTGTTTTCCTTTGAGTTTACGAAACCTTTTGTGCCTCATAGACTTGAAAAGCCTCTCTAAATTCAACATTTATGATAGCAATGTTATTGTACCTGTTAAGCTGTATCTTTATATATTGACTGTCTGACATACACTTCCAAATTTTCATTTCTACTTGAAGCTGAAATGGGATTCTAACCTCACACACTGAACGTAGCAAAGGCTAGCAGGAGTAGGAGAAAGCTGGAAGAAATAACTCGTACTAAAAAAAAGAAAAAAAAATCTGTTGTAGCTGAAATCCAACAGAGAACATACCTGTTTTAATGTTTCATTTTTTTAAATGTTATATTCAATCTGACACAGCTTCTAGGCACTGATTCACCCATAAAGGTTTTAAATCCCACACAAAGACACTAACAAGCATTCATACTCAACACAGCCCAGATCAGCGATCAATAATTTATCCTTTAATAGCACGGATAACTTACTACAGCCAAATAAAGAGGGATGGGGGAGGGGCACTGACTGCTTACACCTCTAGTATTGTTGCAGGGCGGCCTTGGATGTTTTTCCTCCTAACCCAGTTTCTAACAGAGTGTGTTTCACCTTGGAGCAAGCAGAGAGGCACTATTCAAATGGGGATAAAGTAGGCTGACAGTCGCTTTTCCCCCTGCAGATATGTCCTGCTTCAAAACCCAAACATCCCTCCTTGCTCCGGGTGAATAAATAAAGAAATAAATCGACAACAAGCCAAAGAAGAAGAAGAAGAAGAAATACTAGCGCTGCTGCATCCTCCGGAGAATAACAAGAATGATGCCTTCATTTGCTGCAGGGGCCTCCACTCTGCACCAAGTATAGACATGGCTTTTATGGCTGTAGTATTTCTGATTGGCATCCTAGGACAGCCATTTGAATTATTTAATAGATCTCCCTTAGTGGAGGGAGAAAGAGAAATATGTGTTTGCATGGTTGTGTTAGTGGGGTTTTTGTCAAAGCCTCGCCCCTTTATTGTCTTTGCTTTGTTGTTGTCTGAGCCTTAACGTAGGTCAAGTATGGCTGTTATTTCAGCAAAAAAATCAAACGTTAGATTTTTATTTTACATACCCATGAAAGTACATTAAACATCTCAAGAATGCTGTGAGCGATGGTCAGGTATAGCGCGCGTCTTACACCACCGCTTATTATTTTTGATGATAAAAACGCGTAATCAGTCAAACACACGATATCTCAACAAAAGGGCCAAAGGGGGAATCAGTTAATCAGACATCCCGCTGTAGAACACAGATAGAACAGAGGATATGGAAGGGATCTAGGCCTTGGGCCTGGGCAAACCTGATACATTTCCTGTCATTAGAAAGAAAGAAATGAGAGGGATGAGTAAGTCTCTTGTGGTGTAGCTATCTATCCCAAGAGTCTTGTGTGGGAATGTGCAGGTGTTATAAGATATCTGCAGTTCTTCCTCCTCTATCAGCAGTCTTCAACTCAATCGCCTCTCGACTTTGTTTCTCTCTGACAGCTTGGATCAAAGATTCCAAAAGACTTGAAATTAAATTAGATAAACCATGACAAATCATACTCATGCCTGATCAATAGATTGCACTGGTACTCAGCACGACTCCTTGGATATTCAGTGAATCGGAGAGGTGTAGCTAGGATTTGACGTGAAATAAAGAATCCCATCGCTATCTATAGGACAGTTTAGATATGATCGTCAACAGCTGGATATGACCTGCTTGACCAGACCCTGTCACACTATCGTGTCCCCCCCCCCCCCCCCCCCCCCCTCCATCTCCACATCCTGTCTTTATCAGGACTGATCGCCTCAAGCCTGTCTGACCTTGGCGAACAGATAAAACAGCAGACAGATAAGGAAAAGTGGGCAGGGGGGGGGGGGCAAACACGAGCAAAGAGGTGTAGCTTTCTGCAAGATGCATTTTTCCTAAACTCTAGCTGTTTGAGAACCCCCAATTTAAATCATCAGGGAAATCCTCCGGGAGGCTTTATGATAGATGAATATGACTACTCTACCAAAGGGAGGAGATGAGGTCTGGGATGGCCCGCTTTTGCAAATTTGGCCCCTGGGAGAGGGAAGAGGAAGCTAGGAAACGTAAGCTTCTGCAGGCTTGATAGTGCTTTTGAGCCCCTGAAGTGACATTAGTGTGCTAAATTTATCATAGTGCCATATTTGGACTCATGAATTAGGCTAAATAGATGCAATATGCCTTGTCAGCAAGATACTCCTGGTTACTTCATTGGAAAACAGTTTGTATAGTTTTGACCATCATTACTTGTTGTTGTATTCATACAAAGCCATTCATGATATTAGATAATATTTTTACACATTTCAACACATTCTGCATTTTGCGATGAGTTTGTGATTTTTTTTATAAACCATTTTTTCCGACAGCATTTTATTGTGGATCTTCAAGGTTTTATTTGAATGATTCTGACATTTCCTCTTTCAACGTGTTTTCTGCACCTTGTCGTGACTCTCTTGATGACAGTAGTTTTAGCCCAGTAGTTTTAGTGAATAGCAAGTAAAGACTGATGGATAGCGCCTTCCTTCCATAGATTATACTTTTTCATTAAATTGCCTTGTTGCTAAAATATGTTGCCTTTCACTTACAATGGCCTGAGTTGCACAATATTTTATTTAGAAGTTGATTTTGATCCTTATCTTGAGCTCAACCAAGCCAACGTGCTAATTGTTATCCAAAAAAATGTTAGCAAACTTAACCAATTGATTGTTCCATAAATGTACTTGAACCTAGACAAAACAATCACTGAATATAAAACTAGTAGCAATTAAATTGCTGCTGGGCTAAACAATGAACCCACAAAGGCCAGCATACCAACAAATGTTAAAAGGTAAGCTAATGATAACAAGGAATAAAGGGGATTCTGTTTTTATTTCCTTCTCAGTATTTTAGACTCAAAAGGTTTTTGCACAGTGCCATTATGCCTGCTACAAACAGCATCCCTCAGTGTACATATATAGACAGGAGAGGGTGGGGTTCACATGACAAAACAAAACAAACAAAAAAACGTGTTCGAGGCTCTGAGTGAAATGTAAACACGCTGAAGGAAGCACCGTACTGTCACAGTGAACACAGAGCTAAGAACAACACACCCAGAGGAAAATTGACCACATTGAGGTAGTATATAATTGATAAATACTATAGCATTGTTATAAATTATATTTTTGTTGTGATTTAACTGCTTATCAGGTTTAGCCCAACCAAATGACAGTTTCCATATCACTAAATTGAGTGTTTCAAGTTGAAATCAGAGTTCGTTAGAGCCGATATAGATGGAAAAGTACATAGCATATCAAAAAAGATTCATAACAGTTTCAAGTTTGACTTGAACGTGTTGATAATATGCAGGTTGGCATCTGATATAACTTACCACTGTGAAGGTTACAGCCAGTTTGAAGTCTTATGAAAAGTGATTTGTTTTCTTGTGGACATACTGCTTGAGTCACAACAGGCCCAAGTTTAAGTCCATTGATTATTAATTTATCCAGACTGTTGTGATGTGGGAGACTTGTTATTATGACGCAGGTAGAGAAACCCAAAGCACCTTGGGCAGAAAGAATCAAAACCTTTATGACCATGGATTATTACTGACAGCACTGGGACCATGTTTCTTCAGAGGAGACACTAATAGCCAAACTGTGTGTGGCTCCATGTCCCCTCTTGGGCAAGGCCTAATGAAAAGTGACCCTTAATTGTGTTGTTCTGTTAAGGTGGCACGCGAAGACGGATGGATTGAAGGATGGTAGTTCTCTGTGTATTCACAAAAACAATCAGAACGGACTGATTGAAAAAAAAAAAAAAAAAACGTATTCAAATAAATGTGAAAGTAACAATCTCGACGTTTCAAACATCATAGTTTAAGTTGTTTATTGTTTACTGTCACGTTATACGATGATGTTGAGAAAAAGGTTCTAAATGTCAGAAATGTACCCCCATATAAACAAACACCTCAAGACTACTACTACTCAAAGTTCACTTGTCAAAGAGAGAATTCTTCTTTATGTTGTACCAGCAAAGGTTAGCAGTTTTGGCCTGTGTTGTGCAGAGAGCTGAATTAGCTTTAAACAGTCCACTGTGTTTGTGCTGTAATTGCACCATTCTCGGCAGTGTTGCCCCATGGCTACACCGTTCCATGCCTCCATTTCCTCCAATCATGACAGCTGTATCTCCGCTCGGTTTGGGCGTTTGCTTTGAGGAGTTCTTGACCTTTCCAATGGAACCCATGTGGCCCGATTCGGTTGGCTGGTTTACATTCTGTCAAACACGACTCTGTGAGGCACAGAAAACTGCATCCCCCCCTCCAGAAAATGTCAAACAGTAGTAGCAGGTCCTGTGCTGTGATATTATTTAGAAAGATCTCTGCAGAGGTTGACACATGTCTCACGGCTGACTGTAAGAACTCTGATTTGCATTTTCGAAACGCTTGTTCAAATAAACATTTATATGGTTCATAAAATGGAGACATTTGAAGGAGTTAAAGAACTAAGTGCATTTGTATCTACAGGAGAAATAGAGTAAGAACGCAAGAGCCAGAAAGGGCATGCAGCTTGTTTTTGACGCTACATGTATGCTAATTTTTCTACAAACAGAGGGGATTGGTACAAGGGAGGGGATGTTGCACAGGAAACTCGAACGCCAGCAAAAGCCCTAATTAGCAAGTTAATTAGTCTTGTATTAATACTTTATTTCTGATTCATGGAGCTGACTATGGGCTTGACACTTGCATTTCATTACTTTTGATTTGTGGAGATGAGAGTCAGAGTGCCATAGAGGTGGAAGAAACGCCTTATAGAAAAGTTGTGAGAAAGTGACTGGCATGTTTCACCAAGTAACAATTGTGTTTTTAACTCTTCTTGTTAGTAAATTATATGAGCTTGATGGGCGCATTTTGTTCTATAGATAACATCTTTGCAGAACAGAGCATCCTGTCGGGGTATCCATCTCTATCTTATCTTTCCTAATTTGCTGGACATTAAGTGTTTTAGGTTTGTAACGACAATCACACCAACTGACTTCGATGACCTTTTGATTATTTCAAGGGCGACACTAGCGCTATCATTGGGTCCACATGTTTTATTGGCTTAATGACCAAATATGAGCTAAAAGGTATTTACCATATTTTAACGGTTTATTCGCCAAAAGTTATTATAAATTATGCTTTGCTTTTATGAAAATAGAGGACACAAAGTCATGATTCAAAGCCAAGGCCATATTTTGGTTTAGTACAATAAAGCAAAGGTTAGCAACATTATGATGATTTACCTGCTGCAGTGTTGGCATGGAGGACAAAATATAAGGTTCAGTTGTTGAAAGCATACTTGTTATTAGTCAGTGTATACAAATGATAAATGGTGAAAGGATTAGAGCTTATAGTACTTAGTCTTCTGACTCCTGAAATGTCTTTTTCACCATAGGTCACACCTACTGTACCCATTTGCATTCATTTAGACACTGATGGCAGAGGCGGGTATGTGACCAACAGAAGTAACTAATCCTATTCAAAGACATTCACACTCCATCAATAAAGCAGCAGGAGCAGCTTGGGGTTAAGTGTCTTGCCCCAGGACACGTCAGACATGTGGCTGCAAGAGCTAACCCCCAACCTTCCGGTTCAAAGACAACCGACTGTACCAACTGAGCCATAGCCACCCAACTGGTAATCCCATCTAGCGTGGCCCCTGTATTGAGAAACCGACCAGAGTTCTGACATGTAAACTAAGCTCTACCAAGCTGCAGACTCGGCCATTTGTACCATGTGATTTAGCTAATTAAAAAAAGACCTACAGATTATGTAAGATGCACGCGTATAATATAGAAATGTTACATTGCCGTCATCAAAACACTTTTTAAGCACTACAATTTTTTCCGCCTACATATACAATGTTGCCACTTGTCTATGCTAGTCCCTACCTCAGCCGTATGGCAGTCCCTCCTCTCCACATGAACTGTGTATCACCTCCCAAGCAACATGTTGTGTCCATTCGCCTCAATGCATGCTATTGTCAAAGCTCCAATCTGTCAGCTGTTAACCACTAGCCACCTGTGAGGGTATTACGACTCATCGACACACTCCAATGAACAAACCCACGTGCTAAAAGATGGCGCATTGGGCAATGGATTAAAGCACTAGGGATGGCACTCCAAAACCCTGCATGAGGATTCTTGTTACATGCCTCATTGGCTAACATCCAAAAAATGTTAGGTAACAAAACCCATTGATTAAGTCTCGTAATTAGCATACTCTTGGCTAAAGGGACATTTTCCTTCCCACCCTGCAGTGCAAGGATCTGGGCTCCATCATCTAACTGAGGTGTCATGTTGATCCCGCTCCTTCCTTCACTAATATCAGCATTAATAACACAACATGATGTCGTCTCCTAGCTATCGTCCAGCAGGAGGTGCTGGGAGCCGCCTGTGCCTGTTGTTATGACGATTAATCTGCCCCGAGTTGCAACGCCGAGGCTGAATGTGCGGGGTCCTTTCTCAGGAGAGACAAGGTGATAATTGCCTTTGTGTTGTGGAGGAGAAAGGGCAGGCGCAGTCAAGGGCACCGCCATGGCAAACTACGGTATATCTGTCACCGTGTGCCTTGCAAACACAGCTTGTGTTTGGCTTCCCTGTTTGGTAGGCGGGTTGTTAATGGGATGGGCTCTGCTGTTTTAATCTGTGTGTGTGTCTGTGGATACGTTCCTGTGTCTGCATGTGCCGACAGCTTTGCTCTGTTTGTGTTTGCATTTGCCTTGGCTGTGTTATCTTGTCTGCAGGATAAACTAAATGTGTTTTTCTTGTAAACACCATTTCGGCTTTTCTTATTACAGATGTGCATCAGTTGACTCAGGGCTGCTAGATGTTCATCAGTTGTCTCGTGGCCATAACACATTGTAGGACAGGGATTTTGATTAGTGGCTTTTGATAACCTGAAAAGTTTTACAATGTCATACTCTTTGTTGATTGTGTTCCAACACTATCACATTGAGTGCTATTTTTCATTTTCTGTGTAATGTAGGACAAAAAGGAGGCACCTTGATTAAAAATCCAGAATTTAAAGCTCGACTTCCTACAGACAAAAATCCTTTCACTTGAGAGATACACTCACAAGCAAAAGCACCTGAAGATTACACATTTTGAATTGCATTTCAAACCAGGGTGAGAATGGAATGTTCAGTTCATGAGAGAATTGTGAGTATATTTTTGCTCTACTGCCCTCTTAAGTGCTCATAACTGTATGACAACAGTCAAGGCCATGTACTGTAATTCTTGGTAAAAAATATCTATCTCTGAAATCACGCTGTGCTGATATTCTTTGAGCGTCTCTTTTGTCATCATAGCTGTTGTTTCCTGGAAAATCCCTTTAAAAAGAAATCTCATGGACTGTATTCTTCTTGTATTACTCATGAGTTCATGTGAGGGAGCAAGCTATCATTAGCAGCTATGCTAGTCCTTTCTCATGAATACAAAACTTAACCATTTTTTTTTTTTACGATGGTATGTGTCGCTAACCTGTCAACAAACGCCTCACTTATGACCCTCTCAGTCTTTTGTCTGCTCCACTTTTCAGACGTGTGCTCAAACAGGCCGTTTGGAGATTTTCCCTTCATGACATCACAAAGGGCAGTAACCCCTCCCCCAGGTGGGTGACACTCCCACAACTAGGTGTTTGTTCTGCCCTGTGAGTTTTCCTTCTCACCGTAAAGAATAGCACATGGCGCGAGAAAACCTGAGCCCACCAAGTCCTTCCAGAGGGTCATGGTCAGTCACAGCTCATTTGCATTTAAAGCTACAGCTAGGGACAGCCTGTTCTGAGCAGGGCTGAAATAAAGGGGTTTATAGGCATGATCGAATACAGGATCAGAGTGGACTTTTGGCAAGAATTTTCACAGACATGTTTTGGGGAGGTCTGATAATTATGTAAACTGGTTGAAAATGAATATGTTTTGTGACCTTGAAGGGTTACATAAAGGGATGCAAGAGTTATAGATTTTGACAGTACAATTATAGTGTGAGAAATAATAATGTGAAATATTTTACAATAAGGATTTTACATTGCTAATGTAAGAAAGCATGCAAACATTCTTCAGACCTTTTAATGTGTAGCTTTAGACCTTTAATTGCTGCCTGTTGAAAAAGAATTAACACAATAATCACATGATAAAGGATAAAGACATTAACATATCCAAAAGTGAGTAACAAAACAAAAATAATTAAATAATTCACGCCACAATAAACTATGATCAGACTTACAGTCATGATTTCATTTTATTTGTTCTATAAAAAGTTTTTGCCATGTCTCTCCCCATGCATTCAGGTTGCCTTCAGGTAGAGAGGGGCGGAGCCAGTTGATTTGATTCCATACAGCTGGGCGGACTGAGCCTTCTCAGTTTATCTCTCTCTATCTTGCTATCACTGACTACGGCTTGTTGTCTTTGTTTTGCCTCCACACATATTTGTCATGGAAATCACCACAGATATGCAGGATGCATATTAATTAATTTTGGGATGGTTTGCTTTAGTTTTTAATCAATTAAACTTTAAAACTGTTTGGTCTCCCTGTTTGTTAAGCTCAGTGAGCCTAAAATGTGCCAGTTGTTTTTTTTTTGTATTTGTGACATATAAAAGTAAAGAAAAAGGGCTTCTTCTGCTTTGAACACATTTTTCCTCATTTTTTTTTCTCTCTCTTTTTTTTTTTTTTTTTTTTTACAATATGAGTAAAGGGCTGCAAAATAAATTATCTGAGGCCGCAGGAATTGACAGCAATATCAAGGCGACAAATTACATGTGTCTGATTTGTGGTTATTCTGCTCTGTACTTACATTTGCCACTAAGGATATTGCTTTTGTCTTTATTGGTTTGCAGAACGACAAATAAAACCACTATTACGCAACAGGAGCACCTTTTCCTTCAGCCCACTTTCCCCACAAGTCATGTAATGTGACACCATATTGGTCCTTTTTGCAATACAGTATTAATGTGCCTGTTTGTGCATATTAGAGAGAGTGTGTATGTGTGTATGCGTTAGAGAAAGAGATGAGTCGCTTTGCGTGTTGGTGTGCTAGTCAGGAATTGATCGGGCGCATGCATTAGCAGATTGCCTATTGATGAGAGCTAAGATTTATAATGCTCTGATTGATGGTAGCAATCTAGGAGTATAAATAAATGAATATGTGCCTCCCCGGTCGGTGATGGCAGTAAAGTCTTGATTTGCAAGCTCATCTGCAATCGCAAATGTCACATTTAGTATGCCCTCATCACTAGACACCACTGACGGATAATATGTACAGTGCAGGCAGATGGCAAGCTCGCTGAAAGGACAAGAATTCTCCGAGCTCTTCTTTCAAAGTGTGACAACAATACGACACCTCTCCATATTCATATAGCTGAGGAGAAAATGGTCAAAGTAAATGACCTAAAAGAAATTATTCATTTAGGATCATTTATTTTAATATCTTGGTAATGGTTAATAAAGGAAGATACTATTATACAGAGTAGTTTTTACAGATAGACAGTTAAAGACGTGATATTAAATGCAGACGAATCATTGGATAATCTTAAAAGAGTAAGAATTAAGTATAAAAACACAAGTTACTAATGGGTGTTGCCATAGATGTTGCCAACAGTGCAATGCACCGAGGCCTACAAGCTTTCAGGGAACCCAGAGCAACTGGCAGTTGATGTGATATTATTACTGTTGGCAAGCAAGGACTGTGTTAGGTAGAAACAATCAGTTGAGAAATATGTCATACTTCTGCCTATATTAAACAATAAACTTGATGGTTTTAATTCAGCAGATCGGCAATTTTTTCAATAGAGCCAGGAATTTGGATTTCAACAATATCATTATGGACTTTGATGGGTGCAAGATGACCTGCAGAGTGAACTTCTTTGCTGATTAGGGCTACAGATTTGTCTTTATTATACAGAGTGGTATGGAATTTGATTTATTTTATTTTTGCAATTTTGTTCATTCTGATCAACCAATTTGCGATGTTTGGCAGTTTCATCAAGGCTGCTAGATCAACATGGATTAATGTGGTGCTCTGGTACTGTCCATGGTGCTGCAGAGACTGGTTTGGATTGTTTGGAGTTCCAGGGTGTTTCTCCTGCATGGTGACTTAAATTGTCTGTTGTGGAATTGACTGGAATGATTTTGTGCATCCACACGTGTTGGTGCAAAGGAGCGAGCCCGTCTGTTTGGCGAGGGCAGAATTGGTATTTCAGAATTTAGTTATCTTGTTTTGCTTTTCTAATTCTTCTAGTGTTGCTTGTTTCCTACGTGTGTTAATGTTTTCTTTGTTTGGTCCTTAGTGTTTTATTTCATAAATTCTTATTCTTGTTTCTCTGTGTTCTAGTGGGTATTTTGTGATTTATGTGTGTTTTCTGTGTTTCTGGATTTACTTGCGTTGTCGCGCTTCCTACCTCTCTGTGTTTTCCTCCTGTCTTGATTACCCTGATTATCCTCACCTGTCTCATTAGTCTCACCAGTGTCTGATTAACTCATATTTCGTCTCAGTGTTTCTGACCCTCTGTGTCCATTCATGTTTCCTGATTCCTTGTGGCTTCCTGTGTTTCTTGTTTTTGGCTTTTTGGCTTTAGTTTTATTTGAATAGTAATTTTTTTTCATTTTTGGCTTTTCAGTTTAAATAAAACATTTTTGTGAATCTGCAATTGGGTTCCTCTCCTCTCTTTGTTTTTTCAATGCTTGCGTGACACCAGGGCCCAAAATAAGTCTTTTAAGCTACTGGTAGTTACTTTTTCATTTCTAAACTGAACTGCTATAGAAAACTTTGAATGCATCATGCATTCATTTTAACAAGACCCTAACCCATACATTTCAGATCACGAATCTTGTGGTATAAACGGTGATGTCCTTTTTTCCCAATATCATTTGAAGGAAGGTCGTTTTGTTGATCGCCAGCAACAATCATGAGATGACTTAAGTGTATCAGGGTCCCCCCCCCCCCCCCCCCCTCGTCTGATGGACTTCTCTATCTGAGTTCTAGAGACACTCCACAGATGCCCTCGAGTTTAACCTTAACAGTTAAATCATTTACCGAGGGAGGGGGAACCTCTGATAGCGAGACTTGTCTGACCTCCACAAACTGAATACCCCACCTCCCCAACTACCCAAGACCTCTGACCTCCACCGCTCCCAGCCATAGAAAGGCAATCTAATCACATTTATTTGAGATTGCAGAACGTGATACGAACTTCCTCCAGCAGTCAGAATAAAAGTGATACGATTGTATCCGTTGGGCTGCGTGCCGTGAATTCAAACCAGCGCCTGAGTACATTATTTATCTACTTAGAAGGACCCATTTGCCCTTGACAATTTTCACCCATCTCCAATTTTCCTTTTTGGTTTTGATGGGAAGATGGTTACCTGAGGTTAAGTTGTGGCTAAGCAGTACTCCATCCCAAGGGGGGAAAGTTTAAATTCTTCTGGAATTGCGGCCTTATCAAAGAAACAGATTCACTTGAGGTGTTTTGAGTTTATTTTTTTTAAAACAAATTTAGCAAGCCTTCAATGAAAATAGAACCAATTAGTACGTTGCTCATGTGTCTGCACCGTGAGTGTGGTGCCCGCGGGGGACACTAAACTGCACGGCAATGGTAATATTAATTTCAACACATTTATGAAGTCCTCCTGTGCCTCGTTTTTATTTTAATAACTTAAATCACTTGGTTACTTTTAAATGTCTTGAGAGGGCAGGGAAAGAATCCCTTTATTCAAACCCTTCCGAATTTCAAAATAAAAGTAGGAAAGAGCTTATTGGCCATTTTCTCTACTTGTGATAGATTTCCTTTCAGCATCCTTGAGAGAGTCACGTACAAAGAAATAATCAAGGAATTGTGTTGTATGGACTGAGTAGTTTATCTATGAACTGTGTAATCTAGCATGCATATCAAGCGTTTCACTTCGCCAACACTCACACAAACACACACACACAAATGCACGTATACAACTCTTGGAGGAACCGGGCCTCCTCCTGGGATTGGGCCTCCTCCTGGACAGAATAAATAACCGTTTCTCCGAAGCCTGTGGCCTGCATGCTGAGCAGTCCGTCAAGCTCTCCTTCCCGCTTCTGTGAAGTAAACAAATGCAGGCGCTGATTCACCTGCCACTGTTGCATATTCCCAGAGCGCCCTGGGCTTAGCAAAGTAAAGAGGAGAAACACAAAGGCCATTTGATCAAAAATCACGACAGCCATGTCTGAACAAGCGCTGCCCTGCCCTAAATTCGTCCTGAAACCTATCTCTAAACTCTTCATCCCTCTGGTGAGGAAGCCACCAGAGTAATAACAACGCTCATGAATAATGTGGACTCCTTCAAATGAGACTGAAAGTGCTGCTCCTCCATGAGATTACTTGTTTATCTGGCCTTTAATTGGGTTTGCGATAATTGTGTGTCCATTTATATGAATCAATTATCAACACTTAGCATAATAATCAATTCCATTTTATTGGTTTGTGTTTAACTATGCATGATTAACTATGTAATTAAGCACTTCACTTGATTTATGTGGTATTTCCATTTTATTTGCATTATTAATGTATGTCAGCTCAGAGCCACATGGGTCAACAGGAGTTGGAAGTTATTGCAAAGTAATTTCTGATAAATTGGTTAAAGAGTTTTTCTCATTGGTAAAACAACATCCTAGCTTTGAAATCAAATAATTTACTTGTATACCAGCTCAGACTAGATAATATCCGTCCAATAATTGGACTGTCGGCCTATGATAAGACAATGCAAAAATGGGCGTCATTTTATTTTGTGTATCCAATAATTGTGAGTGAAAACCAAAAATACCTTAAGGCTGGCAGACTTAACCCAGGTCTAACGACAAACACTAGCATCTTAAAGGGCCAGTGAGTAAGACTGAATTGAACCCACATGAACAGAAATGAAGGAAACCTGCTACAGCATTCAGAGTCCTCGCTTCTCTTTTATCATTTAACAGCCAATATATCCACCTTCTAAGTCACAATCCCAGTGCAGAATGGTCACTAACATATTCAGCTTTCAATAAATGTAAATACTCGTAAATAAGAAGATTCAGCAAGAGCATCATCAATGATTAAATGACATCCTGTTGCACTTCCTCCCCCGTTTTAGTTGCACATCAATTCAAGCAAGTTGTAAGTCACACTTAATGTGACATGTTTCACTGTTCCTACACAGTTTTGTCAGGAAGAACAGATGTTCATAAATTGCTTTCTAATCTCAAAATAGACCTCTGAATGTGAAAAAGGAACATCCATTGTCTCACTGTTGATGACAGCATTACAATATGTGTGTTATGTGGATCAGTGGGGAGATGAAGTCTGATGTCATTTTGAAACTCTGTAAAAGTAATTCTGTACATATTCATGTCAGGCGCATCGTTCTACAGCAAAAGACGAACAGACAAAACGAAAAGATGTTAGTATAAAAAGTACGGGAGGGAAAGAGGGTGAGAAAGAAATTGGAGGGTAAAGGTAAAAAAAAATGCATGATTGTACTTTGTCTACCAGGCAAAAATCCCAAGTTGCAAATTGCTGCAGTCTGCTTTTGCTTCACTTGGCCTGCAGCAACTTCTCCCTTGGCTGCTTTCTCAGGTAGTCCGGCCTCTCATTTGAGCTCCAATCCTCTTTAGATATTGACCCATGCATCCATCCATGCTAAAGCCTAGATGATCCCTCAAACCAATCAGATGTGCAGGAGTGACTGAAGGAAGAAAGGAAGGGGGAGAAAATAAGTGGAACAACAAAAGAGAAGATTGCACATGAAAACCAAGAGTGACATAGGAAACAAATCAATCAATACGGCATGTAAACTGTACGGCTACTTTGTTTTAAGAATTCATCACATCCTGCCATTGCAGGAAGTGTAAAAATGGCCACCTAACCCCTTGTTGCCTCTTTGTATATTTTGGGCACTGTGCATCAAGGCAACACCCAAACTATTGATTGAGTTAGGCTTGGAGATATTGATCTGGGTTCAAAGTTAAGAGGTGAGATGGAAGGAGAGAGTTGAAGGAAGTATGTAAAGTGTGGCTTGCTCGCTCAGACTTGCGGTCTTCACACCATGTAAGGGAGAGGATCGTTTTCACAGAGACGACTGCACTTCCGATACCGTGAGGAAGGGGAATTGATTGACCCACAAATGGAGACCATGAATAAGCTTGTTCACACTGTCTGAAATGCTTCCTGTGCCTGTTGAGTTTATTTTAAACCCCAGCTTTAGAATTTAGATACAAAATCAATACAATTATTGCACACTGTTAAGATTGTTGTATTTAGCCAAATCCTATCAAGCAGGGTTAGCAAGAAGTCCGAAGAGTCTGAAGCTTATCGGTTTATGGAATTATTGACTCGTCTTTATTTGATTGGCATACATCTAAACAAGCGTCCATTATATTCCTCATAACTGCAAAAAAGCAAGGTTGCTTGTTTCATCTATAATGATAGAGATGTTTTAAACTGAGAGTTTCATGATTGCCAGTTGACATTGCACACAATATTAGGAAAAGGTGAAATTTGACAAGCAAATGGTAGTGGAATGTTTTCTTATTTTTGGAAAAACAATGCCATGGGATTCCTGGTATGATTTTGCAGGTTTGATTTGTCATCATCAAATGAATTTCCAGTGGATGATTTTGTATTTGATGCTGGCCTTAACCGGGAGCCAGTGAAGGTGGATAAAGGTGGGGGTGATGTGCTGTCAGGGCTTTTTGGTGAGAACATCGTTGGCGGAGTTCTCCACATACTGGAACCCGTCCATGGCTTTGCGAGGTACCCCGGACAGGACTCCATTGCATTTATTAAGACAAGAAGGGATGGAAGTGTGTAAGAGAGATTGGGCAACAGGATTTGTGAGTGATTGCTGGAGTTGGTAGAATGCAGGTTTGGTCATGGATCTGACGTGTGTTTGGAATGAAAGAGTAACCCAGGTTGCGGACTTCCGGGGATGGGCAGATGGATGAAGTCATCGACATTAAGGAGAAGATCTCAGAGGAGCTTCTTAGAGGTCACAACCATGAGCTCTGTTTAGTTACTGTTTCATCAGAAGAGATACGCAGTCCTCTGTCCCAGTTACTCAAACAGAATAGACATATAGAGTAAGCAAAAGAAAACTGCTTTGTTTGTTTGCACCAACGCATAACCCTATATCAACATTTCCCTGACAAATAAACACTCGCAGCTCTTCAAATGAAATGATGTTCCTCTGCAGCAAAGGCAAAGTGACACTCATTGTAAGACCTTGGCCTCAAATTGTGAAAGAGAAGGATAGCAACTCCACTGGTGTTTGCATTACTTCTGATGGACTGACAATTGTACCTGTTGATTAGGAAAATGTTTCCAAACTGTACTCCTTTTTTTCTACTTTAAAAGATTCTTTTTGGGAGGTTTTCTGCTTTTAATAGATGAAACAGCTTGGGAGATTGGAAATGTGGACATGCACCAAATAGAGTCAGATGTCCCTCAACTGGAAGGTTGAAGGTTTGATTCCTAGCTCCTCCAGGAAAATGTCTGATGGGTCCTTGGGCAAGACACTTAACCTTAAATGGCTTCATCAGTAACGTATGAATAGCAATGAATTAGGTTAGTTACTTCTGATGGTCTCACTACATACTGTAGCAAACTCCAAAGGCATTGCTTGTCAACAACTGCTTGGGACCCCAGACCAGTAGGGGGCCTCTGACAATTCACAAGCTTTAAACCGCCGCAGTGGCCCAAAATGTGCACATTTTTTTCACAAAAGAAGAAAACTTCCCTCAGGGGGGCCCATTTAAAAGCATTCACACTTGCTTTGCAAACGTTGCATGCAATATTACTGCGAAAACACAAATTTGTCAATGAAAGCCAACCAAGAAAAATTAAGAGGAAATATCTATCGAAGAGAAAATGGAAACTGGAATAAAAAGAGGAGTAAAATTTGGGACAGTGGCAGATGTTATGTTGATAAATGGGGGCTGCAGGCCCCTTTTGCCTGGGGCTCCAAGACACTCTAGAATCGCCACTGGTAAACTCTACCATCTGTGTGTGAATGTGTAGGTATGTGACGTGGTGTAAAAGTATTTTGAATGGTTAGAGGACTAGAAAAGTGCATCGCAAACTCAAGTCCATTCACCTTTTCCATATTGTGGTTTTCCTGAGTTTCATTCATTTTTTTCATTAATATTTAGGAACATTTGCCCTTTCCTCCCTTGCACTCTTCCCAGATGCTTTTAGCTAATCAGTAAATGTTAAACTGAATAATCCTACAGAATTTTCTTTGACAATTTGTTGGTTAAATGATACACATTATACCTTTTAAATGTATCTATTGCAAAATGCACTGTGTTTCATAACGCAGGAAAGTTGTCTTGTGGTTGACACTACACATAAATAAAGTAACAGAGGATGCAGACGTATTATGACCTCATCACTTTATCATTTCAAATCCAGTTGAAAGCTCCATCACTTTGCCTCACAAGTGGTTACCTGCTGGGCTTTAATATGTCAAACTGCATTCGTCCGAGCAGATATGATTGTGTCGGTTTGAACCTGTGTAATGACTGCAATTAGTACCGATGGCTTACCATCCTCATGTGGTGCTAAAATCAAATTTTCTATCATTCATAGAAATTGTCAAAGGCGTTTTGTGTGTAAGGTCTTCACCTCAGCTGTGATGCCTCTGCAGTACTGTCTGACCCAGCACAATCTGACCTTGGACACGGCTGGAACATTGTTTAATTCAATTACAACTCCCTGTTACTTCTCCCAGCTCTGGAAAATTAGAGATAACTGCACAAAAAAAACGTGGATTTTTCTTTTTTTTTTTCCTTCTTATTCTGTGTCTGTCAGATTGCTTGGGTTCTTTTTTCATTCGCCTCGTTTCACTGCAATCTTCCTCTTTATCTGTTCTCTCTTATTATACTCTGTGGCCGAACATCTATAGAAGGCTGAAAAGAAACATGCCAACACAAAATGTTATGTAAGTCTGCTGCAGATTTTTTGACAAAAACACTAAACCTGAAAAGATTTTGGATCTTTTCAACAAATAGTCAATGTATTAAAAAAACAAAAACATTAAAGGTGCGTGACTGATCTATAAAGTGAAACTTTCTTTACCAAACCCCTAAAACCGGAAGCATGCATTCTGAAGCTCTGGCTCAGTTGATAGAGTAGGTTTTCTTTCAACCAGAGGTTTGGGGTTCAATCCCCAGCTTCTGCAGGAATGTGTCCGATCTATCTTTGGTGAAGACTCCAAACCCTATAATGCTCCTGCTGCTTTGTTGGCAGCTTATGAATTTGTATAAATGGTCACTTTACTTCTGCCAGCACTGTGTGAATGGATAGGTATCACATGAGATGTATGTATGTATGTATGTATGTATGTATGTATGTATGTATGTATGTATGTATGTATGTATGTATGTATGTATGTATGTATGTATGTATGTATGTATGTATGTATGTATGTATGTATGTATATATGTATATCTTAAGTCCATTTACCATTCAGCATACATTCATCTGTATCTTCATAGTTTGGATTTAACACAGCAATATTTGCGAGTTCCAATGAATGTTACAATGTGGAATAAAAAGTGTCATAATTTATCTGTAAAAAAAATTTCTGGCAAGTAAAAATGTCCGTGCTCATAATGGCATGGATGTTTACATTGTCATATGTGAAATCTGTGCTTTGTCATTAGCCAACAGAAAAGACGGTGTGATTTAGCAATGAGAAATACTTCATTGAAGTAACCTGATGCCGTTGGTCACCCACTCTCGCTCACTATCTCTCACTCACTACTGTAGATTCTGGAGAAACTATGATACATTCTATTTACCTCGGAACGGGAAACTCGGAGCGGGGAATGACGTCACACCCGAGTTGGGGTGGGTTCCAGTTGCAAGTCGGAAAAGCAACATGGACTCCTCCATGATACCCTTTTTCTTACGATAACAACGCACGATGTGAAATAAAATGACAACATGTCCACAGAGAGAACTTGCGCTAACGGTGCGATTTAGTCACACAAAAAGAAGAGCAAGCAGCTAATTAACCCTATAGTTACAACGTACGGTTGATGCACGCAGCAGCTATGTTGGATTCTAACTCAGGCAACTCAATTTTCTCCGACATTCCGACTAGTAAATACGACTTCAGGGGGTATTCCAGTTGACACTTTCGACTGGGAACTTGGGATTTCCCACTTCCCAGTTCACCTGGAATGCAGCTCTAGCAGCAGCTTTAGCTCCCTTTGTTTCTTTGTCATCCTAACAGAAATTAGTTTCATTCCACGGGAAGAACAAGATGGCTAATGCGCTCATCTTCCAGCTAATAAATTAATAAAGTCTATAGCCTGTTAAGCTTTGAAACGTCTCGCTGCTCTAACGTCGTCCTCTTGCCCACGTGTATTCACTTCAGAGGAGGCTTGAAAAAGGCCAACATGACTCAACAAAACCAATTTGTGACATCAGGTTGACCATGCTGTTTATTTTGACACAATATTTGGTCCTAATAATTCGTCTCACATTTTGAATGAGTCACCAGCAAAGATGCCAGCTCTTGGCAAGGCTGCAAAAGCTGTTAATTATTGATGAACTCACAAAGCGAATCAATACTGCAGACAACCAGAGAGGCCTGCATAAAACAAATATATGGGCACAAGGTGGTATAAAAAAAACAACGCGAACACATCCATTCTGCTGGATTCTGCTCTCTGATCAGTCTTTATTATTATTATTATTTGTGAAATATTTGCATGGTTTTCTCAGTGATTTACATCTCTTTAACCTAACATTTGCACGCATTGGAGGTGTGCGCACATCGTGTATGAAAATTGATCCATGTCCCCATCATCTGCAACAGCAGAGCCTGTTGTTAGGAGATGCAGCGAAGGGGGCATCTCATGTAAATCACACACAGAGGTTGAAGAGGTTGGATAAGTACATGTACGGACGCTCTGCAGCCAAGCCACATTGCGACTTGACAAAACAACTTCCCACCAGCGTACACAGACACAAGCACACTCCACATTTAATGACCCCATCCTTTCAACGAAATACTGCTATTCTCAATTGTACGCTCTGAACTGGCATCTGTAAATTAAGTTAATTACAAATGATTGCATGCTCTTTCCTGGCATGCCACTAGCAAGAGTGCAATCAAATCAACCATTCCACCCGATCTTGTCTGCACGCCAGAAGCCAGGAAGGTAAAACAAGCCTGTCATCCTCATGGCAACAGTCACCGCCTGTCAGTGCGGTTCGTGTTGAACGGAAGTCGAGGCGAATAATCTCACTTGCCAGGGAGTAATGTAGAGATGAAGCTATGGGTGCTATGATACATCTTTGAGTGTTTATTTACTGCTGTTTACAGTATGTATTCCTTCCAACGGATTTTGGATTTATGCCGAGAATAAAGCCTGCAATGTCAATCAAAGTCAACAGGCATTACTGTCACAGTAGCTTCCACCCCCCCCCCCCCCCCCCCCCCCCCCCCCACCCCTTTTTTTTTTTTTTTTTTTCTCCAAACAGGAAAGCTTTTTAAACCCCGGACATATGGTGATCAGCACATGTAGAGAATCAACAGGGCACAACACAACTCTGCGCTTCTTCATGCTGTCATTATAAACAGAACGACGTTGTGGCAATTTCCCTTGCTGTCGCACCTTGTCACTGCCTCTGCAACAACCTTTGCAAACAAGGATCCTGCAGAACCATCCACACAGCGGTGGAATTTTTTTTTTTCTTTTTTCCCTTATCGCTTGCCTATTTAACTCGTACACTCTTTGCTGTTATTTACAGGCTTCTACAATCCCCACACGGTGTGACACATTCGAGGTCCCTCCGATCCCGCACCCTCCCCTGCTGATTTCGCTCCTGTCCCTTCTTATCTGGCTTCTATCCAAAGGCATCAGTTCGGAGACAGGATTATATTGAGAGCTGTTATTAATTGCATCTCCTACTTCCTCCTTTCCACCTCCACTCTGCCTCTTGCACGGTCTGCAAACATTGAGAAGGTTTATAAGAAGCCACAGTCAGAGTGAGAGGGATGCAGTATTAAAAAGTCACTAAAAACAGAAACTTCATACATCTGTTTTTTTTGCAAATCCAGACTGTAATTCTATTTTGCGTTCCATAAATCTTGTCATCAAAACAATCTACTTTTTCCATTTTTCCATTTTCTCACTCACGATTTTCATTAACGACAGAAGAAATGTTTTGCGAAAGGGTTCAAGTGAGGTCTCATTATTTCTGAATGAGAATAGGGAGTTTACTGGAAGCAGTAAATTTTTCTTATATTTTTGTCGTTCAGTTAACAAATGCTAATGGAAGGCAAGAAATTCCCCCCAATGGCTCAGTTGAGCTCAAACCCACAGACAATCAAAAGTACCAAATACAAACGGAATAATGAGTTTTGGAAAAAACAAAGACACAAAACAACTTTTAGCCTTTGCCCTTTTTCATCCTGAAAATATTCCCTCAAGTTGTACATTTTTCTACTTTTAGTTTGAGTTCTCCGATCTACCCTGCTTGTTTATATCCTGTCTTCTGTGTCCTTGCCCTTCAGTTAAAAAAGTTTGTATTATTATTACTTTTTTTTCCACTTTCTCCTGATACTCAGGCAAGAAGAATTGCTTTCGATTCCATATTTGTCCTTTACATGCAAGGCAGCACATAAAATACCATACAATTCAAGGCTGCAGAAGTGACTAGCTTGGCTCTGGTCATATCGCTAACTAAATCTACCTTACACCGCCTTGTTTGGGTTTCATTTCTGGACTTTGGTGCCTTTATTTAAGAGCAGATTTGGACCTAGGCAGCGAGCTTGGAGGACCATGGCCTCCACAATTGCTTCCATTCACTGGATGTGGCTCAGTCAGTAGAGTCAGCTTTCTCCACAGGAAGGTCTGGGGTTCGATCCCCAGCTCCTGCAGCAACATGTCCAACGTATCCTTGGACAACACTTAACCCTCACTTGCTCCCGCTACTTTGGGGGGGCAGCGTATGAATGGGATTAGTTACTTCTGATGGACAGTTTACATGTGACATGATCCTTAACTGTTATCTGTTTCATGTAACTGTCTGCAGTAATGTTCCCGTATCTGAGACCCAGGTAGATGAATAAAGACACCTTGAGACCTTGACCTGCGGTGTAAAAGCGCTTTTGAGTAGTTTGACAACGAGTAAAGCACTACACAAGCTCAAGTCCATTTAGGTGCTCGCACGAACCACTAGGCTACCGGCGCCCCATCTAACAACACAGTAAAGGTTCACTATTGAACAGTGTTGGATTAACCAACTACAAACATGAACGGTATAACATATTTCAGAGGGCTACCTTCTCATCTAAGTTTGGCAAAGTAACAAATGAGGAAATATATGACAGATTGAACTATGAAATAGTTGACCTTCTTCCTTTTTTTGAATTTACTGGTATCACTGAGACTGTTCTGCCGTCTGTATTTTATGTATATTTTTAATGGCTATGAAACTCTGTAATGTCTGTTTTTAAGAGTCTTCAGAAAAATAGCTAGACATCCAAATAAATGCGATTAAGTGGGTGGCCTCGGTCGCAGCACATCGGTTGTCGGTTCGTCTGGGGATTTTAACATAGACGACGGGCTGGAATGGCTCAAGGGGCCCAGTGGCATCACGACAAATCTGCATCTCCATTTCAAAGACTCTACCTGCTAAAGGTTTGGTCAAACAAGTGGTGAGTAAACGCTGTAACGCTCAGCCGTGCTGGTAAAAATCACCACTTATTGTAGCGCCACAAAAAGCCTAGCGAAGGATGAACACGGTGTATCTCTGAAAAATCCTTCACAATAAAAGTCACTTGAAAAAGCTTTTATAGTGAAAGAGCTGTATTCGGAAACGTGGTGTGTTCAGCAGCAGCTTAACACAACGCTTTCTTTCTTTTTCTCATTACAGCCAGTCACATTGACAGCAACATGCGAAACGCTGCTACACATTGCTTCCACATTAATCAAACCAACTTCACTGAATGTAATTTACAGTATGAAAAAAAAAAGAGGCCCGCGTTTCTAGAACTGATCTTTCATACCCTGTACAGTAACAGCGTTTCATCATAACGGAGCAATATAAACTCACTTTTTATATATTGATTTGAAGATCAATCAGTCAAATTTTGACAACGGCGGAGAGGAAGTGCATTTCCAGGTAATATTGCTGGGTGCAGATAGCGGAAATGAAAGGCAGGAGTGAATAAATACAATCAAAACGCAATAACCTGACCCTCTAATGGAGTCTGAGAGGGCAAGAAAATGAATACAGACATATGTGTGTTTTAACTGACAGCTAGACAAATTAATAACACATGATACAGACCCCTGTGGTTAACCCTCTCACTGCTGAACATGCAGGTGAGTGGAACTAAATAGTAGAAATAAATCAGGCCTAATGGTCCACTTTGTTTCATAGATTGAACTTTGTGATTTTCCTTTGAAGGAAAGGGAGAATATATAATTTACTCTCTGGAAAACTGATCTTCATTGACGTTGAGTCCCATGTATACTGTCTCCCATGTACATTATGTGTTTGGGTTTTGGGCTTGGCAAGGGAAAAAAAAGTGAGAAAAGACGAATGCAAAGGCGAGAAACGGTTGACAGAAGAGCTCGAATCTTCACCATCACCACTGCCTTTTCACTTGCACCTGTGTGTGTGTGTGTGTGTGTGTGTGTGTGTGTGTGTGTGTGTGTGTGTGTGTGTGTGTGTGTGTCACAGTCTGGAAGCTTTGTCCTAACAGATGGAGAAAGTGAGAGACAGACAGACAGAGGAGGAAGGGAGGTAAGGGAGAGAGAGGCCTGCTGGGTTAATTCTCCTCAAACCGATCCTGTTCTGTCAGGGAGCGCGTTTCGTCTATCCAAACCCCTCTCCCTGGACCTCGCACCTGCTCCAAGGCATGGCAATGAGCCTCCACACACACACACACACTTGCGCACACACTGCGAGGATGACAAAGACTGGTTCGTGTTAAGACAGAAAGAGAAGGGAAGAGGTGTGGTGGATATAGAACAAGAGAAGGGAGGGGATGGCAGAGAATAGAACAAGAGGAAAGAGACGAATTCAGTGAGCTGGGGAATGTGGGACGAAAAAGTTCAGAGAGACGGAAGAGTGAGTCAAGTGTAGAATGATGTCAGAAAGAGGGGAACTTTGGGAGGAAGACGAGGGGGATCTGGGGAAGAAAATGAGTGATACCAAGGTTGGCGGGGGACAGGGAAACCCAAACAGACGGAAAAACAAAGGGGGGAAGTGACTATAAACCAGAGGTGGTGGTTGGTTTTGTCAAAAATGAAAAGATGAAAAGGGCAAGCCAGTGATACTCATAGTAGAGGAGCTAAATTTAAAGATAGTGAACAGAATATGCAGTTTTTAAATCGGCAACAACAGGATGTAGTTTATTAATCTAATGGACTTTGGGGAACACCAATCTCTTTATGGTTGTCCACCGAATGTTCTGATGGACAGCAATTGGAAAAGGACCTCCCAAGGTTATTAACTCCAGCTTGTTGTTACACACAAAGACACATCCACTAAATACACAAAACGCTCATTAGCTTAGCTTGCTGTGACTTCGTCTCGCAGCAATCCATTTTACTGTGCAACAACAACTTTCAAAGCCAGCTCTTTGAAATAAATATGTTGACAAGTTGGAATAGTTCATATTAAATTATTATTATAAAGAGTTGGATGAATAACGGATAGGAATAGGAAATAACTCAGCTCCTAACTTCTAGGGTAGCCTAATTGCAAACAGGGATGCAGGAGGTGGCAAAGGGAAGTAATAAAAAAACACAAAAAAAGAAATTAAGGAGGATGGTCTCAGAACCAAAACAACCCTTTAAAGAGCCCTATAGTCTTAAAAAGCGAATGCTAGGCAGAATTTCTGTATTTACAATACGACAAATATAGAGGTATATAATATGTTGTCGTTCCCCTTGGAGCCATATAGCTTCAAGCTTATGCCAACAACTTTGCCAAGAGACATGAGGTCTTGCTGTCCTTCATCACTTTACACATTGGGTAACACAAGGCCAACTCTGTCTCTCTGATTCAACCAAAGCTCCCTCGCTTTGGCATTCAGAAAGGTCACAAGCCGCTGATATAAAGCTGCGTCGTTCCTCTGAGCGATACCCAACAGTTCATCTGAAGCACAGGTGTCAGTCCCCCTGAAACATGCTCTAATGTTCCTGCCGAGCGCTTTTGTTTCAAGTCTTATCTCCAAACTTGTTGCCGCCTGTCAAAGGTGTCGCCTCAGAGGAACAAAGAGAGTCATATCTTCAAACGGCTCTGACACCGAGCCCCTTATTGATGGATTACATAGCCACGGGTTCGAAATGACAACAACGTCTGGCAACGATATATTTGATGGAGATCAAAGCTCAATGGAATCCAATGAAAAGCAGCCCAAACGGCATGTTTACTGTACGTGAATGTAAGAAAGACAGAAAATATATGGTACCAATTAAAAGCTGTGCAATGATGGTGTTGCTTATTTCATGGACATTTCACGTTTGCAAAGATGCAAAAATACATTTTAACAGCGCCCCGTTGTCATAAAGAGTGACCGTGAATACTTTTTTTTTTTTTTTTTTGATTAGGCAGGGTTTTCTATAATTGTGTGAGTGTACACATAATATAGCCAATCAGGGCTCATCAACAGCCTTGTTTTTGACCAAAAGTGGGCTAACCTAGATTTTGCCACATTTCATATTTTTTTGTAAGATTTATATTTGGGGGCTTTTTAACATTAACCAAGTAAGAGATTGGAAGGAGTCAGAAATCGAGAGAGAAAGGGCGAAATGTGCAGGTCAGATGGAAACCTGCAACCTAACCGCCAGACCTTCAGCACCAGCACATTGTCTTCTATTTGAGCCCTTTTATTGTGAATGTGAATGAGTGTGTGAGTACATTTCTGTCTAAATGTGTGAGCCCTGTAATGGACCTGAAACCCAAGGGTACCAAAGCAACCCAGTAAGGGAAGGGTTAGTCTCTTTGTCAAAGACCATTACCAAAACAGAAATATTTTAAGATTTATAACTTAAGTTGACCCTTGAATATCCAACTAAAGAACATTTTGTCTAATAAAACAAACAAAAAAAAAACAGTTTGACAAGTTGGTTTTGGGTACATTTGGAAACCCTCTTGGACTATCGTGGTTAAAAAATGAATGTATTGTAAACCAATGGAGAATCCCCAAATGTAAGACTTGACCTAGTCCTAATTGTTCTCTTCCAATAGAACCGTTTTGTCATGATGCCCAAATAAAATAACTGACTTCACACCCAACTACTGTTATTCCTGCCAGCCTTTAACCAATATGTACTTCTGTTTTTTTGTTTGTTTGTTTTTTAATATTATTTTGGGAGGGATCCCCCCCCCCCCTTCAATTAACTTACCTGCTTACACTGTTACCCATCTCAGTCCATTAACTTCCACAGACTTGGATTTGTTAAATAATGGCTCCATTTAAAAATGTGACTGTTGAAAAGCAAACACAGCAGCAGCAAACTGAATAATAACTTCAAAGTCTTTTTCAAAATCCGAATTGTGTCAACTAAATGGAGTACAAATACTGACTGTCAAACATTAACAATTGGCTAAGAATAGCAAACTAATGCAAAAAACAGCCTAGATTTGTATTACTACAGAGACCTGCTGGGTAATGAAAAACAAGACATTGCTGTTTCACACTCATACATTTCCATAGTAATTTTTGCCGCAAAAACAAAAGTTTTAAGAAAATCCCGTCTGGCATTTCCCCCCGCCACTTCATGTTGCCGGCATGCAGCACTGTTTCCCACAGCCCCATTAGGTGTAGCCTATATATGCATGCTGCTGCTTCCCGGCTGTGACAAGAGATATTGAATTCACAGAGAAAATTGGGGAGGTATGCACAAACTATAATGAGCGGAAGGGACACCCCAGAGAGCCGGGCTGTGACACGTCGCAGAGCGCAAGAAAAACTCAGGCACTATATTAAACTGATACACATTCCACAATGCAAACCACCTGTTCATCATCCCCAATGATTCTCGGCACACTTTGTATACAACAGTGGATGTCCCAGGAGTCCGACACAGTAAAGTTGTTGTTGTTTCAATGACTGTACTTTACAATGGTTTTAGAGTATACACTTTTCATATCATTTCCATATTTGCAGACTTAACATATTTACTACTGTGTAAATAATATGCTGTGTCGTGCCTCTTGTGTGTGTGAGAAGTTAAAAAAAGTTTAAAAACAGAAGTTGATCTAACCCATCTCGTACAGGGTTGAAAAGTCAATTGTGGATACACATATTGCATAGTAAACAGAAGTTACATAGTGTGATGAAGATTAAAATACTTAAATATCAGTTAAATGTTAAAAGACTGTGAAAATGTTAAATAGACATGACTTACTTGACTCTTTATTGTTAAGATTGATTGATTGATTTTCATCTGTGATCTACTGAGGTTTCTGAGTTAGACTATCTGGGGTCGATTGGCTTTGTCTCTGCCCAAATACCAGGAGAATTCGCGCTGTTTTCCTCATTCTGCTACTTGATGAGGAAGCAGAACTGAATCACTCTCCTGATGATTTCTTTATTACAATGACTTTTATTGTAAACTCCATATCAGTAAGAGTTCAATCCCTTAAACCGTGCAGCAAAAGAATCACTGTTTAAAGGTTCATGAATCATGTTTAATGACTTTCATAGTGCACTATTTATATGTTTCATTGAAATTTAAACAATAAAAATACATTTTGGATGTACAGGGAGGTCCCCTTAGCCTGCAGCTGCCAGCAGAGTGAGTGCCATTATGCATGTTTTGATTGACAGTCGAGTCAGTGGGGGGCCAGTTCAAGGCAGGATACGTGCCTGTAGTTTTTTTCAGTTTACATGGTGAATGCAAAGCAAAAAAAAAAAAAAGTTTGATTGGCATTTGGACACTTGTTATTTTTCATCATTATTTCCCACTATCATTGAAAGTTACCATGGTTGTGTTTGCGGTTTGTTTATTGGCAGAAGTAAAAGAAAATCAAAACAGATGTAATTTAGATGTTTATTTATTTGAACCATTGTGGTACAGACACAAAAACACGGCAATCAGAAAATTATTATAAAGCTATGTTTTATGGTAATGAAAGGTTGAAATGCGCATTCCCTTATTTATGTATTTTTAGTAGTGGAGGTATACAGAGAGTCATATAAATGAATGAAAGTGTGGTATTACAAAGCAGCATCCTCATGTCTTGTAAAATGAAGCTGATAGGGAAGTGCAAAATCCTGCAATTCATTTAACACCTGAAGTTACGTACACACGTGGGATGGCTGTGACTCAGTTCATAGAGTAGTCGTCTCTCAACCATGAAGAAAACAATGCATTTTTAATCACAGGTAGCATGTTTTTATAGTGAATAAAACTATTGGCTGTCGTATCTTCAGTATGCTTTGCATTCTTACTCGGGCTGGGAATCTATAGGCGTCTCACTATTCGATTTGAATTTCGTGTGGTTCTAGTTGGCATTCTATGGATTTAAAGAGTAGGCAGTGACTGATAAGCCACTCCCCCCCGCCCAAAAAAAAGAAAAGAACACCTGTAGGTGTTGCAGCGCATTGTATGCCAAAACAAGCCGACATAAAAACGGCTTCTTCCCCCAGGCTGTCACCCTGATGAACACTTAAAAGTCACAGAGTGTCAGAACTATGTGCAATAACCCTTTGACACTTACTGTACCTGCTAATTAGATTACTTTGGTGTAATTTATGCACACATGTAGTCTTGCAAATATCATGCTCTCATCTGTCATGACCTTTTGCACACTTTTTTGGATGTAAACTGTCAAAACTGTCAGCCTCATACAGTATAAGCTTACCCATCTGTCAGATAATTAATTTATTAGGATGTTAATTGCAGCACCTGTAGCACTTTTCACAACTGTGTCTAATATAAATAGTAAATAGACATGAGCTAATGTAGTGCTTTTCCAGTGATGTGACTGGCTACTTGGTGGCTACCTGTGTCACATCCCCAGGTTAAGTGTCGAGTTTCATTCTGTTTCCCTCATGTATCATGTCTTGTGTTTGTGTGTTACTTTGTTACTTAGCCTGTGTCCCGTTTCAGGTCTGTTGGCTGCATGCCCTTCCCCCAGTGTTTCCCCGCTCTGCTGATTACCTGATGTGTCTCACCTGTGTCTCGTTAACTCCGCCCCACCTTTCAGTATATAGTGTCTGTGTTTCCCCTCACTCCGGGCCAGTTTGTCTTGTCTCTTTGTAGCAGCGTTACCAGCATTATTTCTGTTTAGCCTTCCTGTCCTGACCGCGATTCCTGCCTCTCCCTCTTTTGATACCTTTACCTGGATTGTTTGACTCCCGTGTACTGAAGCCTGCCTGCATTAAACGGATTTTCTGCGTTTGCCCTCGAGTCGCGCGTTTGAGTCTCTTACCTGGTCGTGATAACCTGCTCACCATCTACACCTCAGATTGATGAGCTTGTCAAGGGTTTATAATATTCATTTCTCTTCCTAACCTGCTTCCTCGAGCTGATTAATGTCTTTGTATTTGTGTTGCGCTCGTTCACCAAAGTTACTTTTTCCTCCTCCTTGATGGCAGCCATGAGGAATGTGGTTTGATATTGCCACGCTTGTCACTCAGATAGCCAGAAAGGTGTGTGTGTTTAGAACTGTGACAGATTCAAAAAGGCGCAAGTTTGCCATTCAGACAGCCTTTGTGTGTGTGTGTGTGTGTGTGTGTGTGTGTGTGTGTGTGTGCAGCAGGTGGTGGCACACGGCAGAAGGGAGGTTGGTGAAGCTGCGGTATCTGTGACAGATGAAGTTGAAGACTGGAAAGAAGGGAATGGGTTTGCCTGGGGAGATGCTACACTTCCTCGGGTGGGTGGGACCAAAGGGAGCATGCAGGTAGCTGTGACAGATGATATTAATTCACTTAGGTACCCGTGCATAGTGGCAGTGTCACACACTTTGGCAAAAATTGACATAAAAAGCAGCAAGAGTGCAATAGAGTGAGTAAATTCTACATTTGTACGTCTTTCTCCTGTTTGTGGATTGACAAATTATTAGCAGAAGCTTTGAAGCAAGATAGTTATAATTAGTGTACATAAAAGTCTTGGAATGATTTGTGATTTCTTTATTTAAAAGGGACAATGTACATTAATTTGACAAGAGCAACAATGTCACACATGTAATTGGGCCAGATTTAGCCATGCAGGCTATTTTTCAGGTTGGTGGTATTTAAGAAAATGTGAGAAAGCAATGGTGAAATGGTAATGGCGAAATGAAGAAAAAAACTCTGCTGAATAAAATGTGAATATAAGCTTTGTTGCATAATCTTCAGTTAGAGATGGGACAGATCCGATCTAATATCAGGTCCGGTTTTTGACGTAATTTATAGATATTGGACTGACGGCGCCACAGATCAAGAACACACAAACTGAAACATTTTCAGCTGCCACTGTCTCGCTTTGAAGACATTCATTTATACTCAACAAAAATATAAACGCAACACTTTTGTTTTTGCTCCCATTTGTCATGAGATGGACTCAAAGATCTAAAATTCATTCCAGATACACAATATTACCATTTCTCTCAAACATTGTTCATAAATCTGTCTAAATGTGTGATAGTGAGCACTTTTGCTTTGCTGAGACAATCCATCCCACCTCACAGGTGTGCCACATCAAGATGCTCATCAGACACCATGATTAGTGCATAGGTGTACCTTAGACTGTCCACAATAAAAGGCCACCCTGAAATGTGCAGTTTTTGCTTTATTGAGGGTCTGGGGACTCAGAACCAGTCAGTATCTGGTGTGACCACCATTTGCCTCATGCAGTGCAACACATCTTCTTCGCATAGAGTTTATCAGATTGTCAATTGTGGCCTGTGGAATGTTGGTCCACTCCTCTTCAATGGCTGTGCGAAGTTGCTGGATATTAGTGGGAACTGGTACGCGCTGTCGTATACGCCGGTCAAGCACATCCCAAACATGCTCAATGGGTGACATGTCCGGTGAGTATGCTGGCCATGCAAGAACTGGGACATTTTCAGCTTCCAAGAATTGTGTACAGATCCTTGCAACATGGGGCCGTGCATTATCTTGCTGAAACATGAGGTGATGTTCATGGATGTATGGCACAACAATGGGCCTCAGGATCTCATCACGGTATCTCTGTGCATTCAAAATGCCATCAATAAAATGCACCTGTGTTCTTCGTCCATAACAGATGCCTGCCCATACCATAACCCCACCACCACCATGGGCCACTCGATCCACAACATTGACATCAGCAAAGCGCTCACCCACACGACGCCACACACGCTGTCTGCCATCTGCCCTGAACAATGTAAACCGAGATTCATCCGTGAAGAGAACACC
The DNA here is from genome assembly GCF_947650265.1 of Symphodus melops. Lineage (NCBI taxonomy): Eukaryota > Metazoa > Chordata > Actinopteri > Labriformes > Labridae > Symphodus > Symphodus melops. Next base: position 11,615,742 of record NC_136710.1, on the reverse strand, counting down.
TCTCCAACGTGCCAGACGCCATCGAATGTGAGCATTTGCCCACTCAAGTCTGTTACGGCGACGATCTGGAGTCAGGTTAAGACCCCGATGAGGACGACGAGCATGCAGTTGAGCTTCCCTGAGACGGTTTCTGACAGTTTGTGCAGAAATTCTTTGGTTATGCAAACCAATTGTTTCAGCAGCTGTCTGAGTAGCTGGTCTCAGACGATCTTGGAGGTGAACCTGCTGGATGTGGAGGTCCTGGGCTGGTGTGGTTACACGTGGTCTGCGGTTGTGAGGCCGGTTGGATGTACTGCCATATTCTCTGAAACGCCTTTGGAGACGGCTTATGGTGGAGAAATGAACATTCAATGCCCGAGCAACAGATCTGGTTGACATTCCTGCTGTCAGCATGCCAATTGCACGCTCCCTCAATGCTTGCGCCATCTGTGGCATTTTGCTGTGAGACAAAACTGCACATTTCAGAGTGGCCTTTTATTGTGGACAGTCTAAGGTACACCTATGCACTAATCATGGTGTCTGATGAGCATCTTGATGTGGCACACCTGTGAGGTGGGATGGATTATCTCAGCAAAGCAAAAGTGCTCACTATCACACATTTAGACAGATTTGTGAACAATGTTTGAGAGAAATGGTAATATTGTGTATCTGGAATGAATTTTAGATCTTTGAGTCCATCTCATGACAAATGGGAGCAAAAACAAAAGTGTTGCGTTTATATTTTTGTTGAGTGTATATTAGATATCGGGTATTGAACCAGTATTCTTTAAGCTCTGCGTACTGTTACCTACCGAGTACTGTGATACTGAACTCTGTATCGATGTCAAAGTGGATATTTTTGTATCTTGACAACACTATTACCGATTCACTTTGCTTCACCCTTTAGAAGGCTCCAGAATGTAAGCGGACACTCCATTATTCCCTCATCCTTTCCTGGGTTGACACAATGATATTTAGGAAAGGAGTAGAACCTCTTTGCAGCTGTCATAAAGTTATTATAGACTTTGCGGTCCTGCTTTTTTTTTTTCTCTCTCTCTTCTGTTGACAAAGGCTGTAAACTTATTCGCGACCAGCCAAAGTCTCCCCGTCATACACAAATAAATTGCAGTGAACTCAAATGACTAAACCTGAGCCAGAGAATGTACATCCTGTCTTGCCTTTCAAGATGACAGTTAGAGCTGAATTGCGCACCTCGGAGTCGGAAAAGCAGGTAATTTGCATTTGAAAAATGACAGCAACAATGTCTACAAGTGCTCATTAGGAACAAGGCGAATATTGGGCTGTGACAATGCCAAGATCTGTTCTGTGTAATTTGACACTTCACAGATTTGAACAAAGTGGCTTTGCATTTGTTTCAGCAATGTTTCTAAAAGGCTGTTTTTACCAATTGTAGTAAATCAGTAAAAGCAGGATTCACATTGCTACTGAAATAAGAGGAATCATCCTTCAGTCATCAACAAAACAACCCTCACTGGGATTATGTTTTCTGCATTAAATCAGTTTTATTTGGCTCAGATCTCATCCTTCAGCCCGTGTCTTGGATGTTACTCACACAACACTGTATCATCTGCCTGGAACAGCGTGCCGGTCGACGCCCACCGCCTCAGCGGCGCCACAGTCTCGAACGCTAACGAGAGGCCTTTCACCTGTGGAGCAACTGCGAGCTGCTCATTCATCCTAATGAACCAGGAAACAAACACACTCTCGCTTGAAAAAAAAATGAGGCGAAAAAGCCTACTCAGTGGTCTATTTTGAAGCATCTATTTCTCCCCTCCTGCATTACACAAGCTCTCATTCCACACACATTCATTCTTTGAAAATGATTGGACCGACATGTTTTTTTATTTACCACCAGTACTCATAAACATTAGTTTTTCTCTTGGAAAGGTGAACGTTACATTTTTAATTTCCCTTTGTTGATTTTCTGTTCGGTATGAAACGGCTGCTCTATATCATAGTATAGTGGAGAATAACTAAAACGTTTTAAGGGTAGGACTCAAAACTATGCAATCTCATGGTCAAGACAGAGCCACTCTATGAGGCATGAAAAGTACTTAAACGTTAATAATGGCCACATTTATGAAATGGAAATTAAATGGGGTTTATATTTCAAGTATAAAAAAAATCCTCAGAAATCCACTGGTATTAGAATACCAGAATTACCACTCCAAAAAAAACTGTCACTTCCAAATATTTTACATAATAAAGACTGGGTCTAAGTTGGAACCAAATCTATTTCTATTAATGCAAACATACCCTACATATTTGAAGGTGTTGTAAACTACAATACATGGTCATGTCACGCCAGGATAGAAAAGCTTTTTTAGACACTCTCCTGTTTCATGTCAGTGACGCTTACCCTGTGTCTCGTTTCAGATCCTTTTGCTTCCCAACCTGTGTCTCCTGTCCTCCTGTGTCCTGTGATTACCTGATGTGTCTCACCTGTGTCTCGTTGTCTTCCCTCCCCTTAAGTGTGTCCCCTCCTTCTGTACCAGTCTGTCTTGTTCCCTTGTCACAGCGGTCCAGCATTCCCTATGCATTTCTCCTGATAAGTATTCCTGCCTTGTCAGACCCGGAAATTTAACAACGACCTGAAATGTTACAAAAACAAAATGTAACAAAACCCAAAATGTAATAACTGGTCGATAATGTAACAAAATGCTCAGCCCAAAATGTAGTAACTTTTTGCATCAGTTATTCCAGTTATATATTCGATGGGCAGGCAAAATATTTTTCTCCCCATAATGTTTTGAGTTTTGCTTCATTTATTTTTATTTTTAAATCAAATTTTGGCTACTTTTTTACATTTCGAGTTCTGTTTCTATGTTTTTGGCCTGCCTTTTTCCCGAAACATTTGGTTATCCCCATAAGTGTTTTTGGAGTACTACAATTGGGTTCTCTTTTTGAAGGTTCAGCATGAAAGGTTATTATTACGTTCTCGTTCTGTACCACTGATAATGAAAGGTTGGGTTATGGGGTGTCTGTTTTTGACTGTACTAAGGAGGGCAACGCAGTAGCAAAGGGGCAATTCAGAGGTCAGGACCTAAATCCATACAGGCACTGACAGACTTTGTGGGAAATAAATTTGGGCAAGTATACTGATTCAAAACATGTGAATCAAATCTGTGTTTTCTTGTGGGTGTATGATGAGTTCACCCACTCAGTGGTCCATTTTGAATCATCCGTTCCCTTCCTCATGCTTTAACCACTCTAATTCCATAAACACTGAATCACCCAAGTAAAAAAAAACAAAAAAAAAACAACTCTCGCTTTAGTAATGTTTAGTAGATGAGGACAATGGCCAGATGAGAACAAAATGTGTTTTTAGTCACACATGTTATCCCCTATATTTTTTTCCTTTCTTTAAGTAATTTTCTGGTACCAATGGAGAAAATATAGTTTCAGGGCGGAATTAACGAAGATAGGACCCAAATCCATCACAACGACTGTCAAGGCAGATTCTGTAGCTATAAATAATACTGGGAAATATACCAATGGGTCATTTGCAAGAAATGTCAGTGCATATTGTGTCAAGTAAAGAAACAAATAACTTCCAAGCCAAACCATTTGCCTCACTGCTTACTTCAGCAATAATTTCAGTTCATGTGATATCCTGACGAAGACACAACAGTTTTGCATCTCTTCCCCCCCTGACCTGTTTCTCTCTGACAAGCTCGTAGTCACAATGCCAGATCACATAGCCACATTCATCCTCTGATCACTGACCCAGTGCCGAGCGTCTCCTGAAAGTCCCCCAAGACACTTGGGAGACGCAATCAAATATGATCCTCAGGTTCAAAGTGAGATATTCCGTGGCAGCCGTCAGATGAGTCATGCCTTCCTTCCCTTTTGTGCATTTCCATTTACTCCGTCGCTGCCTTTGTGATCCTTCCAGACAAGGTCCCCACATGCGTATGTCTGCATATCTTTACGTTCCCCTTTCCTCTCGTAGCTGTGGGCGACGTGTCACAAGCATTTAGTGTGAGGAATGAGCAATGTGGCACAAACAGATTGGCAAAATATGAAAATTGGATGACAATTAATGGTCATGTGCTTTGAAGTGCACCTAGGCCTCGCGCTCTCAGCCATTTATACTCTGTTTCTGAATAGGCACCTGCCACCGTATCTCACCAGTCTACAGCCTTTTTTTCCCCCTCTGTGCACAAAATTGTTAAATAGAGAAGCTGATGAGGTGGAATGTCGGAGTAGATTGCATACGACAGGCCCCGACTTGAGGAGAGAGAAATCATCATTCTCTTTGCTTTTCTTCCTTGTTTTTTCCCCTTGACCGGCAGAAACTGATGTGACAATCGGATTTGGAATTGCTGCACATTTCCAAGGAATGATGAAGGGGTAAGGGGGAGGTGAAGAGGAAAAGGAAGACGTGGCAGAAGCAGAAGGTGGCAGGAACCTATGTGGAAGCCTGTGTCTGTCGGTTTCCTGTTTCGGTGTCATTTAAGCCCATGTGGAATGATTGTTGCTGTGATTCATCTCCTGAGTGGCGGATAAAAGGAAGGAAGAGATATAGTGCCTTGCAGACGGGGTAGAGAACAGGGAAGCGATTGGAGCGTGACGGATAGTATGAAGCACATCGGGCCGTACATCTTGAAATCACCTTCAAGGTCTTGCACCGCCTTCAGGTACAGCTTGCTCTCGGAATTGCGGACCACTTGCGCGGCCATGCAAATTCCCCTCGACAACGTTGTTCAGAATCGTCATCAACGTGTCACATTTCTGCTACTTATCCTCATGTGCTGAAGAGCCATAAACAAGACCGATAAGAGGTTCCATTTAGTATCCCAGCAGCCCCTTCCCCAGGTCTTTATTCGCTGTAACATTTGCTATATTAACTTCCCTTTTTGTCCCTCCGACAGATACCTTTCGTATACATCCTCCTGAACTGAATCGTATCTTTTCCCCTCATGACAGCATGCTCTCCGATGTGAGACTGTGTCCATACAGCTGAGCTAAGCCCCATCCCATTTGCTCCACTTTCCTTTTCACCTTTCCTCCTTAAATAATGGGTCTCCGGCCCCTTTATTGCCAGTCACGGACATTCTGAGGCAATAAGACAAGGCGGTAACCAAAATTAATGGGGCTCCTGGCTTGGACTTTCTCCTGGCTGACCGCTTAACGGTCTAGGGAGCATGGACAAAGAGTAAAAGACTGCTAATGGGAATTGGACGAGGTGAAGCACCCACCTAACCATTCAATTATGGACAGTGAGATGGTATTGACAGATCTTTGTGGATGGATAACAGGAAGATATTTCCTTATAATGCCACTGGATGATGTATAGCAGCATTAGGCGCTTTAGTCATATCAAATGTGCCCGCATGTCATTTGAATTCCTTTAACAAAACCCAAGATCTGCAAGATAGAAATAAACGACAAAGCCTGTACGCAGTCGATTTCCTTTCCTACATTCTCCTTCTTTTCTACTTTTTCAACCTCGGGGGGTGAAAAGTGGTGAACTACTTTTCTGTCATCTCATCGGTAAGCTAGCAATGAAGCTTTCCAGGGGGCTACTATATCAGATCATTCACGCTTGTCATCATCAAGCCTCTCATCAAGGTTTGCCGCCCGTCTCCCTCCTCCTCCTCCTCCTCCTCCCAACGACAGCATTTTGTTTTCCTGACGAGGAACACAGAGAGGAACATATTGAATAGTAGGGGGAGGGAGACAGAGGCATCAGAGACGTCGGCGTACACACATCTCCAGGCTAATAATCCGGCGGAGGAGACAACACTCATTCATCTGTGCGCCCGGTACAGGCAGGTTGACTTTTTCTGACTGAAGAGGGGGAATAATTGCGAGGCTCTCGTAACTGATGAATGCGACCGAGACTGTAGAGCGTCCTGACTCCCCGTGTTTTTTAAAGAGCGGGCGGAGATGAAATGAGGAAATACACTCAAAGGAGCATTTATGTAACAACACAAGGAGTATGTATCAAATAAACCGTGTTACACTTAGCATAGCGCCAAAGCCTGACAAGGGGAATCAATAGGCAGATGCAATGTTGCCCTCTTGAAGAGAGGAACCTATTAGCAGACAAATAAGCTAACGTTTACAGTCGCAAATTCTCACACCTTGTGCTCAAATTCAGAATTTTCTGAGCACGTTTGACAGAAGTAAGCAGATTAGTGGAGCTAATCAAAACGTGTACAATAGAAAGCTTGAAAAAGGGTGTGGGTTATCGTGGAGATCTGATAGAAGTGAGAAATCATAAAAGTAGGCTCTTCTCTTTGTCAACGGTTCTCTCTTCTAACCGCTCTCTCCTGTCCTTCGTCCCCCTCCTCGCCTCGCAACCTTCCTCTCCCTTTCCTCTCTGTCATTCACATTCACTCGCTTCCGCCCTCTCAAACTTGTGCCGGGGCTTCATTTGCAACACTATCCCCAGGTCAGCGGGGTGGGTGTGGTACAGAATGTGAAGTAATCTCACTTGCTTGATTCTATCAATCCTCTTTTTCAGCCGGTGGTTTTTGAACACCTCAATCAAACCTCCCCTCAAGGTCGCCTTTGTAGCATGCTCGGCAGATTAAGTCCGCCGTCCGTGTGCAGTGTGCGCTTTGAACTGGAGACATCACCCACAGAAAGATAAAGAAGAGAGGGAGAGGGGAAGAAGAGAGAGAGGCAGAGAGAGAGGCTGGCAACTGCTGAGATGGGGAGAGTTTTTTGCTTTATCCTTTTGTGGGGATATTTGGCTTTCGGTTTCGGAAGAAGAACGCAAAGCTCAGATGAAAACTCAAGCCATCAAGGCCAATAAAATGAAGACTTTATTTACCTGATTATTCAAAACGTTAATCCACAGAAGCAACCTTGCCTGAATCAGCTGGAAATGTCAACATTTGGATTATTTTAGCATTTGATTGATGCAGGCCAGATTGTGCGTCATAGTTTTTATCTATTGTTTTAACCCCCCATCTTCAGCGCTATTGTCAACACTTGAACATTGCAAAGGATTCCATTAAAGCCCAGCCTGTCAGCGGGAGACGACGCTGTGTGATGTCGATGATAGAAGTAGGGAAGGGACAGTGTTCTGAATGGTCTGCTGGACGCAATGTTCAATTTACAGCAGTGTGAGATTTCCATCTATCATCGGCACAATGACGAAGAGGCAAAGGAAGAGAAAGGGAGAAAGGAAAAAGGGGGAGGGAGCAGAAGGAGAGAGGAGTGAAGCTTCTTCCATCGGGTTCTACCTCATGAACTGAATACCAACTGGAACGCCGCATTGAGACGAGAGCGTAAAGGCTCTGGGGGTGCGTGGGGAGTGTGCATATAGCTCAAGCTCTTATCAGAGCTGTGAATGTTTCCACATCTTTCTTTCATTGCAGCAGTGTAGAATCCTATATGTGCCTTTTTTTATCCTCCCTCTCCGCTTCTCATCAATAAGGAGGTACAGTATTGCCTTTTTTCAACCGCACCCACATTTAAAAAAAAAAATAATAAATTGTTGCCTTCTTTCTCCCCTATCCTCATGCTCTATCCAAATGCACCTTGCAAACATACATCATAGGGTATCATTGTTATGCCGGGGACTCAACAGCATTCATCCTAATATCTGCATGCCATCCAATTTGCAAGAAGAATGAAATAATCTTACCAAGACAAACCAATCATTTATCAAACTGGCTCGACCATTTCATCCCTCAACACCCGCCCTCAACCCTTCTCCGAGCTTCCTGTTGTCAACCACACCCAGGTACACATTACAAATATGACACTTGAGTCAGCCAGCAGAGCTAACAGCCAGTGTCTATCATCGTAAAAGATGAAGTTATACCCATGAACCAAGACATTAATACATTCCACGTTTTTCAGGTCCCATGGCACGAGCATAGTCCACCCTTTGATTCTTTTCCATCTGCACGCTTAAATAAATCTTAATTTAGAGGGAGCACTCCACTTTTACTGGAGCCCCCAACCCCCACCATCACATACATCATGGACAGCGAGACATATCAGCAATATATTAAATGAAAAACGCTGCCAAGAACCTCTCTCCCCTCCCTGTCTAATTACATGCACTGTGGATCTGTTGCCTACAAAAAGAGGTTGCCTTAAGCCACAATCCCCATGAGGTTGTTCCCCCGTACTCTCATCTCCTCCTCCATCCATGTTCATGCGATTTTCCCATTCTTCTCCAAGAGGCCTAATTCGCTCCATCTGTAGCCCGTGGCTCTACCCATGTATCGCTATGATTTAATTAATTAGTATGTGGCTCGTCCAGAGACTTAACGCATAATGATATGTTAGCTCCGCCACTGTGAGTATCTTAAATTTATCAAATCCCAATGGGAAGCGCGGGCAACCCTCTTGTTCCTCGCAAAAAGGTCACATTATTAGAGAGCGGTAAGGTGCATGAAGGGGAATAAGGTGAAGCGGAATACATGTTGCACTTGTGGGAATGTAAGAATCAATGAAAGCAATCACCATGTACAATTGCATTTGTTGTGAACTGCACAGATGGAAAATGGATTAAATAGAGGTCAGGTTATCATATACTCACAGTGAGTAATGAAAACACAAATCCTACCTTGGATAGAGTTGTACAGTTAACTCAGTTATGGAGTTACATGCAGTCGAGTTTTAAGTACAACAAAGTTTGATTCTACTTACACGTGGAAAGTATGTGTAGTTGTTTATTGTTTAGGTGGTTATTGGCAATGATCTTAAATTCCCTACATGTTTTGAGAAAAAATACAAAAAACAGAGTAGATGGGTCAAAACCAGTCAGAGGGAGGGTCTTGACAACATTTCGTTTGATGACAGCGTTGGCGGAAAGGACGAGACCTTCGTAGATTGGCTGATCTATCCAATTAAGTATAACAATCATGGGAAGCAGTGTGTAGCTAGTTTTGGCAGAAGTGTTGCCACCAACAAAGGTACAAGTATGACACACTGCCAGGTTGAGCAAAGTCTCAAAAGCAACTTTGGCAAGTGTTGATCTTCTAAATGTTTGACCTTACAGAGTTCTGCTCTTATCAACCTCAGGTTTTGAAAAGGGAGGCTATTTCTGGAATCTCCATTGGCTGCAAAAGCCACAATAGTCCCATTAACAAAACATTAAATGCTCTTTTACAAAAAATATAACACATTTACAGCATGCTTCAAAATAATGGTTGTAATGTGAATAGCTTCTTTATAGGTTTATACTACAATGTGGTAAATTTTAAAGTTAATAATTATTAGGGGCATAGCTAATGACTGAAATGTGGGGGTGTTATAGCTCTTGGAGGGCCATCTCAGCTCCACCTCTTTGCATTTTGCCTGGTTGAAAGTTGATTTCAGATAGTATATCCCAAAAAAAAAAAAGCTAATTCAACATGCAGGTTTGTCGCTGAACTGTTTTTTGCATGTATTGATTGCGATTTTAAAAAGCATGAAGGGAACAGAATTCTAATAATGATTACTGCTATTTTATTCAAAGTTTCCAGTCAAGTCAAGAGAGTGGCCATTGATCAAATGACCCTGTTTTAAGTCACAAGCACCACATGCCGCAGTCTCCTGACATTCAGATATCAGTAAACTGTCTAACCTGTCATGTTTTGTTCCAATATGTCCCACACACCTCCGACACATCCCTCACGCCATCCATCTCTTCGTAAAAAGAAATGATTTGTCTAATGAATGGCCAGGACAATCAATCTATCACTTAGAGTCAACTCAATGGGAGCTCAAGGTTAACTTTTTGTTTTAAGGAAAATGATTGAGCACTTTGACACAAGAAAACTGAATATATTCAAGGCTGGACATTACCTCATGGGGATAGTTGTTAAGAACATTTGTTTTCCATGGACTGGTGCTGTATTTGGTTATAAATTTGAAACACATTTTATAAAAAAATTCTGCTTGTGACCAACACCAAAATGGCCAAATAATTATATGCAACACCAGCTGCTAAATCCTAGCATAACAAAAGACATCCCTGTAATGAATGCAATCATTGATGCAGCCAACAGAATTGGACAAAAATACTCATAAATCATGCCATAAACAACAATTAGTTGCCTCTCTTTATATGGGCCTCCCTTTTTTCATAAAGCAGCCCATCTCAGTGCTGCTTGATGGCTTCTGCCAACAGAAGGTAGGGATCGCTTTTCCTGCGATTAGTTTCATTTACGCCGTTTTTCTTTGCGTGGCAAATTGTCGCCAGTGAATGGGGGCGGAAAGACGCCCGCTTGGAGGAAGCTAATTTTCCACTTGAGGAAACTGTCTGCAAAATAATAATCTACGATTTGTTATGTGAAAATGATGATCTCCCTCAACCCTGCAGGGAGCTGGGTAATGGCACAACACCGGGGAGGCCTTCACACCATAACTGCACTTTTTTTTCTCTCCCCACAACTGGCTTGTTAGCTTGGAGAGCCCCAACCTGTCAACATGCAGGCAGGCTGAGACTGCAGCATCTGCCACAGCCTGGCACATGTTCTGAGGGTGGCACTGCATGAATGTGCAAGATCTTATCGGGTGTGGGGGAGGATCTACCTTTCTGTGTCTTCATTTGTGCTTGGCCAACAGTTACATTGATACACTCTATTTGACATAATAATTATTTGCTGCTGTCTGCTTTCTGCAGCTGTGGCTCATTGCATTGCTTTGTGAAATGCTTCTGCAGCAACATGTCCAATGTGTCCTTGGGCAAGACCCTTAACCCCAAGATGCCAATCCATGCTATATCAGCTGCTTCTGTGTGAATGTGTAGGTGTGACAGGTGTAAAAGCATGAGTTGACAGAAGACTAGAAAAGTGCTATACAAGTGGAATATGAAAAAAAGAATAATTTAGTAAGATTTAAAGTACTTCATTTTGGTTTTTGAAATCCCATTCATACACATTAACACTCTGCTGAAAAAGCAGAAGGAGCAACTCGGAGGTTCAGTGTCTTGCTCAAGGGCAAATCTCTTATGTGGGTGGAAGGTTGGGGGTTCGATCCCCAGCTCCTGCAACCACATGTCCAATGTGTCCTCGGGCAAGACACTCAGACGACAGTTGCTCCAGCTGCTTCGTCAGAGGCAAAAACAACAACATAATTATTTTAATTATATTATTAACAAATACTTTTATTTTTTAAAGGTCCAAGATGTTAAAGGTCCCATATTCCGTTTTTTTTTCTTCTGGTTTTATATTCTCTGTGCTGAGTTTTCCAGGTGTATGGTGCATGATTAGGCACATCTATGGCCACAGAAACGCGTCTTTTCCTAACTCCTCCTGTTAGCTGTCGCTGCATAACGCTCGGTCCCTAGCTCCCCCAATTTGCCAGTGTGATATCACTGATCCAAGTCCATTGGCTCATCGGAGCAAGAACAAGCTCATGCTGCACGCCCATGTGACATCCACAATGAGCGACTGACCAATTACAACAGAACCGAATGGCCGACCAATCAGTTCAGACCAGGGCCACATGGGAACCCTGATCATGAGAGATGCAGCATGGAGCGGCAGAACATAACAACAGACACTTTTTTCGAATATTAGTGATCGTAAAGTACTTTAGTAGGCACATAAAATAGATATATGAACCCAAGAAGGGCCGAATATGGGACCTTCACAGGCAGAAACTGTTTATGACAGTCCTATAGAAAATAAATCTTTTCCATGACAATATTGAAAAATATTTGACTGTAAATAACTTGCATGTTTGGATTTTCTCTGTGCACCATGGAGCTCAAGGCACTGTTTACCCTCTGACTGTAAAAAAAAAGTAAAAGGTAATACTTCACTGAAGAACTATGCAAGTGGCCTTTAGAGGACCTTGTCTGGTTTGGGGTGTGTGTTCCTATAACAGAGGTTGAGTAAAAACAGCGTGGTATAAGCAGGGCTTCTTGTATTGCGCTCAAGTGTGGCGATGGCAACAATCGACTAATCCTCTTTCTTCCCCTGAAGTTTGTCTGTTGATTCAAATCTGCTGGGCTGAACTTTAAGCATCCAAGAGGAGATAAGATGCTGGCGATATTGTGGTGTGAGACTCAAAAATCAAGGGAACAAGTTGTAAGATCTACCTCTGTTTATTTCTTTTGTTGCATGTTTGGACTTTTGGGTTGTATCAACTCTTTCTTTGTCAAAGTGATATCATTCAACTTTGAATCTTGATGCGCAGTAAGATTTATGATCAAAACATAATCTTCTAAAAAAAACTCTCAATCTATGGATCCTCCTCGGCTGTCTATTTTTTAATGTTTTAGATTGTTGTCAAAAAAATCCAACAGCAGAGTGGCAAAAGTATGAACACTCACAGAATTACAAGCAGTAGTAGTAGTAGTAGTAATAATGATTTATGGCCATACGAAAGTAAAGTAAGTTTGGACACACCTTCTCATTCAAAGAGTTTTCTTTATTTTCATGACTATGAAAATTGTAGATTCACACTGAAGGCATCAAAACTATGAACTAACACATGTGGAATTATATACAATTATAAGCTATATATAAAAATACGTCTTATATTCTAGGTTCTTCAAAGTAGCCACCTTTTGCTCTGATTACTGCTTCGCACACACTCTGCATTCTCTTGATGAGCTTCAAGAGGTAGTCACCTGAAATGGTTTTCACTTCACAGGTGTTCCCTGTCAGGTTTAATAAGTGGGATTTCTTGCCTTATAAATGGCGTTGGGACCATCAATTGTGTTGTGCAGAAGTCAGGTGGATACACAGCTGATAGTCCTACTGAATAGACTGTTAGAATTTGTATTATGGCAAGAAAAAAGCAACTAAGTAAAGAAAAACGAGTGGCCATCATTACTTTAAGAAATGAAGGTCAGCCAGTCCGAAAAATTGGGAAAACTTTGAAAGTGTCCCCAAGTGCAGTCGCAAAAACCATCAAGTGCTACAAAGAAACTGGCTCACATGATGACCGCCCCAGGAAAGGAAGACCAAGAGTCACCTCTGCTGCAGAGGATAAGTTCATCCGAGTCACCAGCCTCAGAAATCGCAGGTTAACAGCAGCTCAGATTAGAGACCAGGTCAATGCCACACAGAGTTCTAGCAGCAGACACATCTCTAGAACAACTGTTCAGAGGAGACTGTGTGAATCAGGCCTTCATGGTAGAATAGCTGCTAGGAAACCACTGCTAAGGACAGGCAACAAGCAGAAGAGACTGGTTTGGGCTAAAGAACACAAGGAATGGACATTAGACCAGTGGAAATCTGTGCTTTGGTCTGATGAGTCCAAATTTGAGATCTTTGGTTCCAACCAGCGTTTCTTTGTGCGACGCAGAAAAGGTGAACGGATGGACTCTACATGCCTGGTTCCCACCGTGAAGCATGGAGGAGGAGGTGTGATGGTGTGGGGGTGTTTTGCTGGTGACACTGTTTGGGATTTATTCAAAATTGAAGGCATACTGAACCAGCATGGCTACCACAGCATCTTGCAGCGGCATGCTATTCCATCCGGTTTGCGTTTAGTTGGACCATCATTTATTTTTCAACAGGACAATGACCCCAAACACACCTCCAGGCTGTGTAAGGGCTATTTGACCAAGAAGGAGAATGATGACCAGATGACCTGGCCTCCACAGTCACCGGACCTGAACCCAATCGAGATGGTTTGGGGTGAGCTGGACCGCAGAGTGAAGGCAAAAGGGCCAACAAGTGCTGAGCATCTCTGGGAACTGTTGGAAGACCATTTCAGGTGACTACCTGTTGAAGCTCATCAAGAGAATGCAGAGTGTGTGCGGAGCAAAAGGTGGCTACTTTGAAGAACCAAGAATATAAGACATATTTTTATATATAGTTTATAATTTATAATTATATATAATTCCACATGTGTTAGTTCATAGTTTTGATGACTTCAGTGTGAATCTACAATTTTCATAGTCATGAAAATAAAGAAAACTCTTTGAATGAGAAGGTGTGTCCAAACTTTTGGTCTGTACTGTATATATATACATTCAAATGTTCAAAGATTTATAGAGTAACAATTCAAGAAATGCAACAAAAGCAAATGCAGCCAGTTGACCAAAGCCCTTGAACTAAAGATTGGTTTGAGTCTTGGCATTACTGGACAGACATCCATCATAGTTAATGATTGTTGGGTGTCCAATCATATTTCAGGGAGGGCAAGTTTACAGACACACTCTGTAAACCCATATCTGTTACAGAGAGGAAACTCCGATGTGAATGGATTTATATTGTGGGTATGTTCTGATCTTGCCTGAGTTGGTTTCACACTTTATTCGCTCGAGCATCTTGCTATTCATAAAGCCGCGTGTTATCCGACATATAATTTTTCCTCATTTAGTATTGAGTCGTTGAGTGCCTGCCTTCTGCTGGAAATTAATTACTTGAGCTGATTTAATGTGGAGCTATTGAATAAGACAAAGAGCAGAGGTTTTCCCACTCACTCCGTTTTTGACACTTGATACGAGTCTATAAGTGAATTACAACTGAAAACGAAGAAGATAGGAGAGAAGCTGGAAAACATTGTAATTTAATGTGATTATACAATTGTTGATTTAATGACATCACATTGGTTTAATATATATTTTCTAAGAGTATTGATGACCCAGTTTGAATTCCCATTGATTTTACTCTGCATTTAGGTTCTACCAGCGCTGCTTTCATTTGCCTGTTAAGCTATTTAGAAGCAGGTTAAAGGGTCGTGGCTTTTAAACCTCAGGCTATTAGGTTTGGCCTTATAAACACTCTCATGCCCTCTCGCACTTTAAAACCACATACACATTCACACACACGCACGCACATACACACACTTCCTTTCAACTCCAAGTGCCCTGCCTGTTTTTTTAAGGGTTTTTTTTATGGGAGCTCAGGCCAACTTTATCATTTCCCTGTTCAATAATCCATCAACATTTACATTCCATTAATCATCCCGCTGTCTGAGCTGGAGTAGCGCTCCAGGAAGGGCCCCCTGGGCAGAGCACCGGCCCTCCCTCATTAGCCATAAAACACACACACACACACACACACACACACACACACACACACACACACACACACACACACACACACACACACACACACACACACACACACACACACACACACACACACACACACGTAACAACAGACACTCACGCAGAAAAAAACACCGACAATCACGTGACTTACAGCTCAGGACATTATTGACTTCAGCAACTCAATCAATGTGCCAAAATGCACCAAATGATGTGTAGGAGTGTGTTTGTCAGCATCTTGGGTATATGCAGGAAAATGCTCAGACGCAGTGCATTTAATTTTACACCAGAAGAAGAACGATAATGGCATGCAGAGAGAGAGAGAGAGAGAGAAATGCGGTGACGGGTGGAGCTTGAAGGCTTCAATTGAAAACAGTTTACATGTGAGAACCAGACTGGCAACCATGTCTGCACCACCTCAGGGTCTCAGAGTTGGACCCACACACACACACATACACAAACACATAAAACATGAATCCACATAGGCCTGAAGAGCTGTGAAATTGGAGTGTCACTCGGATGCAGTGGCGTGCCAGTAGGGGGTGCTGGTGAGCTGGTGAGACATAATACAACCCCTACTGAGCTCTGTGTGACACTCTGGGAGGTTTGACAGTAGCACAAACACACACACACACACACACACACACACACACACACACACACACACACACAAAACATGCCATATGAAGCAAACAGTCTCTCACATGGATTTAAAACATACACTGCAGCAGATGAGTATAAAGTGACTAATCTCCTCTATATGTATAAATCCATAGAATAAGATTCCTGTTAGATTAATTCCCCTTCTGCTGTCAAATGCATTAAACATAACTTGATGTTAAAAGTACAGATTGTGACTGAACAGTATATTCAGTGGAAGATGAAAAAGAAAATGGGTTGAAAATGCACAACCTTTGCCATCAACATCTCTTCTCTAACAGTGTTAGTCATTTCAAATACAATTGTGATGTGCTTTTCAAAGATCGTCTGCGCTTTGAAAAGTCAACAAATTCACTTTCAGATATTTTTTTTTCTTATACAGGAACAAAATGACAACCTTGTTCCTTTCATGATTGGTGGCAAATTTGAGATAAGGTGCTTAAAATCTGAGTTTGCAGCAACAACAATATGCTATTTTAGTGGATGGTACTGTGCATGAATTTTAAAGACAGCTTATTGGACTTCCTAATTTTTATTTTAAAATCGTATAAACAGTTATTCAGTCACAAACCCTGTTTTAAGTCTAAATTTGTTTGGCAGCGAATATAGAACACTGAACTTTGCTTACCACTGTTTTCCAAGAAGATGGCATTTGAAAATAGATGCATTCAAAGAAATGATGCTTCACAGTCAGAGTAAAAGCCAGGTAATGGGACACGGCAATACAAAATGTGTGAAGAAATGTTGTTCTAATATGTGCAAAAGGTACAGCATTGTTATTAGATACACAAATATGAAGTCTCCAAAAACCTTCATAATTACTTTCATACCATTTCATGCTTTGAAGGCTTCATTTTCCAACAGTAGTAATTGGATGGAGTAGGATCCAGCAAGTTCCCCCTGGCCACAAAACACGCTGAGACATTCAATGGTCCACATATCAAATGTCCTTTTTATCAGATGACTAATGACAGATTGCTCAGTTGGCAAATCCACAATATGCACATTAGGGTAAAATATGCTAATGTGTGCATGTGAGTAACACGTTGTCAATGTAATTCATTATGATTACATAGCCACTGTGCTTTGGAAAGCTTTATATGTGGAGTGAAGGACCTGTTATTCTTGCAAAAGTAAAACGTAAACATTCTAAAAAGGATAAAAGTTACATTTTAAACTTGAAAAATTGCAATTCTTCAAGGACTCATTGCAGATGGCAATGTGTAATACTCTCTTCACATACTTTATATCTTTCTACTGACGGTTAAATCCTATCTCAAATTAAAAGGCAAGCTCAACGGAGCACTTTGTAAGAAATCTACTGATTTAAAGCATAAAATTACCTTACTATATCAACAACCTGAAGGAAACATGCCAGTATGTACTCCTTTCTAAGTATGGATTCCTAAAAAGCTCCACAACCAGAAACTAATAAAAGGAGGATAAATATTGGAGATGATTTTGAGTGTTTAGAACACAGAAAGGTTTCAGGACTGACGCAGAGCTGGCTAAACACTGAAGCTTCAATGTCAGTGACATAGCAACTTGCATGCTCATCGGCTTTATGGAGGAAGGGATGGAGAGGACAGCTCTCTCCAATGGTTTGAATTTGGGCTGCAGTAGCCATTTTACACATTGTCACAGTCGGTTGTGACTCAGTTGGTAGAGTCGTTATTTCACAAATGGAAGGGTCGGCTGTTCGATCCCCAGCTCATGCAGCAAAATGTCCGATTTATAATTAGGCAAGACACTTTACACCGGATTGCTCCTCCTGCTTCGTCGGCTTATTATGAATGGGATTACTTACTTCTGATAGGGACTTACATGGAACGCTCTGCCATCGGTGTGTGATTGGTTTGACATGCAGAGTAAAAGCGCTTTAAGTTGTCAGAAGACTAAAAAATCGCTATAAAAAGCTCAAGTCCATTTACCAGATACATATTGCTACTTGCATTCAATAACAGATAGACTGTTTTTTGTATCGAATACCAGGCTTTATGGTGAATGGAAGTGAAGGGTTGCTCGTAATGGGGGCATGAATGAACTTGTGGAAGAGAAAGCCATATTTAAAAAGACAGGAGTATGAGAGGCTAACAGTGAAGGACTGGGGAAGGGCTATTGGAAAGATGTGACAAGGTGATGTGAACAGCTGATGGTTACAAAAAAGGAGTAAGTGAGCATGTGTGGAGAAGCAATGTCACACAGTGTGAGAATAAATAATAAAACAAGCTTACAGAATATGGTATTTCTGACTGAACTTTCACAAGAGCTACATGTAGCAAAACATTTTGTATAATAGATTGTAATAGCCCGGAACGTGAAGAAAAGGTTGGGAACCAGGTTGGATAGTTGGCATTAAAGAAAAGACCAGCCTCCCAACAGGTAGTACTTAAAACCATTTCTTCTAGGCTGTATAATAACTCATAATAATTAGCTGCTTCAATGTATATCATTTGTAAAGTGTAAATTACATTAGCATACTCCAGGGACCACATGCACACTAATAATTCAGTGCAAATAAGCATCAAAGTAACTGCAAAAGAATGTGTGATGAGGTTCTTGTTGGTCCTGAGGTGTTGGATTGTATCACTGACTCTCATTATCGTTCAAAAATAAGCAATCTTTAAAAAAATCACAGCGGAATCCAGTGGAATATCAGGAGTGGATATGGATGATATCCATTGCAGTATCTTCGATATAGTTTCTAGATCTCATACTGTACAGTTTTACACCATCCTTGCTTCTACTGATATCAAGGATCTAATTTAAACCCCAAATATTAGGAGTTGAATCAGCCTAAAGTAAAAAAGCCCTTCGTATCAAGAGATTTACAATTAGAGATGACTACAAATGTGTATACAGTTCAACTGGTTAAATAAAGGTAGCTTTTGGAATAGCATGGGGCATTTGGACAGCGGTTGTACCAAATGTTTGTGGAAGGAAACAAATCAAGGATTATGCCCTTATATACTGACCCAATACATTCACATTCCCCCTAAAGCAGCCTAAGGCGTCCTTTTCCCCCCATTAATTTACAAGTTGCTTGCTAAACGCTCCAATTCTACTAATAATATGACAGCATATTTTATGCATTGGCTTTATTTGCATAGCATTAACGAACACCATTGCAATCAGCGGATGTGTAAAGGCTTGGCAACAGGTCTAAAGACCTAATTAAATTATTTCCATATGTGCACCCCACAATAGAAAAAAATAATTAATTTTTTTACCCAAGTGCAATTCATTACCAACGACCATACAACGTTTATTAAATGTGTCACAAATAAGTTTGATTAATTATATGTACTGGAAGCTGGGAAATTGAAACTTCATCCATCTAATTATACCTTTAATGGAGATACTTAAATATAAAAAATTTAACAAGGGTTCATCATCTTAAATCATTTTACAATCCATTTTTTTTCTACAATTTGAAAAGTGAAGGAAAGTTGTCAATGAGAAATGAAGAGTTCAATCGGCACACCCTTTGAAACTCAAAGTAAGACAATGTGAGGCACAATCTGCTGTCGCTCTTGGGCCTTTTTTTTCTGTTCTCAAGAAGTATTTATACTATGTTTACGCCCTGCTCTCACACCATCTTAAAGCCCCAGTAATTAAACAACACCTGTTCTATTCTCGTAAAATAATTTAATGGCTGCCATTACTTTTTGTGATCCCCAGTGGTGCACTGCTTTTAGCTTGAGTTGCTTCTCTTACTGAATCCAGACGCAGTACTTGAAATGCTGCCTTTAACAGGAAAGTAGTGGAAGGAAGATTTAACAATAAATAGATCTAAGCACTAATCCCTATTGAACCAATGCTAGTCATGATTTATCCAGTAATTCAAATAAATACCCTTTTCAATGCTGTCATATTTGGAATAAAGTATGAAACAATGCCAAAACTTATTCATAAACATAGCAGAGGAGCTTAAAAGAAATTATATGAAGGGTAAATGACACATAAGTGAAATCGACTATTTCACACACTTTTTTTTAACCAAAGAATTCTGCTTGAGGGGATACCATAGGCTGTTTTTTTGGCTTTGAGTGTACTGATATTTATAAATCTGATTGTGTTTGGACCCCTGGACCTTTGCTTGATTTTTGTTCCCATAGTATGGGTCATCTAGCAAGACCTCTCTGTAGGCTCCAAGTCATCTAGGTCATGGTAATTCAAAATCTAAAAGGAAACTGGACTTGGTTTACGGTCTTGAAGTTTCACCTCTGCTCTCAAAGCCTCCTTCAGTTGAAAACTGAAAAAGCCTTAGGTGGTGCCACCCCCACATCCCCACCCCCATTTACTCTTTTGGACAAACACAGTACCAAAGACCTGCTCACAAATGTTATTATTTCGTCAAATTGGCTTACAGAGATATCCGCAATCCAAGTGAATTTGAGTGATAATGACTTGGGCTGCTGTAAAATGAATATTTTAAATAACTTCCAATGTAGATAATAAATTGGTTCACTTTCTATGGATGCTTTTTTTTTTTTTTTACCTTGGCCTTTTCATCCTGCAATCACACAAAGGTAAATAAAAACAGCCCAAAATACACGCTAACTGACCATCTCTGGCGTTTTACAAATCTTGCTTACTGATAAGTTGTAAAAACCATTGCGATGTGAAGCTTTTCGCGCCAACCATTTCAGGAAGAATTACATTTTGATTTAGCTGTGCCACTTGTTAGCATGAACAAACCATAAGTAATAACTCAGGAATGATGTGTTGTGGAATGAAGACAAATGCTCCTCCTGTGTTCAGTTTATTGTCTGTTATTTTTCTGTATTGAAAGTAAGGTGATGCACTACTGTGGTCTGCATTTTATAGTCATTACATCGTTATTAATTCAACCTGGTTGTTGTCTTTGTTGACATCATCAGCACATTATCAGTGATGGAGGCCATCAACTTCCTCTCCCCATTTCTTGCCA
This sequence comes from Symphodus melops, assembly GCF_947650265.1. Lineage (NCBI taxonomy): Eukaryota > Metazoa > Chordata > Actinopteri > Labriformes > Labridae > Symphodus > Symphodus melops. The sequence continues at coordinate 11,595,238 of NC_136710.1, read as the reverse complement.
TTTCTTTAAAGTGGTAAATCAGAGAAGGGAGGACGTTGAAGAAAAAACAGCCCATATATCCATCTTAACAATCTTCTATCTCTCTGAAGCTTTTTACTCTCCCCGGTAATCACGCAGCACACCTCTCATTTCAATACACGGGTGAGTGCGCTGAGTGAACGCCACAATCTGGTCCCTGTAATGAAAACGTATATTCCAGCTCCCCTTCCTGCAAGAAGCCCCCATTAGAAGACACAGGCTCATTGATTGAAATGCTTTTAAACTTGCACGTGTCCATTAATGCAGGAGGGAAGGCTTTTTGAGAGACAATGGTACCATACGTAAGCCATTCAACATGAAAGCTGGAGCAGTTCCCGCTTTCCTTTTCCCCTATTTTAAACCACAGAGCTGACGAATATACCACAGCTTTAACTAAATTAACTCCACATTCAGATGCTCAAAGGCCTGCTGATAGCAATAAGTAATTTAAACATTTTCTTTTTTGAATGGATGGATGTTTAATTAGAAGCCTGATCACTCACATACCTTTAAACAAACTCCATTTGATGAAAAAAAAATCTAGTTATTCACTAATGCATTCTGAAAGAAGGACGAACTGACTCAAAGTGGTGACAGGTTTAAAAAAGACCAGGAGTGTGTCAAGATTTTTTTTTTAAAAGGGGGCCCAAAGGAGAAACCAACTTAAGCAGGGGTGGAATTAATGTAGTAAAAGTAGTTTGCGCAAATGTACAAGAACAGATCGCTATATTGCTTTACAAATGAATAGACGTGTGGTAACATACAAATCATTACTCCTTAATTCTTTAAGGGCTCAGTCTCGGAAAGACAACATAAAAGCGCAGATCTTAAAAATTGTGTCTTGTTTGAATTTAGTTACCATCTCTGACCTGGCCGTTGGCAGATATTAACTTGTTTGTTCGGCAATAAAATGTAAGTTGGGGTCTATGCCTCCCTGCAATCACCCCTTAGAAACACAGCTGATGAAGAACACGTGGTTAAAGGGACATTTTCCCACCCCTACGGCCATGATTATTTGAGATAATGCATATCCTGGAGCCCTCCTGAAACCTTCAGTAATGATGGTCACTTAGTGAACAGTGAGGTCACATCCTTGACTAACGGGAGATAAGACAAGTACAGAGGCATGTCTGGTAATAGGCTTAGTCGGCTTCTGCTTTAATGAAGGGAGATAAATTGATTTGACATGCGTTGCCCCTGTGACACCATTAAGCACCCAGCTCTCCCATCAAGCCAGAAGCTTCTCGGTTAGGATCTTGACTTTTTCTTCCATTATGCATATTATCAACTGCATCTAAAAGAATCTGCTCCCTGTGAAAGCAAATCACAACCCTCAACATGTACAGTGAATGGCCCCCCCACTCAAAACCTGCTAGATTTAATCTTTCCTGCACCTTATAGCCTTTGCGTTCCTCTAGTTTCTTTCTCAGGAGGTTATCGTAGCTGTCAAGGGGGTAGAGCTGCGCGTTTGATCTGACCCCTCAAATTCAATTACGGCCCAATCAGATCCCCCCTGAGATTGACTCCCCTCGAGCAAGTCGAAACGGTCTTGTCTCATTTGGAAAATAGAGGCATGGATCCAGATATGCATTCAGAAAGAGGAGTCAAGGAGGTCTTGAAGGGGGTGTTCGAGATGATTATCTAATCGGTGGGTAAGAAGGTGAGATAAACCGGTGGAAAAGGCTACAGAAGAGGCAGGACACAACAGTTGACAAAATGTCTTGTTTCCACAAAGAAACACACAGTCACTCCAGCATGTCATCTTTGTCTTCTTGCAGATTCATGAACTGCTACTGTGGCCAGCAGGTTGCCTAAAATTAAAAGGTATTTCTTGAATTTTGTTTTAGTATAAATATCAAAGCAGAGACTTCTTAGATTAAATTTCCTGGGAAGTAAAAAAAATCAGTTCACATTTATTTTGAAACTGTTAGAGGATGCAGACAAATCAATGTAATAGAAACAGAAAGCTGTGTAGCCCTCCTGGGCCCTAACATGACATAAACAAAATAGCCTTGAAATGTATATAGTGTTAACACTGGCTGTTGCAGCATGTTTATTTTCCTTACACAATAGTTGCAAATAAGATGAGAAATGCAGACCATGGGAATCATGGATAGGAAGGCCCCCCCCATGTACAGAGGCTAAAATCTTAATTCCACTGGTCGGCGATAATCTGGTCAACGAAATAAATGGTGAAAAATATTTGTTTACGATGTGTCTTTAAATTATTCAACTATGGTGAGACAAATTCTGCTTCTTGACGATTTTAGGAATAATTTTACTTAATCATCTAATTGTCGAAAATGTGACAAAACTTAAACTACATTACAAGTGAGGATTATCCCATCCTTGACAAAGAAGTGTTTAATCCCCTCAGCTGTTCTAAAAACATTGTAAACCACGGCGTACTTCATCAAATGTTTCGAGAATTCATACTACTTTGTTTTAGAAATACAGGGTAACAGGAATTATATCATACTGCCCATGACAATTATTTGTTGACTAAAATATTTTTCTGTTTTCTTCAACTAAAATGAGATGCAATTTTAGTCAGTGAGTAGATGACTAAATTAAACCAACAACAAATGACTAATATCTGACTGAATATAAAGGACATTTTCATCAAGAGACTATTAACTATGACTAAATTAGACAATGGTGTGAAGATTAACACTGGCATTGGTCAATGCCTGATCATGACGCTGTTTAGAACCCCACTCTTTCTCCGTACAACTCCTCTGTCATCTGCTGTTCCATTGAATAAAGTCAAAAGCAGACAAAGGGAACAAAGATTTAAAAAATAAAAGAAATGACGGTGGGCCAGAGGTTTACTGACTGTCGAATTAGCTAAAATGATCATTTTCCACATAAAGTTTTGAACTTGTCGTTCAAAGCAAACAAACTGAAAGTTAGCATGTCCCAAAAAAAGTTAGTGAGAGGTTGTATCTTAAATTAAACTCTTTACTTATTGAACAAACAAAACTTAGAAAACTAGAAAATGAGATTCAAAAAGCGTTCAAAATGTCTACCATGATAAGCTAGCAAAACACTGAACTTGCTAGCATAGTGGTTAGTTCACAAGGTACACATATTACCTAATTTAGTAGCATATATTTCACAAAGAAGTGACTCTATATACATTTCCACTGGTGAATGGGATAATTTTGGTGTATGTCTTGTAATAACAAAAGTGTTTATTGTGCATTCTGTTGTTGTGGGGGTTTGTGTGTGTGTGTGTGTGTGTGTGTGTGTGTGTGTGTGTGTGTGTGTGTGTGGTTGAAATGTGGCAGATTAGTATCATAAAATTTTCCCTTGAAGACACGTGCATTTCCAGTTTTCTAAACGGCTTTTCTGTTTGAAGAATTTAACATTTGAGAATAAGCCATTATGCAGACTTTATACTTGACTGTCACCTGTCATCCATGAATTATTAAAAAAAAACATTCCAAATACCACGCAATATCATTCTGGCAAACACTGGAGAGAGATATTCATATTTCTCATTTGACTCCTGACCTTTTCACAAGCCTGTTCCTCACTCATTTCCCACTGCAACTGTATAAACCAATATAAATCTGACGGACAAAGCCTTGATCAAACAGCAGCACCAGGGGAGGCGTCAGGAGCAAAAGGAGGGGGAAAAAAAGTGGAGACGAGACTGTCTCACAGTAGCAAGCCCTAGCTTGGCAAGTAAAAATAGCTGTTATAGCCTCAGGTAAGTTAACCGCCTGAAACTCCCCAAACTGATTTAAGGTACAGCAGTGAGTGTAGGTGTGAAAATGGCCAAGAGAGTGGCTAAGCGGCTTTAAGGGAAGCAGCTGAGAGGAATGCAGTGAGAGAAAATATGGAGCAGAGTTAAAGCTTAACCAAACATTGACACTGTTTAGGGAAGTTTTATGGATTTCGGATCCAGCAAGATTACCATTTATCATTACTCTCATGTTGAATACTTAAAGGTCACATGTTATTCTCCTTTTAAACCCATTTTAAATAAGTCTCAAAGCTTCCCAAACATGTCTGTGAACCAGTCTATTTCAGCCCTGCTCAGAACAGACTGTTTCTGTGTCTGTAGCTTTAAATGCAAATGAGCTGGGTCTGACCACGCCCCTCTCTGGAAGGGCTTGCTGGCACAGGCTTTCTCCCTTTATGCCCTATTGTTTACGGTGAGAATGCAAACTTAGAGGGCCGAGCAAGCATAGCTGTGGCAGTGTCCCCCACCTGGGGTAGGGGTCACTGACCTTTGTGACGTCAGGAAAGGAAAATCTCCCGATTGACAGTATGTTCACGTGTTTTCTAAAAAGAAGAGAAGGCTACAGAGGGAGAGGATGAACTTTTTTCATAATTGGGGGGGTTTGTACACAGACTAAGGACACGTAATGTTTCAAAACATGGTTAAGTGTGTTATATGTGACCTTTAAACAACAAATACAACACAGGTGAATTATATTTTAGGTGGAATTGATGATTGCTATGAGTTATACATCTCTTAAAATAAATGACACTTTAAATTACTGTATATAGAGCCAGTTATGTTTTTTTTTCGCCAAAACTTTTTCCAAAATAAACATGCTAAATGCTTTTGAAGCTCCATTTACATAATGAGTAAATACACAATGATCCTGGAGTGCCAAATGGAATGGATAACACCTTTGTACTAATGAATTGGACCCGATATGCTGACCATTTTGAACCCCTCTGAGCATAATTTCAAGTATTTGTTTATACAAAACACTCAATGACTTTCAAATCTGAAGTAGAAATGATATTCAGTTAGGGAAACAAGTGCGAATGCTTTTGAATTATTTGATTTAAAGAATCTGTGTATGTCAAAGTACATAAAAATGGAAAAACGATTTTGGCTTTGTTTTTAAGAAAAGTTTATTTTTTCTTCTGACATAAATAAAAAAAAAACATGCAGTCTTCTATACTTTCTATTAATAATTTTAGCCTTTTTTTGCATGTCTAACTTTGTGCTGCATTCTGGTAGCCACTGCCCACCTGTGGAGTGCCAGCTCCTCAGATGATGGTCAGGCTCACTCAGTATTGTCTGGCTGGAAGCAAAGGGGCACTGGCGGTCCGGAGCTCCTCACAGGGGGTCAGGATGTGTGAGGGCTTGCATGATGAGAGCAGCGGGAACCTACAATTTTGCTCAAGCCATTATAACCCTTTCACACTGAGCCGCTGCATGTATTTTTGTGTGGGTGGGAGTTTGTGATTGAGTGAGTGAATGAATGTATGAGCGAAAGAAGGAACAGAGCGCATACTTTGAAGCTTGTTTTATGGCTGAGGCTACCACTGTGTTGAAATGTTACCAAGTCAACTGTGAAGGAAGTTTGGATCAGACAGTTACCACAACACTACTCCAAAATGCCATGATGATGGCACCACGTTATTCCTGAAACAACAGTCAAACAGGCATTTACCGTGTCAAGTAACTAGAATAATTCTTGAGAATTCTCGCAGTAATTTTAACACACAACAAGAGAGACAGAAAACGAGACACAAAAGGATGTAAATATTCAAGTTTGGACCCGTTTTACTCTTTTTATTGCTGCTTCTAACCCTTTTATTGGAGCCATGGGATGTGGGAGAAAAATAATTAGTACAAAAATTATTGAGGAACTCATATGCAATTAGGTGGAGATAATACATGAGCAGCCCCTGTTTAATCCCTTAGTACTCGAGCAATACTGCCACTGCATAGCTGAATACAAAGTAAGATTATCCATAGAAGAAAAAAACAACAATAGCATCAACAAAAAGTTTATTACACCACTAATTCAAATTAGGAATGTTCGCAGGCAGCCAATTTCCTAGTCAGTTAAACTGAAATTTAAATTCAGACTAATCAGCTAGTCTTGAAGGTAACAAAACACCAAGGGAACATTAAAAACCGTTTATAAAATTTATTTAAAACTTTTGTGCAGGTAAATTATGTAATTTACTTTGCAGAGTGTGTATACTATTTGCTCCTTCCTGTAGGTTAGCCTCCTCAGCATGTGCTAAATGTGGTTATGCAGCAATCAGGTGGATATGCCTACATTAAAGTTAATCTCAGTTTTCCAGATCAAATTCCTGCCAAACCACCACTGTTTACCACTGTAGACCGGGCTAACGGCAGGTGGCTGCATTGCAATTGAATCATTTCATTTGACCTGCAATAAGTAAAAAAGAAATAATGTGTTTAACCAACCAGTAATTTTGGTCAGGATTAGCAAGCTAGATGAACGTGCTCCCAAAGGTTTGCCAAAAATGATTGATTAGGGCCAGATTTAAAGGGATACTTCACCCATTTAGATGAAGCTGTGTATCATTAGAAACATGGTAGTAGTGTTGAATGGTCGTGAATCCAGCCCTCATTTTGCCCTGAAACGAGAAAAATATGTTTTTCTTTGCCTGGAAGTTTTCTTCATGTGATGCAAAAAGCGTCATATTGCATCACATGAAGAAAACTTCCAGGCAAAGAAAAACACATTTTTCTCATCTCAGGGCAAAATGAGGGCTGGATTCACGACCATTCAACACCACTACCATGTTTCTAATGATACAAAGCTTCATGCAAATGGGTGAAGTATCCCTTTAATGGCCAAAATATAGTCTCATTTAGCAATGGTGTAACAGCCAGACAATCTCCTCATCTTTTTATTGAGATAAAGCTACGCTAACAAATGCCAGCCTTTACCCACATGTATTCATTAATGATATATGGGAATGGCATTGATTTTCTCACCTGTCAGAGGGAAAACTAACAAGTTCAATTCAAGAGAACATTTTCCTTTAAATTATTGTATGTTGATACTACCATGTTAATTTTGACTTCTCTTATAGAAACTAGACTTTTACATCTCCGAAAGAGGTATCCTCTATAACAGTGAAATCAGACATCATAATCCAAACGCTCTGTTATAGTCAATAAAAGGCGACTATATGTTTGTAAGTGGCCACTGACACCATTTGGACACAATTGTTGACTGATGAGATTTAAATTGTGTTATATGATGTCTTCTGTGAAATTAAACTGAGATTCAAATCGCTTTTATGTAAAAAGAAAAAAAACCCCATTAATCTCCCTATCTCGTAACACGATTCATTACCAACCTCAGGCCATTTCAGAATCAACGGGTCAGCATGGAGCTGCTTTATACTCCTCAGAGAAAAGGGCTCTACCTCGTAAAGGCTTTATGCTGTAGCACTGGCCGACGTTTGGCATTTACATTTATCGCCAAGTTGGGTTAATTAAACCCAACCTATCCACCATCTTGATTAAACAGTAGTAAATAAAGATACTAAATTTCCCCTGTAGAAGAGAGTGGTGAAAGAGGAGGGGAGGGCGTGAGGAAAAACACTGAACAGCTTGAAATAAGAACTGGGACACATACTGTACATCACACACAAATTCACATCTGTCTAAGTATACACAAGGGTACCAGATTCTTACTTTAAGCTAGGCAAACAGAAGACATTGACAAGGTGAACAGAGACCAAGGGTGACAAACTTTAAGCAAATTAGATTGTTTGTTTTGTGTTCTGAAACACATAACAACGACGGTCTGAGCCAAGCCATGCTTAGGCATTGACACTGAAATAAATATGTCACTAGACTTTGACTTCCAGATTTCCAGCAATTTTTTCAATCAACAAAGCAGTCTATGACTAAATAAATTGCAAGTATAAAGTGTTTCCTAACCTCTGAACCCCTCAAGCCACCTCTGTGCTCAGCCTTAAAATGATCCTAATGACTCACGGCTTGGGCTGGGACTGTTTGTTGAAATGTGTAATTGCCTGGCCATTAGAACGATCAAGATCGTTTCATTTAATTTGTTAAAATGCTAATTCAGAGAGTCCTTCCATTCCGAGGCACAGTGTAAGTCAATTCTAGTCTTCAAAGTCTGTTGTTTGGCCCTTACAAACCTTCAGCATGTGGCTTATTTATCCACTTAGTGTCATGTTCAGCTAAACAGAAACCATGGTCATGGTTTTATTTCCTTCATTGTTGTTGTTGTTGTCGTATTGGGGTGGGATAAAGATCAATGCTAGTCTTGAATAAAAAAAAAACTGAGTCAGTATCTTCAGAAAATCCTTCTGAAGGGGGGGCACTGTGGGTCATACAGTGATTTGAATTGTATAGAATCTCGAATCGACTAAACAAATGGATCACGCTTGATGGTTCACACTGGATCCAAGAGTTAATGGAAAATGTACAAACATTTTAGTGGCAATAATAAATACTGCATCTTTATCCCTGTGCAGAATCTCAGTGAAAATAAAGCAGCGTTTAAGTAGCAATTGAGACCAGCTGTAGAAATACTACGAATTACAGTCACTAAAATACAGTATACAGTAAAATATATCCTTGTATAATTTCACTGCCTTTCAAACAAAAAACAAATGTTGTTACAGGTTAGGATTAGGTAGAGGGTTTGTGTAACCCACCTTAACACACTAACTCTAACCCAAAGCTTTGACATTGCATTGTGTGATTGCTTTTTTTAAACTCTGCTTTGTATTTTCTTCATAAAATGATTTCTGGAACCAATTAAAACTAACCGTTTATAAACCTTGTCAAATAGAATTTTTTAGAATGAGAGAATTAGAGGTATAATCATCTGCATATAAAAGACTATTGTACAGCAGATTGATGGAAGATCAATGGTGAAAACAAAGCACACAAGTAACCTATTACCTGTTGCTTTCAACTTCTTTTTTTTATTTCATTCTGTTGTTCCTTTATGAGGCACTTCTGGCTGCAAACTTTTGTGTATTTGCTTTAGTGCGTGACATAACAGTCTACCCAGTCTTGTGTCTCCAACACAGTGAAATCAGCGTTTTGTTATTTTGTTTAGCTCGCCGCATGTCATTCTTTCACTCTCATTTACTCGCCTTACTGTTTTGTGTTTTTTTTTTTCCAAGCACAAAACATTGTCGCTGGACCATCACTGACTCGGCTCAAATGACTTCTAAAATTGCTTTGTTTCCTCTTCCTTGCACACACATGTCACAGATGTTGTTTGGCTGACAATGGCTGCATGCCAGAATCAAGCGTGACGTGCCATTAGCAATTGGGCTGACTGTGCGCGGCTTGGTCTTTCTTTCATTATTCATTATTGTCTGAGGGCACAGAGCAATTCAGAGAGGCTTTTTTTTCTTCTTTTTGTACTAGTATTTTGCATTTGCCCTGTTGTGAACTCGGACAGAGCATGATCTACTGTAGTGATGAGTCATCCTTATCGTATGAGGCTGGATTTGATTTGATTTGAAACCAAAACAGCCTTTAGGTCTGTATTAAAATGAAGGAACTTTTTTGTTATCTATATTTCTGGGTGATAATGTCCTGGAATATTGACGTGATATAATGCAATATATAACAGTCCACCCCATAAATAGTTACCTGTGATCGGCTATTTGCCAATTTCTAAGCTAGCCCTTCACAAGGAATATAGAGCGTTGGAAACACAGGCAGATGAGAGCGTCTGCATGGAGTGGTACATGAAAACAGACACTTGTTTTAAACATTAGCGATTGTGAACGTACATAGACATCAAATAGATATATGAACCCCAAAAAGGGCCTAATATGGGACCTTTAAAACCAAATTTAGAGTCTTTTTTTGCAAAGACTGTCTATACTTTTCTTTAATGTGCAAATGGATAGCAAAGTAATGCACTCTGTCTTACTCTCAATTAACTAACTGGTTATGTGTTGGGGCCAAAACATTGCCAATTAATGTATTTTCGGAAGTTAGACAGGAGTTTGCATGCAAATCTTTAAGTACTTTAAATTGACTTTAGCAGAAATGTTCTTTTTGTGTCATAAAATAAGATGATGTTTCCAATAGTTTGTGTTGTAAAGTGTATGAGTGGTGAAACTATTTTATTAATTCTGCTCTGGACAAATAATTTTGTTGAACATCTGTGATGTGACAGATTCATTTTCAGACTGAATTACAAGTCTGCTTGTGCAGTCTGAGGAGGTTTGCAAAGAGAAGCGTCTGTTGTCTCCCTTTTCCCCCCTCCAAGTTGCTCTGAGGTCAACCTCAGATTAGCTAACGTGATGTATCCCTGCTGCCACGACGCATTACCACTCACATTGTTCTCCGGGTCGACTCACAAGGCAGCCATTGCATTCAATTACACCCTCAACTTTTCTTTTTAATTAAATGTACAGGCAGATTAATTAGAGGACAACTTAAATGATGAAAAAATTAGAGGTGTCCTGAAACATTGTGTCTGCTGTGCCTCCTCTGTGCCTCCTTCGACCCTTGAGCTGTCACACCCGCTGTTCAATAAGCAATCTGGGAGGGAGGCGCGCAAACGAGTGGAGTCATGTGGGGCAGTTTGTTTCTGTTTGCCAGACAGGTTCGATTCTTTAAAAGACACGGCCCACAAAACCAGACACCCAGGGCCGGAGGCTGGGTAAAAACTAATTATGGTGGTGTTAAAAGACGAGCTCAATGGGGCACGGAGAAGACAGCCCGATTCTCTGCACCTCTTGGCTTAAGCTCTGTAGGCCAACAAGTGAGAGTAGGAGGGATTTGAGAATTAAATTTGGTTTAAGTCGCAAATTTCTCATCCGAACTTGAGGACAGAGGTGTTTTTACTTTTAGGGATGAGTGAGATAACAGAATAGGATTTTAGAATCAGAAATGTCTTTGTTTCCTGTGATTGGCTGGTAAAAAAAAATAAGTGGCTCAAGCCACATTGTCAGCTCAGTCTGTAGGGTTGGGATCCGGAGGGTCGCCGGTTCAAGACCTGGCACAGGCCAAGTGCGGAAATTGGTTTGGTAGCTGGAGAGGTGCCAGTTGATTTCCTGAGCACTGCCGAGGTGCCCTTGGGCAAGGCACCAAACCCCAAAACTGCTCTGGAGAGCTTGCTGTGGGCAGCCCCCTCACTCTGAGACCTCTCCATTAATGCATGTCACTAGGATCCTGTTTGTGCATGAGTGTGTATCTCGGCCTATGTGTGTGTTCATGTTCCTTAGACAGAGTGTAAATTGAATTTCCCCTTGTGGGATTAATAAAGTATAAATTATCATTATTATTATTATTGTAGTCCATCCATCCATATACACCGCTTTTCATGAGACCTCGTGTGTTTTTGATGTTGAGAAAGGAAAGGAACGTGGTTTTGATTGAGGCCTTGTTGTTGGGATTTGTTTGTGACTTTTGACCTTCCTTATATTTAGTTCCTTCCTCGTTTCCCTGCGTTTTAATTTGTTGTAATTTGTCCCCTCATCCCACTAGCCATCTTGAGGAACGTAGCAATGGCATACAAATGTTTAGAAACATGTTTCAATCTCTGAGTGGCGTGAACACAGGGCTGAGAACAATATGCTCAGAGGGAGTTTGACTTCACTGTTTTGAAAAAAGGCATAACTCGTAAATAGACTTAGTTATATTAAAGGTCCCATATTCTGCTTTTTCCGGCTTTTGATGCTCTTTAGAGTGTTTCCAGGTGCCTTTTGCATGTGTAGGCACATTTATTTGCAAAAATTCAAAGTCCATGGAAACGTGGAGTCAGCTACATGCTACAGTCAGTCCCTACCTCCTCCTGTTAGCTGTAGCAATCAATCGCTCACTCCCTCACCCCCCCTTCGTTGAAAATGTGTGGTGTGACATCACAAGACAAGGACAACACTGATTCAAGTCTATTGACCGATCAGATGAGACTTTTTTTGTTTGTTTTTTTTTTCTTCGTGGGGGATTCTGAGCATTAGAAACAAATGGCAGATGAGAGAGCCTGTATGGAGCGGCAGTACATGAAAACAGACACTTTTCTTTTTTTGAACATTAGCGATTGTGAACATACTTTAGTTGACACATAAATGACTTTTTTTTTAATTCTGTACTGCTGCAACGCCGAATTTCACCATTAGGGATCAATAAGGTTATATCTTATCTTAAATTAAATATATGAACCCCAAAAAGGGTGTAATATGGGACCTTTAATGTTTAAAATGTAGCATTTTATTACAAACTAAACTAGCTGGGTTGCTACCTGCTGGCCACAAGAGAGCCTTCTGGTCGAAGGGAATATATTAACTTATAATGTCTCACATATATAAAATGTACTGTCCTAATTTTTCAAGTCAGAGGTTATATCCACTTCCTACAGTCACACTTTTTCAATCAATTGATCTCAATTCTCAAGAGAAGAATGTCCGTTCAACATCATCATTTCAACCTCTCAGATGTCTATATACTGTCGGACCAAAGTGGACAGATATCCATCACCCCGTCCAGATAATCTTTGTGATAGAGCTGGTCTATATCTGGAAGACACCAGAGGGCCTTTAAAAAGGAAGAACAACGGATATATGGGTATCAAATGAAGGCATTAGGCAGAGAGTGACACAAACATGTTATGAGAGATGAGCAACATCTGGTGCAATGGATCTTATCCTCAATCGCCGGTCATTACTTTGAGTTCTGATGCAGACCCACTGCTCTACTTGTGATACTAATCTTGGCCCTAATTCCCATGTATCCCCTGGCTTAATGGGCTCTTTAGAGTATTAACATTTTTACTTTCTAGACTTTTTACTCTGGTGTTTCTCCTTAACACAGTCGCAGGTCCTGTTCAAATTGTTAATGCCTCATTTAGTGCAAAGTATGAGCTTTCCAATTGTTTGCTTTGTTTAAGTAGCATTACAAGGGATTTCCAAAAAACATCTTGTGTGAATAGAGGTATTAATTTTGAATCATCAGAAACAAGAAAAACAAAGGAATTAAGTGAGATTTCGGCGTTAATGCTTTTCAACAGTTTTACTTTAATGCAAACGATGAATGTGACGCTGCCGAGGACTGTTTGGGGTGTTTGTTATTCCATGCGGATGTCTCGAAGGGATTTATAGAGTGCATTATTTTGCTCTCTTTCACAACTGGTGGGATGTGAGGAAGAAAAGGCAGCGAGCAATATGAGGGGGGTTAGAGAGGTGGTTGAAACTGCCTCCGACAAAATGAGCACGGCCCCTGAACTAAACCCCTGGGATTGAAAGTGGATTGAATGCATCTCGCCATATATAGACAGCCAGTCGAACCGCGAGGACAGTGATAGGGGGAGAGAGAGGGAGGGGAGCGAGAGTAAGTCAAACAAGTGGGACAAGGATGAAGAAAAGGAGCAGCGGGGAGAGAGAAAAAGAGCAGTGGTGTGTTACCAGCTGACCACTGGAGCCTTTCAAACCTCCACTCCTCTCCCATTATACCATTACTGAAACCGAGGGTCCTTTCCCCCCCCCCCACCCAACCGTGCAGTGTTCTGGTAGAGCGCCAAGCTCCTCGCAGAGTGTCCCAGCACCTCGCCGCACCAGCAACGCCGGAGATGGGCCCAATTGAAAGAGCCAGACTAATTCCTAGATGACAAGAGCAAGAGGGCATTGGGTTCCTAGGGGTTAAAATGCCTTAATCTTTTTATCCTGTGCTCGAGAGGCCTATTCACAGATTTGATACACTCACTCTAAATCCTTAAGTGGCATGCCAGGGCAAGGCCAGGGGGAGATTCACACAAACAGATGAATCCTGGCAGACGGCCAAGGTTAGTAGAGCCATAAAACATTGAAAAAACGGTGCGAGGTCCATAAAGTACGTTATAACATTTTTTTTTGTAGAGTGAAGTCTATATGCTTTTCAGGATAAAGTCATATTTGTCATGAATTCTTAACATGCAGTGCAGTTTCTTCATGAAAGGGATGTTTTATCAAATGCAAAATGGACAGTTTTACCTTGTCAGCCTTCAAGCATTTAAATTCCTCCCTCTTCTTGCCACTCTCCAGCATACTCACGCACATCCTCAGCATCCCCAGTTCCCTAATGAGGCGTGATCACTGTGTTAAACTGCTAATTAAAATCAGATATTAAAGCCCACTACCCATAATCCCTCTTGGCTTGCGCTACAAACACCAGCCTGGCTGTCGCCTGGTATTACGCTCCGACGGATCCCATCCCAGGCAGCGGGGGCAACAAGTTGCTTTGCCTCACCTTCACAGAGAAGCCCAATGCATCAATCAGGAGATAAACTCTCTAATGTGGGCCATCGCGAGGCAGAGCAAACTTTGATTTCCCCGTTTCATTCCTCGTGTGACCCAGTTGCAGTCGAGGGAAAGGTGCAAATGAGGATCTGCCTAAGCAAACAGATTACATAAAGCATGTTTGAGACATATGGTGCATGTCAGCATTGTACATATTTGAACAGAAAGGCTCTAATTTGAACAAAATGGGGACGACATGTCAGTGAATACATGGATTCTGGCTGTGAGGGATCTGGCTTTCGCAGAACAGCTGGCGGGCCATTATGGAGAACACACTAATGAACAGGCATGCAAAATTGATGAGTCATTGATCTCAGACAATCATGGGACTTGTGGTTATGGAATGCCAGCATGTACTCATGTCTTTGGACATTTCCTCAAAATGACAGCTTGGTCTTTGGCCCTGAGCTTCAAAATGTGACTATCTAGGTTCAAATCCATTCAAATTCAAGGATCGTCACGATAACAGAATTTTAAACATTGATACACTTCTAGTAAAACAAACAAAAATATAAGTCGCCCAATAATTGGTATTTTCTTTTTTTTTTTTTTTTTTTCAATGAATGTGTTACTTTTTGATCCAGTAGATGTCAGCATTGAGCACCAGTAAGAAACCAAAACAAACTGCTGTTTTGGTCACACCTCGGAAACCTCTGCTCTCTTCTAGCGGCATACCGGAACCCCTCTCCACTCGCATTCGCATTATTAAAATGGAACGCGGCATACTTAGCTCCATTAAGTGCAAGCGGTGGACAAAATTGTCCTTGGCTCTAGCTGCAATTGCCTGTGGCCTGCATTGTGTTGCTAGTGGGCTAATGTTAGTACACTTTAGTAGACTTGTAGCTTCACTAGCATATGAATTGACACGGAATGACCATGATCTTAAAACGCTTTCGTGACATCCAAAAAGGAAAGTGAACAGTCAAGTTATGCAGTCTTTTCTTTCGTCCTTGAGAAAAAAAGCTTTTATATACAACAGGGCAAGTAGGGCTGTGTCGCCATGGAAACCGGATGTAAACAAGGCTCTCACAACAACACAGCCATTCGGACTCGCACTTCTCACTCATTTTAGACGGCTGGTTTGTCTTTCAAGTGGAGCAAGCTAGCTTTGAATATTTAGAATATTCAGGTGGAGTTTTAAAAACAAGTTTGCAACGATAAAAGAACATTCTGTTAAATATCCAAGAGTTCAGTTTTCAGACAGACATTTATTTATTTATTGCTTTGTGGCGAACAATAAGTTCCTGACTAGGAAATCAAGCTGCCAAGTTAGTGCTTCTAAAATGACATGCTGACCAATCTGTCGAACTATCAGACGTGCAACAACTGTGAAAATATCACATACTCTTTTGTTTCTGTGTTTTTGACATAAATGATATACATATCAAGTGAACGCTTATGGCTTATTCACTTCCATATTCAACCTCTAAAATCCCTTACAGCACCACAAAAAAAGTGTTTTGCCACCAATTTCCAATTAATATTCTCTGCTGTAGAATGGTCAGGACCTTAGTGATCTTCTGTCTCCTCTGCTCGGGGCAATTCGCAGCTGAGGGCTCGACTCCAAACAAACTCAGGTCTCCACGGTGGAGAGTAGGGGTGATCTCTGAACCCTTACTCTGCTACCTCATTAGCCTGTGTAGACACCGGCATCTGTTCTATCATGAACCCTAATATGACCGCATGAAGCCGGAAAATAACTACTCTCATTGGACCATGTGGGATAAGAAGGGTGGTGACCGGGGTTTACTGACTCCATGGCAACCTTTTTTGTTTTGTTAATTTGGAAACTAAATGCCTGTTTGATGGCAAAGAATAACCAAATGAACCTTTTTCATACAGGATGTGTTAGTAAAATGTTGTTTTTTCTTGCTTGAAGAGGAAATGAAATAAGAGGAAGGAGAGCAGCCGACAAAGACGGAGCGGAAAATGGACAGTCGGAATGAGCGGGGTCATTGAGCACGACGGGAACACATGGCCCCGCTCAGCTGGAGGGACTCTGGTGAGGACGAAGCCACCTATCTTATGGTGACAAGTGGCAAATGGGGGCCCATTACTGCGTGGAATGCTAATGCAAAACTTCAGGCCCCGGGGACTGGCCCCCGCTCACCGAACGCAAGGAGAGGAGACCTGCCAGGGTGCATGCATGACAGCCTCCATTCACACCCACAAGTGGAAGAGATAATAACCGTATAAATCACAAGAGACTCGTACAGTCTCTCTTTCTGTGTCTTTCACTGCCTCGAACACTCGCAGTTCCTAATTGTCCCCTCGTCTATTTTTTCCTCCTTTTCCCTCCCACTCTCATTCTTTATTGTCTCTTATCAAATCCCTACTTCCCTTCAACGTGCACTCTCATTGTCAAATTCATCAAACAGGGAAAAAAAGAATAAACCATGGACAGATGGTAAAAAAAACCATTCATATTGATTAAACAATCCATGTTCATCATGTCCAAAAATAGTACTGCCAACATAGATTGAAGTACACACAAAACTTCCATAACTGTGATTGTAATAGAGCGCTAACAATTAGAATGTGTAATAGATGTAAATTTAAAAAACACATTTAATTAAAAGACTATTTCTCTGTGTAGATTACTTTTTATGTAGGTTTCTAATGCCAGGGAATCATTTATCTTCAACTCCCTAAAATGTGGATTTTCCAGCTATTGTATTCAGAAAGTACATGGCAAAAAAAAAAAATCCATGGCAAAGATGAAGAGAGGAGACTGCAGAAAGGCAGGCTTGTCTCTCTGTTCCCTCAGGCCTGTGGTGTGGGCACTGACTCTATTTGACATCAAGTTGCGGCGCCGAGAAAGACATAGTGAGGCAGAGACAAAAACACAGAGCGGGAGACATCAGAACTCTTTGTGCCTGCAGGGGTTGTAAATGTAAGTCATGCTATGATGGGGTGACTTGTTCAGAGTAGCGTCGCCCTTATACTGTAACTTTAATTTTGTTTGGGGGAGTTCAGACAGTTCTGACTTCCGGGCTCCCACTCAAATCTGAGTGGCGGAAGAGCTGAGATATAATTACACAAGAAGCAGACAGGTTAGATATTCAAAGTCGAACATGGTAAAGTCTTGCTGTGTTTGACCATGGCGTCCCACAAAAACCGAGAGCAGAGCTGAGATAAGCAAAAGGTATAGCAGAACACTTGCAATTTGTACTGTGCTGTGCAAGAAAACTGTATCTATTCAGCCAAAAATATACTTTTTCTCGGTCCAGCTTTTTAAATATGAGCATCATCATTGCAGAATTAATTACTGAGATGAAAAGACTACAGGTTGAGGTTACTTTATTTGTATCTGTGGGCAAATGTGGTTGCAGGGAGAGTCACATAATATAACAATACAACATGGGTTTTAGAGGTGTTGGTTGGACAAAAGTTGCCTGCTTTGGAATGGTTACTTTGGGTTATTCTGACAGTTCCAACATTAAATCCCAAAGTCACTGGATAATATTTAAAAATAATTCCAATAGTCTCCAACAATTCTAACTGATGGACCATCATTTCAAACAGAACACTTTAATTTTACCGCAAACCCACATGTCTAGATCCACACACTGATGACCTCTACTCATCACACAAGGTGGTAGTCAAAAGTTTCATCCAGAGAAGCTCATATATGTTGGTTGTTAGCGTCATTTGCTTCCTTGAACTCTATGTAACCGTGCTGCACCTTGTCTGCATTTCCACCATGTGTGACTGAAAATGGACAATTGCAGTATTTGCAAAATGCAGCATATTCATTGCACATTCCACTGGTACATTGACATTGGAAGTTGTAACTCTCCTGGACATTTTTTGGGGGGAAACACTGACCTTTCCTTCAGTTAGCCTATGTGTCTCATTACACAGTAGGTCCTGTTAGGTTATGATAAGCTATGCTAGCTAAGTAATTGCCGCAACCTTGAGATTGATTGCCACATGTACGGACAAACTTCTACTGGTTAAAATGGTAACCTCATTGGCAGCGTCATTGATTGACATATATCAAGACCAATCAGTGTTGCAAGCATAGTGTATGGGTTTGGTTAGTTAAAATGGGTACTGTTCAAAACTGGTATTTGAGAGGACTTGGGACACAGAGCTTAAAAAAGGGGCGATTCTGGTTGAATCAGGACATATGGTCACCCTAACCAGGAAGTACTTGGTTTGTTAACTTGATGCTTTAACACAAATGGAAATACCCATTCATTGAAATCCATAAACTATGCACAGTTAATAAAATAACTGATAACTAAAGTATGAAATTAGCTTCCTCTCTAATAGGACTAAATGGTTCCACAGGGACCTTCAAATTTAACACTTAATTTTGTTTGTGCTGCATTGTGTCCAAATTGGGATATTTCTTCTCCATGCCTGGGCCTAATTATTATTATTTTTTAAGGAAGCAAACAAATGATTATTTTTCTTAATCAGCGAGAAAAGTTGCAATATGGTAAGTCATTTTCCGCAAATGTCACTTTATCATCTTGAAATATCTTTGCAAGGTGATTTTCACGCCATACCAAAATAAATGGGATCCGATAGTTTCCTGGAGGGTATGAAATCAGTCTGAAAACATGCTGTGCTTGGGAAAATGTTGGCAAAAGTGTAGCATGTATAATTAGCAGTTAATGGATGAAAAACAAGCAAAACTCTCGTATGGTCCTTTAATTAGTTTTGGGCCGCATTAATTATGTCAGGTTTGTGCTATTAATCATTTTATAAGAAGTTGTTGAGCCACTGTTCAAGGTAGAAGAGTTTCGAATGACTTTTATTTGAAATGTTCTGAAACACCCACTTCCAACATCACAAAGCCTTTTCCTCGCACTAACTCCATAATGCCTCTGCACTGTGACTCTGAAAAGCGAGGCCAATGTGCCACTAGCCACAAACCACTAGGGAGAGATGGGAGTAAAACCTTTGGGTAATGCACTCCACACAATGGCCCTATTTACTGAGGCACCTGAAAGAGAAAGCTCTGTGGCTCAAAACGGCACATTACTGTGTAGGAGGACTGTGTAGGATTTCAGACCAATCACACGGTATCCTTCATGCGGCTGACAATAACCATAACCGTGCAGGAGGAGGAAGTGGATAGTGGCAATTGTAGCGTGTGTGTGTGTAGGTGTGTAAGAACAAGAAGGAATCTGATTTTTCACATCGATCAAACATTGCATGTGGAAACATTTGTGTAAAGAGGTTTGTACATGCACATTTTCCTGCCTGTACGTGTGAACCCCCCCCCCCCCCCCCCCCCCCCCCCCACATTTACACCTAATGAAACTAAAATAGGGGAATTTAGAGGTTGTTTTACTTCTAGGAATGCTTGAGCCAAAGGAAAAGAATCAGGAGTCTATTTAAACAAAAGTGTTTTATTTATTTTATGAAAGAAAATTTGAATTTAAACCTGAAATACTTTTCCCCAACTTTGTAATTGCTCACTTTTCCTTATCTGCACCTTCGCTTCACACCTCAAATTTGCCAAAGCAATCTCAAATGGAGTGAAATTAAGTAGGACGTCGGAATGCATTTTAAAGTAAGCTACCTTTGCGTTGTGTGTGTCCATATGTGTGTAAATTCATTTTGTTTCTGTGTGTGTCTGTGTGATTGTTGCCTCCTCACACTGAGAAACAGAGTGGTCGGCGTCACAATCCCCGTCTGAATTCCTCAGCGAAAGGGAGGGGGGGGATTGAGTGCCCACCTTGTGACTGTGCATTCCAAGAAGCAGCAGGGTGCGCTCTTTGATATCTGCACTCGGAGAACAAAACACAGCTCCATCGCCTATAAGGTGGCATTTTCTATCAAAGCAAAAGGCCGTAATCCAGATTTATACTCTAAATCCTATGTACACTGACATAATGCCCCCTAAGCTGCCTAATTCCTGCTAGAGCGCTCAATGTTTTCTCCACTATCTGTCTTTTTTTTTACTCTCTTGCTGTTTTTCCAGTATATCTTTCTCCATATCTTCTGACTCACTACTTTGTGTTTTTGTATTTTTCTACACATCTCCCTCTCTGGCCTTCCATTCATTTCCAGAACACATTTACACACCCAACAACCTCCCCCCTTATTTTCTGCTATTTATATAAATTTTCCCATCCTTACTCCCATCACAACAACAACAACAATATTCGGCATTATCCGAGTTCTGGTTGCTAGGATACCCTGCGGCTATTGTGATTGGCTCTCATTATACTTGGGATTTGCTTTTTAATCCAGGCCTTGTAATTGGCCTGCTCTCCAGTGTTCAGGCAGGCTTAACTCCTCAGACGAGCACACATTTATAGCAATGATGCACTGCTATCATATATCAACAAATACAAGCTAATACACACAGAAATACACTCCATTTCAGCCCTCTTGTTGCAGTGGCTCTCTCTTTTTCGAGCAGCATAAGTGGCGATGAAAACAACACACGCTTTGTTGTCCGTCCGCGCTCGACAACAGCCAAGGCCAGTGTTTGTCATGTGACACCGAAACAGTCAAGTTGCTTGTGACACACGTGCGGTGCGAATTGCGCTCATGTGTCACTTTTTCTGTGCGTGGGTGTCATGAGTGGTCAATGTGCCAACATCACACACTCACACACAAACACAAACACATACAGTAGAATAGATGGAGGAGACTTCAAGGCGGCATTGTCATGTCGGAAAAAGCTGGCGATTCCCTGATGGAAGATGTGTCACGCTTACGTGAGCACCAACACCCACACGCTCAATAGCAGGGGTGTCACATGTGGGATGACTGTCACTTTCACCAAAATAGATTAGGCCTGGTTGGTTATTTGGTATTCTGAAGTGTAAACAACAAAGGTATAAGTTCAATTACCATCCAAAAGGATTTCTTTTTTTTTTTGTAGTAATTGGTGCATCTTTTCTTGCCTTTGTGGTAGCAGTTTCAGCTATGTAGGACAGGGAGGTCACAGGCCAATGCATTTGGTGGGAAATTGGCACATGTGACGCTACTCAGATGATCAAATCTTTCACCCCGACCAAAGAAGTTTCTGAAACTAAGTAGCGGAGAAAACAAGTGGTAGTCGTATCCAATAATAATAGTTATAAACATAGTAAAAATTGTTTCCATATTCCATTGACGTTACATTGATATTGACAGCTATGCAAATTAAGAAAACGTGATTTTTAAAAAAATTATTCACACTTATTTATTTATCGAGCACTTTCCCTTGCATGAACTCTTAAGCAGTTTTAGATCCACAGAAGGAGGATTTTGACCATTAATTTATTATATTTTACAATAATTTATATTTTTTAAATGTATTTTATGAGAAGGGACCCGCCTGAAGATTGCGCTCTTTTAAACCAACTCTTTGAGAAATTCCATTTGCCTGATTTCATTGGACCCTGTTTAATTTAAATGTTCTACCTTTTTGAATTAAGTAAACAATCCTATTCACTGACTTAAAGCACTTACCCTATGTCTTATATGTGTGTTTTCATTATTTATCATTTTAGCACTTATTCTTTTACTCTGTGGAAATATGTATACTTATTTTATATCAGGCCTTTTAATGTGCTCGTGCCCCTCTTAGCGCCCTCCACCTAACCTAAGCCTAACCCTACCTGGGGAAAATGTGAGGGACATATCAAAATGTGGATGCTGCCTAACTCTGCAACAGATTGTTTGTTAGATAGACAGACCTGACAGTGATTATTCTACATCATGTATGCACATATGCTGTCCTCATATTGTTTCATACCCTAAATCAATTATGCAGATATGAGATTACTGTATAATGTATTTATACAGCCACATGTGGCACCCACAACCAGAAACATGTTTTCTCACTTATCACATGGGAAGATGGTTTCAGGTTTATGTGTGTATTTTCAGTTACCAGTTCATGAATTTTAAATGTCATTTTACAGTTCTTAAAGAAATAGTCCCATGAAAAATATTTGTCCCAATTTCCTGACTGTTTCCCTCGGCTATTTTGTTTACAACAATGTCTTGTGGATTTTATTTCACAGGCCAACAACTTATAATGCAAAATGTTTGTTGAACACTTTAAAACAATGTGTTCATGGTCTCGGAAAAAAAAAAGCTAATTTATCTCTATCTATTTAGAATAGAGGGAACATAGTGACTGACTGCAGGGTTAGCAAATTGCTGTGTCAGTTTTTGATGGTTACAGATTATGCTTTTGCACATGACCTCAACTTTTCAGTACTGCTGTTCATATTTCATTTTAATAATGCATTTGCAGCTTTTGTGCTGTATGAGTGTTCAGATGTGTCCTACCTACTTAAGCCTAGCAGGCTGTTATAACATGCCAGTGGAATTGCAGCTCCCATAAGGCAGTCATCATAAAATGTGAAAACTTTATCTGAAATGAAAATGTGTGTCATGCTTTGTAAAAGTGTTTCACACTTAGTCATTTTGGTTTGCACTTCCCAGACACCATGGCAGAAATAAATTATATTAAAACTTTACACTGGGTTTAATGTGAAAGGAAACAGAACTGCAATTTTGGGTTTGTAAAATAAAAATGTAAATGGAGTTGAGCTTGTAGAGCTTTTCTAGTCTTCTGCATATTCAAAATGCTGTTAGACTGCATGTCACACCTAGCCATTCACACTTTGGAAATTCTAGAACCTCTGCAAAATCAATTGGGGGACCCTCCAACCAGCATTCAGTGGGGCAACGAAAATGAGTGCAGTCAGATGGGGCACCCTTAGGGAAGTTATTACCGTCAATGCAAAATGTGCACATTTTCGGCAGCTGCTTTGGAGCTCCTCGACTGGGGCCTAGGGCCTCTAGCAGTTGCCTTGCCTTGTTGACAAGCAGCGCCTCTGTATTTGAGGCGGCAGTAGTTCAGTCCAGAGGAACTGAAGAGTCGCCGGTTCAAGTCCCGATGAGGACCAACATATGGAAGTTGGTCTCGTAGTTTAATTGGTGTTAGACCACTTCTGGAGCACTGCCAGGGTGCCCTTGAGCAAGGCATCAACCCCTCATCAGCTCAGGGGGCGCTTCTAGTAGGGGCAGCCGCCACACTCTGACATCTCTTCATTAATGCATGTCCACAGGTCCCGCTTGTGAACGTGATTTAGGTGTGAGAAGCATATCTCTACAATAACAGAGTGTGCACTGGACATGCTGGATATACAGCCCTCGACCTTCCAGTTGAGAGACGACAACTCTAGCTACTGGCCCAAAGCCGCCCACATGTAAATGATGAGCATGACTTTTTGGCACAGTTGAGCTTGCCTATGTGCAAATTATTATACTGCAAAAAGAGGAATGCATACATATCCGGGTAATTCTGTTTGCCTATTCACTTGTGCAAGTGAAAATACATGTTTTGCATGTTAATGATGAGTACACAACACAATATGTAGGAAAAATCCCCCCGACACACCTTTGATAAATGTCTCTCAAAATGCAAGTAATGATGGTCGTGATGAAGATGGTGGTACGGATTAGCCCGTTGTTGTATTAAACGTGCCACTCAGACGGAGGAGTACTGGGTTATATCGTTGACTTCCCCCGCCATTCATCTTCATTCTGCTGCTTTCACTCCATCATTGCTGAAGGTCAAGCTGAGAGATACATGTGAATGAAACGCTCTCCTTTTTGCAGTCAATTATGCGTTCATCTGTCAAGGACATGATGGAGAGGATGAGAAGATGTTGGGTTGTGGAAGGCCCATGACATTTTTCAATCTTAGTATGGGAGTATCGCATTGCCAGATATGGAGGTATATCATGTGAGGCTTGCCAGTGGTGAGATAAGAGAAACGTATAGGCCCATAAACAGGGCTTATCCTTGCTTTCTTCCTGTCCTCTTAGTTCTTGTGGAAAAGATAATAAGACAAAACAGGAAGTTGTTTTCTCTTTATATGTGCCTGACCTTCAGTTATGAACGCACATAGTAAAAGAAATATGGGTGACTAAACCAATAATAATGGTTAATATATAATGTCTTTTCGAGAGTTCAGTCAAACCGCACCAACGGTATGAAGAATTAATAATGTGGATGATGTGCTTATCAAACTGATGGAAATTTGCACTTGCATACAACGTGACAAAATAGGCACCACCTTGGGTTCATGCTTCTCAAATCACTCGATCAACAGTGCTGCTAGGAACTGTTTCTTCAGTGGAATGTAATCCCTATAAAAGCCAGTTACAGGGAGATTTGTAAGATGTAAGATTCTGGAAAGTTAGTATCACAAACCAAAATGCATGTACATGTAAACACTGGAATTTAGGTAAAATGGTACAATCATAAATGGTAATGCTTTTTTTTGGTCTGATGACTACTAAAAGCTGCTATTACATTTCCCATTTACCCTTTCAAATCGCAGAGGCTGCTATGTAAAGTTTCTAACTGCCCCACAGCACTCCATTCACACAAAATAACTGATCAACCGTGTCTAAATGGAATATGTAATCCTGGGCTCTTTAACCCCAGATATCCAGGGTTCAGCTTCTTGACAAAGGATATTACATTTAAATTCAAGAGCCAGGGATCGATCCCCAGCTTTGAGTGACAACAGAATCTACAACTGAGGCCACTGACAGCCACCTTAGTTATTGCCTTTAGTGGTCAATGGTGAAAAATGCCCCATCAGATCCACCGATGTGAACAGGAATATCCATTATTCTTTATGGTACTAAATCCGACTTACAAGTTTTTACCGACTCTGTCCATAGCTTTATAAAAGGAGAACCAGACCCAACCCCAACCAAACACCTTAAATGACAATCACAACAGAGTCAGGTCAAGTGTTTGGGTGACCCATGTAGCCACAGCAGGTTTTTGCTCTGGAATAAGGCAAACAATATGCTTCCATAAACTCCTGTTTTAAATTGTTTTAAAGGATTTTGGATTTGCAGTCAATTCCCGTAGATTTCTTTTCGGAAGCAATGGGCTTACGAAGCATGGGAAGTTTTCTCGTCCCATAAAGTGGACAAGAAAACTGTGTCGGGTCACAGTGAAATGACCTGTGTCTTTGATTATTACTCAATCCATCTGCCCAGTTTTTTCATTCTGTTAAAATCTCTCGTGGCTGAAAATGACTTTTGACAAATAAAAGGGCAAGGGACATGAGAGAATCAGGTGAAATGAACCTCAATGGAGAAAAGCATAAACTTCAATGCCATATAAAAGGCATATTTACCCTTCAAGGTTTAACTTCCTTGTCTTATTTGTGAATCAACCCATTTCTAATGGTTGGATAGTATATTGGAAAATAGTTGAATCAAACGTGTGATAACCTTTGAGTTTTCCACATGGGAACCCTTTACAAAAAAAGGTCATGACCTTGTGAAACAATAAGAGGCCTTCACTGTGTTTGCGTCATTGAGGTGATACAGGGCAAGTCACAGTCATGTGTGAGTGGGAAGCAGGACAACGGTAGGAAAAATAAGGGCTCACATGCTCAGCTAACCTTCCCAGAATGCGGAAAGGTTACATCAACCAGTGCTGCTGTCCATCCAACAAATTCCCCCACCGCTGTCTCTTCACGGCACAGCCCAGTCGAGCTGCAGTTTTCATATGTCTGACTTGTGTTGTTGTTGTTTTCTCCTGTGGGCTGAGTTTTACACAGTCTGTCAATCTCCTGAGCGTCACACATTAGAAGGACCAGTGGAGTGAGACACCAAGAGTGATCCCTCTGGGGAACAACTCCTCCACCACCTCCCGCCCCAACTCCCCTCTCTGTGTTTGTCTCTCTTTATCTTCCAGACTCTCTCTCCCTCTACCCTTCTCTTGTTTTCCCTCTGCATACCCTTTCCTCGTCGTCTTCTCCTCGACAACTCCCCAGACTCCTGGCCAAGTTTGAGCGAGTCAGATCCCCTCTGTTTGGAGAGGCTACGCTACATCTGCTGGCGCGTTCAGTGCTCGAGTGCTCGACCAGGCCCAGCCAACATCCCCCAGCATGTATCACAGCGAGGGTGCAACTAATGAACACGACTGAAGGAATGTGCCAGTGCTCATCTCCCCTGCCTTTTTGTTTGATAAGTTTCAATCTCAATGGGGGCACTGTTTAAAATGACTCGGTCCGGAACAAGGAGTGGAAGTATCCAAGTCAGATGAGCGTGAAATGTTTGTAGAAGCTTCTGGCATGTAACAGAAATCACGCACAAAATTCTCTCCTGACATTCTGCGGAGGAGAGGCGTCGAATCACATGAAGATCCCGAGTGACTGACTTCTCAAAGAAGCAACGGTTTGAAAAAGTTTTCAAATGCAGAGACTGTCCCGACCCTGTAAAAGCACCTGACAAGAATAAAGGCAGCAAAGAAGACTTGAACCAGAACATCAAAACAGTCAGAATCAAGCATGAAATCCAACTTTCTTTTCTACTTCACCTATTTGAAGGATTGCGTCCTTGCATGAATAAAAGCAGGGATATATATGAAGAAAGGGGGGTCTGCAGGTTGAGGAAATATGAAAATGCAGAGCTTTATAAGTCAAGCCCAGTTGAATAGCCCTGGCATTCTTCTGGATTTAATGAAAGCTTCCACAGTGAGTGAAAGCCTGAAATAGCATTAGCTGGCACACAATAGTAGCCTTAACTGTAGGTATTAAACCTTAACAGCCAAGACCTAATTGGCTGACCAATGAATAGGCCAATGGGTGGCTGACTCTTAAGCTGTGATGTCAGAATGCCTGACCGGCTAGCAGCTTGCCCTTGTCTGCTTCTTTCTCCTGCAAATGAGAAAAAAGCTTGGACGTCCCTCTTGATTAAACATCCGTATCGACCTCCCATCTAGCCACATTCGGGTTCTTTTGTTAGGCGGCTTTTCTTCACCGAGTCGCCTGAAATTCTTTTATTGAACGTGGAGGCCTCAGCTTCATCTTTCGCTTAAATTGACCACTATCAGTTCTTTCATCTTGGTATACCTAACCAGTTTGGGTTCCGATCTATTCCCGAGCTGAGGATCCCGGGGTTGCACATTGCTGCTCGCATTTAGCTTGCCTTCATGTGCCAAAACCAACACAAAAACACTCAGTCAAGAGAGGAGAGCATCACACTCTTGGATCTTTCACTGCAGTGGTTGGAAGGGGGGGGGGGGGGGTCCTGGGTGCATCCAATCACTGACTCCAATGAAGTGGAGTACTCTCTGGCCAATAGAGGAACAAGACGGTGGAATGGTAGAGGACAATCATGCAGTGAAGCCTCCTGTTATCCAGCCAAGTGTGCTAATCAAAACCTTGTGTGTCTGATCAATACCAGTGGACAACAGATTGCACTCCTGGGGAACTGGTGGAGGCTAGAGGGGTGTATCAAAGGCCAAGGGAGAGGGGACAGATAAGAGACAGTGTGAGGGCTGGGGGGTAATGTGGTAACCAGGGACAAGTTGAGTGATTTGAGAGGGTATAGAGTGAGACACTGCCTGGCCCAAGGAGGGAGAAGGATCATACCGGCACATAAAAACACACATAAGGGAAGTAAAAGGGCTTTGTATTGTGTTTCTCCATCAGAAGCTAAGGTAGGGTAGGGCTGTTCTGAACTTATACTGAGTCACTTTTGAAATGTAATGATAACATCGGAAACCGCAAATGAGCGATCTGATTAACTCTTTCAGAATAGTAGATTGGTGGTAGAGTGAAAGGAGAGGCAAGCACAGCATTTTTTCTTCTGATTGTAATGCTTCTTTGTGGTTGCTAAACTTTCAGCCAATGATCTGCACAGAATCTTTCATTTTCAAATATTTTACAAACACACAGCCCACACTTGAGCCTTGTTAAAAGTTTTAAAGAGAAGCAACATAAGGAACACCAGAGAGACTCAAATTAAGACCTACTCGGCACACTTTTAAACATTTTGGCAACATTATCACACTTTTTACAAGACGAAATATAACTCAGCACACTAACTGACTTAAATCCAGCAAACTGAGTCATTCCTGCAGCTACTGTGATTTACATGGGTGCCAATTTCGATAAGTGCACACAGGATCAGATTTAGAATTTCCATCTGTCAGAAGCAGAGGAGTGCACATTTATTTTATCATGATATGCTGAATGCATTCTCTTCCGAATACATTTCTGTATGTATTAATGCTCAACGGTATAATTTTGTACAGGCAGATCTGCAACAATTAACAATGTTCTTTAATCCCTCTGTCATCTCTGCGTACTTTAAAACAAAAGAGATCATGGGGGGGATTTTAAGCATTATACTTTTAATTCTTATCACATCAGGAAAGCCAAAGCCTTTTATCCTCAAAAATATATCTTTTTTTTTTTTTTTGGTCAAAGAAGGCCACCTTGAATCTCGCACAGTGGTTGACTCTCTCTGTGTACTGTGTGCTTGAATTCGGATAAACAGGTGCGAGGTGTGAAGGTTTGTAAATTAATATGGGCTCACGAAAAGTGCAGCTTATAATCGTTGCTATCTTTCTACAGCCATGTAGGAGTGTATGGAAATGGGTAATTTTAGAGGAGGCTTTGCGCTTTGAACATTAATCTGAAATAATCTATTGATCAATCCTGATGATCACATTAATCCTGGGGAATTACTGTCATTGATACAGCTGCATAATGGATTGTGCGCATAAAACTAAGTATATGCCAATGTGAGATATACTGTATGGTACAAGAGGGCTAACAGTCAGTGGTGATTCTTGGGTTTGTTGAGCCAATGGCAAAAGTTTCAGTCACCCTCCGACCAATGAGAGTGGCTGCGGTCAGATGGGGCCCCCTTAGGTAGGCTTCCTACTGTCATTGCAAAATGTGTATGTTTTGAGTTGCTTCTTTGGTCCAAAGTTTGTAAGCCCTCTGGGGCCACCCTACTGGTCTGGGGTCTGCCTTGCATGTTTAGAAGCAGCAGCCTGCTAACAGTCCCTGTGACCGATAGAGGGAATGTGTCTAGATTTATTGACTGGGGTTGCCAAACCTACTAATGGAGGGCATAAAGGACATCATTAATACTAATTACCATATTACTTAAAAGCCTTTTTTGTCTGCACCAATGTACTTTTACTACTGAACTTATCATACAGATGTGAAATTTTGCTGTATACAATTTCCTCTTTTGGAAAATTACAAAAGCTAATGTCAGCCTGTTAGGCTAATGTGAAAGTATCCTGAGTCTGGTGGGCAGCTTGTTGCTGAATAGCTCCAAACACAAGTCCAACCTCTTACAGGGAAGAGAGCCATTCCTAGTTTAGAATTATGTGTTGGTAACTGACATGTCAAATCAGACTCCAAGAGAGGCCCATGTCACCTCCTTGTATCACCCTATATCATCAGAAATCTTATCATGTAAATAACTACTGACAAAAGCGTATGATCTGCTAAATTTGGATTTGAAAGCTTGTTTTTTTGCTGTCCATCGTGAGTCAGCACACTGACGCAAACAGCTGTAGTTGTTGACGACGCAAATTCTCTGAATTTGAAAGCCAAAGAAACTTTCATCCTTCCCAGAATTTAATATTTAACCAGATCCTGCAACATTGTTGTTGACAGCCGCGTTGTCCCTGAACCCTACCAACAATAGTAACAGCGAATATGAACACTGTGGCAATTAATTTCTGTCACTCTGAGCCTCTTGAAAGCAACACGAACTTATCTTCTAATTAGTTGTAATAACAGTAACTAGTTCGAGAGTCGACTTGCGTATGTCTGTAAATCTTGCCTGGAGCGGATACTGGAGAAGGGAGAGAGGGTGATTTTTTTTTTTTTTTTTTTTTCTTTTTACTTTACCAGCAATCAAAGGCAGGGCTGCATGCTGGTTTCGGGTGTTATTCATTGAAAATCAATATTTTCCATTTCTGAGGATGCAGAATGAATTATTACTGAGATGAGCATTGTGGAGGGATTGAAGGCTTAGTCTGAGGCATCACTCATCTGAAGACTTTCACAAGGACATTTACTTCTTTTCCTGAGGAGTTAACTCACCAAACATGGATCCTTTTTCACAACGCTGTCAGGGCACATATCACCTTCTGTCCTAAAGAGAATGTTTCAAAGAAGTAGAAGTACTCTTAGCAGATTTTACAAGCCTGAATTCTACAGACTTTTTGGATATTAATATTCTTTCCATGGCTTATCATCTGGGTTGGATTCTCTCAAAGTTTCTATGCTATGCCATTTGGGTGAAAAGTGCCATTTTTAATGAACATGTCCAAAGAATGCCAACCGTGTAATTCAACAATGACCTCAGATCCTTTTTGGAAATTATGGGCTAAGCACAGGCCCACTCTAATTAATGAGCCACTCACAATAGAGACGAACAAATTATGGAGCTGGTTTGAAATGTCAAGATAACCAATTATCAAATAAAAATGGGTATTAGGCAGTTCCTCCTGGCCACAGGTGATGAAGCCACCTGAAATAATGGGAAAAGCACTGGCTGAATGGCTTTTTAGACATGGTCATAGGAGGAGGATTAGATTAACCATAAATGTAAAACCCCTCAAGGGGCAAATTTAAGGAGATAGATTTCTCGAGTGTCCATCCCATGAAATGAATAATCATTTGCTTTTTAAAAGATCAACGTTCTACCTATGCAGTGAAATTTTTACGAAAACATTATTCTTATTCTTTATCATGACTAAACACTGACCAATGACCAAACTATGTGAAAAACTGTTGTGTACATTGGCTCCTGGGTCTTTGACATGTTTTTTTTTTTTACTTCCAATTAAGCATTATCCTATCAGAACCCCAAAGGCTAGTCTCAGGGGTTGGTTGGAAAGTATGCATTTGTCTTCACTCTTGCAATGGTGAAATACACAATGTTTGACTTTAGGCTAATACTTCTAATAAGTATTAAAATGTATCAATCTTTAATCCACTGAGCTTGGATAAAAACTGAATCAAGTTCAGTGGCTGTACGCCTCATAATTTGTCAATCTTGTTGTGCCTCACACACGCAAGGCTCAAGGTCAATTTAGCAGTATAAAAATGGTAAGACTTTTAAAACTAATGTTAACCACTGGCTAATTTATTGGAACCATCCATTGGGTCGACCAATTATCAGAAGCCATAGTGGGACCTTGTGTCATCCGTGTTGTTTATATATGCAAAATTAGTCTTTTTTTTCTTCGCACCAAAATGTATACATTTTGTTGTCTTCGACTTTAAAGCTATGTTTATTGGATATAATTAAATAAACATTATGTATGCTATGTTTTGATTGCTTACATGTCTTGGAAATCTTGGGAAGGGCCTTTTCAGAGTAAAAATTGTCCGTTCAAAAACAAGCTAAAGTATAAACAAGGGATATGTTTTGGCGTTGGCCAAAAAAGTGTTCACTGGTAATCAATCCTAACTTTTGAGAAAAAAAAAAAAAAAAAAAAGATCTGTGATGAGTTTTCCTTGCAACTGTGTGAGCTGCACAGATCATAATCGCTTCTGACAAAAGGTACCAGGACCTGCACTGTTCTACCGACAGGACCCAGGAGATAGACATCATGTTTCAGTGAAGAATGGACTTCTGACTGACTGGCAGATACCTCACCGAGACAGAGAGCTCTGGCGGGGGGATTCAGCGAGATAGAGGGAGGAAGAGAGAAGGAGAGAGGAAGCGTGTTTTTCTCCGAGCAACGGCAGCATTGAATGAGAGCTTCACTGGAGAGGATGAGATGCCCTTTCTGTGTGCGATGAAGGATGGACAGAAGGGGAGGGGAGAGAGTGAAAAACAACGCAGGAAGAGAGGGAAAGGGGGAAACTTTTCAGTCTGTATTTCCCATTCAAAGACATTTTGACAGGGCAGAGCCCACTCTGTGGCAAGGAGTGGAGCCATTTTGAAGTCTCCTACCGGCAGCTTGAGGGAAGCGGGGAGCCAGAATAGATATATCTCAGGGCTGCCGGGTTTATCTTCTCTTTTTTCCCCCTTCTCCAACCACACTTTTTCTTTCCTGTTTTTGACAGCCAGCTCTGAATCGGCGAGCAGGTGTCTTCTTATTTTCCGCCGAAACAGTGGGACAGTGCACACAAACACTCCAGCACTGTTCATAAACAGATAAACAGACCCGCAGACCAGACAGACAGGCAAACACACACACACACACACACACACACACACACACTCTGCTCAGTCACACATACATATAAACACAGCACTCAAGAAGTAACTATGCATTGGAAATGACTACCCTTCACACGTAATGTTTTCTGCGAAAGTTGACGGAGGTCGGCGGAAAACAATCTGTGACTATCCACACTGACACAAAATGAGCGCCACAAAGCAGCCACTATTTTCACTTTAATGCATGCAAATAACAGGCAGCCATTGACAAGGGGTCCGGATTTAGTATGCTATGCGATTTTTAGGTCACCGGAAAAGCAGGGGTAATTCATCCTTATTATTCTCTAAGAAGAACCCAATAATGTGGCTACTGTTGCATGCTTTTTTTTCTTTTCTTTTTTAAACGTAGGGTGGATACTGGGTGCTGAATTAGCCGGGTTATTGTGCCAAACTTCCCCTCGTAAGTGTCACATTTTCAAGGCTCTTCTTCATGACAAAATTCGAGATCCAGAGTAGAAAATGTTGACACTGGAATGATCACAATACAAGTTGCCTTGGACCCCGTCTGTTCCAAATCGTGCCATTCATAGCAGCACAGCGGCGACACTTATCCCAATGAAGAAAGGCGTCTGAATGGCTGCTTTGACAGAACAACCCTTTTGAAGTTTTGAAGGGGCTTCTTGAAAAGCAGTGTGTCCCTTATGTGCCAGTGATTAAGTTGTGACTGTGTATTGGGAGCTGCCCAATGTCGACAATGTATATGCCCCTTGTACTGATGGGAGTGATATGGGGTCAGGGCTTGTAAGTACTGAATTCAAATACATGTACAGTCTTGCATCCACAAGACCTTCATGAACATTTGATGTCAAGTTGTAGTACATAGTTATTTTACCACTACCACTACTAATTCGCCCTTTCGACAATTCAAAGTGAAGTCCTGATTTTTTAATATTTGTTGGAAAATGTTTGAGGAGTGTTCTTATCTGCTGGTAAGGATGTCGGAATTCCAATTTGAAATTGTACATATTTCACATGTTTAATATTTACAATCCAATCTTCTGTTGCGCTTGGCTTTCAACGAAAGGACAGCTAAGAATGAAATCTGTGGATTATCATGCCAAATAAAAAAATAGCCAATTGGGAAAGACGGAGACTGAAGAAGAACAAATGATAACAAAATCTGCAAGATTTACATTTTTTTCCCCCCAGTGCACTCCATTGGCCAATCAGGTGCCCCAGGCCATCCCTTGGATTTATCACTGGTTATTTGAAACCCCAATTTTTCACCACACTGGTTGTTAAATGGCTGCTCACTGTGTCCCGAAGTAAGACACTAAAGCACCATTGCATGGCTTGTTGTGATTGTTGGAGATTGTAAAGGAAGTGTATGCAGCTTTGGATTCATTTTACTCAAAGACACCCTTCTTATTCACAGTATATTTATATGCTGATTAATAATTCAGATTTACCCACTCTATCAGTCATTGTCTTGAATAATTAGCCAATACGACTGAAAGATCTCCGCAATGCTCTCAACAGCTTTCAATTTTACTGTTTCCAAATGCATAGAACAAGAAACACTAATTCCTTTTCATATTTAAAGCATGGCGCCATCCATTTTACCCCCTGTGACTACTTGAGTGATCTGGGCGGTATTGAAACTTTCTGAACCAATCCCATTGTGTTTTGTGATCTCTTCAGTGCGTCTCAAAAAAAAAAAAAAGCCCGGGGGTAAGACGGCAGAACAAGGCGTCGGGAGTCTCAAAATAGCAACTCGCCAGAGGGAGTTGGAGAGGGGAAGGCTCTCTGAGATACACCGCCACGGCACTGGACGCTTCTTCTCTGCTCTGCGTCTGAGTCACTCCCTGTTGATGTTTCTCTCTGCTGTTCAAAGCGGAGGATGCCGTGACATATTACCTCGAAGGCAGCACTACAAAGAGTTGCATAAACGTGGCCTGGCTCATTGCCTGCCTGGCCATCAGCTGACTTTTTACACGTTCTTGACGGATGGTTGTATTTCTCTCCTGAGGACTTGTGGTCAGAAAGGAAAAAGCGACGAGCGACTGGGAAAAGTGACTGACATGTCCACACAGAGGCAAGCAAGGGAAATCTACTTGTAAGCATTGGAGATACGTATAACAGTAGTTACATGGGGAAGGCACAAGAAAAGATAAGGACACACATGCGTAGATGCCATGGAGATGATCAGATCAACATCTGCAGGTGCCTGCAAATGGTTGATAAGACAGAGTTTGGCTTTTCTGTACGAAGATAAAGGAGACTACTGATCTCAGAATGGGATTGTCCAAAACTTGTGAGCAAGGTTACATCTTTTCACCACCGTTTCATTATGAATACACACTGGAGGCTGGAATAGATAAGTAATCCAGGAATCACATTTCCAAGAAATAAATGTTGATTATGGTATGATATGGGAAGACATTAGGTGGAACTCAACAAAACCCATTGACGTGTATACGTTGGGCATTTTTTAGCTAACGTTCCATATGGGTGCTACATGCAAACCCACTTAAGAGAATCCATGCTAAACAATCAGTTGGGTGGTAAGCAATTTATCTGTTTTCAAACTGTTCTGAACATTTACTTCCCCTCAGATGTTACTGGAAGCAGAATCAGACTATCAACCTTTGACTCAAGTCAAAAAAACCTGGTGGTTTGACACCATTTAGGACACAGAGCGATCAGTCGGACTTCTTCAAAGTAACTCAGTGGAATATTGAAAATCCAAGAGAATCCACTTCAGTAAAGGTGTAACTGTGGCTGTGCTGATTTTTATGATGGAAGACCCCCCCCCCCCCCAAAAAAAAAAAAGTGCCATTTTTTTTAAGCTCCAACTTTCAATCACTAAAGTAACTCACATTATCCTTTCAGGGTTTCAAAGCACAACAAACGTGTTTCTAGTTTAACAATAGAGTCCCAACTCCGCTGGAAAATTACGCCTTCCTTTCTTCTCAGAAGAGATCTTTAGGTATATCAACAGGCAAATGTGATAATCATAGCGATCTACAGTCCCCAATTTAAAAAAAATAGAGATCCACTTTTACACAATAATGCCATTCATTTCTTGTTTGTTTCTGCCAGTTCTTGATTTAGAATGCATACACACTTGAACATGCCGTATTTCAAAAACTGCATGTGAATGAAAATCAATTTTGCTGGAGAACCATCTGAAGTGACGACAGAAGAGAGACAAAAACACCTGATGCCTTGTCGGAAATGTGCTCTTATTGTGGTAACTATTTCCCAGATGAATGCCAATTAGAAGGATTTTTTTTCTGACAAAAAAGACAACTTGTAATGACACATTCTGAATGCACGTGTCTGAAGCAACATTAGACGTGTTGAAAAGGGCTCTGTGGTGGTAAAATCACCTGCATTCAAATTTCAAGAGCAGCACCAGTCGAAAAAGTTCTAATTAGTTTTCGTATTTCAAAGGAGAAGAACCACAGGAAAGCTGAAAATGTTGCTATTTGACCTCCTTTTGCTGCATGCTCATCTTAGCTATCATCCATTCAGGATTCATCTCTGAACATAGGAGACACAACACCATTCAAGTTAAAACTATCCAATCAGGTTAGCCTTAAGCTAATTTTCCTCTCAATGAGAGCCAATGACTAATCACCATCTGCTTAATGAATCCACTTAGCCACACCTGCATTATGCTGATGCCAACATCCAACCACCAACTCCTCCACCACTACGAGAATCAACATTCCCTGCAGGGTTATGATGGTGACTCGAGGTGGTAGATAAAAAAAAATCTATGTTAAAATCGAGCAGAATTAAAACCATCTTTTTAATAACATTCAAACTTATTTTACACTGTTATCTGGATGTAGCCTACCTATATTTATGGTCCATGTACTATAGGCGTCTGTGGTTTATAATACTTCCTGCAGATGGATACTCACTCCCAGCAGGTCGGATGTGCACATGTTGAGGTATTTCGGGGCCTTTTTCAACATAATCTAAAACATCTAAGACGTGTACTTGTCCTGTCAGACAGAGCAGAGCAATAACAAGATGTTATCTTAGAATTAAGCACATTAGTTGATTATTCATTTAATAACTTCAGAACTACGACTGAGAGGGTGGGAGAGATCACATCGACAAGTGAGAGTGATGGAGCTTGCCATTGGGCACATAAGTGAGACAAGAAGCAAAAACTTGAATTGATCATCTGTTTTAAAGTAACCCAGGTTCACCAGTGAAGTGTGTGAACAACCCTGCAGACACCAGCCTCTGTTAACAGACTGATGCTGTCTTATTGGACAGCTCTAATGTGCGTTGAGTGTGGATACAGTAGTTTAAAAACACGTCAATCTGTGTGAACTTTCAGTGTAAGTGCAGCACATAATGTTGACATTTAATTCCAAACTTCATTTCTGTCTTATGGTAAAGGAACTTGAGTATGACTACACTGGTGCTTTTACATTGCATATCACACACTGAGGGCAGAGGATGTTATATAAAGTGAAAATTAGAATTAAGTAATCCCATTCATACACATTCATACATCACTAAAGAAGCAGTGGAAGCAACTTTGTGTTCCATGTCTTGCCCAAGGACACATCAGACATGGCTGCAGGACTTTGGGAGCCACAGCCACCCATAGCCAAATTCCCTTTTAAGCATACAGTATGTAAAATTCGCCACTAGGAGGCACTCAATCAAAACAATAACAAAAAAGATTTGCGGTGTATCATGGGAGTAAAAACTAACAAACTGGTGAAACCGACATGAGAAAGACGATATGTCTAATGAATATGTATCCAAAGATGATTTACATGGCTTTACATGACATTTTTTACGACAGCATCTCATACAGCGACAGAACGGCAGCTTTCAGTAGCATGCTTGAGCTAGCTTATGCGGCGATCTTTGACTTAACATCCGGTGTTTCCTTGACAACGATCAAAATTTCGTATCTATCATGGCGGCCACCTACAAGATACGTTACAACTATAAAAAGATTACAGATTTTTTCTGGCTTTGATAACTTTTGGAAATATTTGAGGTGATGCAAGTGCTCAGCTAAAAATATTTATAACATGGATTTAATCAATTTTAACGGTAACTTTGATAATTTAATGTAAACATTAGCATGCAATTGTACATACTGTACCTTTAACTATTTCATTTGGCACAATGTGACGTTTTCGAACACTCATAGCACTACAGAACAATTTTTATGTTGTCCACGATTTGGGAATGTGTGTAAGCAGGGATATACACATATAGAGGTGGCATCATTTAAACTCACTAAAGAAAAAGGTAACAACCAAAAATGCAAGCTGGCAAACACAGATGTAAATTGGGTAATTACATCCACAATTTTGGGGGGATGAAACTCTACTCAGTGTAATTGTTAGTCTTCAAAAAATACAAATCAGTAGTTCTGGTGTCGCTGTCATTCACTTAAAATATGCTCTCTTCAGTTGACAAGAAATCTTTGCCTGACAGCTTTGACCACAATTATCATTTTGTATCTGCCGCAGCTCTATTTCAGAACCTTCTCAGTCCGAAGGTGTGAATAAACTGGTGCCAGTTCGATGTTGTCATATTCTCCTGCTAAGGTGTTAAATGTTTTCCCTGCCAGGTAAATATAGAAAAACACATAAATAACATCTATCTCTTCATCTCATGTTCATCCCAACCTTTCTGCTTTTGATCATTCATACGAGGAAGACGATCAGGACCATCAGCACTGATTGGTCTTATATTTACGTCTTATTTATTTGATGTCAAAGAGCCTGTACATGCATTGTGTTGTGAGGATGCTAAACAGCTTGGCTGGAGTAAAGATTACTCTTTTGTTTCCTTTCACTTCCTCTCTTTTTCCTACCGCACCACCTTTCGTACACTTCCTGGTTTCTCCCCTTTCTCTCCTCCCTCTTGATCGGTTGCTGTTTGCGCTCTGTCACTGATTAGTTAGATTGAATTCACCTGGTCACTCCTTAGTTAAGCCAGCACTCCATTGCACTCTCGTTTTGATCTTCACATGGGGTGACAGTTGACTTTGACTTTTGCTTTATTGTCCCCGGGGGGAAATTCTTTTTCACTACACAGTACTACACATTTAAGGGCTGCGCGCTGACAAAAGAATGACAGGGAACAGACATAAAAGACAACATACATCTAGTGATTTTTTTTTTTTTTTGAGTTCAGCACTGCACTGATGTTCAAACATCCCATGTGTGTTTTCTCTTACCTGATTATTGGACTGCATGAAGTCTCCCTGTGGATTGATTCTGACCAATGCCCATGGATACAGCCTCTGATCCTTCCCTGAGAACCCCTCTTAACATTGGCAGTATGCTGTTTGTGTACCTTTTAAAAGGTATAAAGTCAGCTTCATGGTCTCCAGAATAGACCCACAGGATACAAATATCAAATCAACAGGGCTAACCTAGAATAACATTTAGGTGTTTTTAATGAAAAAAAAAAAAAAAAGAAGTGCCCCACTTCACTCATCTGCGCATCACTGGACAGCACAGGTGTCATTTTGTGTTGACAGCCGTCGTATAATTACTACTTGTACCCGGAGTCACAGCGTGAAGCATGAACTCAGTGAGGACAGGCAGGCGTTGCTTCTCTTATTATGTTTAGAAAAACGGGGACCATTAATTCAGCAGGCTGTGAAATCATCCAAGTTTCTCATTTTCTCTCCGCACATTTCATTAGTGCGTCTAGACTGTCAATGAGGCATGAGCAAAACAAGGAAAACATAAAGCAAGAGGTAAATATTTTGAGATGTGTGCTCTGAGGCTAACGCAGTTTGCTAACACTCTTAAAGGACATTTTTTGTGAATTTATTTCAGTCAGGAATTTGTTTTTTTGGGGGGGGGGTGGAAAGGCAAATGTTTTATCTCTTCTCAGAACTTGTTTTAATTGTGTGCTCTCCGTCATCACCTGGGCGTATGAGTCAATCTTTTTTTTCTATTTTTTTTTTTTTTGAACATCTCATTTTCAAAACACCTCGTTTTTCACCGATTCGGTCTTTTGAAACCCACTCGAGCGCTTTCCCCTGCATCGTTTTAGACCACTCATCCACTCGAGAGCCAGATCGATGCCACGCACATCTATGATAATGATTTTCAGTGATGATTTGGAGCCTTGATCTCGGAAAACGACGATAGTAAACACCGTCTCCGGATCGTCTGCGAGCTCTATTCCTCATTGCATGTGCTTGTTTTTAAGGCCCTGGGACGCAGAGTTATTTTTTGTGTTTTTGTGTGGGTCTTCTTTGATACAATAGATTTCAAACTCACTGGTGCACATGAGGCAGTTTAGAGGCTTTTATACTGAATTTAGGTTGGATAAGATTGAGATTTCTAATAAAGTAAGCTTACAAAAATAAGTGTGTATGGAAGTGGTTAAACCTTTACACCCTTAAAATCTCTCTCTCAAAGTCACCTTATTCATATTAAGACAACATTTAAGTCTAAATCACACATTTCAATGAAGACAAATAATCTAACAGTGACTTAAAAGACAACTCTGACTCATAGTTTGTACTTCTGTTACAGCCTTTTGAGAGGGTTTGATTTGAATTGGACGATAGAGGGCGCTAGTAAGCAAGGATAAAGCCACTGCTGGAATTCAGACAGCCGTCTGAGAAAGCTGCAGCTGCTGAGACTGGCTGCTTCCCCCCCTTCTCTCTCTCCAACTCTGTCCCTCACTCCTTCACTCACTCATTACACTCGTTCACTGTATAATCTCAGACACAGCGCCGCACTCTCCCTATATTAAACACATGGAGAGCCATCCACGTTTCCATCAAAGAGCGGAGGGTGTCCTCATGCACGCGCGTTAATAAAATCAGAAAAGACAGAGTTTCAACTGCTTTTTTCCTCTTACACAGCAAATGCACACACTTCATGTTGTATTCGAATCCGTGCAACAACAAAAAAAGAACGAGAAAGAAAAGGTGCAGATTTGCTTTTCACGTGCGCCCTCAGGAGGATTTACGCATGAATCTTGCCAGAAGGACCAACAGCATCACATGAACGTTCAACATTTTTTTCCCCCATCACAAGTACATGCAGGCAGCTGAGGGGACACACACACACACACACACGCCGTCGTACACTAGTTGGGTTTGCGCAGTGGCCGAATATGACACCCTTTTTGCCCCCCCCCCCCCCCCCCCCTATAGATCATTCTTTCTGTCTTCGTTACTCTTTACGCAAATGAATTCATAACCACAGCGTCAGGTTCCTCAATGCTGAGTGGACTGATCAGCGCTGCACGAGACAGGCGAAAGACACCAAAGCACGCTGAGCCGGAGAGCACAGCCACTGGCGACCGACCACACGCATTCATATTAGTAACCACAGGGAAACCACAGCACTGCGCACACCGTCCCGCCTCGCCTGTCCTGAACTGCTGCACTGAGGTTGTCGACCATTTCATGTCAATATTATAACTTAAGCGAACCTAAGAGTGCGCAAAACTTATGATTGGATTTGCATTTTTTTTGTCACATAAGCGATTTCTTGCGCCAGTGCCATCACCCCTGTACCCACATACATACATGCAATCAATCAAACCTACAACGTCTACAAAACTGTGCATACTGGCATTCCATGATGACTGGCACCAACGAAAGAAACATAAGTATGAATTAAGAAGGGTTCATTTGCTCAGAAAGTGTAAAAATCTCAGTGAAACACGGATAAAAAACGACATTATAAAGCATCTTCCTCCTCTGTCCTTTTCTTTTTGTCAAATATTGACGGTGCTGCCGGTTGTCTGAACCCGACGCTCAAGACAAAGTCCGACCCTGTTTACGTGCGCTGCCGAGGGGGGGAGAGAGAGCAAACCGGAGGGGGTGTGGAGAACGGGAGAGAACGAGAGGAGAGAGAGGCAGACTGCAATATCATTTGTGAATCCCTCTCACAGTGCTGCAGATAGGGGCTGCCAACACATGCGGCGCGTCTGCAGGTGAGGGAACAGGCTTGAATGTGCTGGACACACTGAGGAAATTCAACCAGCGCTTCCTGAAAAACTAAAGGATTTACATTTTGTATTTTTCTCTG
This sequence comes from Symphodus melops, assembly GCF_947650265.1. Taxonomy (NCBI): domain Eukaryota; kingdom Metazoa; phylum Chordata; class Actinopteri; order Labriformes; family Labridae; genus Symphodus; species Symphodus melops. Next base: position 11,554,200 of record NC_136710.1, on the reverse strand, counting down.
TTGCTTTTTCTTTTTTGAAACACAGCCTTGATTTTTTTATTGTTAAAAACCAACAAAAAAACGGTGGAGTTGTCTCTTGAAAAAAAAAAGGAAAGAACTATTCTCTCTGCTTGCTGACTTGGAGGAAGAGAGCAGAGTAAGCAACCGGACAGGTAAAATACCTCATTTGAACATCCTCACGAACGGAGACTCCGCGCAGTCAACACTCACCGTGTGATGAGTTTGGAAACTGCGCGGGCATTTAAATAATCTGTGGACATATCACCGGAAAGAGGAATATTGCAGCCTCGCCAAAAGAGGAACATTCTATCCCCAAACTGTGAGTAAAAAAAACACGGGATATGGACTGAATTCACTTCCCGGTGGTTTGATGATGCTCGGACTGTGACATTTTTTTTGGCTTTTACGCGCATGAAATTCAAACATTTGTGGCACCGCCCGGAGTGCAGTGGGGACTCTCTGGTGTGTTTCGTGATATCATCGCGGCTTTTTTTGCATCGCTAAATCAAAGGGGGAAAAAAGCAAGTAACATCCAGTGTCCGTGGTAGAGAAGCAGAGAAGAGACTTGCTGCTTTACACTGCAGCAGGAGCGATGTAGGAAGTCGTCCGGAGGATGAAGTCTCACGCATCCCGCTCCAGAGGGCTTAGCTCTGAATGAAAACGATATTTCATCTACAGATTCGGACTCTGCTGTAGTGATTAATTATTTTATTTTTTTTTACATTTTTTTTTATTATAAGTGGACATTTTTCCAGGGAGAACAATGAGGACTTCTGGTGCAGTGGACTATTTGTACTATTGCATGCTCATCTTGCAGTTTGTGCATCAGCCCGCTGCAAAGCAGGTGCTCCGGTACCGTTTGGCTGAGGAGGGACCCGCCGATGTCAGAGTAGGGAACGTAGCCGGTGACTTGGGCATCGTCGCCGGTTCCGGTGAGGTGACATTCACGCTTGAATCAGGCTCAGATTTTTTCAAAATAGACAACATAACAGGTGAACTCACCACCAATGAGAGACGCATAGACCGTGAAAAACTACAGCAGTGCCAAATGATATTCGATGAAAATGAGTGTTTCATAGATTTTGAAGTGTCTGTCATCGGACCGGCTCAGAGCTGGGTTGACCTCTTTGAGGGAAAAGTCATCATATTAGATATAAATGACAACACTCCGTCTTTTCCCTCCCCTGTCCTGACACTGTCTGTGGAGGAAAACAGACCCATTGGAACCCTTTATCTGCTTCCCACAGCCACAGACAGAGATTTTGGAAGAAATGGAATAGAGAGATATGAGCTTATCCAGGACAACGGGGAAAACACAAGGCGCCTGGGCTCTTCTGGGGACTCGTTCTCCGGGAAGAGGAGATTTGAGGAAGGCGCGAGCAGGAGCAGTGTCTTTGAGCTGCAAGTTGCTGACACGACTGATGGAGAGAAGCAGCCTCAACTCATCATTAAAGGGGCCCTTGATAGAGAACAGAGAGACTCATATGAGCTGACACTGCGTGTGAGGGATGGAGGTGATCCTCCTCGCTCTTCCCAGGCCATTCTTAGGGTGATGATCACTGATGTGAATGACAACAACCCTCGCTTCGAGAAGAGCGTGTATGAGGCTGACCTGCCGGAAAACAGCTCCCCTGGTGCCCCCATACTTCAGCTGAAAGCGGCGGATGCAGACGTGGGGGTTAATGGTCAAATAGAATATGTGTTCGGGGCAGCCACAGAGTCAGTAAGGCGGCTCCTGAGGTTGGATGAGAGCACAGGGTGGCTGAGTGTCTTGCACCGCATTGACCGTGAAGAAGTGAGCCAACTGAGGTTCACAGTAATGGCCCGTGACCGAGGCCAGCCGCCGAAAATGGACAAGGCCACCGTGGTGTTAAACATCAAGGATGAGAACGACAATGTTCCCGCTATAGAGATCAGGAAAATTGGACGCATATTCTTAAAAGATGGGATAGCAAACGTGGCTGAGGATGTGGTGGTGGACACACCCATTGCCTTGGTTCAGGTGTCTGACCGGGATCAGGGGGAAAACGGTATTGTCACCTGCACAGTGGTGGGGGATGTTCCCTTTCAGCTCAAACCAGCCAGCGAAATGGAAGGCGAGCAGAATAAAAAGAAATATTTCCTCCATACGTCTGCACCGCTGGATTATGAGGCCACACAGGAATACAATGTGGTCATTGTGGCTGTGGACTCTGGAAGCCCGAGTCTGGCAAGTAATAACTCTCTTATCGTCAAGGTGGGCGACACTAATGACAACCCTCCTGTCTTCAGCCAGAATGTGGTAGAAGTGTCGTTTCCAGAAAACAATCCCCCTGGCGAGAGAGTGACGACTGTGGCAGCCATAGATGCAGATAGTGGAAAGAATGCTGAAATAGCCTATTCTCTGGACTCATCAGTGAACGGGCTTTTCTCTATTGATGCAGACAGCGGTGACATCCGGGTAAACACCATTCTGGATAGAGAGCAAACTGAGCGCTACGAATTCAAAGTGATAGCCAAAGATAAGGGCATAAACACCCTTCAGGGCTCTGCGACAGTGGTCATCCTTGTGGCCGATAAGAATGACAACGCACCGAAGTTCATGCAGGACGTGTTCACTTTCTATGTCAAAGAAAACCTTGAGCCCAACAGCCCAGTTGGCATGGTAACAGTCATTGACGCAGATAAAGGCCAAAACGCTGAGATGAGTCTTTTCATCGAGGAGGAGGAGGACTTTTCAATTGAGAACGACACTGGGACTATTTTTTCCACCCTGTCTTTTGACCGAGAGACGAGAACTACATACACCTTCTGTGTCAAGGCGGTGGACGGCGGTGACCCTCAAAAATCCGCAACTGCCACAGTTTCACTCTTTGTCATGGACGAAAACGACAATGCACCAACTGTCACTTTCCCAATAAACAGCTCTTACACTCTCCTTCCTCCGTCAAGTAACATCCGAACTGTAGTCAGGACTGTCATTGCCACTGATACCGACACCGGTCCCAATGCAGACTTGAGTTACAGCATTATTGGGGGAAACCCTTTTAGGCTATTTGAGATAGATGGGGGCACTGGGGTCATCTCGCTGGTGGGGAAGTTGGAGCAAAAGCACTTTGGCCTCCACAGACTAGTAATCCAGGTGAATGACAGTGGCCAGCCTTCACAGAGCACCACCACATTAGTTCATGTATACGTTAACGAGACTCTTTCCAATTCCACAGTGGTGGAGGCCCAGGTGGCTCGGAGCCTGAGCACTTCCCTGAACACAAACATTGCAGGTGACCCCAACTATGATCTCAGCAAGCAGAGGTTAAGCATTGTCATCGGAGTAGTTTCAGGCATCATGACAGTAATCCTCATTATCCTGGTTGTCGTCATGGCCCGTTACTGCCGCCCCAAGAATAAGAATGGCTATGAGGCCGGGAAGAAGGACCACGAAGACTTCTTTACACCCCAGCAGCACGATAAGTCCAAAAAGCCCAAGAAAGATAAGAAGAAACAGAAATCTAAACAGCCCCTCTACAGCAGTATTGTCACTGTGGAGGCTTCCAAACCCAACGGGCAGCGATACGACAGTGTCAACGAGAAGTTGTCGGACAGTCCCGGCATGGGTCGCTACCGTTCAGTCAACGGAGGGCCGGGGAGCCCGGACCTGGCCCGCCACTACAAGTCCAGTTCGCCACTCCCTACTGTCCAGCTTCACCCGCAATCGCCAACAGCTGGTAAAAAGCACCAGGCAGTTCAGGACCTGCCCCCTGCCAATACCTTTGTTGGCACCGGAGATAACATTTCCCTTGGATCTGACCACTGCTCTGAATACAGCAGTCAAACAATCAACAAGTACAACAAACAGGTAAGAAGACACATCTCCATGTTATTTTCTCCCCCCTTCCACCACTCTTAAATGTCTTCTGTTTCTTCCTCTTAGTGTTCTCTCCACCATAATGCTTTCTGACAGGGCTAGTCTCAGTAGTCTTGTTGCCTTTATGGTGCTAATGTGTGTCAAGTTAGCGGTATTGATCTGTTTTGGTTTGGAGTGCCATTCACATGTAATATTGAAAGGAAAGAGAAAGGTTTAGATTAGCTTGTAAGGGGGGGGGGGGGGGGGGGGGGGTACTGTTACCACTCGGCCAAACACGTTCAACTTTTTTCGCTTTTATCACGCCATGTGTTGAGACTGCCTTTTCCATCATGGGTGTCAAAACTACTAACCTTGGCAAATATGTGTCGAAGTGCTGTAGACAGCTCACATACGGGTTTGGTTTGCAGTTATTTTATCCCTGAGGGGAGTGAAGCAGGGGCCGGCTACCCCCCCCCAGCCATGTCAAACCCTGCTCTGCCCTTTTTCATGTGACAAGGCCGCCTTGTCCTCTTGTGAAAGCATACCAGAAAGGAAGAAAAAAAACAAAAGAGAGAAAGGTAGATGTAGGTGAGTGAATGCCACACAAATATGGCTTTGTTAGGTTTGTGAGTCAGTTTAACAGTCTGGGTTTTTTTTTAGTAGGAACATCTGGTCAGGAGGGTCATATGAACATTCTTTTGCACTTCAGTGTCTGCATCAATTCACTGACCCAGCAGTGAAATTGGACACCTCCCTCTTTTACCCTTCCTCATATATTATTTTCTGCCATCTTCTACCTGCTTATCTTCTCTTCCATCCCTGAGCTATTCTTACCTCCCTTCTTTTTTCTTTTGCTTTTCATTGCAGGAAACAGTGTAGGTGGGGTGATGTGATATTCAAATTCCAGGAAATGTGTGTGCTTTTATCATGTTTTTTTTTCTTTTTTTTCTTGTTGTTGCGAGAAACAAAGTCAATGCATAATGAAGTTGGCTGATTTGCGTTTTCAGGAGAAAGAACACCTATTGTTTTATGTGTTTTCTATGGTAGTCTAATGAATTATTGATCTTTCCTTTACCTGGTGTCAGCTTTACTCCTTAAGAATTCTGGGCTGCTGTTTTCTCTCAGAACAGAGCTGGAGTGTCTCTTCTTTTTTGGTTATTTTTTGTTGTCTTTCTTTCACCTTGTTCAGTGCCGACCCAACATCTTCTTCGCCCCTTGTGCCTCCTTTTCTCTTTTTCTCTCTTCGTTTTTCCGGCCTCCACAACATCATCCTCCTTACAATAGTGCTCTCTCGCTCTCTCCTTGCCGTGCCTTTTTTTTTTTCTTACTTTCAGTGGTTTCTTTTAAAATCTCCACTCATCTCTCCGTGTCCCTCTTCCCCTCCCTCTTTGCTACTTCTCCTCTCAAAATCATTTCACTCCTCCCTTTTACTTCTTTCCCCTCTCTTCTCCTGGCTCTGTCTCTAACAGCTTCTAATATGGTGTATTCACTGAGCTGCTTCCCAGAGTGTGAGGAGTGCTGTTGCTTTCGGATGTCTCCTGCATAATTAAAAGGGCACTCTATTTGCTGCTGCGGCAGCAGCATGTATTGTGTGTCACTACGCTCCACTTATATAATTATTTATTTACTCTCTGCATTAATGCTGCGGTAACTTTTATGAACTGTGCTTTTGTTAGAACACATCGACAAAACTATTGTGCACAAAGACTGTTTCCTTGTGATTCTTTGGGCACTTAATCTGTAATAGAATAGTAAAAGTGTTGAGTGGTCCACTGGGTAATATCACCCACGTTTATTGTGCAGTGTAGCCTTTTTTGAATTAAATAAACAATGCTAACAGGTAATCAAAATGCCTTTCGTATCCCAAGGGCTCAGCAAACACTCGCTCTTGATAAATTCTGCTGCGGTGAACGGCAGTGTATTTTAATGGCTGCACAAGAGCGCTAATTGAAGAGAAGGTGTGCTCAAATGATGGCGTTAAAACGTGCCCCTCTATATTAGATGAAGTAGTGAAGCGGTCACGCTCCTGATTCTTGGAACACTGCATCTAAAAATATTCAGTTTTTTTGGCACAAGGTGCCACTGGAGCTGAAGACATAATCAAACAGTCAGGGATACTTGTGTGCCTCGGAACAGTATGTGCAGGTTTTTACAGCAGTGGTTTGAAAAATAATTGACTGTAGATGGTTGTAAGATTTGTCTGAGACGAAGAGCTGCTATTTTAACTTTTTTTTCTTTTTTCGTTTTACCTATAATCACGTGTGGCTGTCAGCTGAGTAGAACCTGTTAAAGGAGTTAATGGTTAGGATTTATCGCAAGTGATGACAAGTGGCACACACACAACATGCACACACACGCCCTCCCACACAAACCGTCTTCTTTCACCACTCCCTCCCTCTCTCTCTCTCTCTCTCTCTCTCTCTCTCTCTATTTGTCCGTCAGTGGGAAGAGATAGAGATGGGCACAAGAAAGACGGCCCTGTTTGCGGCTCGGAGAAAGGCCTCCACTGTTTCACAGGGGACTTGGGGTCGGGTGGCAAGATAGAAGGGAAGACGAGGGGGGGGGGGAGAGAGGGAGGGACTGGTGCTGACCGTTGTCTGTAATCTCGGAGGTATCAGGTTCTGTCTCTTTCTTTCCTCGCCAAGCTAATCTTACAATAAGTGCACGGGCAGGTAACCAGGCAACTGAGGGAGTGTATCAACGAGGGAGGCTTTCTTTTTTAGCCCGTCGGACATTTAAACAGTCATTAAGCTGAGCTAACTGGAAGGGGAGAAGCCAGGAGGGGAAAATTCATCTCTTCCTTTAACCCCATTGATTAAGTTATTCGTGTTCTTGCCATATATGCGGCTATGCTCCTAAGATACCTGCGTCCCATCCTTAAATCCGAAACCTGATGAGTAGTGTGTGCACTTAACAGAACACTTAACTTTATTACTTCTGGCAGCAGCTTCTGTTTCAGCCCGTGCCAGAAAATAACGCCGTCCAACCGTAATGTAGCGAAGAATGAATTCACTTAGCCGTCGAATTAGCACAAGCCATCAGCTTTTGTTTTATCATTGCACTTCAAAGCGGCACTCTTGCCCAGGTGGATCACTTTTAATCAGGGGTGAGCCACAGCAGCTTGTATGCAATGCTCAGCTAGTGTAGCCCCTCAGGGCAAAGAGAGAAAGAGACAAAAAATAACAGTTGAGGAATTTATACCCGGTTATCCTCCTGCCTCGGGGCTGATGCAGCTAGCATAACTGGACATTGCCCTTAAACCCAGCCAAGAGGTTTCACCTCCCGCGCTCTGGCCAGCTGTTCCTCCTGCGCATCCTCATCGCCGCAGCCTCTCCAGCACAAGAGACGCTTCGGATTTGCATAGGCCAGAACCCCTCCCAGTGCGCACTTGCATAGGACAAACAACATCATGCAAATGGAGGTCACATGAATGGTGTTTGTAGCCAAAACATAGGATGCGATTGCCCTTCAGGCTCCATGTGGAACAGGAAACCAATATGGAAATGTCGCACTTTGCCTCTGGCCTCGTTTGTTTTCCAAGCAACAACAGAAAAAAAAAAGTAGCTGCCTAAACACCTACAGATAGCCACCACTGACCTTAATGAAACCTGTAATGACTTACCCACTTTGGTGTCAACGCATAGGTTTAGGAAATCAGTTTTTTTTGTTTTTTTTCTCCGCGAGTCATCAGGGTTCCAAACTCCCCTGATGGCTCTGGCATGATTTTATCTGTGCAACTATTGTGGCAGTCAGTCCCTCATTGAGCTCAATGAGGTAATTACTTGATAAGAGGTTCCACAGGAGCTTAAACATGTTTGGTCATCCCTCCCCTCCCTCCGTCCCTCCCTCTCTGATTGCTGATACAGGTCGGCCTGTTTTCAGTCGAAGCAGACTAGGTCGAAAAAACAGCTCATTATCACATAAAACGACAAAGATGTGAAAAAGTTTCCCACTGGAAAACAAAAAAGGTGCCAAAGGTGACAAAAAGAAGGTGAAGGAAAAGCAATCTGGAAATGTTCTATTAAAGTACGAAATGAGATTACGTGCAATGAGCTGGTTTGTTTATTGCCAAATTATTATTAGCGTCCTCGTCCTTTGTGGGCTGCCGCGTACCGCCGACTGTGGCTAATTTTATCAAAATTGTTTTGGATCTATTACGGCTTAATTCAATCTATGGCTGCTCCTCGGCGCTTTTGTTGTTTATGTTCCGAGAGGGAAAATGGGAGAGTAAAGAGTGCCCGGTAATACTCATGAAATTGCAGCGGGCAGCGTTTTCTGCTATAATTTGGTTTGGTGATTTGAATGCAGTCGCTCTAAGGCAATTACTAATCTGAGGATTAGACTTACCTGATACGCCGGCAGAAATGGAGGGAGGCAAGGTGGGGGTGTGGGGGAGTCAGAGGGAGATTTCTATAGCTGGTTGCTACAGTTTCCGCTGTGTTACTATACCTGCTGTTTAGGGGATCATCAATTCTTTTCTTTTTTTCTCCGTTGTCTTTCTTCATAAAAGAAAATAAATGTGTGATTGTCAGCATATGATTCCAAAATATTAAAAAAGACGGGAGGAGGGGGGGCGAGCAGGGGAGAAATTTAAGCCGCATGCCACCTTGATTGCTTTCCACGCCGCTGATTGTAAGTGGCAGTGTCAGGGATGCCACCTCGTTCTCGCCGTTTTCGTCTTTCAATTTGATGTCATCGAAAATGGAATTTCATTTCATACTCGGCAGCGATCGCATTAGATAGGGCTCACCAGGATAAAGCCGATTCATTTTTGCAGATTTGCCTTTCCTGTGGCACTATCAATCAAGACACCTTCTCCATATTGCAGACTTGTTTTTCACAGCGATTGTTAAAGAGGGGGGAGTTTGTACAGTAAATTGACTCTTACGGGGGCTCCCAAGGTCTATCATATGCGATGTTAAAGCCTTGTCGTTTTTCTCACATAGCTGTCCTCTCGTATTGACTGTAGGAGCTGGAACTGAACTAAATGAGATCATCAGTTAGCTCCAGTGCTGTGCGAACCCTTTAGGAATAGTTCTGTGGATCACAACACGGATCAGAAGTGAGCGCTCGCCTGTTTGGGAGACGAACAGGCTGAACAATTGTGTTTTGTTTAGTCTAACGCTGCAGCTCATCAAGTTCCAACCGTGTCTGGCAGTCATTACTGTAAGCATGTGTTCTGTTTGTGGTTGTTGGCCTTTGGCTGACTGATTCAGGGTTTGTTTGAGCTCTGTAGCCTGATCCAATCAATTGATTATAGTCAACGTAAAAGTTATCAAGAGAATTTACATGTCAGTGAATCTTAGAGCCACTCAACTTTAACCTCTATGATTAACATTACCAGTCCTCCCTGTTTCATCATCATTACAGTTGCTAGTGTTCAGTTATATACATTCTATCAATTAACCAATCAAACTTTTTATCTATTTTTGTTTCAGTTATTTTCCTACTTCCTGCCGCTCCTTCTATCCCACTTTCCAGGCCAAACAAAGTTTCGGCAGATGGCTGCTACACATGACTCTAGTTTTGCTCGAGGTTTCTGCCTCTTAAAGGAACTTTTTCTTGCCACTATAACTTTGCTAAATGTTGCTTAGAGCTGTGCTAATGATGGATTTTCAAGGCTCTTTAACTCAGTAGAATGTCAAATGGAGCAACAAGAAATCCAGCCAGTCTCACAGATGACTGGAGTATATCCAGAAGTGTGTACTAATTTAAAAAAAAAAAAATACTTTGACTCTGAAGACTTTGAATCATGAATCCAGAATCGTATTCATGTATTGTAGAATTTTATTTTATTTTATGGAAACCCAACATTGATCCATTGAGGAGCGAGTGTTTGGAAATAGTTCCAAAGAAAAATTGTTTAGCAACACCAGCCTAATTGGTGCCACTATCATTGCTTTCACACTAACATCTGTAATCACACATAACTCATAGAATGAGGCGAGCTCACATCAACAGGAAACTCCGTATGAACAGGCAAAAAACTCAGGCAGAACCAGATAATTGGTAGAGGCAGCGATCTAGGATAACGTATAGGGACTGTTCAGATTCTGAAGTTTAATTTAGTTTGTGTAGGGTTTCCATTATATGGAAGGCCAAAAAAGGCCAAAAAAGCCGATAAAATCAGAAGCACCAAAGATAAAATTGTAGGTTTACACGTTTTACCTCCCTGTCTTGGTTCTCCCGCCACTGTGGAAGGAACGTCATGATGAATCACCTGCTGTCAGTCCCGCTCACACAGGTCTAAGGTGTCAAGGGAACTGCCAGCAAGGGTCCGTGGCTCGCCCTTAAGCTGGGGCGGCGATTTAAACCCCATCCAGCATCGGTGTCGTTGTCACACACGGCCTTCATGAAAATGAGAATCAGAGCCGTGAAAACCAGACATGTTGATCCATAATTTAGCCCTAAGTGCAACCTTTTGCTCCGGCAGCCAGCTGTAAAGCCCCACAGTGTGAAGTGAACTTGTTTATTAACCGGGGCTGACAGGTGAAGAAAAAGATGCTGTGACTGACGTGTCTGCCGGGGAAAAACGGAGGGGAGCTGGTGGACTTTGTAGGACGGCGTTCAGGCAGGTGTGTCTTTGCGCGCCTGCACAAAGGTGTTGACAGGGAGGGGGGAAAGTTAACAAGTTCAGCAGTGTCATCGAAGCGTATCTAATAGGTACAACCTTCACCCGGGGTTCAGGTGCACATTGATTTTTTTTTTAGGACTCTGACGGACATGCACCTGTTCAACCCCCTTCCCATCTTCTTTTAGCTCTGACCTTACTTTTTGTATTAAGAAATGTATGAAATATTAAGACGCACTGAGATCCCCTGACTGCATAAGACACATTAAGAATCGTCCTGGATGAATAATGCATCTAAAACCTTCGTGTTTCTTTTGTTCAACGGATATTGCTTTTTATTAACAGGCTGCAGCCATACGTATTTGCTAAGGAGCAGATCTAATGGATCTGACTTGACTTGGGAAGGGGGAGGGATAGGACAGCTTGACTGCTTCTATTAGCCCTGTTTTGGTGCGGCTCCCACCATGTGGCCCCCAAATGAGATTATATGTGTATGAAACAGGAGGTAGAGCACTCACCGACCATCCATCAAAGCCTGGGGGGACCTGTGTGAAAGTTTGTGCATGTGTACTCAGTGGGTACACACACTGTGTGGATGTGTAAGGGTGTGATAAACTGTGTGGGTGTACAGTAAGAATGTGTGTGTGTGTGTCCTGTGAGGGCTGGAGAGGAGAGCAAACGTGGGCCTCTGTAGTTCAGCCTCTCCATCATCAAGCACGTAAAGGCACACGCGTGGCGACATGCCTGAGAGGGTTTCAATATCCTGTGTGTGCGTGTTTGTGGTGTGTGTGTGTGTGTGTGTGTTGCTGTGTTTACCCAAGGTATGCAGTTCATTACATTTGTATGTGTGTCTGGTTATTACATACACACTGCACATACAGCGGCATATGGGGCCCGAAGGCTGGAGCAATACTTTATCTTCAGCTGTTAAAAATCCAACACCGAACTCGAGTAGTCGAGGTGTATGATGCCACATCTTTTTAGAGTTGTCTTTTAAAGTGCCTGTAAGCAAGACACCAGGAGCCCCAATACAGCTATTTTGGATTTAACTTTAACCCTATTCTGCCCACGGTCAACTATGTTCTGCAGTTGCTGAGGCAAGAGAAGCTTCCATATTGATGAGGCCTAACCTGGCTGGGAGCAGGCTTATTAGCAAGTGTGATAACTCTCACACCGGAGAATCCACCTGCCTGCTGGAGTACGAAGGTCATGGGGCAGCTGGAGTTACAAGCAGCCTTGCTAGGCAGCTGGTATCAAATACACTGAAATGTGAAAGTATGCTTCTTCTTTTTTTCTCGAAATTTGCCTTTTTCTTAGTGTGTACCTGATTCTGCAGTCACTTCAGTCATGCTGCATGAAAAGATGGAGGATTCAATTAATATATGAATAAGGTGGGAACCTTGACATAGTTTGTGATAGCGATGAGATTGGTGATGACAAATTGAAACCTCTAATTCACTCACTTTCTATGTAGCATTTGAGAGCATTTTCAAGCCGACTTCTCAACTGATGATTTAAACATGTAGCTAAGGATGTTGAACCATTATATTACGAGCTGAATGGTGCAAGGAGCTTGTGTTGTTTTTCCATGTTTATATTAAGAGCTTGAACGATTCAGTCATTTATCAAGCAGAAATTGCAAACATTAGTTTGTCTTTAGCTAGCCGGAGACCTAAACTTATATTAAAAGTCATGTTTTTTAGCTGAGTAAATCCTGTCGCTAATGTTTTGCTAATATTGGCAGGTTCATTACATTGTCTGGCAATAAAGAGAAGCACCATTTAGAAAACATCTGCCATATATTTTGTTTTAAAACAGGAATAATCTAATACAACATTAATAAGTCAACATTTTCAACAATATAACATTTCAGCTGGTGCTGATACAGGTTGACTCCTAAGGCAGAAACTCTTTGAATATTTATCTTCCATCATGTATAGTCTAGATTTCAAGAATAGTTTAAATAGCTGCCATTAATACAGAACTTTTAAATCAGAAAGAAACAAATCGGATGGTAGCCATGTTATGTAAAAATGGTGAAACGTTGGTTCACATTTTTACTCAATAGACAATATATTTGGCTTTACTTAAATTTTGTCACCAAGTGAATTAGAGATGGGAAAACAACTCTGTTTATGTAAAAATGAAGATTCCCATTTGTGATAGTTCAGATTTAGATTCATAACTTCCAAAAATTGACATGTATTTTGTGCTAGTCAGTCACTCAAAGTGCGAAGGCTCGCTCTTTAACTTAGTAGAATGCCAAATGGAGCAACAAGAAATTCAGTCAGTCTTACAGATGACTTGAGTAGATCCTAAAGTATGGACAAAAGCAAAAATAGAATCATGAATCCAGAATCATTTTGAGTCGAAAATAGATCCTGAATCGAATCTTAACCCCAGAAAATGGAGACACCCTAAGATTTCCAGCCCTTATATGAACATATTAATTAGCTACCTATCCTCATAATGAATCCCAACGTCCCTGGTTTTGTTGAACAACCATTTTAACCTAAATCCATTGGGGCTACCTTTGGACTCTTTAAATAGATAGATAAATCAATCAGTCAAATGATGGTTAGTTGCAAACATGACCCCTTCAGAAAAAAAACAAAAACAAAACAAGGTTTTGATACACAACAGTAGTTAAAGAACTCATCAACGTCAACAGTTTTGTTCCATAGCAACAGAGCTCGATACAATTTTGTGAGGATAAACTGTATACAGTCTGATCCTCGAATGCTGCATAGTCCCATAGGCCAGTCCTGTTGCCAACTGCAAAATAAAGTGGAGATGACTGTGATGCTGGCTTTAGTCGGACAAATTGTACGGTGGATTGAGGAGCTTCAGACATGTAATAAGGTTTCAGGTATTGATTTGCGGTACCTTGCCCTATAGCCTGTTTATTATCTAGCTTTGGTTTCACTTTTTACTCCTTTTTTTCTCTGCAGTTTCTCAGGAGATAGTCCTCTGCGCTCTCTCTTCCCAGCAACAGTGTTCTTGGTAGCTACAACAAATATTCCATCAAACTGGCCACTGGCAAAAGAATACCCATTTTGGCTTGTGAATGAGAGGGTCAACTCAGGTGCCTGAATAATAGCAGGTTCTGAGCTTGGGCTTTTTGCTGAGTCTGGCCCTGTTATTGAGGGAGAGGAACATGAGGGATGTAATCAAGACTGAAAGAGTGGTCTTTGACATAGTTCATTTACTCCAAGTTGGTCCAATGCAACACTTGGGACACAATAGCCAATTGTAAATTACAGAGTGAATTCAGTGGCGAGAAGTGCCTTGAGGGGGAGCTAGCCCACAGAGGCGAGGAAAATAGGGAATGTTGTTACATTGGTTGCTCTTTTTCTAGGTTGATGAGGTCTGGGATTGGGGGAAGGCAAAGGGTATCAATCAATTTGACATTTCTGGAGGCGGTAAAATGATTAGAATAATGGTAAACAAAGGCGCTTAGACTACGAGCAGGTTTTTCATCTTTTACCTCAACTTTATTTCAAACCCAGCCGCGGCTTAATAAGTTTCACTTAACGTCAGACACATCACATTTAATCCGTCCATAATGATATATTAATAACAGACCTCAGCAGAAGAAGGCAAACTGCTGGGAACATAAGTGCACAAAGGAAGCCGAAGCTCTTACATGAACTGGTGACTTGAGGGGAGCTCATAGCGACTTTGACAAGAAGCTAAGTGCCTACACGGGTGACATTTACGAGAGGGGTCGTGGAGATCCCCAGCTGGACTTAGTGGAAAGGACTGTTACTTTCTGTTTAATCACCATCAGAATTCTGCTGGTCTTGCGGCAAATGTTTGAGCAGCGCAAGATTACCGTCCCCTGTGAAGACCATTGCGAGGCAGTCGTTTGATGTCAACGCAAATGTGCTTAACATACAAAAACGCTTCTTGCTTCCCTTTCCCCCTTCCGAGGCACATTTGAACGATTTATGTCAGGGTGTGTGCCTGCTCCTTTGAATCTCTTTGAATAAGCTTTTCTTTGCAGAGGCAGCCCTCTTCTCTCAGTGAATTGGGGACATGACATGACAATCGAAGGCCTTGTAATTTATGTCTAAAATGCCCGCGCTATCTGTGCCAGCGAGAATCTGTTTGAACAAGCCGGCTCTCGAGTGAGGGTCCTCTGTCGCTGTTCAAACCGTATGCCTGTGTTTGCTCAGGAATCCTTGGTGGGCTATCCATTGTTACTATGGCAATATACCTCCGCAGTGCAACCCCACCCCCCACCTACTGCAACTTCCCAGGGCCATGTACCTGGAGTTTTTTTAAAGGTTCTCTCTGCTCTCTCATCTTCGTTGTACCCAGTAATTCAGACACATCACTGCCAAAAGTTGAGCTGAAAGGGGGGGGGGGGAATGTGCCCCCTCAGCGAAAGAGTCAGTATTCTAGCAGCATTGGCCTGAAGTTGGATGAGGCGTGGGAACGCCGTGTTCCACTAAACTCTTTTGATAAAGCCACCTGGGCAAGGAGGGAGTATTTCAAAGACGAAGGTCCCTGAACGCTAAAATTGGCAGCAGTTGCTTCGGCACAATGGGCTCATCTCTTCCCTGTGTCACAGCTCCTTTAGGGACCCGAAATTTTACAGCCCATCCCACTTTGAGTTCTTGATTCACGAGATCAAATTAGACAGTGAGGGAACATCAGTGGCTGCCGAATACTTTGCTCTTAACCCAAGGCCAGTGTTTCCATCGACTTCCTTGTGCTCGACATTGTGAAACCAGTCTGAAGAGATTTGAAATAAAATAGTTGCAGCGCTTTTCTCGAACGAGGAGAGAAGAATAAGCATGAGGTGGCTAAACAAAAGCATTTAATAGAGATCTGAGTCACTCATTCAGCCCCGTTTGAGCGAAGGCACACCATGCAAGGTCAAGTCTGTTATTGACTTGATGTGCTGCACTGGAATCTTCGTGCTTTCAAACATTCCGGAGTATCAAATAGCCATGAATCTTAAAGACGGATGAAACAAGTCCTCTATATTTCAGCCCATATCTGAGGAGCATGGAGGCTGAATAGCAATGAATTCATTCAGACAGATTAAAGGGAACTGGTGTCAAGGATCAAACAGGAGGAATGTTAAATAAATTCTCCATGCATTCCAATGCACACTTGCGTTCCGATGTGTGTGTAGATTGGATGGGATGTGAAATGTAAAGAGAACCTGCCGTAGTGCGAGGAACTCAGGCACCTCATCGGCTTCAAGCCACGAGCTTAAATGACAGAAATGAAGTCAGAGATGCGCGCGTTTGTGCAAATCAAACTAGAGTGCGTCTCCTCACTATAATCACTCTTAGCACACATGTAGCCTAATGAAGTGCGACTACATCTACGCGTTGGAACTTGTTGCGGAATTGCCCCCCGAGTCTGCCTGCGGGTGTTTTTAACACGTTTGCTCTGTGCATTTAAACACCTCAAACAATAAACACACGTTTCTTTTCCTTTTTCTAGAACCGTTGCATTGTCATGGCTCTCACAGGTAGGATTTAAGTGTCACTTTCAGGGGTTTTAATCTTTCAATTAAAGTCAAACACGAATACATTCAGCGTCCCTATTTGATCCTCATAAAGCCTGGGTCGAATATTCTCCAGCACACAGACAGGCAGACTTTAGGAACACGCTGTGACTCATGTTTGATTACAAGCCTTAGCATCTATTTAGACTCTGTGTCAAAGCTCATAATGAACTCTGTGGGCAGTGCAGGGTGTGTGTTTGTGTGTGAAGGAAAGGAAAGAGGTGTCTGTGCAATGTGTGTGACATACTCCCAAGACGTCATCGGCTACCAACACTTACTTCCAACTTGTTTCACCTGCCTGCTTGCCTGTAGCGGCCTGCTCTGTTTCACGGCTTAGCACGTAGCTCGCCGTAGCTGTGTGAGGCCATGCCAGTTCTTATTTACAGCCAAAAGGTGTAAAAAGGTTAAGACTGAGTCAGAGAACAAATGGAGGGGGGAGGGAAAAAAAGGAGGCAGCTGCCGGTTTTGAACTGACAAGGTGATGGTGCAACAATCCCACCATCCTCTCCTTGTGTCATATTTTCATGCGTTCATGTGATTTTTCACATGAACGAAATGCACCACATGGATAACTGCAAGGTATCAAAGTGCCGGCATGAGGATAAAAAGAAAAAAAAAAACACACACACACACCAGTCCATCCCACAGTTGTGTTAGTCGCCACACTGTGTGATGCATTACGGGGGAGAAAACGGATGACACTCGCCTCACGTGTTTACCTCGCAATCGGCAACAATGACAACAACAGCAACAATCGCGGCAGCTCGAGCAAGGAGGCGCTTTTGTGCAGCGCGAGCTCATGCACCAAAAGGGAGTGACAGGTTTGAAAAATTGGCAAACAGTGTTTGCTGGAAGGCTTCCTCAGGGCTCGGGTACCTTTGGAATCATGTGCGAATGCAGAGGAGTGTGAATGAAAAATAGCTGTGTGATCCTGCCATGTTGCTTCTGTCAAGAATGCGTGATTTTTTTTTCTTTTTTTCCCCCACACTCCCCCCCCTCCCCTCCCCTCCCCTCCCCTCCCCGCTGTCATCCTCATCATCTGCCCCTCTCTTTCTGCTTCTCATCGTCTCTGTTTTTAACACTCCATTCTCTCACCCAACAGACCCTCCTTCCTCTCTCTCGCTTTCTCATTCTCTCACTCCCATCTCCCACCCCCCCCACCCCACACTTTCTCTGTTCTTTCCAGCTTAGCCGATGTGGTTATTTAAGGCTTAGAATCCATAAAACCCGCCTTAGGTGTGTTTGCTTTTGTTACTTTCCCAAAATGCTGCATTCACTGCCACATTGTTGGCTCTTGATCCTCGTTCAGCTCCTGCCCGTCAGAGGAGAGTTTCATGTGGTTTCAGGGGCGATTTAAGCCATAGGTGGGGCCGTGTGTTCCCATCAGCAGGTTTTAAGTAGTAGAGCTACCACTTAGCAGGGAAGTCAAGCAGACATTCTCGGAATACCTGTCCCCCGATTTCCTTCTCCGTCCCCAGAAGGAAAACTGTTAGGAACCTAGCCTGCGGGGCGGTGGGCTTAAGCTCTCTCCATCAAAACATGCACTCCTGACAGCAAAATAAGGAAAAGTGTTACATTTTTGGCGCCGATTTTCCAATGTGTTTCGTTCTGTTTTGACCACAATTGACGTAAGCTACTTAACAATACAACAAGCTTGCAACTGAGCGCAACGTGAAAGCGAGAGTTTGAGAAACAATTAGGAATTCCTGTCTCTTTAAAATAGCAAGATCGTTTTTTTCTCTTTTGTGCCACTGCGACACAAACCAAAAGCATGTCACACGGCGTGATCCCTCCTGCACAACATCTGTCCCAGATTGCTCGAGCCTTCCTAATTAAACCGTGTTTATCTCCGCATTCTCAAAGCAGACGACTGACTAATTACAAGGTACAATTATAAGGCTCCTCACAGCCCTGGTTGAATGTCGCGCGCTGATGACAGCGACGCTCGAAGGCCCGGCGTGAAGAACAAGACAGGAAGCCTAACAAGAGCCTTTACCCTTTAGCGTCCCCTCTTTGTGTCCGTGTTGTCGCCGTCATGATGCCATGTCATCGCCTGCACAATTTGTTGTGTTTCTCATGGCAACAAAAAAACAACAACAAAAAAACCCTCTAATTAATGACTGGGAAGTCTCTGAACAATGCTTTAACATTGTTTTCAGAAGGCAGAATAAAAGAAGACGATCTAGAACTCGCGGCAATTTCCAATCATACATTTTTAATGTTTATTCCGCTGTTTCTTAATTAAATCCATGCATCTGAATGGAGTAAAAAGCCGAGTGTCAGAAGTGGGTTGCAGGGTGGGGAGTAGACATATTTATAATGCATAATTTCCCCGGGAATGTCCACGAGGGAATTTAATGGAGACTTTCTGGAAGTGTCGTACGACTTTTTAGCACAGTTATATATTCGCCCTCTGAGTTTTATTGCAGCATAAGGCCTGGAGGTTGTGTCTGTGTGCGTGTGCGTGTGCGTGTGTGTGTGCGCACAAAACATTCCCCCAATCCTTTCACGTGTGAAATATATTGGATGGTTATCTGAAGCGAGGGTCAGTTCAGAAAGACACATTTTAACGATTTTTAAACCAGGTTTAACAGACTCCTTGCCCACACACACACACACACAGAAACAGAATTATCCTGGGCAGCAGCCTGTTTCAATTAGCAGGAGGTGAGGAGCCGAGAGATGAGGGTCACACTTGCCATTCCAGTCCAAATGGAGATGCTTCCTGGGAGACTCAGCTTGTCTCTAAATTTGGCGGCTCCTGGGTCATTGTTTCATCACGGCCCAGAATGGCTCCTGGGCTCACCGTGTGCACTCTATAACTCAGGATATCTATACATCTAGAATGAAGATTACCATTTTTTTAAGCTCCTGTGCCCTCGTCAATGTTTTCCTTCTTTTCTTTTTAAAGCGTCGCATCGCTGCAGCCACAGCCCAGGACCCCCTGCAGCTACTTGGAGATGTGTTGATTTCTTTGCAGAAGCATATTAGTGAGACTGCATTCTTGAAAATACAGAGCTTGCATTTAACAACCCAGACATATTGTTTGAATCAGAAGATACTGACTGTGTTGTTAAAGATAGAGGATGAATAAAAATACCCATACCCCCAATAAGGAATCAGATCTGCCACCCACGTTGCTCCTACTCTTGAACTTTTACAACAATCATGATAAGACGAGAAGCATTACATATGGATTTCCTGTGATGGTTGTGACTGATTACGGCTGCTCCTCCCCCATTGAGGTGAAATGGACAGAGGGGGTGGGTGGATCAATGATGGATAAACAGCAGGCTATCGTTTCTGAGTTAATTCAAACATGTGCCAGATCCGTTCTCTAATGGTGTTTATAAAGACCACCTGGTTCTGCGGCAGCCTTCCTTTTTACCTTCCCCCGTCGAGACGGCTGTTCCTGTTTTCATCGGCCTCGCTTGCTAATCATGGAAAAACCTCTCAGCTTCAGGTCCTGATAAACAAAACACTTGACTATTAATTTCGATAATTGGCAAGACTCGGGTAAAGTAAAGACTGCAAGAGTAATTCTCGTCGTATCAGTCTCATGTGGAACTCAGGGTCAAGGGGGTTGTATTAGATGAGTCCATCATGGTTAGAACATCCAGCCCAGTGCCATTAGACCAAGTATACTGTCTCTGAAGTCCTGTTTCCACAAAGTGGTCCAGTTCAGTTCGGTACCCATTTATTGTTTTTTTATAACAGGTGTTATCGCGAGATACTTTACAAAAAGCAGGTAGGGGACCTTACTGTTTATCTGTTAACATTACAAAAGAGCAGGTTAACAGACCCTGCTCAATGTAGTAATTACAAAAAGAAGGTAAAGGACCTTACTTATTGTTTTATTGCCAGAGCCCAGCTTAATCCATCATAGCGTGGCAAGAAAAAACTTACCTTTTAACAGGCAGAAATCTTTACCAGACCTAGCCATCTGCTAAACTGCGCTGGGCTTGAAAATGGTATGGGGGAGATGGGATAAGATGCAGAAAAATACAGCTAGACTTTCAGAATCTTTCATCAAAACAGTAAAAGTCTTTTAGCCTCACCTACAGTCAGTTATATAGAAATAAGAGACTGGAGAAAAAACACAGCTGACCAATCAACGTTCAGTATTTAACACAGCCACGTAAAAAAAAAAAAGAAGCTAAGTGCTCTATTATTAAACTGTTCCTTTAAGAATGTTTTCTCTTCCTATGACTTTGTTTGCAGTGAAACATTCCTGACCTTTTAGAACACCAACTTTCCAGAAACTTTTTTTTTATGTAGCGTAGCTTTCATGTTTCTGAGTGAATCTGGCTTTAATAAACATCAACTCGGGCCAGAAACAACTCCAGGAGGGCCGGCTGTCTGCGTTAACAGTAGTTTAGCTCAACGCTTACAAGTGGGAAAGATCAGCCTGAGACAGCAAGAAAGAGCAGCAGAGGCAGCAGCAGTGGGGTGCCTCTATGATACACGGTGATGGACAAGAGTAGAGAAAAGTGCTTGTGAAACATTTAAAAAGCTTTGTCTCCTTTTTAGAACTCTATATTTAGATTTCACATTTATAAAACAGCTTAAATATGAAATTACTTTCAACAGAATTGTGGAAAAATTCAGCTTTATTTCAACATTGTTTTCCCTGTTGCTTCATTTGAAGTGGTCAAATATATTCATGATACAAAAATAAAGTTGTACGCCGCGAAGGTCTGTGTACTTTCAAGAGTCCGGCCCTCCGCTGGTGTCATATCAAAGAACAGACACAAAGGCCTTTGAACACCTGTGGTAGCTGCATGAGTCTTTTCTGCGAAGGATTTAGAGAAAAATGGAAACAAAGACATCAACAAAACCCTTAGGATTTTATGACTCATCCTTTCCACGGACATGTTTGCTTTTTTTTTTTTTTAAACAGCAAAAGCTCGCAAGTTGGAACATTTGCGGTTATATGGACAAGAGTCTCCTCGAGTTAACATTGTCTGAAGTCAGTGAGGTTGTTTTTTTTGGGTATGTTACCGCAACTCAGGTCTGAATTAAATTGCGTGTGAGGTGTCTTAGCCTCAGGGGAGAGTGAGAGAGAGAGAGAGAGAGAGAGCGAGAGAGAGAGAGAGAGGAGCAGGACCAAAAGAAAAACAAGTCTTTCTCGTTTTTTTGATTCCTCTCAGTGATGGCTAATTACAGACTGACAAGGCTCTCGATGAAAGAAAAGTACAAAAGGAGGTGGAAAAAAACAACAACTGAAAAACATTAAATACTCAGTAATTACATTTATTGTGATAACTTAAAACAATCACATTTCTCTCTCTCTCTCACCCTCCAGGGACTTTGTGTGGACGAAAATTAATCTCTTTTATTGTATTAAATAAACAGGGATATCTGAGTAATATGCATTAGGTCTTTGAAGTCATAAAATTGTGTAAGAAGTGAGAGCGTTGAGCCGTTGACGAGAGTTCGGAGTGATTTCTCTTGAACCTACATTAACATTTTTCGAATGGCGCGCAATTAAGTGTGACACGGGTAAACTCGAAGGCTTTCATGTTGACAGGAGGTGGGTTAGTAATGAGGGCAATGTACACCAACTAGGCCAAAGTTGCTGCCAAGGTTGAGGCGTGCTACTCCACTTTGCTCCAACAATAAAACAAATAACATACAAACAAACAAGATCCACTCCCAGTTTGCACGCTTCAGCATTCTTAGCTAAACCAGAAAGGAACCGGAGTACTCAAATCTTTTGTCTTTATTTCCTCTGCGGCTCAGCACAGATTATTGTCGGAATCAATCTGGAACTGTTTGGATTAAAACAAAATGATTGAGTGAAAGGAAAGCACGGCTGAGAAATATGCAGGCGTGGGGATAAACATGCGAGGTATCTTCACAGGAAATCAATTCTTCAGGAGATGAAAAGAAATCAGCGTGCACCTGCTTGCTACTGTTTCAGTAGTTTTTTGTTTTGTTTGAGAGGGTGTGTCCATCCTGTTTGTGTGTAACTGCATTAAGCTGTCAAAGAAGAATTTCACAGTGACTTCTGTTCTTGTTCTGGTGGTGAGAAGGTATGTAGCCTAGCAGGGAGCTTTCAACCTGTCTTTTCCAATAACAATAACAAGTTCTTCCTTTGCTACAAGAGTGGTAAAGACAATTAAACTTTTTTTTTTTAAACAAAGCAGGTGAGGGTGTACCACTAACCCTGGATGTGATTAGTTTGTTGTCATTATGTGGTGTTTTTTAGTGTTTATTGTGCTAATTGGAATCCTGATGTAAACTCAATCAGAGCGCGTAGAAACAAGCTTGAGTTTTTGTTAGCACTAGCTTATTGCAGCCCCTTGTAGCATCATGTTGTTTGTCTGGGAAATACTGTTTGTACAGTTTAAGTTTTCTCTTCATCTGTATTTATGTGTTTAATTGCCAAACAGTCTCAAAATGTTTGATGGAAATACCCTGGTTTCTGACACTTTGCTAGCTTCCGCTAAAGTGACTATTTTAGCTAACAACGTGTTAGCTAAGATAGTCACTCTAACTTTCTAACGATGAAAACAGTTCCCTGCGGATCTTCAGTGGTAGTTACCAGTAGACACTTTAGTTAAGGCTGCTTTTTAAAACATCATTTTCCTTGAGGCTAAAGAAATTAGGTTAGCAGATATGTACGTCAACTGACTTGCTCCAAGAAGCCCAAAAAAAACAAGTTTGAGGCTGTATTGGGAACAACTCCGGTTAGCTTCAACATCTTTCCTCATATCTCCTCCCCTTAACCTCTCTCCTGGCTAAAAGATGTGTGTAAGTGTGTATCACCTACGTCTATGACATGCAATTCTAAGAGCGCTCCTTTCATGAGTGCAACAAAGTTACAGCACTCTGCAAAGTTATTCCACTTCAGAGCTACACTACTTCTTGTGACTAGAATCAGGGAGAAGTTGAAAGCTAAAGGAGATGGAGCAGGCAAGGCTGCTCATATCACAGTGTTTTTTTAATTCCAGACATTTCCTTTGCCTTTATAAAGGGTGCTTTATGGAGGTAAAGTCATACACGAAGTATGAGTCACTGATAAATTTGCTTCTAAATTGGGAGTCCCATTATCCTTGAAATCTATAAAATCATAAAACATGACTTCATGTCTGATTTTGAAGGGTTTTTAAAAAAAGAAACACTTCAGATAATTCCATAAAATACTATATTTTACTCTTAAGATACATCTTGAATAAGAATAAAATGCATTAATTGCCAGTTTACGCCTTCACACATAACTGTTGCTGACACTGACAAGAAATACTGGCTTGTATGAACTTGTGCTGAACCCCTCCACAGAAAACGGATCCTGTCTTAGTTTGCCATATGTACAAACATCTTTGAGGCCACCATGACACCAGACTACGTAGTTTTTTTCTCCGTCGATTTATGTGATCTCTCTACAAGGAGATTTTGGCTTCTGTATACAGCAATAATTCAGCTCATGTCTGGGGCTCAGAGGAGCACTGTGTTGCTCACGTTCTTAGACCCCTGGATCATTAAAATGCCTCTGGCAAAGCACTGCTCATGTAAGCTGTTTCTTGTCTTGCACTTAGCTCCAACATCTCATTTTGGCAGGGCACGGTCGGATCACCTCACAAAAGTCCAAATAAGGTGTTTTTATCCCCACACAAATACCTTCTTTTTTTTTTCCTACCTCAGCTCGCTTTTCCTGCCTTTCATTTTCTAAGTCTGAATGCGAAAAAACAAAGCCAAACAAGGAGCTGTAAGCAGGGAAACAAACTTAGGAAATTCATTAGTCAGGGCGTTGTTTTCACAAATTAAACATTAACTTTCTTTTCTTCTTCTTGTTTTTTTCCCCCTTCTCTACGCCTCGCATGAGACACGCTTGCTCGGGTGTTGTTTGTAGCGGTTTCATTCGCCTGGGATAATGAGAAAATTCTGCATATCAATATTAGCCGAAGAAATCTCATTCATACGAGGCTGAGGTTGGTTAATTCGAAATTCTACCACGGGGGTTTACAGTCTCTCTATCAAATAAGAGCAAACGAGAAGAAAAAAGGGAGGTTTTGGTTGCTCCCCCCACCCCCTTGTCTGTCTGCCCCTTTAGGTTTGGTAAATAAATTGAATTAAGATTTCAGATTTCAGAGGGCAGGTGGTACCTGTCTGTAATTACTCAACATGGCTAAAAGGGAAGAATAGTGGGGTGTGAGAGGAAGGAAGCAGCTGCCTCCGTTTTGTACCGACTCTCACTTCAGACATTGGGGCAAACAATTTGAATACAAGTAGCTATAAGTCTGTTTGATATATCTCTGAAAGAGGTCAGGGAAGTAAAATCTAAGGGTAGTGAATTGTACAATATAAGTCTGTTTTTCATTCCACGATCATCAACACAAATGGCAGCTTGGAATTTGGCTCCAGGCATCAACATATGAAGCTGTATTAACCTCTCAAGTGAAATTTATGGATGCGTTGTGGTGGCATTAAAAATCGTAGAATCCACTGAAAATGTTAGCGATGGAGCGCCTGTTTAACTCGCATTTAAGAGCATTTGTCTGGTATTTTGAGTCCGTCCCACGGTATTTGCTGCATGTCTGCTCTACTCTCTCCTTCCAGTATTTCCCGCCTCTCTGTCCAATCAACAAAGACATGAAATGGACCATAAAGAAATGAATAAAAAAATTAGCTAGGCTTTTGAATGTGTTTTTAATTAATTTTACTTTCTCGACTGCTTCACTTTGAATTTTTGCCAAATGTTTGATATTAATTTCGAGCTTGATAGTGTGGTAACATTTGAAATCTTATTTTCCCATTAAAAGAGGATGACCAGAGCACATACAGATGTGTGTACTGACTTGTACTTAAATCTTTTTTTAAGCGCCATTCTGAACCAATTATAAAGCCAACTGAAAAAGCCCCGTTTCCACCAAGCAGTCTGGTTTAGTTCAGTTTGGTACGATAAACTCGGATCTTGCTTACGTTTCCACTGCCAACCGTAGCCTTATTTGGTAAGCAAAGTGTAAGCCAGATGGAGCTAGCCGTGAAAAAGTGTGACATCATAGCGGAGCAATACATTTTAGCCCGCGACAAATTTAAGTGTAACGAAGAAGAACTGGAAACAGTAAATAAAAGGAAACCATTACGGTTGGATATGTACCAATAGCACCCCAACAGAAGGGTACCAAAAAGTATTACGGTACGGATCCCATATTTTGGTACCATTCCCAACATTTGATGGTGGAAATGCCGAGGGTACCGCACCGAACCGAATTGACCTGGAATGCTTGGTGGAAATAGGGCTAAATTACTGATACATCTAACGACCTTGAATGATTAATGGGACACATTTTCTATGCATGACTATACTGCTATCATACTGTGCTGTTTAAGTACTGTGTTCTACTATTATCGTGTTAAAGAGAGGAGCAGGCTGCCACACACCACCTGAGGATGGTTTGTGTTGGGTTGCCTTGTGGGCAAACATAGCACGGGTTATTGACCGCGTTAATAAATCTTTAAACATTAATATAGATTCTGCTCTGGTGTTGTATTTGTAAGTTCAAAGGATGATCAGCTGCACTTGAAAGGTGCTGGTGTTCCTGAAGAATATGCTTAAACAAACACGCATGAAACCACTTCTGTTTACGTGTCCTAAAGCCTTGCTCAGGTGCCATTAGGGCCAAGCCCCCAGCACCAGCACTAAATTGGAGCCCATCGGTCAGCGCTCATTTTCACTTCATTACTGGAGGTAACAGAATACATTAAGTTACCTCTGCATGCGGAAAATGTGTTCGCCTCAGCATTTTAATCCAAAGAAGGCCTTTTTTTTTAATGAGAGGGATTTTATACTACGGTGCATTATTCAATTAGGAGGCGGAGGAAAGAAAGGTCTGCTGTAAAAAAAGACCCCGTGGAGGGAATGCTCGCCAGATGGATGCAGGATCAGAGAAGGCGAGAAAAAAAAAAAAGAAAAAGGAAAAAGGAGAATGGCAGGGATGGCATGGTGGAGGAAGAAGGAGCGATAGAAAGGAGAGAATGAGCAACGCAATACATGAGGCAGGTTGCATGAATACATTCAGTCCTCGGCTGGCTTAATAATGTGAGCCCACCTACACACACACACACACATATACACACACATACACATCCAGCCTTAGCCTTGCCAGTGGCAGCAGCACCAACCTGCATACGAAAGCAGAATGATAATATAATATTTTGGCTGGATTGGCATAGCATACATTACCACTGATGACAGTTGTTGAATTGCAAATGTCCTCAACAGCATGTTTTTGCTTCGGTGGATTATTAGCCCGGTTATTTAGCATTTTACTCAATTTCTCTGAGTAAATATTAAAAACTAGCATGTTTTTTGGTTTGTTTTTATCGTCAAAGAAGGCTAAAGACAAATATTTGCCGTCTGTTTGATCGTGAATGATGGAGGAAATTGAAGTACTGAACACAGGTTTTTTTTTTTTTTTTTCTACAAAGTGTGAGGAGAAGCATTACAAAAAAAAAAAAAAAAGGCAGGTGCACTACACTTTCTTCTTTTTCTGTCGCCACATGAGGCAATGAGCTGAGTTTCTCAGGGTCCCCGAACAAATGAGCGCTGATTGGGCCTGATGTTTTCCAAAATGCTTCAGTGCTTTCTCTTTGTATGTCGCTCTGTGCACACACAAATGCGGGTACACACAAAACGAGGTACACACATACAGCTAGAGTTCTGTAAGATTACCGGATTGACCCCGACCTCACACAGCCAGAAACAGAGTGGGCAAAAAATAGCCTGAATGAGCCAGATTTGACTCCAAATAAGAGCTGCCAGTTGGTGTCTGCTCTGCGAGATTCCGTGTGATTTCCTTTCCAAACAATAACCTGGAATCAGAGAGGCAAAAGAAGCTGGGACACAATCTCGCTCAGCGGCCAAAGCGGGATAAAAATACAAATGCCCGTTTTGTATGTGGGAGAGAAAGCGAGAAAAGCAGGCTGGGATTGCACACAAAGTCGTTCAAATCCTCGGAGGCGCTATGGGGCCGTCATGTGCCGAGCGGCAAATTGATCATGACATAGCACCGTGGAAAAAAAGAACCCAGAACGTACAAGCGTGTCAAAGGCACAAAAGATGAGGCAGTGGATGCAGGGCCCAAGAGAAAGGGAACACACACAGACCGCGTCATTTGAACATCTTTGCTGAAAAGCGGCAGCGAAGCTAATGTGCTGCTGTCTTTATATTGACTCACACGTGCGCATTCACATCATCTGAAGAGGCTGAAGTACCCTATAGATGGAGAAACCCACCAACAAGTTCCCACCTTCTTTTCCTTTTTCATTTGCCATCGAGTTGAATTTGGGTTCATAGTTAAACCCTAGGCTGTGCACACACTGAATCAGATGCACACACTTTGAAACCATCCATTTTACTGAATTGCTATATTTTCTGGGTTAAACACACCCTTCCTTTGAAGTGAATCTCCCTGTCCCAGAGCATGCAAGTATTATGCTCACAACCTTGAAATATTAAAAGCAGAGTGCTGAAAAGAGATCTTTCTGAACCCTCTCTTTGGCTTTTATGGTATTTTTTGGGACTGTCACTGGATGGTGACCATCTGGATAAACGTTGTAGGATTTAGCGATATATCTAAATGGCCAAGGAGAGTAAATCTACCAATGAAGTATTAGGTGGGAGGTCAGATGAGCGACTGGCTTAACCGAAACAATCTGGCGTTCTGGGCGTAAAGACACTGCAGAAACAGGCTTTCAACCTGCCTGGATTTGATTGTGAAATATTAACTAGGAAATGTTTTATTTGACAAGAAGCTATTAAGTCAGTTATGTTACGAGCTCGGGCCTTGGCGGGGCAACACAGGGATTTCATGTCGGATCAGTTTTTTTTCGATGCAAGTTTTAGTAGTTAATAAATGGCGCCTTGATGGGAGGGATTGCTTTGTCAAGACTGGAATGTCAAACAACGCTGATTATTCTAATGCCCCAAATGGAGTCCAGCATTTACTCATCGAGAAATGTGTCCTTGAGTAATTGGAAACGTGACTAAATATATTCGGACTGGATTAGATTTGTGGTCTCAATTTGCTTCACCAATCACAGGTTTTTCCAACCACATGGAATGCGTTGCAAGCCCAGTTGCGCGTCCTCTTTGCTAAGTCATTGTCTGCCTTGCTTCTTCACGATGTGTGTCGTTTTTTGAAATGATGCTTACCCTCAGTCCGCCCTTTGATCCGCCTGACCTTGCGGACAAGGGATAATGCATCGTCAAGGAGTTCAACAAGTTTTTTGGTTGACGTTGCCTTCCATGTAAATTCAAATGAATGCCTTTCTACACCGCATGCTGACCATGACATTGGAATTACAAACTGAATGAAAGAAAAGGGATCAATAGAAGTGATCAATCTCATTGTTCCTTCAAGGCGCGATCAAGCTTTCTCGAGGGGTGTGGAACTTCCTTCTTCTGAAATCTTTGGTCTTTGAGCAGGAACCTCTTGGTGTGGTACAGATTAATTCACAGAAAACGGATGTGTTTGCAAATGAAGAAGCCACCATTGTGAGGGGAAGAGTAAGAGCCTCTTTCGCCCGGCACAGTTCGCTATTGACCACAGAATTATGTTGGAATATATCTGTCTTTCTATTCATGAGATACCCTCGCCTGCTCCCAGCAAGTGATTTGGTTAACCACAGAGCAGCTCGTGGTGATTCTTTATGACTCATGCCTACATCTTTTTCCCTCATCGCAGTGGGGGAGCTACCACTTTGTCTTTTATATTCTCAGCAACAATAGGAAGTGCCGTTGAGCTTTATTCCTCTTTTGACATCAATACCGTTTTAGAACTACGCAGTTAAGGCGCAGCCGAGCTGGCCTCTCTCTGCCTGAGGCGAGAGACAATGCGAGTAGCATACCTCAACATTGTTAGCTATCTAAAGAACCTTCGCCCTGGTCCCTTCTTGCCTCCTGTCCCCTTCTCTCCTACTCTCCAAGCCAATTACTAATTCCCTTTTGAGATACAATGACATTGAGTTTTGGCAGCTGAGCGTGTTTTTGTTGTCATTGAACTTTTCACTTTTCTCTTTCACCCCTCTTTTTCTCTCCCTTTGTCTCCCTTTTTGAAGGTCTTTAATCTCAACTCAAAGACAGGTGGGGTGGTTGAGCGGGGCACTAAATAAAAGCCTGTGGAACTGTAGTTGCCTCTCTGACCTTAGATTCTCCTTCCTCGAGAGCAGGCCTCGTTACCGGCAGCAGGATGTCACCTCAGTGCGATGCCAGATCAAACGGCACTGTGATGTGCACGCCTGTGCGCGCGCGCACATCTGCGCGTATTAGCCTGAATCCTATTAGAACACCTGATAGTGTCAAAAACTGACGGGAGAAAGGAGATAAAAACCCTCAACATGGACACGTTCTAACAAACTTTTCAGGCCTCAAACTTCTCTGACAGACCTAAAGTTTTAGCTGAGGGATCAAATTCCCCTCGGTTGTCATTCTTATTCGGCTTGTCTCCCGATAACCATCTGCAATTTACACCCTAAAGGTCAAAGTCTGCATGTGGAAGACTGAAGCTAATCCATCCACTGAGAATAACTCTTTTTCAGTGACACTTTGTGAGGAGTATGCCAACATTTTGAGCTCGGAGAAGATCTAATATTTGAAACATGCTGTGTGATTGAAAATGAGATTTTCCATCTTGGATAGAAAAAGCAACGGCAGACAATAAACCAGTTTCAAAACTAGTTATAATATTCTTCCAGGGTAGCTGTCTTGTACTGTTGATGCCTGAAGCTTTCTCTTTTTCCTCCCCCTTGTTTGTTTGGTTTTCTGTCTGTGGTCCCCTCATTCAATCTTTTCTCAATCTGGTGTTTCTGTCTACCGGTGCAGGAACAGGTCAAGGGCAGGAAAATGATAACATTCACTCATTCTCTGGTCAAATTAGGAGCGGAGCAACCTGCGCCCAAACAGGCGCACACACAAACACAACGCGGTGATGGATGAAAGGCCTCATGCCAAGGCTGTAAACACGATTCATGGCTTCTTTTTTGGGGTTATTAGTCCTGCACACGGAGGCACGGATGTTCACATGTGCTCTCCACTGTACTTGTATTTAAGGAATGTTGTCTTTTCGTCAACACATTCCTTTATAATGCCAGACGGATTCCACCTCTGGCACTTCACTAGCAACAAAACCTACTACGCTGTTTGAATGTCAACAACAAGAAAGAAGCGGGGAGCATTCAACACACTGCCTCCAGTCAGTCGCGGCAGGTGGAAGCAGGTTCAAGGAGGTGTGTTTGAACCCAGACACATTCACACACACACACACACACACACGCACACTCTGACACAGATGTCTAATGCCTCTGATAGTATTGGCTTTGTTTTTCGCAGGCCAGACACACACTTCAAGTGAAGTGACGAGGCATCTCTTTGTTGATGAATGTTCTTTTTCCGTCCCTCTTAAACTGGCATACATCAGTCTTCACTGAGTGGCGAAGCTGAGTGGGAGGGAACAAGAAAAACAGAGAGAGAGAGAGAGAGAGAGAGAGGGACTGAGAGAGAGAGAAAATAGGAATAAAAGGAATAAAGGACGGTGACGGGGAAGAAATAAACAGTAGGTGAAGACGGAGGTGAACAGACGAGAGAAGAGAGATGAAGAAAGAAAGGGGTAGTTTAAGGCCTGTTTCATTACGTTTATGTAGTCTGTGTATTGATCCAATATTAAGTGTATGCTAAAAAGTGTAAGCTAATCAAGCATATAATAGATTTAAAGTAAAAGCTAACATCAGCCTGCTAACAGTCTAAATAGTAAGATCCTAAAATAGCCTACAATGATGTACAGCTTGAACAGCTGAACTTGAAAGCATGTTAACATGTGCTAATAAGCTGTACAGAGTTTGAACTGTGAATAATAAGAGTTAGCTCGTTGGCGTTGTACCACGGCATGGCAATTGAGACAAATGCAAATGTCAGGATGCTAAAATTATCACAATAAAAATGCGACCAAATCTTTTTTTTTTTTTTTTTTAAGGAGGAATGCTGTTTAAGTTTGACCATTTAGGGTTTTTTGTAGATACTAACAATTGCTAATTTGTCCTAAAGACTTTTAACTGTAGCTAAGGAGAATGCCATGTAGGCTAAGGTCACAGCAATTCTTTGATGTAAATGTCAAGATGCTAACACTCACAGAGTAAAATGCTACCTGTTTTTTTTTTTTTTTAAATAGAAGGTAACCTGTTCCAGTGCTATGCTATTTTAGTTTTGAGTGAACTAGCTGTAAAGGTACAAGGCTACAGGTCCTTGCAAACTAAAATGTGGACTTCATTTGATTTAGTAGAATACTTTTTTTTAATGGATTCCAAAGGGTCCTTGAATATTTCTTTCAAATTTTAACAGCAACGATTTTGAGACATTTCCTTGACGACCGAAAAATGACATCGCCAGTTCCAATTTCCTTTCATTTTAAATGGCTGTTGCCCATTTTTAGGACTGGATCTGATGAGATATTATAGTCTGACGGAAAGTGGAAGCTTAAAATTGGAGTTTGTGACCACCCAGACTGGACACACAAATACAAACTCATAAGACTTCAGTCTCTAAGCTCTTTAAGCTCCTTTGTGTTCGCCTTCTTCCATATCCTCTCTTCATCTGCTTTCAATCCCTTCCATCTCATTTTTGTTTCACCTACTTTTGCCTTTTTTTGTATCACCTTTTTTTCAGCCTCTCCTCCCATCGTCAACACACAAACACACTCAAATACACGGACAACTTTTTTTCCCCCTTCTCCTCATTCTTCTCTGTCCTCTGTGTGGCTTTATGTTTACAAAGTACAGAAGACGGCTGTTTTTGTCCCTGGGCTGGATGCTAAAATCTGACCTATTTTTTTGCTGAAAAGAGGCATTTTTTTGTGTTACTGAGGCCAGTCTTGCAAAGAAAATTGTATAAAATCCCTACCGCATCATCTATTGTAAATCCCTCCGAGAGAATTATTCAAGATGTCTGAGCAAGTACATGCGGATAAATGTTCCCTTCATTACAAAGTGAAACCCACTGCTAGTGTATTTGAGATGACAATGGCAACACAGGCTATTTTATTCTCATGTGCCCAAAGTTTTTACATTTTTACACAGTTGCCACATTTTTTAAATTCTTTACACTTTGCTGCCACCATGTCCCTTGAGCTTTTTCTCTCAATTGTAGACGGTGACCATGGGTAGGCTCATGGCTCACCCATTGGGTGCTGTCCAACAGATTTGATCCACTGCTCTGACCATGGCCATCTGTGTCTGCTGGCCTTGTAATGAGAGAAAACGCCCGCTGTTCTCTACTCCAATCCCCGGCCTCAGCCCGTGTGCATGAGCTCTGGTCAACAGTAATTTGGTATCAGCCTTTCATACGTTCGACCTTGTAGTCTCTGCTTACACTTGCATAACCTTGCAGATGATGAAAACCAGATAAAAGGATAAATATATATTTGGAAACAGAAAAATGAGCCAAGCACAAACAAGTACTATTTTGCTGTCTGTCTGCTCAGTAAGGCTAAAGAGATACAGGAAACATTCTGCTCATCCCTTGAGCTAATCCCTTTAGACAAACGTCCAATCCCTCAAAGCATGGTGCTCATTGCAACACTAGCCAATGTGCTGCTTTGTCAAATCATGTCTGCTTAAACTCCTATATTTAAATACTGCATTTTTTTCTCCATTTGTTAAATCTCTTAATTTTTATTTATTCACTCCCAGGGTTTATTCTTTGGACCTGTTATTGGGCCAAATAAAAAGTCAGATGCTACGTTTGATTGGTTTGAAAGGTCACAGTCTGCACGGATTGAAAGCAGTCATGGATATACATCCAATAAACTCCAAATGCAAACACCTGAAACCTTTTTTTAATTTTCTTTTGGAAGGGAAAAACAAATCTAATCTGAGTTGGATAAGGCTCCTCCAACAAAACACCTGACTCCATACACCACTGATTTCTAGTTCAATAACTTCACAAAATGTATTGAAAACAATACTTCAACATTATTGAAATGTTACCTTTAGCAGCTAGCCTAGCCTAAAGACTTAAAGCATTAGCTAACGTTGGTCTGTGTAAAAAGTTAGCAAAATTGACTTATATCTTCATTAAATATACTAATATCTTTTAAGTATCTGGCAAATGAAGGGCAGGGAATGTCCAGTTTTAAACTTGTCATCAAGTGAAGTTAGTAACTTTTACAAGCAAATGAGAATTAACAAGCTGGTGAGGGAGTTTAAGAGATTGTGGTACAGACTTTGTCACCTTTGAGAGCATATTTTAGCTAACAGGTTACCCACTTTCTACATACTTAGATCTAGCCAAGCTCTACTTAGCTAAGCTAGGCTAAGCTAAGCAAAGTTGTACCCTGATTATTTAGCACGTTTCATTTAACATAAGAAAGCAAAGATGAGTATTTCCCGTTTAATAGGACTTCTTTGAACATTGAGAAAATGTAGTTCACTTTGTTTTCAAGTAATGCCAGTAATACCTGAGGAATGCTCTGTGTTATGTAGCAGTTGATATGGTCTTTAAATATACCTGCAGATTTGAGTGTATGTGTGTGTGTGTGGCTCTAAATCCCATAGTGGGTGCTTCCCCATAATAATGATGCTATTAAACCATTCGCTTAAGCTGACTTTGCTTTTCTTTTTTCTCTCACCCTTTATTCCCCAGCCTTCCTCCCTTAATCTCTTTACATCACTTCTTCTCTCTTTACACCCCCTGCCCCTTCCGACACTCAGTTGACCGACCCCCCCCCCCCTCATTGCCCCCCTCCTCGCTGCATTATTAGTGCGTATAGCTCTCTCCTGGCTCTGCAGAAGCCATTAGCTGAGATTAGCAGCAAGAGGAGCTGGGTCTCTCTCTCTCTCTCTCCCTCACTTTATTTCGTCGTCTTTTTTTTTTTTCATGCTAGCCGTAGCTGCCACGCTCGCTGAATGATTACCATCCATTATAGGGCCTTATTGTGCTGACAGAGGCAACTTCAGGCCCTGGCCCCAGTCGTAAAGAGAGAGAGAGAAAAAAAAAAGAAAAGAGAGCGACTCATAATCTTATACACACTCCCTGTAAGTGTAATGTGTGTGTGTTAGAGAGATAGAGAGAGAGAGACACAGAGAGAGAGAGAGAGATAATGTGACTATGGAGAAAGGAGGGGGGCTAAAAGGATGAGGAGGAGGAGATAAGGCGCAAGAGACTCGGGATGTTAGCATAAGAGATTTGGAAGCAGGAATTGCAGTGATGAATGCAGAACGATAGGGAGACATTTCTATATTATATTGTTTGTTTTGGGGAGTTTGATAGATGCTGCATCAAGGCACAACATGGCCACACACACACCTGTCACACCCACCCCAGGGAGCGATGTTAACCTTCTCAAGGGGGCTTGTGTCCCCGCTGCTATATGATCCCTCAGTCAGAAGGTATTCACCCTTTCCTGCGGACTGCACCTTTAGCTGCAGACAAAATGCAACCAAAATGAAAAGGAAAAGAAACCACAGAGAGAGTGACAAATCAGCTGCCATTTTTTATTTAGAATAAATATATATACAAATAAAAAAAGAGAAGAAGACATAAAAAACTTCCAACAAAACAAAACAGGCTCATTTCCTGGCTGCCGGCTCAGGTTGTTAGAGAGACAGAGAGCGATAGAAAAACACAGCGAGAGGAATTTTGTCTCTTGACTGGAACAAGACGGGGATGGAATATCAATCATTTCTCTCATTTTCTAGCCTTCTGCTTCTTTCTTGGTCACAACTTCCCTCCATGTACAAAAGCAAAGTGACACTTCCTGGTTTTTAGGCTCACTAGCGTTTCCAGTGACTAATGCACAGCTGGCGTACACAGAGCATTTCAGAATGAATTCTGGAGAGTTAGCTTACCTACAAAAAGGTTGTGTTGATGCTAAGGGTGTGTGCGTGTGTGTGTGTGTGTGGAGGGGGGCGGGGGGGGGGGGGGGGCGCTAAACTGTACAAATCTGTGTGATTTTATGTAATGTTGCAAAAGGATTTCTCACAACTCTCAACACCCTTCCTGTCTCCATCTATCTCCGTCTTGTGCTGCTTCTTCTTCTGTGGTTTGCTGAGCTGCATTTCAATGAGCTTCTTTGCCAAAATGCCCTGTCAATATTCTTGACGGATCTTTAAAGCACTCTACAGTAAAACAAAAAAAATAAAAATACAGACACATAAGAAGCAGTGCTGGAGTTTTACCAGGGTTTATATCTGTATTAGGATTTGTAGGTTGTTTTGGTTTATTTTATTTTTGGAAATAAAATGCATAAAGACTAGAGATGCGTGGGAACCAAAAGAAAAAGAAAAATGCCTCCGCCATCCGTCACCTCATGGTCATGACCGCGTCTGTCGAGCAACCCTGGCTTATTTTTTTCTTTTTTTTTTTACAAGGTCTGGATTAGCATATCCGTACGCTGTGCTCCACCCCTCTCGCTGCAACCACCATCTGTGTTTGTGTGCATTCCCATATAAACTGTCAGGTTATGTAACTTCAATGTACAGCCACCTTCCTGCATTGGTAAACTGATACTTCCTATATTTGTACCTACATTAGCACCTATGCTACCGCCTATATGATTGCATCCCCTTCCCAGACGCATCACTCTCTCTCTCTCCTGCCTCTACCTTGAGCCCTTTTTTTTATTTGTAATCTATTTTCTCTCCCCCTTTACTCAACCTTCTTTCTTTTTTTTTTCTTCTGGCCAATACCACGCTATCTCTTCCACTTCTGCCTTTCTTTACTACTTTCAATCTCTCCCCGCTCAGCCGTGCTATTCTCTTTTTTGTTTTCCATCTCGTCTCACTTACTCTCTCTCTCTCTCCCTTCCGTCTCTGTCTCTGTCTCTCTCTCTCTCTCTCTCTCTCTGCCTGTGTTTCTCACCAGTCAATAATGAAAATTGCTTGCTACCTTGAATGGATTATGGGTGTGCGCAGGGGCCCTAGGTAGTTTGTTTGAAGGCGCAGCGGTGTCAAATGAAAAGGCCCGGGCCATTTTCTACCTGCCACAGGCCCTCTGCCTCCATCACAAACAAACACACACACACACACATACAGGTGCAGAGACACACATGATGGAAAGCGACCTGAAATAAACAAACACACACACACACACGTGATCAATGACAACGGATCAAGCATTACCAGCCCTGCCTACACTCTTGCTCTCATCTACCTTTCTTCTCTTTTCTCTTTTTTTTCCCTCCTCCCTTTCCTCCCTGCTTTCCCTCCGGTCATGTATTATGAACGTTGCCTAATTACGCAGCCCAGAATTCTTCATACGGGCTGGCACATTTATTTGTTTGCTTTGTATCTCTTTGCCTTTCTCTTGTATGCAAAACCCTTCTGTGATCGAGTTGTTTATTCTTTGGCTCTCGCCGCGCGGAGATCAAACAACAAGCAGATTGAACAGGGGACGGCGAGCGATTGATGGTCAATCCTCGCGTTGGTACACGCAGAGAGGCGGGATGAAGTGGTAAAACATGCTAGCGGGGGTACGGGGGAAGGCAATCCAACGCACATATGCTCCGTCTAAAAATATGTTTTTGTTTTCCTGTTAGCCTGCCATCTTGATTATGCTGCCCAGTTTGCCACAAGAACCTGATCCGTCGAAGAACTCGCCGCCTCAGTTTCTCCGTCTGTATGATTACACGTTCCTTTTATTCCCTGATTATCACAGTAATTGCTTCTAGCGGTGACTCATGACAACTATTGAGTGGACCCATGCGTGGGAGTTTTATTTTGAAATTTGGTCAGGCTAGTGAGTGACAGCATGCTGTGCGTCGTTATTGAAAGAAAAAAAAAAAAAAACCAGAATGACATAAAGCTCTGCATATTGCATCTTCCTCCAGCAAGTGTAAAGTGGCTGCATCTGTTTGACAAATCTGTTAAGACATCGTTATTTCAACATTGATGCGGAAGAGCCGGAGAGACAGAAGGGAGTGTGATTCTCGACCGGCCGCAATCTCGAAAACCGGGCTTCCTGTTTTTAATGTCACATCCATTTAAACGCCACGTCCGTGTGATGCGAGCGTGCGGATGTGAGCTGGGGTTCTGGGTTTTTTTTTTGTGTGTGTGGGTACATGCGTGGTTGGAAGCTTTTATTAATGTATGTGGGATGGCGTGTGGGCACGTTTGCGGGCTGTCCAAGTGATTTTTTTTTTTAAGGATACAGAAAGTAAGCAGGCCTGTGTGAGGCCACGGAAAAAAAAAAAAAAAAAAGGCCCAGCTTTACCACCCCTGTGGGAGTTGAACTTGCACAATTTTCTGTTCTTTGACTTTAATTGTAAATTTAAATGTACGGCAAATGTTCTCGCTCCGTGCATGGCCAAAGTCTACACAGCCAATCAGCATTCCAGCAGTGCTGCGCAGAGTAAATTTGCGTGGGATAAAGTGAAGCCTCCTAATCTCTGGGAACACACTTTATCAAACTACCTCTTTCTCTTATGCTTACAGTAACAGTTTGAGCCAGTGGGGGGAAATCCATGTCCTAAAATATCCGGTTTTGGACGTTTTTCGTGGGTCTCTGCTTCGACCTTTCCTGCATCGTTTATTTAGCAAGAAACGAAAAAAAAAAAAAAAAAATCCTCTTTAAGAAAAGCAATGGTGCTGTCTGACTGTGAATGCAAGAGAAGCTTTGGGGCTAAGATTTCACAGCCGCTAATAAGCATTCAGCCTCATCTCCTCCTCTGCCTTGTGGTGACTTGGCTGCTAATGTGTGACTGACAAGCCTCGGCTTCTGCGTTGATTGGGGCAGTTTTTTTTTGTGTGTTTTTTCTTTTCTTTTTTTCCCCCAGATTGACTAAACACCACGCTGATGGACAGATCTGGGCTGCGTGCGGGGATGGGTGTGTCTTGAATTGCGCCACTGATCGTACACGCTCAAATCAAAGTTTCAGTCTGTCTTGGCTGCACCTTACAACAACGAAACAAAACCAGAAAAAAAAAAAAAAGGTGCACGCTTTGTTCTCTCATTTCAATGCTGGCGTCCTCTGGCTCGCATTCTGAGGTTTTGGTTGAGACTGTTAACTCTGAGGAAGATGCTGTGGATTTCGGCCATTTTCTCTGCGTGATGGCCTTGGTTGGCTGGCTTCAGCGGGGAGCATTGGTTTTTATTTTGCCAGATTGCTGGGCTGCCTCTCTTGTTTGCCTGCTTAAATTAGCCCAGCAGGGACCTGAGGTTGCCAATTTTTTTTTACGTGCGTGTGTGTGTGTGTGTGGGGTGGTGGTGGGGTTACAATTTCAACATGAGAACCCCATCATATCTCTTCCTCACTCCCTCCACAGACTCCTACCCCCCCACCCAACAACCGATCAATACGTATTAGCCACTAAGCCGGCTAGCAAACAGTAAGGTCATGAGGTCGTGTATTAGAGTGCGGTGCAGGTCAGGGCTCAGCATGGTCATTGCTAATAATCACTGGTCCCGAAGCAGCAACGCAGACACACTGTTGCTTAGTGCCTTGCAAAGCATGATGGGTCCGTCAGTGTAAATGCTACTCAGTATCTTAAGCAGATAAACCCCCCCCCCCGTGATCGTTTCAAATCCATTCTCCTGCTCCTGTGTTAACTTCTAGAAACAAATGGAATGGACCATTGATCACATCGCTTATCACATTGGAGGATTCCCCACCCATGTACGTTTACTCACAACATCTGGTTTCGGCGTTATCACAGATGTGAACATGCTAAAAACCAGGCGCCCTATTGTTAAGCCTTCTAATGCCATGTGCTACAGACGGGGTTAATCAAAGATCTTGCAGCGAATGAGGCATTGTTAATCCAGTTCCCCTACTGTATCTAGGGCAAAACCCAGAGAATCCAACGTGCACTTCCGACCCACGCAACACACACTTAATGCGCCTACACAGATGTCCTTCAGTGTGCGCTGTAATCACACAGACACACACACACACACACAAAAAGGCATACACTGGTAGTGAATAAACACGTCTTGAAATGTGCAGTGAAATAATTCATTTTGGAAAAATCACACAAACTGGCGGGAAAATAAAACGACTCCAATTAGCCACGGTTTTCCAGCTCATTGTGTCTACAGCATCCACGGCAGTATCATGTTTCCTGAACGAGCAAATTGCAAAGAGAATCAGCGCTCAAGCAACCATGGCGAGATCATGTCCTTGGTGTCCCTAAATGAGCGATTTGTCCGAGACCAAAGAGAATCTGCGCCCAACAAGTGACTTCAGTCGCTTCGGATTTAGCAGTGCAACACTTTCAAAAAAAAACCAAACCCAAATGTTATTTTATTCATGTCAGTTTGTGCGGACTTCTCCCTCTCTTACATCTTCCACCATCTTCATCTCCCTCCCAGCTCCAGCCTTCTTGGCGGGCCGAGATACCCCCCCCATCCCACCACCCCCACCTCCCTTGTGCTCTCTGTGACTCCTGGCGATTGCGCTGTAAGGACTTCAGCGAGGGCGCAAATTAATTTCAACTTGTTAATTCCCTTTGAAAAAAAAAAAAAAAAAAAAAAACAGAAGAAGAAGGAGAAGGAGAATTAAAGAAGCAAGCCAGGTCGCTGTTTGAGTTTCTAATTGCCAGGGCCTAGAATGTGACCTACAGATGTGAAATTCCCTACTTGATGAAATATTAACGAGATTGTAGGGCTCGACGGAGATCAGCTGCACTGTATCCAGAGAGAGAGAGAGAGAGAGAGGGAGGTAGAAAGATGGTGCCATTGCAACTCAACACGGTGGAGGGTTGATGGGGTCGTGTAGAGGAATGTGGGAATGAAATGGAACTCATTAGCGGAGAGAGAGAGAGAGAGGGAGGGATGACAGGGACCTTTTTTCTTATGTGTGTGTGTGTGTGTGATTACCCAAAGAGAAGCTCCTCCAAGGTCTTACATGGACTCCAAAACTGTAATGTGAAACATACCACTCACCGCTTATCTGCGGATTTACGACCTGACGAGCCATCCGTCTTTCTCCTCCTTGTTAGTATAACGTCTCAGCTCCGTCTCAAGTATTGCGATAAGCCGAGCGGGAGAGATGTGAGAATTAGGGAGTGGATTGAATGTGATGGATGACTTTTTTTTGGGGGGGGGGGGGGTAATATTCTTGACAGATGGATGAGGAATGAAAAGTTGTTGGAGCTGGAAAAAAAAACAAAAAAAAAAACAAATGGTGATGATCACATCTGGATGGGATGATACCTGGAACACATTGGTTGGTTGTTGGAGGGAGAAAAAAAAAACAAACAAACAACAACAAACAGATAAATTGATGCAATGACTCCTTGATGACAGCTCGACAACTCGTGTAAAAAAAAACACACACATCACCATTGAGATAAATGTAGATGTAGTTAAGCGAGACACGCGGGCAGTTTTCCAGCTGCTGGGACGAGCTGTAGAAGTTCTAGTCGTGGGGAGAATTCGGGGATAACACACGGTGCAGCCTTCTAAATATCGTAATTTGGTTCCGCACTGCAGATAAACACAACACACCAATTTCCTTGTTAGTCTCGCAATGTGTGCCAGGCGTCCTCTCCTTTTCGTTCTTTCTTCGTTTAGAGGTCTTATTATTGTTCTAAGCTGTATTCCCCCCCCCCCCCCCCCCCCCCCCCCCCCAACATCCAAACTCCCCACTGTGACCTCCACCTCTCAATTTTACTCAGGGGGGTTAGATTAGCCAGCCTGATGAGGGCCATCATTAGTGCGGCGGGGTGCTGTGCTACGCCGTTAGCATTTGGCTTTTGCTCTGTGAGTCACAGGATGGGTTTGAAAAACCTGTACTTCACAGCGGCTGGGTTTTTTTGGGTTTTTTTTTTTTTTGGAGGCGGCCCAGTCTGAGGCAAATCCTGGCTATTGTTCTTAGATCAAAGAAAGAGAAAAATGGCAATGTAATACGAGCTCAATGAAATGGATGTTTTGTCTTTTTGTCTTTTTTTTTTTAATGTGACAGCCTCGATTCTGGCCTCCAGTTTTGATTTTTTTTTTTTTTTTTCGTGCTGCGGCTGTAGGAAAGAGAAAGTGATGAAGAGGGAGAAAAGAAAGGTGGGAGACCGAGATATTTCTTCTTCTCCTTTCCTGGAAAAAAATATAAAAAATCCACAAGGACGCTCCTACTCTCAGAAATCACAAACACACACATCTCCAGCCATGCCTCCGTATTGATCTGGCATCATAGATTCTTTGATGATGCTGCATGTGATGCACTGCGCCGTTCCTGAACAGTCGTCACTATTATCTGTCACGCCGATGTCATTTTAAATCAATAGCCATCTCAGAGTCATAACCCCCCCCACACACACACACACAGACACACACACACACACACACACACACACACACACACACACATCACTCACATACAAGTAGACACTGACACACCAACCCTTCATGGAGTCAGAGAGCAGAACAGTCACCGTCCAGACTGTGTGTGTGTGTGTGTGTGTTTGTGTTCAGTCTGACGTGTCCTCACGGCGGCTATCTTTCTGCGCTAGCTTAGGTTACTTCAATAGCGGCCATTCTTCCTCTGTCGTCCCCCCCCCCCCCCCCCCCCCCCCCCCCCCCCCACACACAGCTCCTTGTCCTTTCATTTCTGTCCTCTGCTTGATTAGAAGTAGTGAGAGGAGAAGTGTGTGTGTGTGTGTGTGTGTGTGGGGGGGGTCTGTTGCGTTCACCTGCGCCATGAGAAGGAAAGATGAGGTGAGGGGTGGGTGGGGATTTCAACAAGACGCAGGATAAGTTCCATCTGCTTACACCATGCGGACACACACAAATACACACACACACACACACACACACACACACACACAGCTCCTCTTCGTCTTTCTGCCTGCGCTGGCCATCTCACTGACAAATCTTTTATTCCTTGGATACCAGCTGCCGGTAAGGTGACACACAGACGTACACACACACACACACACACACACATAGATGAGGCTGAATGGCGCAGAGGCGGCAGTACTCTGGTACATGACTTTATGGAGAACAGGCACATACAGGTGTTCAGTGATCATGCCTGTTTGACCTTTGTAACCTTTAATTCAGGTGCAAAAAAAACCCCTAATAAACAAGGGTAATGGTTCCTGCACTCTACCTGTTGACTTAATGTCTTAACAAAGAGCTTCATTGTTCATCTCCTATGTAACCTGATCGTGTTTTTTTTTTCTTTATTCCCTTTCTTATTCAATAAGGGGGAACAGCTTGCAGCTTGGAAGGGACAGAAAACACGGACCAAATTGAACTACGCATGAATTTCCTTTGTGCTTCTTCTCCCAATGTCTCCCCGCCTCCTTTTGACTTATTGGGGCACGCATACCACAGGCTGCAAACAAGCCACACTGTTAATTCGTCGTTTCTCAAAAACCCTCCTGTGCCGCCCTTAACAAAAGTGGCAAGTGCTAGCAGAGCGACAAGAAAGCGACCAAAAAAACAAAACAAAAAAACAACCTGACGCCGTTATCAAATTTCCCATTAGTTCCCCGAGACGGATACGCAGCCAACAACTGAGTAATGAGATCTAATTGCGGCCGAAGCTGAAAATGAAACCTTAAAAGCACATGGAGGATTTTTCTTGGTTTGAAAAAAAAAAAAAAAAAAAAAGAGAGAGACACTAAGTGCACTCAAAGAGGTGCCTTGGAGGTGAGGACTATTTTACATGCGGATTAGCGTGCATATCGTCGTCATCAGACAGCGATACGCGGCCTTGATAGATCGCCTATCTTTGATGCCTTCTGAGACGCGGTGGCCTTCTTATTCCTTTTCGCCTATCTTCAGCGCCACGCTCCTCGAATGCACGCCCGCTGATCTCGCCCTTTTCGAGCCGCTGGGATGGGGGAAAGATTGGATAGTAAGATGTGTCGGCCTGCGTGTCACTTTTTTTTTTTGCAAGTACATCATATGCCTTTCAAAGTCAATGCAAAAGACCTGCATAGGTACACGTGGGTATATGCAAACATGCTGTTCGTGAGCACGCACTCAGCTACCTTTTAAAAACCTGACCTAAAGACAAGATATGTAATGTGTGACTGCTACACAAAGCCCTGGAGACAGGCTGTATTGTGCACTTAAACTACCTCACTTTGCATTCCTGTGTCAAACTAAACACTGGCGTCTGAATGACTTATGCCACCGCCTTTCCACCTCCCCCCCCTAAATTGCGAAACTTATTTTTTTGTTGTGTTTTCCACTTTTGCCCCCACCCTCGGTGGAAATAACACATGGGGATTGTCTGGGCGCGAGCCAAACACACATAAATTTCAATATTAATTTGGTCGGCACCTCACCAGCCTCCCCAAGCTTCCTAATCTCCCGCCGCATATCTTCATTATCTGAAAGTGTGCTTTCATCTTAATTCCATTTTCATCCATCAAATGTCGGGGAGGTTTGACCTTGCGTGATCTCGGCGGAGTTAGCGAGGTAGGGAGGGAGGGAGCCGGCCGAGAGTGACGGAGACAAAGATAGGGAGGGGGTGGGGGGTGGGGGGTGGGGTGGGGGGGGGGGGGGGGTAAGGAGATAAGGGGCCGGGGTTGAGATGATGAACGGGGATGGCGGAGAGGGATGGGGCGACATGATAGAGGGGGAAAAAAATCTCTCCAGCGCCGAGTGTTGGGCTCTGTTAAATATGCGAGGATGTGCGTGTAAAGGCATTCCATTTCTCCTAATTCTCATGTTGCACCAGCAGAGTGTAGCATGTTAGCGACTCCTCAAAGCCCCTTCCCCATCCTCCTTTTTATTCATTATTCCCATGCTTTGCCTCGGGCTCCCTCCCCCCTTCCCCCCCTCATCCTCCTTCATCCTCTCTCTTTTTACTGTCACTTTATTTATCCTGACGTACGTGTTTAATTACTCATTTGTTAGAATTGTCTCCATAATTGTTTGAATTGTAATCGTCCTATGCTGCCATTGTCGGGAACAGGTGGTGGATGGGACTTCCTTTCAAGAAGAGTGTGTCCATGTGTGTGAGTGAGAGGATCGGACATTCCGTTCAGTTGCGTCAAGGCAAGGACGCGCCACATGGCGGTGCTATGAGAATCAAACAAAAGTGTGTGTGTGTGTGTGTGGGGGGGGGGGGGGTTAGAGATGCCCTGGACATGTGCACACATTTGGCACGGCTCTGCTCTGCGAACACACACCAGGAGACACACTCTATGCCTGCATGATCGTCCCCAAATAGAAGGCCTCATTAGTGGATGAGCTGGACATGCTGTCTGACTTCTCTAAATCTATCTCCCTCCTCTTTCTTTCATCTGGTTGCATGGCAGCCCTGATCCCCCTAAACGCAGGTTATCTGTCATCAGCGACACAGAATGGTAAACAAAGTGTTGTTTATCAGTTTGTGTCTCTCTATCTATCTCTTTTTCCTTCCGTATCCTCTTTCTTTTGCGGCACTATCCCAGTATGGCAACATGAATTGCTTCTAAATCTGTGTTTGCACGTTGACAGGAAGTTTCGGGGGGGGGGTCATATCACAGCTGCTCAGTTCTGGCATTTGGCCGCTTTGCGCCAACTTGAAGCGCAACTCGTTGATGTCATGTCATGCTTTGTGCTGACACCCAGGACCGGTGTCACAACAAGCTAA
Organism: Symphodus melops; assembly: GCF_947650265.1. Classification (NCBI taxonomy): domain Eukaryota; kingdom Metazoa; phylum Chordata; class Actinopteri; order Labriformes; family Labridae; genus Symphodus; species Symphodus melops. The sequence goes on along the minus strand of NC_136710.1, from coordinate 11,509,759 downwards.
TGTTAGCGCCAGCTCCCCCCCCTCAGGCTCGTCACAAAGTGAAGTGACAGTAGTAGGCCGTTGGTCAGATGCAGTGCTGCTAGTACTGTGATGGATCTCCCCCCCCCCCCCCCCCACACACACACACACACACAACACCTACATTCCTCTATCCCCGCCAGTGCCAGATTTTGGAACCTAAGCTGATGGCAGGTTGACACGTGAAATGACATGACAATGCCAAATACATGACACACACAAACACACACGTTGACTGGAAGACAAGAGCGACTGGCACGCTTGAGTGGTCAGGGCGCTATTTCACTCGCTTTGCGCACACATGAGCTCGTACGCGCAGCCACAATGAGCGGGGTGCCATTCAGTTGTCAGTGAAAAAACAAGATCTGAAGTCGGAAAAGAAGGAAATGCAATCTCATGATTTGCAGGCAGACTGTATGTAAGCAACACCAGTGTCAGGGTTTGGTTGACAGTCATTCCCAGTGTCTGCCAGCACTTGTGTCAGCAGCAGTAGCTCAAACACGGTGACATAAGAGACGGCCCCATTCATTTGTAATGAGAGGGTGTAACATAATTCACGGATGCTGCTCTGGTACATCCACAAAAATTGACCACAGCAATAAATGGACATGCATCGAATATTTTTTCTTTTTTTTTTTGGCTGACAATGACAATCTCCCCCCCTTTATGAATTATGAAGCTTTCATTTATCCCTCACATGTCTTTTCAAGGCCCGTGCTATCAGCGACATGACACTAGGCTCGTGTTGGTGTTTTTGCAGCTCAGCAAGAACGTCAACGGAAAGGACATTATTTAGTCGGCCTGAAGCTAATCCACTGCAACTCAACACCAACATCCCTCAACTCATTTCTGCCCCCAGCCCATCAACTTCAGAAAAAAGAAAGAAAGAAACACTTCTCCTTTGCCATTCAGAGCAGGTCAGGGGTTGGACTAAGCTTCTGAAGATGTTCAAAAGCATCCCCCTAGAATAGTATCTCTGTTACACCAGTGGCCTAATCCGCCACTTGAAGAGCAATTAAAAGTTTAGCCCAGACTTTAAGAAAGTAACCATGTGTGATCTTTTTTTTTTTTCCCACTCTATATTTTCTCTTCCTGCGGGGTCCGTCTCTCCGGCTGTGTGCATGGGGTGCATGCTAATCGGAAAGTGCTAACTGGAACTACTCCAAAGGCATTCCAAACACATTGGGAACAGAAAAGACTAAAGCGGGATGTAGAGGAAAATAAATTTAGAAAAGGAGGAATCTTTTCTCTTTTTTTTTTCTTTATCTTCTATTTCTTTGTTTCCAAGTTCCCTTTATTATACTCTCCAACGTTGGCAGCTTTTTTGCCCACTTCCTTTTTCTCCATCCAAAGTTGTTCCCGATGCACAAGCTCTGAGACCTGAGATTGTTTCCCCAAGAGTTCCCTTGGAGAACTTCTTTTGCCTAGCAACAACTTTTTATGGCGCCACCCCAACTGTCCAATACTCAAAAGCATCTTTGGTTTCCTGCTGTCTTTTTCTTTCTTTTACATGGTGTTCTCTTTTTAGGGTACATATGTTTATACAGCTATTTCTTCCGCCAAAGAATCCTATAAAGGGTCAGTAAAGACTCAAAGAGGACCCTCAGTGGACAAGTACTGAAGGGCATTCGATTGATCGGTGTGCTGTCAGATGGCAAAGTGGTAAGGTAAAAGATACCCCCATGATTTCAAAGATCCTCAAGAGAGTGCTAATAGCATCGACACTTAACGAGACTGTGTGCTCTGTTGCTCATAATGCCTACACCTTGTGTAATAAAAGTATTCTTCGAGGTGTTTGAAATTGTTATCATCTAGCTTTTGTACCTTTGTGTATTCCATGACCTCGCAGCTCAGTTTAACTGAAGATTGGCATTCAAAGCCGTCTATCTAATCAAACCCTTCCATTATTATTTTCAAAATCTATTATTGTGAGTTAACGTGCAGAACTCTGAGGCAGCTGGATACTCTCGTGCGCCTGAGAGGATGGGTTTCTTTCAAAATCAGCAGAGTAGAACACGACCAGGAAAAAAGAAAAGAAAAAAAAGCAACCTTTGCATCTCTGTTGACTCGAAAGATAATGTTGGGAAAAACATCAGACAATGAACTCGCAAGAGCCTCTTATCTCTGCTTTGTGTTTTTTCTTCCTTTTTCTCCTGGAGTCTTGGGTGTTTATTGGAGATGTTACCCCGGTTTCCCCTCTTCATCCATGGCGACCTGGGAGGAATGTGCGCCGCCGGGTAGTGAAGTTTGAAGAAGACGGGAGGGAAACTAGAGGAAGTGAAAGAGAAGCACTGGAGCTTGACAGGGGCCAAAGCTATCAGTCAGGCTAGAACATGATACCTGAGAGTCAGCAGGGGTTGCACTAACAAAAGCTGAAGCCGACCATTCCAGTAAAATTCCCTCAACTTACTCGGCCCGGACCAAAACCCACCTGAGAGCCCTTCTAAGTCACTTTTGTTCTGTTTGCTGAAACCACGCAGCATCGTTGTTCTGTACCTAGCTTAGCCCGCTTCATGGTAATTAAATGCAACTGAGCTGCACCCAAATAGAACCTGAATCCACCCTGATCAGATTCCGATTGATTTCCAGTCAGACGTTCACCTTGAGGGCATTTGTCTCATTTATCGCTTCAGTGTCATGATCTTTTTAATTCACAGTTCTGGTATTACACCAGGCCTGACCAACAGCTGCGATTGGGTTGAACCAATTTAAGATCCCAGCAAGTATGTTGTTTGGTGTTCCATGGCTATTTGGCACTCTGTACGTCTCAGGTGGCATATCACAGGTCTCTGTCTGGTTGCCCATTAAAAATGAAACAAGGCTTCTTAATTACCGACTGGCACTTTTGGCAATCGTGGCCGTACTCATGTGTCACTCCTTCGTTCACTCTCTCGGAGTCTTTCGGTTTTCAACTGGCCTCTTTATCTACCTTTCCATCTCACTTACACATACTCTCTTCTCTATACCTCCCCTCTCGCTTGCTTGACTGCTATAAGACACTAGCTCTGCAGTTTATGTTTGGTCCCCTTCTCCCAAGTGTAGCCACAGCCACAATTACTTCCTGTGGTTCATGGTAGTGGGTCACTGCCATCCGCCAAAGGTATTTACAGCTGAAATTACACACACTGTGTTTTCCGACCAGGCCTTCCTCCACTGCTCCATTATCACTGACCGTGTCCAAAGGCTCTGGAAAGGGTCTAATTATGAATCCAGACATCCAGAGAACACAGGTTCTAAAGTCTAGCTCAATGGACAAGGAGAAGCTGTAGAGTGTAACATTTGGTACGTCAATTGGAGCAGAGTTCGGATAGAGTCACTTGACATTAAAGTGACTGTATAGCCTAAAGTAATGTGTCTTGACTGCGTTTTGAAATTGTGTCATTGATCTAAGCAACTCTGATGTGTCATGCAAAGGCAGAGCGTTCTACTTTAAACACAATGAAGATAAAAGAAGAAGTAAGGCTCAAACCGAGTGCTGCTGACAGCTGCACGGTTTAAGTATGAGGAAAGCAGGAAATGAAAATCAAATCCAAGAGGTCACACATTATTGACACGAGTGGCACCGTCCTGTTTATATTGGCTCCAGCTCCCCTTAAGTCAGACAGGCCCATGTGTTTCCCGTTTAGCGTCCAGGAAATAGGCCAGGGCCAGGCTTCGGCCAAGGGTTCCCCAATAAACCTGTGGCTTGTTTGCATTGTTCATTTTGTGGGATGACGGATTTGCTCAATCACCCGTGGCTGTCACAGCTGGCTTTCAATCACAGGCACACCCTTAAGAGGTTTCTCCAGTGTTGGGAGCCCAAAAGGGGGTCCCAAGCATCTGGCAAAGATAAAGCAAACTAGTTCTTACATGTAATGAAAGCCATTCATTGGAAGCTTGTCCACTCAATGGCAGAGCACACTATGGAGTTCAGCTTCCTACTTTATGATTGGATACTAAAGTATGGAGAACCTTCCACCACATAATGGACAGTCAATAAAAATAATTGACTCTCAGATGGGGTTTTTTTGTCATCTAAAGTGGCTGTCTTTAAAATTAAATGGGACTGAGGTTGTGACATTTCCTTTATGTGTGTGTTTTTTTTTGTTTCCTACTCAGCGGCTGTTAAATTGATTGGCAGCAAAGTGGACAGCGAGGGCAAGGGGTCATAGTAGGAGGTAGAGTGGACATCATAAAAGGACATGTAGTCAGTCAGCCTCGACTAAAAGGCAACCAGGTCTGAAAATGTCCAGTATCTGGTAAAAGAGGGCAAACTGTGAGAGGCTAACACTTCCAATGTTATACCAATTTTTTATACCTTACAATGTAAAATCTCTGTCATGTAAAAGTATCTTTTGATTGGAAAATCCCCAAGCTGTCAACTCTTTTGAGTGTGTCTGGTACATTCCACCATGAAACAAGCTCCCAAATCTTCTTCCCCTTTGCAAACTTCGAAGTCACAATAAAACACGTAGGTTCTTACGAGCCATTGTGGGACAGTCTGCTACGATATGCACCTAGACATGCAAAACACATATAAGGGGAAAAAAGGACAAAGTCTTGCTTCTTATTGTATTCATTTATTTAAAAGACACAGACTGAAGGGAGCGAAGGTCGCTGTGCAGACGGTGGTTGCTGCAGATTCTAATCCAAAGCCTCCGGCGATCACTGCATGAACTCCATTTCTGGTCTGCAAACAAATTAGCTTTTTTTCTATCTCGCTCCCCCTCCAGTGAAAATAAAGGAAATTCAGGTGTACAAAATCTATTTGTTCATTTAACTTTTTCTTTTTTTTTCCCTCTTCCAGTCAGCTTATTTTCTCTCTCCCCAAACTCAATTTTCCCTCGGTGCCTGCTTGCTGGAGTGTTTCTTTTCTTTGCAACGGTCTCGCCAGCAATTCATTAGGCAACAGTCGTTTAATTTGTATCATTAGAAAAAAAAAAAAGAAAAAAAAGAAATGTGTTTCTCGAGGAGTATGGCACTCCACGAAAAACTGATCAAGACAAAGTACTTTTTGTGTTACGACATGCAAGCTAGGGGACTTGTTAAAAACGCACCTCACACCAAGCAAGTGTTTCAGATAAATAGAGTCAAAATAAACAAACAAACAAACAAAACCTGCATAGAACTATTAAAAAAAGAATCTTAGCATCCCTTCAAGTGTTATTACACTTATAGAGAACTGATCTCCTTCTGGGCCTCGATATTAATTATGCAACAAATGTTTGACTATCCAAGTGAAATTTGCATGAATATTTATACCAATTCATTTGTTGAGTGTTGATTGTAATTACATGGAAACATGATTTATTGCCAAGATTGTTGTGTTAGCCAGCCAGCCAGGAAAAAAAAAAAAAAAGAAAGAAAAGAAGAGAGGGCGGAAATATATAAATAAATGCAAATTTGTTTTCCACACAGCTAAAGGAAGCCCATTTTTTTCCCATTGGCTTGTGGGAAATTTCATTATCAAAAAGAGAATCCTTCACAGTGTGTGCCTGGCAGAGGCTCAGAGGCGCTTACAGAAAGTGTCTAAAGATGATAGAATAAGAAAAGAGGCTCCCATAGAAAAGGTGACCTATCAGTGGCTGCTGAGGATGTCTCTTATATCCCTGTGTGTGTGTGTGTGTGTGTGTGTTTATACTTCATTTGCAAATCTTTTTCTCAAGATGGACAACTCGCACATATTCCAAATGTCTGTCAACACGTTACGAGCTTGACATGATTTTTTTGGCATTCACCTTTCAGATGAAATAACGGTGCGAGAATGAAGACACAGTGTTGGATTACAGATTTATTTTAGGTATGACAATTGGTGGACAAATGAAAGGAGGGAGAAAGGGAGAGAACATTTGTGAGTAATGGGCCTACGTTTTGTTTAATATCCTCATGATGGAACGAGGAAACAAGGAGGACGTGGGGGGGGGGGGACAAAGCAGAAATAGAAGGACAACATTAGCAAGTGATGAGGTCTAGCAAAGAAGATGCGCTGCAACAGAGGCTCTTCGTATCTAATTAATGAATGGCATTAGCCATTTGTTATGCCATTTATTCTGGGTAATGACCAAGCCTGATCTTTCATTCCTCGCCTCATGCTCATTCTCCCTCTTTCATCTCCTCTCTTCGCCGTGCAAAACTCAGACAGGGATTGAGAGACTTAGAGGACGGAGAAGAAACAGAACAGAGGCAGCGAGAAAGAGGCCTCAGCTTTAATGACGTGCTCTGTAACTGCTTAACTCAGGCCACTGCTCATTAATGTGCTCGAAGGCAGGCTACACATATTGACCATGTGAAACAACAGCTCATCCAGCAAACCTTTTCTTTCTTTTGGGTCAGTGTGCCTGGTTGAAATCGTCGGCCGTCTTTGCCTCTGTGCTTTCTTTTTGTAGCAACAGATCGGACCTCCTGCAAGGCCGAATTCTTGTTCACCTTGGCCTCTTTTTTTTTTTTTTTTTTTTTTTTTTAAAGTGCACAAAAAAAATCAGGGGAACGAGGCTGGTGCATTCTTTCCTCCTAGCTGTATTTAACACCAGCTGCAATGTCTGTCGGGTCCCCTGAGCTTCGAGGAAGCTTGTGAAAGGCTCCCTTTGTGCAGCCTCCTCGTCGTCCCTATTACAAGGTCTAACTATGAAAGTATTTTGGGTGGAAGAAAGGCAGGACCTTGACTGTGGTTATGAAAACTCTTTGTAGGCTATTGTGACAGTAGGTTATGTGAGACAGCTTGTTTTTGGAGCGTAGACATTGGTTTTAAGTTAGCTTTGAGATTCGAGATGGCCCCAAGAATCTTTCAAATCTAGCTAGAAACTTTCTACTCCACCAGATTCCAACCTCACCCTTGCCCCCTTTTTTTCCCCCCCTAACCTATCTCTTCCATCCTGACCCAAATCCCTCTTGACAATCCTGAGGATCCAACTCCCAAGCAATGTCCTCAAACAATAAAAAGATAAAGTACCAGCAGTCCCTTTTATAGTGACCCCCGGCCGTTTGGTTTTTTTTCTTGTAGCCGTTTCGCCGAGTGACCTTCTCGGTGGTGAGCCAGCCCCAGGACCCTCACCAGCAGGGATCGCTGCAGAGCTGCTACGACAGCGGCCTGGACGAGTCGGAGACGCCCAGCAGCAAGAGTTCATCGGGGCCCCGCCTGGGCGCCCTTCCCCTGCCAGAGGACAGCTACGAGAGGACAACGCCGGATGGCAGTGTCGGTGAGGCAGAGCACATGGAAAATGGTAGGGGCAAACACTGAAAGGAGATTTAGAAAGTCGTTAAGATGTAGGAAACACACACTCACATAATGACGAGAGCAATCACGTAAGCATCCAAGATAAAGTCTCACAAACAAACCAAAACAATGAGGCTCAAACCTTATCAGTATTTGCAATCACAATTTCCTTTTAGTGTTTTTGTTGGGAGATTTTTGGCGCTAGTTTTAGTTGTGAATTGTGTAAGGTGTGATGTGGTGTTGAGGTTGTGCTGTAGTAGCTGTTGCAACTTTTATCAGAGGTAAGATCCCTTCCACATATGAGCATCACGCGAAGACAAGGTCTGGGATTTATTATGAATCCTCGGGTTCTGTTTCAGAAACCACAGGCCTGTTTGATCAAAGGGACTACACCGGGGAACAAATGAAACAGATATATTCTTTAAGATCAACACCTTTCAGACTGTCTTCCTCCTCATTAAATTCCATTTGTCAACTCGGTTTCCACTAGGATAGATATCTACACCCTCTAAAGACAAGGTAAAGATGGAGGAACAGTGGGGGGGTTAATACCCAGGTTGCATTGTTTCAGAACCTGAACAAATTGTAGTGCTTTGTTTGGCTTGAGGCCCTTACGGAGGAGTTCATTTTCTTTCCACAACTGGGAGATAGAAGTGATGTTCTGTAGGTTGTAATGTGAAAAGACTGCAGTCTAGAGAGAGTGAGTGGGCGCAATGGAAAGCAATGGAGCCTGTTGTAAAGAGTAGTCCCTAGGTGCAGAACTGTATCTTCCCTTTCTAAACCTCCTCGCAGCTAGCATGAGCTAGTTCCCTACCAGGGCTAAAATATGTGTGAGTGTTTGTGTGTGTGTGTGTGTGTGTGTGCATTTGGGTGTGCATTGAGAGATGGGGGTAATGGTCCCATTCATAGACTAGGAGTCTGAGGCGACGCTTAACAAGGAGTAGCTGTCTTGAGAGTGCTAAGCCTAAGTGCAGAGGCTTCCCCGCTGCAGCTTAGGATAAGGATATTCAAATGGCTTAAAGATACACATCCTCCCTTTTTTTCCATGGAGTTGTTCAGTGGATGATGTCTAAACGTCTTTCAGAACAATACTGTCAATTTACCGGCCCCGTTGAATCCAGATGTAGAACAAGGAGTGGGATATGTGTCTTTTGATATTGGTTTGCAGCGACCCTAGACAGGTCATGGAAAGTCAGGACAACCCGAACAGATGTGCACATCAAACCAGCAGTTGAAAAGGTGCCAATGTGAGCTTTTTCGAAGGGATTTGAAACACTTCTAATGAGAGCAGTTTGGGCAGCCTTGTGGATTTATTTTATTTCATTTATTTTGAGAGAGATCTCTGATAACAGCTTTAGGCAACCATTTACTTGCCAAGGTAGATAACAGGGAGGCTCGTTTCAATTTGGCGTGATTTTAGTGTAATATGACAGAGGTTGCCGATAGCAATCAAGTTAGATCAAAACACAGATCAGCCTGTCAATCAAATGGAAACTGAGAATAAAAACAGCATAAATTCTAAAAGAGATATATATCCCAAAGATGAAATATAGAATCCCCCCCCCCCCCCCCCAAAAAAAAGGTGCTCATTGACACCTAAAAATTGTCTAGTTGAAATAGTTTCAATCAGCAGTCTGTCCTAAAACATCATACAATCTTCCATCACTTTTTAGATCAGCTCAGTGCACACATGTTGTCAATTCTCCCTTTCCACGTTTTCAGAAGATACTGTTGCAAAGTAAACTGGCGCTTTAGACGAGATTTGTTGGAGAAACAGGGTCAAGGTCAATTCATGAATCAGTCTCCAGCCAAGAGAAACAACATGCTCGACTGCTGCCTCGCTATCTTTAGTGAGATCAGCTGAACTGGTGTATTTGTGTGTGTGTGTGTGTGTGTAGATAGGAAAGCGGCCGCATAAGTGAGACTGAAAATAAGTGAGAGCATGTGAAGATTTGGCAGTTTTTTTGACGGAGATTTTCTTTTTGTAATCTCTCTTGTACCTCAAACATTCACATCATGTCAGCATGTGTATACAGTCCTGAGCGCTAACAGTTTGTACTCTGAGGCTAAAAGGAGATGTAGCTTTGATGTAAGCTGGCAGCAGGGTGGTCTTATGGTCTGAGAGCCTGTAATGGTGTAGATGTTGTCTTGCAATCACATAAAAAAAAAGGACCCGCTTTAAGTTTCCTTTTTAAAGTGCCCTTGAGGAAGACACTGCGCCCCTGGTTTTCCCACTTATGCTAGGTCACTCTGGATGAGGGACATGAGCTAAATACCTGAGTGTAAAGTAAACACAATCATCGAAGGTTAGGGCAAATATTGGCAAACTGCTACAGCCTCTTGAGGGATGCTAACTACTGTCATTAGCCCTCCCCCTCGTGTTGTAGCCAGAGCACACACACACTCACACACGCACACACACACACTATGAGCACCCTAGACCTTTAAGAAAATGAGGGACTTGTGTGAAAAAAGGGAGAACTGAAGTTAACAGATGGATTGCGTTGGTGTTCATTGCTGGCATGGGCATCATTAGCGACAGGTAATTGCAGCCTTTTTACGTGCATAATGTGACTGTGGTTTTGTGGCGAGAGTCTGTCTCTTTGTCCTGCGTTCTGGAGCAGAAAGGGGAGGAGAGTGTGTTGGTTTGATGGCAAAAACAAATGACGATTTGAGTTTGGTGTTTTGAAAAATCTCAACCCTTGGAGCTTCAAAACAAAACATTTCCAGTTTGGAAACTTTGAATCTGTTGGTTTGACTTTTCCCTCCTGCTTCATCATGATCCATCCAGTTTGATTGCCTGTGTTTTGTGTCATGTTTAGATGGCCACATTTTTTTGGTTCCAAGCTTCATTCAGCTCGGACTCGCTCGTTGTCAATTGATGTTCGCACAATGTGCTTGAACAATCGTCCAGCACGGCAGCTGCTCCTCTTGTCTCGCACGCATGGATGCACGCACGCAACTTCTTCACACACACACAAAATACCCAGGCATTTGTATTAACCTGAAGTCAGACAAACACATGCGAAGACACACACACACAGTCTGTTTTTTTTTTTTTTTTTGTGTTTTAACTCCCAAGTCTTCATCCTTTCTTTCCTTCCACCCTGCACAGCTGTGCCAAGGGACCCTGTTTACTTTCCCCTCATCTCCTTCATCAAGGTCAGGCTTCGAACTTTATTATTTTCTATCCGTTGACTCCTTTCCATGGGGATTGTCAAAACAACAACAAAAAAAAAGAAAAACTCTCAAGCCAAGGCAGTTTTCTTCCAGAGCTGAATGAAGACAGGGAGTGCTGAGGTCACCGTGGGCACATGAACACATTCTTGACCCGCTCCATGCTGCACGAATGATCAGACAAGACTCCTCTGCAATGTCATCTTCACAGACGGCCAAAAGCTGCATGTCAGTAGCCTGTGAGTTCTGAGGCAGTTCTGAATTTGCTCAGTTGGATAGCGCACAAAAAAAAAAAAAAATACTCGATTGTTAGTCTCCTTTTCATACCAAGACGTACATAAATTCTTCAATAATTCTTGAACAGCTTCTTTATAGATCTCAGCAAAGGCACTTGGCACATTCCATGAAGTCTTGATGTTTTTGATGCACAGCTGGGCCTCTCACTTATTCATAAGCTTACCCGGGTGCTCATCAGATATTCATAAACTCTGAGTGTTTGCAGTCAAACACCCGATTAGGCTGTAACGGATGTCAAAGAGCCCTTACAGATAGAAATGCGGTGTTTTCCAGTCGGTCAGAGACTTTTACTCCATTATTGATCTCCAAAATGCCGGAGGAGAAGGGGGCACAATCGGGAAGATCTGTTCTTGAACTAAGCGTGTTAGTTCAAGTACACCTCAAAATAACACGCTTCTACAACGCCCTTTGATCGTGTGAGGTGTCTGAGGTGTGCAAAGGGCTTTCTTGTGAAACCTCTTGTGCGATTTCGAAACAGCTCGCGGCACTGAAGATGTAATATCATTGTTGAGAACATCAGTGTGGATAAGTTGAACTTGTTGCCACGGGTCACGCTGCCAATGATGTATCCCATTTGATCCATGGCGTGATTCACTATTACATAGGGGCTTTTTTTTTTTTTTTTTTTTACAGGAAAAATGTTAATGGATTAGCTTTAACCTCCGCGTACACATCAGAGTTAATGCAACAGTATGTGCTGTGCGGCCTGGGGCTGCTGCTGTACACAGGTAAACAAAGATAATATATTCTTTGTGGACATAAGTGTGTCTAGTAAAATGAATTGTGTTTGACTGAAAAACAACAGGAAGTAGAGAAGCCAGAGGAATCTGTTTTCTTATGTTCCCAGTTAGAGGAGTAATTTGTTCAATCTGGAGAAATAAGGCAATCTTACTTTCTACCAAAGAAATAGTCTTATAAATGTTTACTATGTGGATTATTTATGGCTTAGGATTCCTACACACAGCTTTGCATTCTCCAAAAGGGGTTAAAAGAACATTTTTATGTTCTGTGTTGAAAATTCTGCATCCCCTGTTATCAATTTTCCCTCTTAATTCTCTTAACACCTCCAGAAATGATCGGACAACCTCAGTCAAACCACAATTTTTAAAACCAGTTGTAAAGAGAATGTTCCTTAGAAAGTAGCTATCTTGCCACATTACATTGCTTATAAGTGCCTTGTACATTTGTTTAACCAACTTTTTTATTTACCACTACATCCCTGAGTGCCTCTCACCGAGGCTGACGTCTGATTTTGTTGGGTGCCAGATTGCTAAGACGGATGAATAGTGCAAATTTATTGTTGCCTCTGAGAGAGTAATAGCACGTCCTACTGGCTGCTAGCGTTAGCATGCCTCCCACGTTTCTGTGCTTTGGCTGCCAGACAACAACACCCCCCCTCCCCCCCAGCGCACACACAAACACAAACTCTTTACAGACACACACACGAGACTCAATCTCTGCACTGTCTCTCCTGTGAAGAAACTTGGGGTTCAACTGCTGGGCAACCAACATCATCATTTAGCAGTGCTAGCTGCTAGCTTAAAATAGATATAGCACATATAGGAGCAATACTCAGATATTTTTGTGTGCTTACTTTTAATGTTTTTAATTGAATCACACACATGCACAAGCAGGACCTGTGGATGTGCATTAATGGATGTCAGAGATGTCAGATTGCGGGGGCTGCCCCCACTAGAGCCCCCTGAGCTGTTGGGGGTTTTGGTGGCTTGCTCAAGGGCACCTCGGCAGTGCTCATGAAGTGGCCATATTTTGGTTCGCATCAGGACTTGAAGTGGCAACCCTCCAGCTCCCAACACCAAGTTCCTACAGACTGAGCTGCCACCCCATGTTATGCTAACATAAAAAAAACTCTGCATCATTTCCTCACCTCACTAGATCACTTGCTTGTTAATCTATCTATTTATCACGCTTTTTTTTGCTTGTTGGAATGCCGCTTAGCCTGGTTAATAATGTGCACAAATGTGTGTGTGTGTGTGTGTGTTTGTTTGTGTGTAACTCTGTTCATTAAGAGCGCCCAATTGTCGGGCCAGATGGCAAAGCAAGTTTGTTTAATTAAAGTCATTCATATTTCAAGAGCTGAGAGGCAGCAGCACTGGTCTTCGGTCTGATTTCCCCCAACTCGGTGGAGGGATGAGAGTGTGTGTGTTTGTGTTTGTGTATGCCACCCAGCGCAGACCAGCATTGTGAAAAATCACCCAGCGGAAGACACTTTGCGCCATCAATCAGCATGTTACACATGCGCAGACTTTCCAAGGTTAAAGTCCATGTGCAAATGTAAACGTGAGAAATTTAGCGGAGAAAACACAGAAATATAAATATTTCGCTACAAACAAAACATGTGTAAAGAATTTGCATGCTTGAACATTGCAGCCAGGATTGTGCGAGTGTGCCCGCAGTCTCGTTCATTTCCATCTGTCCCTTTCCCCACGCCACTGATTCCTTCTCCTGATATCCTCGGGCAAGCCGACAACAAAGGGAGACAGAACAGAACAAGGGGACCTGCTGAGGGGGAAAGTAAAGAGAGGGATGCGTGGCATGGCAGGGTGGAGTAAATGAGTCACACTGCGTGGGAGCCCGAGAGAGAGATCAGGAGATTGAGAGAAAATTTATATTAAAAAAAAAAAGATACAGGAGAGAGATACAGAATGAGAAACAGAAGGATGGGAAACAAGTGAAGGATTGGGCTACATGCATGGCGAAGTTCGCCAGCAGGGGAGTGGCGCTTGACAGAGGGATGATTGATCGCAGCATAGCTGGAGCAGGCAGGTATTCAAATCACACCCTGGTGTCACATCCACAGTGCTGTCTTCCTCTGTGTCTCTCCACATGGGAACACATGGACTGTACAGCTCACCCAGCGCAGTCTTAATTTCTGTAACATAGTGCTCTGAATGGGGAAGAACACAGGGTAGAGGTGAACAAGAGGAATCTGCATATTTGAATGTTTTCTGCTGAAGTAAGAGTACCCCCAACTTGCAGACATTTGGAATGAATGAACGTTTTTGATGAATTTGCTCAGGTTTGAAAACCTTTGAGGTTTCTAACAGCAGTCAGTTTTGATTTTTGATTTTTTTTTGTAATTCATATGAAGCTGATTCTCTGTATACAACCCAAAGACCTCACCCTTGACAGTTTCTACTTCATTTCAACGACTTGCTACTGCAGAAATAGTCTTGAAGAAAACGGTTTACTCTGGGGATTACCAAGAGCTGCAGGGGGGCTCGGAACCTGCCTATAGGGGTCAAAAGCTAAATCTTAGGGGTGAAAATGTGATTTGCAGGGTGGATGAGCAGGAAAAACACAACATGTTGGCAAAACATCATACATATCTTCGGAATATCAAGTCTTCAAGCCTCTAAAAACAAAGACATATTTGGGGTTTAATCATTTTATAACCTCTAGATTTAATAAAGGATGTGGAATTACATGATTGGAGCCAATTTTTTTTGCAATTGTCCAGTGTTTTAGCAATTCAAGAAGAGCTTTCTTGAGACTGAAACAACTGAGTTGAATAATCTGAATTAAAAAAAAGGGTATAGAACCATTCAAAACAGATGTAATGGTTCTAATGCTTAGGTATCTAGAAATAACAGAGGAGACTGCAAACAATAAACAAGAACTGATGGATGAAAGTGTTGAGCAGACACACACAAACCCGTTTTGTGGAAGTCCGAAGTGTGGATAATGGAATTGTTGCTGTGGTGTTTTGTGCAGCTAGAGGCGGCCTGACACCCACTCCTGACAGAGATTAAAAAAAAAAGCCATTCAGGAGGCTTACAACCACTGACACAGACAGAAAAGCATCACACAGCCGCGATGGCCATTTGCTCTAGAGAGAAAAAAAAAAGACAGCCACTTTATATTGCACTCAATGTGGGTATGTACAGAATATGAGCCATTTTTACACACAATAGAAGGCGGCGAATGTGCTGTAAAAGGTATTATTGTAAAGCACTAGCGATAATACTCTCGCTCTAGTAAGGCAGCTACAGTGTTTTTGGAGGTAAAGGTGTCGATATTCGCATCCAAGCTATTTCTTTATTGTCTTCTGCAATCTGGAACATTGGATACAAAAAAAGGAGAAAAACAAGAAGGAGCGCTTTTTCACAGCACTGCAAAGACATGACTGCGTTTTCAATGAGGGCCTTCAGTCATACACGCCGCCATGTGCATTTTGAGCCTTTTTAAGTGCAACGAAGCGTCGACTAGCAATTTGGCTCATCTCCAAATGGCACGGACGTTTGTAATGTTCAGAGTAAAATCGCTTTCTCCAGCAGCTGTTAATTCGGAATGCGGCAAGCTTGACTTTTTTTTTTTTTTTTTTTTTACTTCCTTATCTTACCTCAAGAATCATCCCTCTTTGGCTCGGGGTATGTGTGTCAGGTGTAGGAACCGGCAGGGCGGTCTTCAATGAAGACAATTAAACACCTCCAAGGCACGCAGCCAAAGCCTCCTGCCCTTCTTCCCTCTGTTCGCCCCCTTCCTTTCCTTTCCCAGGCACTCTGTCTTCTGCTTGTTTTCCCTCCTCCTCCTCCACCTCCACCTCCTCCGGCACCTCCTGTTCTCACTTTTACACCTTACTTTCCCTCCCTTTTTTCCCCAGAATACTAACTGAAAAAATCAGTTGGTATTTTATTTATTAATATAAAGAAGAGCAGGGGAACAAGTTGGGCGGAGAAAGAATTTGCAGATGCATGCTGGAGCATCAGGTGTGCAGCACCGGGACACAGTGGGTGCCTTGTATCTCTCAGTGTGAGGTCCATAGCAAGGAAAGGGCTTGTTGCAAGGGGTGCCAATTTACCTTATTCTAAAGGCAGTCATTTTCCAAAATGTCATACTAAGACTTGGATTGTCAATTCCTTGCATTGTGATTGGGACATTTAAATTATTTATTTTATTTTATTTATTTATTGAAATTATTTCAAATCTAAAGTAAGATGTTGTAGAGAGTGGCAGCTAATAGTTAGCTTCACTTAATTATTTGGCCAGACGTCCAGAATTAATGTCAGATGCTACGTCTCCTTCATATGTAGGGAAACTTTTTGCTAACGTAAAGGTTAACTGGAAATGGTTGAATGCTCACGGTAGCAGTTGTCTTCTTGTAGCTAATGAGCAAAAGGGAGATGTGCTAGACTTTAAATATGACCACATATGATTCTATTTCTTTGAAATGTATTGTCTTTTAGGTCAGTGATCATTATTGATGTATTGAATGCTATAGCTAGCTGCTGTCTGGTTGCAACTTGCAATTTAGTTAATATTTAACTTCTCCATTTGAAAATACGCAGAGTTCTTTCTGGATTTCCATTTGTCACTTCCTTTTAAGTTGTTGGGCCCGTATTCACAAACATTCTGAAAATCCTCTCAGAGAGCTCCTAAACTAAGCTTAAAAAAATCCGAGCAAGGATACTTAGCTTAAGAGTGATTTAGCAACATTCTCAGAGCAACTCTGAGCAAGGAAGAGACAGAAACGTTTATCTTAGTGAGAGAAGGGTTGACGCAGTCACTAGGTATAACAGATTTTTTCACAAGCTGTGATTGGTTAATGTAAAAAAAATGAGAAAAAAAGTCAAACCTAGAATCAGACGTGTGATTATAAACACGATGAAATTATCGTGTGTGTGATCATTTGTAAGACATTCTTTGAAAGTATATAGCCCACATGATGTTTGAAATCACATGCCCGTTGTGCAGCTGCTTCTTCACGGGTGAATGGTCTTAATTAGTGATTGGATGCACCTGTAGAGCTGATCGCAGAAAGACCAACTCAACATGCATGTCTCACTTTGTAATGAAAACATTCAGAGATGGATTGACATTTCTGCACAAATCACGTGTGTCTGTTGTGCCAATAATTCCAAAACACTCTTCATGCAGTGTTGAAGGAACATTTCTCCATTTTTTTCTCACCTTAAGAAACTCTTGAGCCTATTAAAAGTCATCCTTTACACTTAAGGAGCTCTTTTAAGGGCCAAGACACTTTGAATAACTTTTATCTTTACAAGTTTCTAGTCTTTACTTTGAGGGGAAATTCTTAGAAAAATGTGCTGATTTAAACAACATTTTTGTTACAAGGAGCAACTCTTAATTTATTTTATATACTTTATTTATCTGAGAGGGGAATTTCTGGTTCGCACTCTTTTATTATAGAGACATGCTTCTCACACACACAGGCCTGAATCACACACAAGCACACGCAGGACCTGTGGACATGCATTAATGGAGAGATGTCAGAGTGTGGAGGAGGATACTTAGGAGGATTTGTGAATTTGGCCCCTGGTCTACAGGAACGCAGGGAAGCGCTAACCATCGTACATATTTACAGCATTCTGGTTTCTCACATTAGCTGAGAAGACATGGGAAAAATGGCTGATTTCTTCAATTGTATAAATCCATCTGTGTTGAAGATATATATGTATGTGCATATGTTGCAGCATGCCAACTTCACACCAGGATTATATCTGAGAAGAAAACTGAGAGAGCCAAAGAATGAATGCACTCTTTTTTATTTTCTCACCTCGGGGGAATCTGATATAAGAAGTGCAACAAAAACAATTCTGCAAACAAAACAAGCACATTTCAGGTGTTTGCACATTCTGCAGACCGTCACCAAGCTGGGGCCGCTCATGCATTCATTCATGTTTTCGCCAACACCGTCTCTCACTAACCCCTCCTCATACCTCCTCGCAGCGAAGGCACAAACACAAATGCATGCATAATAACTCTTGCCCCACACTTTCCTTCCACACGTCTGTAGAACTCGCTGGAAATTACACTTCTGCGCACACGCAATCCTGCGCTGATTACAAAACACACATCACTTCGGTGATTTGCAGAAGTTTTCCGAGAAAGCTGAACATGTTTTGCCAATCCCAAGTGATCCAAATGGTACCAGATGATGCCCCTTTCCAGCCAGTGGATATGACTTCATTTTAAGGGAGGGTTTGCCACATTTGGTAATACTTCCTGCAGCTTCAGTCTAAACACAAGCAGTGACACTCTTTCTGACCTTTAAGGTTGGAATTGCAAATTGTGTACATTTTTCTGGCCGTGTTTGTGCCTGAGCTGACGCATGCATGTCTTCACCGTTCCTCTGTTTATCTTACACATTATGTATATGCTGCGTCTGGTTGGGTAGCATCTTGACCTTTGACTATACCGATACATATCACGCCTTTCCGCCCACTTCTTTGTCACCAACTGGAGGAGAGGAAAAAAACAACAACTTTCTGTCTGGGGTTTCCCACGTGTGTGTGTGTGTGTTTACAGGAACAGCTTGCTGTGCCACATCTCCAGCAGGCATGGCTTTAAACTGGCATTCCTTCTGGGAAAGGATTTTGTCAGGAAAGCTCGCCGCTGTGCCAACAGCATCGTCTGCTCCCACTAATTGAACCCAATTAGGTCGTATTATTTGGGATTTTGACATCATGTTCGTCTTTTAATCGGGGTGGTTTGATGAGTCAGAGACGCGGTACAATGCAGTAAAACTGTCAAAACAGAGCAAACAAATGGTTCCTTGCTGCAGGAATTATGTTGAAAGCTAATGATAATCAGCGTGCGTGTGTGTGTGTGTGTTGCAATGGGCTCAACAGTGTGGAAAAACAAAATCCCATTAATTTTCTCTATAGCAGATTTGATTATTAGCAATAATGTCATAACCATCTAAGGTAAACTTACCACAAGCTACCCGAGTGTAAAAAACAACGGTATATGCTCCTATAGGAGAAACAAGTTCGAATGATATCAACCTCATTTTAAGAAAAAACTACATTTATTCACGATTTCGGAGAAAAAAACTACACTACCCACGATCATAGAGTGTCACAAGATGTCTCTGATTGGTTGAGCTTGTTGCTACAACAGTAATGTTCCCCGCCCCTCAGCGCTGTGTGCGAACAAATACGTTTCGCTAGCAGGCTAGTCAGCTCACGTGAGGTGTTTCATGGGAAACTGTAGTTCTGGAACCAGAGCCGCTGAAAAAGTGAGCTCTATGATGTCAGAGTGTTGCGTTTCCTTGGCTTGGGGTGACAGTACGTAAAATGCACAGTGAAACCTTCCTGCAGCTGCGTGACTTTTGAATATACTTCAACAGTTAAAAGGGTCTAATCTGATAACAACTGATTGCAGTGTGTTTTACTTACGTACTAACTGTTTTATAAAGTGCTAATAAATAAATAGAGGTCAAAGCCTGAGCTTGACCGAGTGCTCTACAGGAGGTGGCATTTGATCGATACTAACTGCTGAACCAATCTGTGTATTCAGGCATGCATGTGTCGTATTTCTACGTGCGCACACATCTGCACATGTACAAGCGTCCGAGTGGAGATGCATCATCCTCTCAGCCGTGCAACAAGACGAACGCGGCCCCAGCAGAAATTATTTTTACTCCCCCCCCCCATCTTTCTCTCCCTCGTCTGCTCTCCGCTCCCCGCCTTATAAAAATAGATGAAAGCTTGTAACAATGGAAGAAGAGGGTTTATCCCCCCTCCCCCCCCACCACCACCACCACCCCAGCGCCTGTTCCCTCTCCCCCCTCCCTTCCCTCTCTTTGAGGACATATGTGTCTCATATGGACGCAGGGTGCAATGAGAGGGAAGAGAGGGGGTGAGTAAAATGAAAAGCTAACACGGTTTATAAAAGTAGAGCGATGCAAGAGGTCTCTGTTTGGCGCAGGCTCTGACCTTTGCCCTGCCGAGGGGGGTGGGGGGGGGCCAGTTTATGAGATCCAACACATATCTCCAAACAGAGAGACACAAAAGCCTCCTGTTGCAGCTGTATGCATGCGTGCACACTGCTTTCACCTGCGAGGGACAATATCCTCCTTAGTTCTCCCTAGCTGAGGAATTTCATTATTTCCTCTCTTTTTGTGTCCATGCTTGAGTTCTTGGACACAATCATCCAGGGTCACGTGTGCATTAGTGGGGGAACAAGAAAAATCCCCTCCTGAAGCAGATGTGATTTATATTATTTCCGATTTCAGTAGCGAAAAAGAAAAAAAAAAGAAGCGCGAGATGCTCATTATTTTTTCTTACCCTGAACAATTCTTCTGCCGTTCTCTTAGAAGTCTTCAGAGAACAGAGGGTTTTGTGTTTTGTGTTTTTTTTTAAGTCGGAGCCGTCGGAGAGTACTCTGAATGACTTTAATGCATCTTATAAGAGACGTTTCTATTCTTTTTTTTCTTTTTCTTTTTTACTCGTCCATTTAGTCCATCGAACCGGTTTCCCTGGCGACTGCCCGGCACGGAACCCACATAACGGTCAGCATTAGCGCCATACATGTTTTATGAGGGCCGAAAGCTCAGCCTACTTAACACAAACACTCGCTGAACCATTCACACAGCCGTGAAATTGGTGTGTGTCTGTGTGTTGTGTGTGTGCATTACGAGGAGGAAATTGTGTGTGTAGCCCTTGTAGGAATATGTCTGTGTGTGTGTGCTAATATTTGCACTCTCCCTGCTTCTCTCCTGTGAGTGGAGGCTACTTGCTTATGCATTGATGACCCATTTAAGAGCTTTTTGCTATTGTGCACTCTTTTTATCTCACAATGACAACAATGCATACAAATAGAACCTGCCGGAAGACGTCCATTTTTCACAATCTAATACCTTCTCTTTCAAAAATTACTTATTACCTTTCCTCTGGATCATCCTTTTTTTCCCAAGTAGGAAAAAAATCCTAACACCTTTCTAACATTAAATACATTGTTTCAAAGACACGCCATGCCATTACCCGAACCCCTCAGCTCCTTTACTCAAATGAATATAAGCTCGAACTAATAGAATGTCAACTTGAGCCTATACCTTGACAAATTTCACCTGAGATTTTTTAAACATTGCCCCGCTCTTCTTTGTTTTTGTAATATCTTTGCACCTGGTCTTGAAGGTGAGAAAGACTGCATCCCATCCAAACATACGTATATCCCGCCTTTTCCACAGGTGTGGATGTTTTTTCTCTTTGCCTTTCTCACCTTAAGGTCACAAAACAAGAGAGAGAAATGAACCCCGCTTTTCCTTTGTGTAGCATTCAGTGTAAAGCAGCTGTCTTTTCAGGCCTTTAAATGCAGCAATCACCCCACAAAGCTTCGCCTCAGTGATACACATCGCTCACGACTGCAGGCCAAAACTTCCTGTGAGGGATGAGGAAAGCCAAAGTGGCAGTCAAAAGCGTCCATTTAAAACACAATAGAGAAAGCCAAAGGATATCAGCAGTCACAATCAAAGCAAAGTAACATGACACTGCAACCAAACAATGGAGTTAAATGTGGTCTGGACTTAATGAGGGAAAGACAGGTGAGTTGTTTTTCTTTCCCTGGGGTTTTTTTAACAAAAAGATTAACCCTTTCAACACACGTAATAGGGGCACACCTGTTTTCGCACATTTGAGGCAAAGCCCAAGACTCTTTGTCTGTTTCCTGCTCTTTTGTTTGCAAGTCCCCACCTGCAGACTAATGGCTACCTTG
This sequence comes from Symphodus melops, assembly GCF_947650265.1. Taxonomy (NCBI): domain Eukaryota; kingdom Metazoa; phylum Chordata; class Actinopteri; order Labriformes; family Labridae; genus Symphodus; species Symphodus melops. The sequence goes on along the minus strand of NC_136710.1, from coordinate 11,488,596 downwards.
CAGGCTAAAACAATAGCATTTATCTTGTCTGTAGCTCAAGCTTAGCCCCAGGCAGTCACTTTAGCAGGGGTTGTGGAACTAGTCACAAAAGTGCCTCCACAGGGCGAATAGGATTAGATTTAAGAGGAGGGGAAACTAATGAGCGATGGTCAACAACCGCTAAGAGCTGCAGTTGTTTAAAAGTTGAGGACCTTCTCCTTCACTTCCTTGTTTCTCCTCTTTTTTTAAATTTTCTTTCGTGACTTCTTTTTTTTTTTTGTACATTGTCAGAGCATCAAACAACCCTTCAAATCTGATCAGGCACAAGGAGAGAAAAAGAGAAAAGAAAGCAGGAAGAGACTGACATGATGACAAAAGACGCCCCCTGCATGCGCCCCCGCCACCGATGGACTGTCAAAACAGAGCATCCTAATCCACATGATGTGCATGCGAGTCCACTCACAATGCCCCGCAAAATGTGCAGAATTCAAACACATGTAAAAATCTCTCCCTATCTCTTTAAATAAATGCCCTGAGATCAGCTATTGGCAGCCTCGGCAAATGCTGCATCGCCTGCAACTCAACTGCGAGAGAAATGGGCTTGTGCAATTGTCGGAGGGATGCTTCTGGGAAGAGGCTTACCTCTGGCAAATCAAGAGCTTGTATACATAGGCAAGAAAGGGATCCTTTGTACTGCAGGGGAGCTAGTGAATACTGCATCTGAAAAACTGGGAAAAAAATGTCTGTTTGGACTGTTTTAAAATAAACACCAGTCTCTTTGGTTGAACAAGGCTACTGTATCCTTCACTGCATGAGCACAGAGGGCTGTAGGATGCAGAGAGGCACCGTTTAGCCTGCCTCCCACACACAATGTAAGGCTCGGATTTGAAAATCTTCTGGAAGTGACAGATTGGGTTCACACACTGCGCAGAGAAACAAGTTACAGTCATTATCCAGTTATAGCTGTTATGAGGAAGTCGTTCTCAAACTGCTCTTTAGTTGTCTCATAGCGGGACTGCCACACACACACACACACACACACACACACACACACAAATCTGGGGGTGTGAAGTTAATCAGAAGTGAGTTTAGCTGACCTTTGGATCCAGCTCTTCTTCTCTGCTTGAGGCTAACTGCTTGAAGCTGCATTAGCTACTGCCAACATATCATACACCAATATCACAGCTAAAATACACTCACTGGAAAGTTGCACTCTGTGGGTATATAAATAAATGTATCCAGAATGCTGCACTAAGATGCACACCTTTTGAGAGTGTGAAGTTAAACAGAGGTGACCTAAACTTGTTGGAATCCATGCTCCTCTTGCTTTAGCCGCTTATTAGCAACTGCTAGCATAGCATGTCTTCAGGAGCACTTTTCTGTGAGTAAATAGGTCCTTGATTGTTAACTTCAAATAAGTTCCTATAATCAGGGGCTGTGGATTTAGTCAGAACCTTTCGCTTATATCAGCCGCTGATTAGCATTTTGTAGCATCATTTACCACTGTAACCATATCACACCCTAATCTCTGAATGTATTCTCTTGGTTCTGTTACATTGTGTGTAAATAGGTGTTAAGTTTTGTCACAAGAAGACTGCCAAACACACATGAACGCAAGAAGACATTTAGCTAACCCCAGGCCACTTTTGACCGTTGCTTGAAGCTACCACAAGGCATCATCAGGCCCTAACTTTACAGACAAATCTCTGAAGACATCTGTTGTTGGTTGAAATACATTGTAAATAAATGTGTTACAGGTTTTGGCAGTCAAATCAGTGCGGTCATAAGTACACACAATCAGACGATCTGAGAAGTTCAACCAGATGTAGTGAAAGTGACCTCTGTAGCTAACGCCTCATCTCTGCTTGAGGCTAGCTGGTTTTCGCAACGTAAAATACAACATGAAAAACCCACTCCAAAAAAAATAACAAAACACTTTGTTGGAATTTTACAAGAATTTGAGACTTATAGAGCTCGGTGGAATCAGGTGGACTAGTTTGATTTTCACTGACAGTAAGAAAGGAGATAGAGGGAGATGAATGATGGTTCCATCACCCCACATTGGGAATCTGAAGTCATGCCAGGGCAGCATAAATCATCTTAATCCCTGAGCGATTGCAGCCGGCGCAAGGACACACACATTCACACACACTGATTTGCATATATACACAGATATACGTATAAACACACACACACACACACACATACACTTCACCTTGTTCCTGAGCATCCCAAATCAAAAGTTGAATCACTCATCTATATTAAAAAAAAAGGAAGAGGCTGGTTTTAATAGCTCAGCAAGGTTTAATCTTAATCAAAAGCAACAACAGATTATCAGCAGCAAGAACAGATGGTTTCGGAGTGAAAATTAAATTTTTCCAGACATTTCTTGATTATATGTCCTTTTTTTTTCTCCGGCCCTCCCTCCTTGCTGTTATTATGATTATTACTACCCCTGCTTTTGCTGATTTCATTTTGGTCTTAAACGCGCATTATCTGGGCTTAAGATTTGCTGACCAATTCCACATAACTGCTCCAGTCGTAACCCTTCAATAGCGTCAAAAATCTTAATCTACCTCGAAACATACATGCAGTAATCCCACCCACCCACCCCCCCTCTTCTACTCTTGAAAAGACCATAGCTGTCAACACTCATGTGCTCTGGTTGAACTCTGCGTGAGGACAAAGCAATTTGTTTCCAAAGCATCAGAGGAGAAGCAAGCGAGGAGAGGGGGGGAGGGGGGGGGGGGGTCTTTTTGAGAAGGCTGCAGAAGGGGTGAAAGTGTGTACAGTGTATAAACAGACTTTTGCAGAGAGAGACTGCGAGAATAAAGACAGCGAGTTCCCCTTTATTGTGCTTTTGGGCTTTGATAGAAAGCCTTCAAGCCAAAGAGTTTATCCGCTGACAAAGGTGATGATGGGAGAGAGGAGGGAGCGAGAGACAGAGAGAGCGAATGTGGGAGTTCGGAGACACAATTGTGTTCTGTTGCAAGGTGTTATGCAACCCGAGCAGACTCTCCTCCTTTTTCTTGTGATTAATTGTGCATGTATGTGTGTGCAGTCTGTGTGTGCGTCCTTAGACTCAGGCGGGATATTGTGCCGGTTTAATCTGAAGGGCTGATGATATGAAAAGGGCAAAAAAATAATGAGAAACAAAGAATGCACAGTAAAGACCCAGAGAGCACTTTGTGTCTGATGGAATGCAATTTTTCTCTGCGGCGATACTCAAGAAATCAATTGAATTCTTTGGCTAAATTGTGCTTTAAATACATTGTGTTTGAGATTAATTGAGGGAGCATGACCAGGCTAATTCTGTATACATTAGACATTGGACTCAACCTGCAGATGAAGAATGTTGAAAACAAAGTTAACCGTGATACGTCTGGTGCAGAAATAGGCCAAAAAAAAAAATACAGCAGTTCCCGCAATTGCTAGCATGAAATCACTTGTTTATGTTGTAGTGAAAATGAGGCCACAGACTAATGTGTTCCCTTGAAGAAAAAAAGGCAGCAGGAATGCAAGAATAATCCAACACGAGCTGTTTCAAATCAGGCAAAAGGTAAATATTCACAGCCCACTCAGTGGCACCAAGGCTTGGATTTTTGAGTGTGATGTGTGTGTGTGTGTGTGTGTGTTTATGCGTGTTCGGACTGTAAAGGTCCACTGGACAGGGCTCTCTTTACTCACACTGACAGGCAGAAGGCTGTAAAATTGCACCATATTTCCTCTCAAGTCTCTTCTGATACCGAGAAGCAATGTTTTCACAGCTGCCTCACTTTCGCTCTTCTGCAGTTTTCCCACTGTGTGTGTGTGTGTGTGTGTGTGTGTGTCTGTCTGCTTGCTTTGAGTGTGTGTTAACATTCTCGTATTTTCTTATTTTTATCCAACGTAAGCAGAAATGAAAGACAAAAAGTAGGTGCCAACTGTTTTAGGTGAAGAGCGACAGAGAACATAGTCCTTTTCAATGTTCCACAAACTCCTCCATGTTTTGCCCCGTGTAGTCCCCCGTCCCCCCCCCGCCCCCCCCCCATCAGACCTCTCGTTGTAATCATCTGTTTATGCAAAACCCTCAATAAGATTCCCAGAGTAATCAGCTCAACTCCCTGGGAAATGTTGCTTTTGGGTGCTTGTTTAATTGAAAAATACCATGCTCACGACTCGATAACCATCCACAGCTTGTGAAACATGGACGCAGCCTCCTCTGCATCCAATTTGAATCCAGTCATCTATGATGACAGCACCGCGTCGACAGGAAGGAGTGTGTGTGTGTGTGTGTGGGGGGGGGGGGGGGGGGGGGGGGGTACTGCGGCTAATAATAGCAATGTAACTCTGACGATCTCCGGTAGCAATGTTGTGTTACCAAGATAGATGTTCAGCAATGTAAAAAAATAAAAAGTTTCAGAATATTGAGACGAATGCTTATATAAGACCATATGGATGATCCAATTGAGTCAGCAGCAAGTATATAAACACTGGAGGAGGACTCTTGCACCCAATAAAAAAGTGGAAGTTTGAGGTTCTTCTCATATTGGGATACATGAAGACATAACTTTACTTTTTAAGTCAATTAACTAATTGAAACTGCATTTCTTAGGATAGCTAACTTTGGTTTAAATCATCATGATAATAACTTACATGACTGACTAAGCCATGTCTGAGAAACGTTTACTTGTTGTGTGCTTTGATTTTGTAGTTTGACCCGTGTCCCATCTGTTAACATGGAGGCAGACTTTTAGGGCTTTCACACTTGAAGAAAAACTGCAGCAGCTGTATGAGTGAACTGAATCAGGCAAATTCTTCCACAACTAGATATCATCCGAAGATTTTACCTCGAGCCAATGGGAGTCGTTTATTTTTTTTACTTCACTTCTTGTCTCAGAAGAGACCCCCTCCCCGCTCCCCGCTCCCCCCCTCCCCCATACAGTTTGACAGCGAGTATCTGATGATGTAGATAGTTTCAGGAGTGCAGGATACAAAACGGGCTTTTCCTACCTGTACTGCAGTTGGTCAATAGGGGAAGCTCTGAATGTTGTGGCTTTACTCTCAGGCAGCTCTGACATGTTGTCCATCTGTTTATACAATCTATCTGCCTCCATTCCATGCCAAGAAAAATAAGGACATTTTAATGGTTTGAAAAGAGAGTGCCTTGAAGTTCTTCTTGTTATGTATACATAAGTGAGGGTTAACATGTATAAACTTAACCTTAGGAAGTTATTATTGTTCCCTTTATCTTTCTGCTTAAGAACACTAAAAACATAGAAACAAACTGCTAATACTTTGAATTTGTTTTCCCCTTCCTTCCTTTTGACTTGACTCCCAACTTCTGCTTCGTTTCCTGTTTGGAAATACACAGGCAGATGTGTGTTCCGTTGCTTGAGTTGCTCAGCAGCCAATGCACCCCATGTTCCAGCAGCTAGTACGAAATATCGATCTGGATGTAGCAGACAACCTTGGCAGTCGGAGGGCAAAGGAGGTATTTGTGGTGTACATTGCTTGACCTAAAGTTGTCTCATCCCGTATGAATAGAACAGCTTCCTAACAAAAATTATTAAGGATGCATTGTGTTTCTCCAGCCAGAGCGAAACACACACAGTCGTCCTGAAGTAGATGTTTGTGAGCTTGTTAATTGTGTTTCCCTTTTGAGATTGAGGACGGTTGATTCTGCAGGCGAGAGCCTTTGCACCTGCTCACAACCGCTGATGCCGCAAATGAAAATCAAAAGGGAGTACCGGTAGCTGTGAGAGCCCTTCTCTAATAATAGAAGTTCTGGTCTGGGAGCATGATAGAGTGTGAAAAGAGGTGTTTGCATAATGGGAAAGGGAGTGTGTCATTGACTGTCTGCAACCCAGGGAAGAAATAAACTATTTTGTGTCACTCTATTTTTCCCTCCATTTTCTTTACAATTTACAAACGCACTCACATGCACTTTATCGCACTTGGCTCGACTGTCAAGCCATACGCTGTGACACCGGCAGCAGGGCACAAAGCCACTGAGTGACTGCTGGGAGTCTAAAGGGCTTAGAACCCAGAGTGTGTAAATGTCAACCTTTTCTGAATATGTTTCTTACTTTGGCTGTCAACTTGGCCTTACTCACCTCATGTAAGGCTAGTGGATTAACACTCAACTGTCAGAGTCTTCTGACCCCTGCTAAGCTGTGGCTTTCTTGCTTGGTTTTGCCAAATTTTATTGTTTTTCTTGTTGTTGTTGTTTTTTTTTTTTTAATAAATTCAACTGTAATTCATATTGCAGAGAATGAGGACAACAATCCCAGTTTGGAGACAGGAGGGGAGGGTGGAGCTGAGGGATGAAGGAGGTGCGTCTGAAGAGCGCATTGTTTTGTTCTGAAAATCTTCTCTGGAAGTCACATACTAAGTGTTTAACAGTTTGAATACAGTGACTAAAACTGATCTGTTGAAGTCACTGAACTAAGTTTATATCTTTAGCTAATTTTCAACTCTGTCCCTATAGTTGGAATTTGGACAGCTCCATTTGGATCTGGTGTTAGCTGGTTATTTGTTCCAAAGAGGACAGACATTTCTAAGAAGCTGATTATCCGTTTATAGTTCTACTATGTTATGTGTTAAAGGGGACATATGATACCCTTTTTATACCTTTTCAAACAGTCCCCTGTGCTCTAAATGAAACATCTGTGCTGTGCTTTGGTCCAAATATGACATGAATCAAGCACCAGAGGACGTTTGTGACTCTGTAGAAACCAGCTCTCTCAGAACACTCCATTTTGGTGTGTGTCTCTTTAAATGTAGTGAGACCCCCCTCAGTTTTCCCGGTAGACATCTCTCCTCTGTAGAGAGAATAAAAATGGCAGACCTGCGCAAAAGTTTAGCTCTCGGCTGGAGGTGGAGATACCAGGGGAGGGGAGGGGATTTTCTTACCAGAATCCAACTTGTGATGTCACAAACTGAATGGATTTATTTCAAATTTGGTGGGTAGATAAACACTCAGGTTAGCCAAATAAATGTTCAAAAACAATGTAAAAGAGGATTTTTCATAATATGTCCCCTTTAATGTTACCATTTAAGATGGTCCTTAGCATGCCAATTAGCATGCTCACTGAAATGAAAAACATGTAAAACATCAGATTTTTACCTTCCTAAACAGTGGGAATAGTGATTAAATACTGTATGTTCAAAATGTACATTTTGAACTTGTTCCTTTAAATTACGTTTCATTAGAAGGCGCCTGGTGGTTACATCACTGATGTATCAATGTTGAGTTTAAAGAGAGCAGCAGTTTGTGCATCACTGACAGGGTGGTGATATACTGACTGTGAAGCAAGTGCTGTCTGACAGCAAATGTCCCCCCCCCCCCATGTTTACAGTCATAAATGGATTATGGTCCATGGGCAGCTTCATGTTAGCCTGCACACATGTTTGCTTCAGGGTTCAAATGCTTCTTCAGTGATGAGAAAGAGAGCACAATTCTAGCACCTTTCACGAGTGCCTCTGTAGCCTCTGGTTGGTGTCGCTAATCACGTTAGCATCGATCATGTGGGGGGCGGGGGGTGGGGGGGTGGGCTTTGACCTTGCTGCATTACATTCACTCTGAACTCAGACTAAGCTGCACTGTAGCAAAAGCCAAGCTGTACTTCTGACAGAGCAGTTAAAGGCACAAGGCTAAAAATGTCAAGTTAATAAAGAAGCGCTAATATGTGGAAACTGAGCAGGAGCTATCATTCAACAGACTGTTGGCGCAATAGACTGTGGTTGTGACCACAAGCTTACATGTTTTGTCCCTTGTGTCAGAGTGATGCGTGTGGGCTGCTGACGCAGATACCCCCCTTGTAATGCGTTAATATGCATTAGAATTAAGCTCATGCCTCTGAAATGAAAACACCGGAATTAGCCGTCAAAATGAAGAGAAGTCGGAAAGAATGGATGGGGTGCAGAGGGGATGTGTGGGTGGGGGCGGGATTGGTAATATCATGAATGTAATGTTTCTTTTCATAAAGTCGGGGATGAGGTCGCCACAAATGATTCCCCTCGACGTAAGTCCGGGAAATGAAGCTTGCTCTTTTCAACGGGGATAATTAGCTGGGCTGACAGTCGATCCCCATTTGTGACACTGGATTTTTTTTTCTTCCCCCCTCTCTCTAGTTTGGGACTATAATCCCTCCTTTGAGGATATGCAAGTGACAGAAGTAGTTTTTGTCCTTCACGAATATTCAAGTAATTAGATAGGGTACAATAATACCCATCAACTCCTTGTAATTAGCAAGCATTTGAGATGATGCGAAAGAAACGGAGAGCCCTTTTGACCTCGACTTGGGCTGAGCAGTGATACGTTTTGTGTCTTGCGGTGTATTCGCATGTGTCCGGGTTTCGATATGCACCAGGGAGTCAAGTTAGGATGAGTAAGCAGTGTGCCTCCACTCACCACAGCACAAAGTGTACCTGCGCCACCCATTCTCCACGCTGCAAACTCAGCACTAATGCAGGCGCACACACACTCATGAAGAACAATAGTGTGTGAGGCTTGTAAGCCTGTGTGTGCCTTTGAAAACTTCTCATCGCGTCTGTTGTTGTTTTCAGCTGCCAACTTGTTGTTGACTGTCTGTGTCCAGCGATGGTTATCACAGCTGATGATGCCCTTCCCTGTCAGGCCGTGACCCTTTACTCCCACTGAATTATCGTCTGTCGGAGACAGAGAGGGGAAAAAGATGGGAGGCAGGGAGGTATTGAGAAACAAGGGACAGAGGGAAGACTTGGCTGAGTGCCTCCGAGGTGTTTAATTGTCTTCATTGATGACCGCCCCACCTGCTCACTTGACATACATTTCCAAGCCAACACATGTCACGCATAAACAAATCAATCATGTGCTACTGGTGAGATTTATAGGTACCAAGCAAGCAAGGGCAGGATTTCATTTGTTTGTAGGTTTCGCTGGGATGGCTGCAAGCAACCACAGACTACCAACCAATACTTCACCATACTTTCTGGTAAATTTCAAGTCATACCTTTCCGACACATCGGCAAACAAAATCTCTTTAGTATCTTGATCTGCACAACTTACATTTAGTCATGTTTAGTTGCAGAGTGAATGCAGATCAGAAACCTTCAGCAACAAGGTCTCCTGAGCCCCTTTCACACATGCACCTCCCTCGTGAAAATATTCTGAATTGTCCAGGTGAGCTTCATGTATGAATGCAATCGGCTAGATGTTTCAACCCAACTTTGCAGGTGCTTTTTCCTGCCAACCCCAAGGTAAAAAAAATAGTCAGCATTTCACCAGCCAAAAGTTGTAGGAAATTTTACCACAAGCGAGAGGGCGGGGTTGAAGACGTTTAAATTATACTATGAAATGCCAGTGGGATGATCATGCACATACTGTAATGAGGCTGTGACTCCTGCAGTCTTCTTTGTACACCATGCAATACTTCCTGAGATCCCCCCCCCTCCCCTTTCAGCTGTCTGGTAAAACAAATCCTGCTGTAAAGCGCATGTGTGAAAGCAGTCCAGCTGAAGAACAAGTCATATCAAAGCCTGTTCCTCTTTTCTTTTTCAGAGAGTTCAGTTCAATTCTGACAGAGAGAAGAAAAGTTTCAATTAGAAAGAATTGGAAGCATGCTGTCTGAGTGACAGACAGTGACTCAGACAGCCCCCCCCCCCCCCCACACACACACACACACACACACCTCCTGCTCTTCTTCTCTCTTCATTGCAGACAATAGTTTGAAAAGGTCAGCGCTGTCGGCAGGCTATATTTGAGGGCGTTTGAAAACCTATTTAAGACTGGTTTAACTTCAAATGTGATGACCTCGTGCTACGGCTGTATGTTTCCCTGTACTGTTTGTCCCATCTGTGCGTCGTCTTTCATAACCTGCTTCACTCATTTCTACATCTTTGTGAGAAAACTCCCTTACAACGATTAAGCGTGCTGAACTCCTTGCATGAATTTTGAATACGTCTGTTGTTGACATAAAGCATATGATTGTTCGGTCTGTATCGTAGGTTTATTAAACTATCTTGCTGCTTTCAAAGACTCAGGACTCTCCTTTTGCTGAAATATCAAGAGAGGCTTTGGTATTCTGTTAGCGATCAAGGTTTCTTGCTGCCGTTCTACTACAGTGGCCAGATCTGCAAGGCCTCTGCATGTGTTAAAAGATGTGTTTTGCTCCAGTGAAGGGCTGAATTCAAGCCCTTGACACACAGAGGTATCCGCAAAGATCAACCGCAACTTGGGATGTTTTGAAATCCTGTCAATTTGGATAGGGCATGTAAGACGAAGAGCTTGTCGAATTGCAATAGAAGCCTCGCAGTGCATGGCTGCTTCATCTTGTGAGACATTTCATCGTGGCGGAGGAGCCATATTTGCTTCTGTGTGGACATCTTGGAAGATGCGATGACAGAGAATTTGCATAGACGCGATTGCAAGGCACCGGATTGGACCCTTTCTGTTTATATGTCATAGCAAGGTATGACACTAATCGTTTAAGACCAGGATGCAGATGCCAAAGGGATGAATAAAGAGCCATGAAGGGGGGAGTGTGTGTGTGTGTGTGTGTGTGTGGGGTCATGGGTTGGGTGTAATGGAAGGGAAAGAGTCAAAGAGCGAGAGTCGTAAAAAGGCCGGGAGGTATGCTGCTGGCCAAAGTAGGCCATTTCTGTGTATGCGTGTGTGTGTGTGTGTGTTTGCGGGGGCTTTGGTAAATAGATGTCAGGCCCTATCATCCTTGCCAGTGTAACGAGCCATGGCACTCTCACTAGGTGAGGCCATGGGGGCACACAGGTTAGTATCTGTTACAGTGGCACACCAACACACCAGCCCTGAAATGTGATGTGGCGAAACCTTTCTCTTCCACAGTAGTTACTTCCCCCCCCCCCCAAATCCCCTTCCTCTTCGCAGCCATGCTTCGAAGGTCAGGACAACTACACCGATTCGGCATCTGGTTCTGAATCTCGACTTTACCTCCAAAAAAAGAAAAGAAAAAGGAAAAAAAAAAACAGAACTCCCTCATTTGTTTCCGTTTTTGTCTTGTAACCTCGAGCCCACTGGGTATGATTAAGCACAAGTAAGAACATGTCCTCTCGAAGCGCAAACAGCCTTTTAAAAAAGTAAACGAGCGCCGCCGATGCTTCACAGTCAGTCGGAATTCGCGTGTGCGTGTTTGTGTGTGGAGGACACTGCAAATGTCCTGCCCCACTTCTCTCTCCTCATTTCTTGGTGAGAGTACAGAGGGACTCTCTGCTGTCCGTCCCTGTCTTTAAATAGCCCTTCCCTTGGGGTGCTGTTGGACCCATGCAAAGTCAACCCTCCTCACCCACCCACATCCTTACAGCCCATTTACCCTTCACAACTCAGGAGACACTCTTTCAAAGTATCAGCTGTGTTAAACACTACGAATTCGATATCTTGGGTTGGTCAAATGTACACTGAAAACCTGCTATCAGAGCAAGATTTTCCTCGACAACATATCCCTTCCCCTTGTCTCCCAGCCATTCTGCTTGTCCATCAAATCCTTCCGCCACTCAATCCCCAAGCCCCTATTCCCTATGCCCCCTTTCCTTTTCTTTTTTTTTTTTTGTTTTGTTTCGCCCTCTCCCCTCCTCACTGTTTCCATCCACTCTCTCGTTACAGCACATCCAATTTGCAGGGAGAGAGTACGAGAGGGACGATATGAATCTTATCTCTCGGCCGCTTTAATTATTCCATCTTCAAGGTGCGTTCCTTTTTTGAGGGGGCCGGGGTTATTAAATAGTGTCCATTTTAATCAAGGCGTGCTCTCACCCCAAATTGGGCAAGTAATTAAAGGTGGAATAATAAAATTGAATTGGAGAGTCTTCTTCATTTATTCTGCGTTTGGTTCAATTTGCGGGTGCCGGTCGGTCCTCACAGACAGGCAGGATTCTCAAGAGACCAGACTGGATTAGTTTCTGAAGGGTCTTTTTTTTTTTTTCTTCTCCCATACGTCCAGTCGTCTCATGCACCTTCTTTTCCTCAAACTCCACTCCTTCCTTCTGTCTGTGTTTTAAGACAAATGGGCCAGTAATGATACCCTTTCATCGCCTTCCTTCCTTCTGGTCTGTTCTCTTCTCCATAGTGTCCCCAGTCTTCTTCTGCACTTTGTAATGACGCATTACCGTCTCTGTCTTTCAGGCGATAATTACCAGCAAAGTGAAGTAGACTGCAGTGCAGCAGCGTCACATACCACAAAGGCACCTTTTATGGGATTTGAGTTGTCCCTTTTATTGTGTACCTGTCATATGGTGCTCGTGCTCATTTGTGTAAATGTGTTTTGGTTTCCCTTGGCAACGATACAAATCACAGCGTCCAATAGATCTGTTGTGGTTGTTGTGTGCGACTGCGAGAATGAAAACAAGCTCGTAAATGAAATCTGTCTGTTGATTTCTGCCCATCAGGTACAACATGTGCTTGCTTTAGCCAACGACAGGTTGATCAGCCTCTTTGCTGCATACTGTAAAGCGAAAGAGAGCATCACATCAACTCATAATATACTCATTGACCTACTAACTGCCTCACAATTTGCACTGTATGAACTCGTATAGTCTCAAATGTCAATCCATTGTAAATGTATGTTGTGTTAGGGCGTTGTGGGAAATGGTTCAAGTCAATGAGAAGGATTGTTAAAGAGCAATATTGGAGGTTTCTTTGGTTATTTTGGGCGCCAAAAGTCCAAAATTACCAAAAGGTAATTTTCCCCAGACATAGTTTTTAAGATTTTGGTTGAAATTGTCTTTAGGTCCTGACAGTGATTAATAACTCATGTGCTCTGAAAAAGAAACCCAAAAATAATCTTCAACTGACGCAGTTGTAAACACGTAAAACCTTCGACTAATGTCGGCACTCGGTACACCTTTCATAAACCAATCAAGCCTCTTTACCCCATGCGTGCACAAGCCCACACTAAAAGCATGAGCTGTTTCTGGACCAGTGGTGCTAGTGCATGTAAGTGAGGGGCGTGGCTTTTCAAGGAGCATAGATTGGAGGGGGTGAAGATGGAGCACGGAGAGAATACTACTTTCAAAATCATGCTTTTTTTTCGAAAAATGACCTACCCTGCTTTTAAACCAAATAACCTTCAACCCAAGCTTAGACATCACTTCCTTCATTTTTTTTTTTTTTTTGCTGTGTTTTCTTAGTAGAACTTCACACTCGGTCACCTTGACTGTGCCCAATTTGAACTTTTCTTGTGTCGCTTCAGGCAACAATGTGGAAAATCTAAGGATCAAGGGGTTCTCGCTGCACGCGTGTCAGCCAAACTTTGAGTTAAAAAAAAAAGTCACCGTGTTAACAAACAGCACATCGTCCTGTAACATTCCACACCTCCCTCGCTCCAAAGGTGCGCACCTACTGAAGCATCACAACCATTATTTCCTTCTCCCCTTCACCTCCAGTAACTCTTTTTTTTTAGCTCCTGTTTCTTTTCTTTTTTTTACGCCCCAAGGTAACCGTGTGCCCTATCAACTGCACTCCAAACAAACAGCTTCTGGATCAGTGAGCCTCCCTGGGATACGCCTCGGGGAGAGGAGGCGGGAAAGGGGAAATAATAAAGGAGAGAATAAAAACGAGGGGATGAGGTGAGGAGAGGAATTTGCAGAAAATGACGAAAAAGGGATGTTAGGGAAGGGGAAGCAACAGAGGCGAGGAGGAAGGCTGGGGGTAGGGGAACTGGCATTTGAGGGTGTATAGCTTTGCATAGAACTGTGTGAGTGTGTGTGAATGGGTTTGTGTTTGTGAACATTTGTGTGATACGCTTGGGGGATTTGGCTGCAGTGAGCTCATTAGTCTACAGTGTGCTGTGTAGTTAATATCTCTCCCAGGTAAATACAATCTGCACAGCTTGGAGTGATGAGTAGTATAAACATGTACTCACGTAGAGGTCTTTGTGAGTTGTTTTCAAATTTCAAATTTTTAGTTTCTATTTGCATATTGGACTCATAGCTGAATGTGTATTAAAGGTCCCATATTCTTTGGCATATTTTATCAGGTCTCTTGTGCATGTCTAGGCACATCTATGTGCAAACGTTCAAAGTCCGCTTCTCCTACCTCCTCCTGTTAGCCGTAGCAATAGCCGCATGAAACATTCAGTCCCGAGCCTTCCTCGTTGAAAATGTGTGGCGTGACATCACAAGACAAAGACGTCACGGATCCAAGCCCATTGGCTCGTTGTAGCGAGCACGACCTCCCCTCGGACTGGCCGTAGCATTCCCAATATGGTAAAAGGGGTGGGACGTATCAAAGCCGAATGACTGACCAATTACAAGAGAGCAGATCGGCCAACCAATCAGATTAGACTTGGCACATATGAGCACCCTTTTTTTGGTCTTGTTTTTTTCTCTTCTGAGCGTTAGAACATGAAAACAGAGCGAACATTAGCGATTGGGATCGACTTATGTAGACACGTAAATTAGATATATGAGCCCTTAAATGGGCATAATATGAGACCTTTAAGTTAGCGGCATCATTTGTACATGCGTTGGTATTTGTCTGAGGAAAACAAGGAGAGGTTGGGTTTGTGTGTACGCGTGTGTTTTGGGGGTAGTTAGACATTTTTCCAAGCCTAAAAAAACACGGGTGACTTTCACTCTCACTCGTGCTCTATTTCTGTTGGCGTCTTGGCAGGGATAACGCAGAGCCTCTGTAAGCAGGTAATTAATGGGAGTGAGCTATAAGGATGGAGAGCGGAGGCAGGAGGGGCTGGTTCAGAGAATGGATGCAAAAGAAAAAAGGAGTGGAGTGGAGAGGAGAGATTTTAAAGTCTGTTGAGGAGAAAATAACGGCAACTCCCTCGACTTGACTTGACGTCGCGGATGTGAAATCAAAATGGCTGCCGTGGAGAAGTCTTTTATCCTCTGTGAATGTGCTGTTTGCTGAGTCACAGCTTAGCTCTTTAGCAACGCTTTTTGACTCATTTCACACATTTGAGTTTTTCCATCTGTTGAAAGCAGTGAAGAAAAGAATTGGGTCCAGTGGGAGAGGGAACCAGAAGGCATTGATTGATGTTTGTTAGTGATAAAGACGAATCCTCCACTGATAGCAGGAGCTCCTTCATGGTATTGCAGATGGCCGAGCAATTGACCCATGGTACAAACACAATGTTTAGGCGAGCTGCGCCACTGGAAGGACAAGCCATTTCAGCCTAATGATGCGACAAGCGTTCGCCGCCCGCATTGGGTCCAAGTTGGAAAACCCAGAGCTCACTTCTGTCCACGCTCTGGCATCATTAGCCGGCTAGTGTCCACTTCCTGAGTCAAGGGTCACGATGACAATTCGCCAGTACCATATTTAGGAACATTACCACCATCACTCACAGCAGTAATGAGGGAGCAGCAGATGGATGCCATTCTAGAAACCGCTTTTAATGACCGAACAGGGGATTGGGCTCCCATCTCCAATTGGACCCTGCAGACTCTCACTCTTAAAGGGCAACTGCCAGATAACTGAGCCAAAATGGAGGCAGGAGGGCTCATATCTACCCTTTTTCCTCTCTTTTTCCTTTTTAGCTCAGTCTTGCACTGGCGATTATGTTCTCCCTCGTGCTTGTGGCAAAACAGTAGATGAGGGGGAGAGCATTATCCTCGGTTTTTCTATTTCCTATTTCTGCGCAGGCTCAGAGAAGCCGGCTTTGGTTTTATCCAGTGTCGGCCATTCGGGAGTGCCTCACGTTGCCTTACCCAATCCCTTATTCCCCCACAATCCTCTGTTTGGTAAGTGAATGCTTGTGATGGCCAATCAATATTGGCAGATTACGAATGGGATTTAGCATTACAAAGGTGGTCCCACAACATTGTAATCCCCCACCCCCATTCCTCCCTCACACTTTTGTTAGAGACAGAAAATACAGCATATAAATAGCTTTTGTCAACATACACAAGCTTTAGAGCTCTTTTTTTTTTCTCTTTTTTTTTTTGCTTTTGTCTCTTCTCCACCACATGGCTCATTCATGCAGCCACGCTGTAGACTAATATTCCACGTTTTAATCACTGCAAAGAGAGACTGAGATTCAGAGAGAATATCAACATGAGGATATTTGTTCTACTTGCTCGCTATAGTGTGTTTTCAGCCAAACTTCACAACAGCCAGAAGGATACAAAATTGCTTTTTAGAAACTTCCTGTAAACCATAACGCTCCGGGGACGAACGAGTGCGATGGGTTGTACAGTAGCAGGGAAGGGAACAGAGTCAGGGTGCAATCGCCAAGCCTCACGAGGCTCTCCTGCGCTTACCTCATTTCCCCTGTTTGTAATTAGCCGTCTTTATTAGCAGTTAGCCCGCTGCAGATGAGGGCCTTTCAGGATATCCAGGGGACTGCTGAGCAACTGCTGCAACAGGATATCATCCAGTCTTCTTCTGGGTCCCAGAGGGCGAGCCAGGAAAACAGCTAAAGCAAACAGCCTCCCAGGTAGTGTCCTCATTAGCACATCATCGCCATTAACAGCATTAGCGCCAATGTTTTGATTGCTGTCATTATCATTAGCAGCTTGAGCAGCGCCGCTATACCAACCAGGAAGAGGTTGGCAGTGGGGTATGACAGGTGTTTTAAGCCCTTGTTGTCAGCGCAAAAATCAACAGGTTGTTATTTGTAAGAAAAGTAGCCAAGGCGTCCCTCTCGCTGTGCCATCCATTTATTTTACAAAGGACAAAGCTTGTACCTTCAAGATTCACAGTGAACCACAAAACCGGCGGAGTAAAATCTGACACCATGAAAGGACTTTTGTTTGTTGAGATAATTCAATGCCTTTTTTGAAAAAGAAAAACCAACAGTGTTAAGTAAAAATCCTCAAGCAGCATGTACCAGTCTCTTAACTGCTCTCGCCTTGTCCGTATCGTCTTGATTCATGAGGCCATCGAGCCTTGCCGCAGCAAATTGCTTTTTCTCCCATAATGCCCTGCTGTTAACTGTACGGCAATGTGGTCAGCGAAATCACATGCAGCCCTGATGTTCAAATATATCTAACGAGATTCAGGCTGCACGTGTTTCTGGCTTACCTCTCTCTCTCTCTCTCTCTCTCTCTCTCTCTCTCTCTCTCTGTCTCTCTCGCTCTCCGTCCTCGGTCTTGAGTTTTAAATCTCAACTAAAACAATGTGTCTTCTAAACAATTATCTGTTGGCAACCATTACAGAATGAACATAAAGACACAAGCACCCTCTTGTAAAAGAAGGATTACAGTTTGTTCCAATGGAGGACGAACGAGCGTAGAGTGTCTGGTGGAGGTAAAGGCAGAGTGGATTGAAAGTGTTGGAGGGAGGGAAGAGGAGACATTTGGGTGGATGGGATGCCTGCTGCAGCACAGAGGATTTGTATCACTTTCAGATTTTGGCCTCCCTGAAGTACGCGTTCCAGGACTGTAATGATTGACAGCTTTGGTATCAGCGAGGGAGTGTGCGCACACTGGGGAGCGGCGTGCTCGCACACATGTGCCGGCTTGCATTCCCCTGCTAATGCCGCGTTGTTGCTGACCCTGATGTGCTGTGTCCACGGTTGGTCAGAGACGTGAGAAGATGACAGAGAGAGAAAGAGAGAGAGAGAGAGAGAGAGAGAGAGAGAGAGAGAGAGAGAGAGGGGATAAAGAGAAAGAATAGTAAGGAAATAAGGAAAAGGAACTAAAACGTTCGAAGGGAAAACAGCCAGGTCTGTTACATGTTCCACCCTTCAGCCATTTGCACACAGAGGGACTCAAAGCGGAGAGAGACTTGCAGCAACAGAGAGAGCTGAGAAGTAAATCGGAAAGGGAATGATGTGCTGTGGTACCCAGCAGCAGCTCAAATGAGATCAACAGAGCAATCCAGACATACAAGCAGTGTGAGATGGATCTTAGAGAGGAGCATTTGGAATAAAAGCACAAGCAAACTGTAAAGGTGTCACATTACTTCAGCCAAAGGGCGCTTCAGTTTCACTCCCCCTCCCTCTTCTGTCTCCTTACGACATGTTAAATAATCACATACACAGTACGAGAAGTTCCTGTGGAATAGAAACAAGAGAGATAAAGGGGATGTGACACAGATGGAAACAATTCTCTCAGCTCGTCTCTGTCCTCCACTCTCATTTCAAATGGTCCTTTTGTCGCACGCCTTGGCACCTCCCATCCAGGGCCTATGATCAGGTGGTGGCTCGAACAAGGATTCGACACGGGGGGAAGGGGTGGGTGGGGGGGGGGATTAAACGCGCCACTGTCAGACTCCACACCCTGGCGCGTTAAATTACAGCTGCTTGCATGTGACATTAAGAAACCTGGCAGCGTTGGACACATCAACGGAACAGGGGGAAAGAGATTGGAGGAAGAGAGACGTCGTCTATGTATTGACTATCATTCTAGAATCAGAAAAGCGACCATAAAGTCGATAAATTAGTAGAACAATGATAGGGAATACGTGGGAATTCTTCATGGAAGGTCACCAAACACTGTCAGGAAGTTTGGAGTCTTTTTCGCTGTTTGTCTTTAGCACCATCTTTTACTGCTTACCCACCCCTTATGATATAATGGTTCCAATCTTGTCCCAGTTTTTGCCATTTGATTGACATGTAAAAGTGCTTGTTCTACACAGATATGCAAATCAAACTGAAATAAATAACAGGACAATACAATGACAGGTAAGTATACCCGTCAAATTAATCAAGTGACAACTCTGCGATGTTTGGATGCCCACATTTCCAAGCAGCTGTTTCTCTAAACAAGACAAGTGAAGAAACATGATATGCGAGTGCTTACCTGAGTTTAATTGTAGCCACGTCTTCTGAAGAGCACGTGTCGACATTTCTACAGTACACGCTGGTAGCTGTGGCTCTGAAAATAAGTATTGGCATCATCCCAGGATACCAACATCTTTACAGTCTAATCCTTCATTGAGGCCGTTGTCAAAGCCACGGGGGCAATATCGATTGTAATCTGAAAAGAGAAATCTATGGTTTTTACACACTCAATGGCTGACTCCCTGGTGCCTAACATTTGAGATGAATCACTCTCCCCTTAAGGCCCATTATTCAGCCATTATTGGCAAGTACTTGTGCTCACTTAATTGGACAACTTGTCTGCAACTGCCAACCCCCCTGGGCTGGCCAAGACAGAGCCTAAACCAATCAGCCTAATTGATCCCAGCAAGTAGTACAAGTCACCCCTCATGGTAGCTGATATTTGAATCGTTGTTGGAGAGTTTACATTTAGTTTGGGTTCAATAGTTGCTCGGAAGGCGGAGAGAAATGGCAAGTTTTAAATTAAGTTAACACCCACAGAAATCCAAACAGACTGTATTTACATATTTGGCAACTCACTCCCAAGGTACCAGCCCACCGAGAAGACGAGAAAACGAGTATAATTTAAAAAATATTGGAAAAACTTCAGCTTCAAACATATAAAACCAAATATGATCTACTCAGGAAATGAATTACTGCACTTGAAAGACAATTGGCAATGGAATTCTCAATCCCCAAGGAGAATCCAGGCCACCCAAGCTAAGGTATTTTTTCCTTGACCAGACAGACCTGTTCCTCCGAGGTGATTAAGTGTGCGTTCTGTCAGCAAACGTTGTTCCATGTCAGTAGCTTCCAAAGCTGGATTGTTTGGAGAATTACGATGTTCAGATGTGCTGCCAAAGACAGAGCTGTTATCTCCGACTTGTTACATTTTACGGGTAAGGAGAAAAAGAGCCCAGAGTCATGGGTTACATGGCTAGACAATGGGGGAGGGGACTAGGTTGGACACTTTACCCTGGAGTCAAACTTGGACTTCAACAGCTTTTTGTGTTTGCTGTTAAAGCGCTCACAAAGACTAGTGATGCTCTATTCATGGGGCCGAAAAAAGAGAAGAAAAGGCTTTGGCCTAAATAGAAATAAATAGCACAAGGAATGAAATGCATTAAGGCAAGGGTATTCAGATCAAATGAGCTCATCTTCTTTTGGACATGTAAGAGAGGTACAAGCAAACTGTTGTGCGATAAGGTTCTATCTAATGGGTACAGGGATAGAGGCAAGAGTCTGTCGCAAATGGGTTCAATCAGATGAACCAGAGTGCTAATGTTGTGCCTTTTGCATATACATCAGCAACAAAGTCAGAGAAAGGAAAAGAGGAGTAGAGAGAGAGAGAGAGAGAGAGAGAGAGAGAGAGAGAGAGAGAGAGAAAGATAGAGGAGCACTCAGCGGGCATTTTAAACACTTTGGTGTTAAGCAGACACATACTGATTCTGGTGCTATCACTCCAGCTGGAGCCAAAGACACATTTACATTCAGATGCTGATTAGAGACATAAAGAAGAATGTCGGGAAAATCTGTCAAGTTTGAGATTTCTAATCACACGCTGCCCTTTTCCGAGCGCACTTCTTCAAGCAGAGAAGGTTGTGATGGAGCCAAAGAGTACATTTGAGTTTGGGGAGTTTCTTTCTTTCTTTCTTTCTTTCTTTCTTTCTTTCTTTCTTTCTTTCTTTCTTTCTTCTCATCCCATCTAGAAACTCCCAAATATATGGGGGGTGAAAGAAAGAGACACAGAATGAAATAAATAACAGGGCGTAGAGGAGTTGGGCTTGTGTGTGGACGCCTGCTGTTAGGTCCTTCTGTCAGTGTGAAATATTGCTGATCCCACCACACTTCCAGTAGGGTGGTGCTTGTAATGATTCAGTCCTTGCGGGGGTTCAAAATGTCATCTGTGTCACCTACCTCTGAGTGTACCAGTGTCCTCTAAGTGCAGACTTCTACTGCCAGCTTATTAAAAAGATGAGGGTAAATGGAATCTATTGTTATTCAAGGAAGTACCTATTGATAATTGTATAGTTAACCAGCTAGTATACCCACATTGAAGGATGTATTTTTTAAATACTGAATTTCACCAGTAAACACAACCTCAAACTATGCTAATGCTATCGTTAGTATTAAGCTAATTTGAAGGTATAATACCCAAATTGACGGCTGTATTTCTTATCATAAATGCTGAATGGCACCAGAAAGTAACCAACCTGACTCTGCACTTCACTTCTGCTGAATCCCAACCTCTGTTTACTCTTCATTGATGTTGCCCCATACAAGCAAAAATGTTGACTTGGCAAACGCCAAATCACTATCTGACGAAAAATTGACCACATATCACATGTTAATTACCAGTCAGGGATCACAGTAATGCTTTGCCTTCCCAATGAGCGCCATTTCAAGTCTTTTCACCTGCACGCTTGACCTCCTCGCGCACCTCTTCCACTGCACCTCCTCTTCCTCCTCAAGCTAATCAATTACAAGCCCTGATGAGTGGAGACTCCCTGTCACCAGCTCCTCAGTCAATGGAAATCAATAAAAAACAATACCCATGTACATCCCTGAGACCAAAGCCCATTTGTTTTTCCTGTTTACCAGTGGCTGTGGCTTTTCTATCAAAATGCCATCAAAGGCAAGGGAAAAAGTCCAAGGATATGTCGAGGGAAGGGAGCTTGAAGACATGTCCCACTATTTCAGTAGAAACCGGTAAACAGCCAGTGCACAGATTTAAAGCTTTACATTTATTTTATTTAATAATGATAAATAGACTTGAGCTTGTCTTCAGACTACTCAAAGCGCTTTATCGCTGCTTGTCCCATTTAGACCCAATCACACAGTGATGGCAGCTGTTTCTATATAAAGTGACCATCAGAAGTAACTCCTATTACCGACGAAGCAACAGGAGCAACTTGGGCGTAAGTGTCTTGCCAAAAGACACAGTGGAAATGTGGCGGCAGAGAGACGACTGACTCCAACAGCCACCTCCAGCAACAGTCCCTGTCTCAAGAAAGTAGAAATTTAATAAGTTACTAATTCAACCATTAACTATCAGCCATTAAAAGAAAAAAACAATCAATCTGGTGATCTTCAAATGAACAGCAGGGTCCATTCCATACATCCATACAGTATAGTCTACTTAATGCAATGCTGCCACTGAGCAACGTATATCTGGGTAATATGCTCCCAAGTTTGTTTGTGTAAGTAAATATGCACTCATTTAGAAAAAAAAAAGGCCTAATCCATACTCAGCTGTTAGTAGCTGATATGTTTGTTGTGTATTAAATATTTGGTGGGCTTCCCTGCATCGCTATGATACCCACAGCTCCAATCGATTGGTGGAGATTTATCACCCAGAACGCGTCTGTGTTTGGATTAGAAAATCTGTGCATAGTGTTGAGGATTGTTTTTGCACATTCGTATGTCATTGCACTCCCACACGTTCAAAGCACACAAATAAAAGGAAGCTTTGTCTCAGGCAGTTTTTTTTTTTAAAGGATGCCACAATATGCTCTATGGTATGCACAGAAGGAGATAAAGAGTTAGATAAATGAGCCTGTTCTGTAGCTTGCATCTTTAATGGCCTTGACTGAAAACACTGGGAAGCAATTCTTGTCTGCCTGTCTTCTGCTTTTCACCATGGACACCAAGGCCTTTCATGCCACACAAAACCATCTCAAAAGCCCTCCATAGCATATTTATTTATGCTATGCTGCAACACAGTCACTCCCAAAAAAAAATATAGGACGAGCACAATCCAAGAATAGATGGCGTTTCATAGCCTGAGCTCATTCCTTTGATTCTCGCAGAGGCTCCCTCGCTCGAAATCCAATGAAAATGTGATTTATCCTCCCCTTTCCTTTTCTAATTTATTTCACAAGCGTCATACCAGACAACCTGTCTCGGAGCTTTAAGAAAGGTGCGGGGATGGAAATCAACTCGCAAGGAATTTCCAGTGATGATTGAGGGGATAAATAGTTCTGACACATCAATGGGCTACAACTCCCCTGGTTTGTGAAATGGCCGGACTGACCCAGCAGAAACAAACCAAGCAGTCATTATCTCCTGAGACCAGAGTCGCCCCCACCCCCCTCTTCCTGTTAGTCAGTGTCGGCTCCACATCAATTTAGTACGCTACCCCTGGCGCTCGCATAGCATCCCTGTTTCTCCTGGGCAGATTTGAAGACTAATCTCATACTTTAGGCCTGATACAATTAAATGGTATTGAACCGACGCGTAGTTCCATACATCAGTTCCCATCCAGTGAGGGATGGAGCTCGTCGGGTTGCCTCAGGCTTTGGGAGAGACATATGAGCTGGGGTGAAAAGGTTATGAATGTGGCTTAGGGTAGGGCCAAGTGAGACTCAAGCAGTGCTTCAATGTACTGTAAGAAACCTATGACTATTCCAGGACACGTGTAGATATATATATACATCCTTCACCTGCTGGTTCGATCTTATATTATTCATGTCTGCCCTTGTAATTTGAGCAGGATGGATTTATTTGACTCAACCATGTCAAACTCAAGGGAAATCCAGCTGGTTTTTACCTTGCAAACGCAGTATGTTTAAGGCCATGTAGACTTGTTTTCGGCGTCATCAATCGCAGAGCAAACACAGACAGTGATGTCGAGGGAAATACAGGCAGGAGTAGTGCGCAATGCGTGCCAAAGAAAGGCTACTTGACTGATAAACAAAAACAACAGTGTGAGTTATTGTGGAAAATAAAATTGATTTGGTGTTGATTTGTCACACTGCCAACTGCGTTGTCAAACCAATAGAAAATAAATGTCAACATGAGTAAGGAGAGACACTATGCGGTGCTGATATAACTGATAAAATGAGCCTCAGTCACTGCGAGAGGAAATGGTTTATTAATGGAACAGTGCTGTTTTTAAGGTTTTAGGCACAGGGAGCTGAGATGAGGGTTGTTTTTCCTTTTCTTTGTCCTCTCCATGCTTATTGGTTGGAATAACATGGCCTTGTATTGCCAGTTCTGCACCAAATTGTCATGGTTTGGGTTTGTATGTGTTATATTTCAGAGTTTTAAGTTCCGTATATTTCTTAGTTCAGTCTTTAGTGTTTCCTGAGTTTGAAGTTGTATTCTAGTCTTCAGTGTTTCCTGAGTTGTCTGTAATATTGTTTCCTGTGTTACTTATATGTGATTCCTGGTGCTGTTGCTTTGGTCTTTAGTGTTTCCCTGTTGCCTGTAAGTTTATTTCCTGTGTTAGGTTTTAAGTCTAGTCTTTGGTGTTTCCTGTTTTATTTTGTATATCTGGTTTTAGGTGTTGTCAGTGTTGGGTTTTACTTTGTATTTGCAACCGTGACACAAATTTACACATGAGCACTTTGGAGTTGTCTGAAAGATTTAAAAATATGACTTAGAGACCTCAAAAGTGTTCAGGTGAATCAGTTTTCAAGGTTTGTCCGCAGGTCCGGCAGGTGATTTTCAGCCGTTGGCAACACCGTGCACAGACCCTCCATCACTTTGTGCCTGCTGTCAGTGTGAGGCTGCACACTGTGCCCTGACAAGACAGAGAACATTCATAAAGTTCCTGCAACGTCTCAGCAACCTTGACAGAATGTGGTGGGATGTGTGTGTGTGTGTGTGTGTGTGTGTGTGTGTGTGTGTGTGTGTGTGTTTTCCCTGAAAACTTATCTCTAGAGGCAGGACTTGAGGGGAGTTCCGCTGTTCGCAAATGCCCTAAGAGCACCTGCCACATTTGTGGCGCAAAGACGTCAATAAATCTGCCCGCTAATGTACCGCGGAATCTTTTTCTCTCACTCTCCCTCTTCTTTCTCCTTCCAATATTAATGAACGTCAAGCTGGATGCCGCCACAGGCAATGATAGAAACATGTTCTTTCCACTATGCTTACATGAACAAGGTTAAAGCTTCTTCCTTATTCTGAGAGGAATTGGAAAAGAGAGTGCACTTGGATAGCAGAGGTTTATTGCAGAGCCACAGGTAACTATTAAAGGGGACATATTATGAAAATCCAATTTCAGTGTTTTTGAACCTATCTTTCGGTAACCTGAGTGTCTATCGACCCACACTATTTGAAATAAATCCATCCAGTACTTAGCTTGTGGTCAGCATAAGTCTTAAAAAAACAGACAAAAAATGCTCTGTTTCAAATTTTCTCAGTTTGTGACATCACAAGTTGGATTCTGGTAAAAAAAAATAAAAAAAAAATAAAAAATACCATCCTCTTCCCTAGTATATCTGCTCATTGATTCCACCTCCAGCCTAGAGCAAAACTTTTGCGCAGGTCCGCCATTTTTATTCTCACTACAGAGGAGGGATGTCTACTGGGGGGGGGGGGGGGGGGGGGGGGGGGCTCATTGCATTTAAAGAGACACACACCAAAACGGAGCGTTCTGAGAGCTGGTTTATACAGTCGCAAAACCTCCTCTGGTGCTTGATTAATTTTAGATTTTGAACGAAGCACCACACAGATGTTTCATTTAGACCACATGGGACTGATTTACAAGGGAGGGAGGTGGGATAATATGTCCCCTTTAACCAGGTGACAGACAAGAATAAATGGATTTTCCCATTCAGGATGGTTACTATTGAAGGACGAGCCGACAGTATGAACGTCCCAGCAACAGGTGCGCAAATGTTTGGCTCAATGACTAAAAGCTGCATAGAAGAGAAATAGTCCCTGTATTGGTTAAATTCTAATGAGGAAAACCAGGGGAAAAAACCCCACTTCTTCCACCCAGTACCAGAGCATAGAAATGGGTTTACAGCACATGAAACCTTGATTCTATTTATAGTTTTCCCCTTTGCCTGCAACTCAGCAGTTGTAGCAATAAACTAGAAGCAAGAAACTCTCTTCTGTATTTCCCCCCCCCAAAAGAAATTGTGATAATGAGGCTTCAGCAGCGACCATGCTCCCATTAATATTTGATGTATCCGAACACACACACACACACACACACACACACACACACACACACACATCCTCTTAAAAACACAACATATACAATCAAGTTAATTCTCAAAGTTGTCACATGTTAGATCTCGCTTCTTTGCATACCTCATCGCTCATTTCCATCGCTCTTTTAAGGAGGAATCATGAGGGAGTGTGTGTGTGTGTGTCTTGATATACTTGGCCCATATCCTGTTGTGATAGTCACATGGCTTCTTGGAGACAGCAGTCATTTGTTACTGTCCTTTTAATCATGCTAATGCAACCTCTCCTTTGCTCTCTCGGCTGCACAGAAAAACCACACTCTCGCTCTCACATTAAAGTAAAAGAGAGAAAGAATGGAGTGCCCAAAGTCCCTTAAGGCATATGAATATCTTAAGTGGAGAATTCTATAACTCCGGATCTTTGCACGCCTGTGGGTACGCTTCACACACAGCCGTACACGTCTTCACAGAAACGCACACATTCGTGTACGCAAAAACATGAGAAAGGGAGACGCCGCAGTATTGAATTAAATTAAGTGGTGATTTTGTCGCACCAGAACGCCGCCACTGTCTTTTCCCCACGCCCTTATTTATTTATTTATTTTTTTCTCGAGTGGTGCTCTTTATTAGTATTCTGCGCAGACGATATTCCGCTTTCTTCTCCATCTCTCCTCCCTCACCCATAGCCTCTCTCTCTCTCTCTCTCTCTCTGTCTCCTCCCGGGAGTTGAGCCCAGTGCATGTTAAGTGATAGGGCTTCAGAGTCTATACCGGCAGGGGTGTGGGTGCCACATAGTGCGCCGTGTAGGAGCCTCGTATCAGGAAAAAGAGAGTAGAGGGGCCCTTTTAGTAAATCCACCCACCCGTGTAAAAATGATCAATCTCATGAATTTGCCAATAGGGAGTCGTTGGACGATCAGCAGAGACAGAGGCAGATAATGAGAGATATGGGGGATGTAGAGGGGTGAGAAAGGAGACAGAAAGGTGGGGGCTGTAGGGACAACAAGGATGAGACGTTCAAAGGTGTTGAGGAAAGGGGGGGGAAGCAGAAAGATTGAGCGAGCGTGCAAGAACGGATTAGTGAAGACAAAAGAGCAGGTGAGCCTTGATCGACAGAGTCGCCATGAAAGAAAGATTTTGAACGTCAATGTCTGCTCAGATAGGAAAGAGAGGAGGGAGGAGAGGAGAGGGAGAGAAATGGGCCGTGTTTTTTCCCCCTTTCACGCTTTGTGTCCTCCGTCTGAAAGGCAGCGGCCCGTTTTGGCGGGCAAGTGGAGCAAGGTACATGTTTGGGGTTCTTTTTTGTCAAGCGTGAGCAGGTCCTGGTGAGGTAGTGACAAGAGAGGAGGGAGGGGCTCTCTGGGTAAAAAAAAAAAAAAGAAGCCTGTCCTAAATTCAAGGGCCTGGTACAGCCTCGGGGTGATTCCTACACAAGCAGGCAGTGTGGTATGTAAATGTCATGGGAATCAACAGAGTGAGAGGCTGTCTTTCTCTGTTTGTTAGATGGAACATGACAGGCAGAGGAGCGCTTTTCGAGGGCTGCCGTGGAGCCACATGTTGGCTGAAAGGAGTTTGCTTCCCGGTAAATTCGACTGAGGAACTTCCGACAAGAAAATGTAAATGGTCGTCTAGCCTAGGTTCAGTTTTTCTGAAGTGGAATTCTGGACTCCTCTGAGTCAAACTGCCTGTTATAGATTTGAAAGGGGCATAGAAATAGTTGATTTTAAGAAAACCTGAAATGCCAACACTTGCGGCTGCACGGCGGTTCAGTGGTTATCGCTGTTGCCTGACAGCGAGGAGGTTCCTGTTTCGACTCCCCGTCGGACAGGAGCCTTTCTCGTTCGGTCAGTTGGTGACTCTAAATTACCCGTAGTGTGTGTGAATATGAGTGTTATCTGTCTCTACATGTCTGCCCTATGATTGACTGACTAAAGGCTCTCTCGACCAATGACAGCCGGCTCCATCACTCCCACGCAACCCAGAACGGGGGGGGGGGGGGGGGGGACAGTTAAAGCGGCCAGAACGGTAGCCAACACTTGTGTGTTTTCCAATGGTTATTACCGTGAACACCTCATGCATCATTTGACCGGCCAAGAAAACTTCGTCTGTGAGGCACTCCCCAGCAAATGAGTTTCCAAATTCTGTCGGGAATTCTTCTAGAAAACAGTGTGTGCTGTTTTTAGGAGCCAACAAACGAGCACATCATTTGAAAGAAGACGTTTGAGAGTCGCGTCTAACATGGGTATACCTTCATTCACCTGGCAAGTTTGCCTACAAATGGGTGGCGCCTCTTAGCTCGAACGCATGTCTCACGATTTTGGTGAAGTGTATAATTCATAGAGGCAACGCTGTAACGCCATGACAAATCGCAGTGCAGCTTTCTGTATAGTCAACGCGGCACGATGGGCCTAAATGTGCACACAAGGCGAAAAAACAAAACAAACAAACCCCAAACAGAAACTCTCTTAAACCCACCACCCGTGTCCACTAACACCCCTAAAAACAAGCTGACACTGTTCAGCTGCATTCTGTGCGAGTATGCAGCGTGTGTGACCTGAAAGAAGGGGAGGTTTGGAGAATCGCAGCATAAGGAGAAGAAAGTGAATAATTCTTTAAAGTGTAGCCCGGGGCGCATTAGCATGTGCACTAGCTCTAGCGTCACCGCATGTTTTTTTTCTTTTTTCTTCCTCTCCTTCTTCTTCGTCTTCTTCGTCTTCCTACAGCGCTTTTAGCACACCCGGTTTGTCAGAGGGAGGCATCATCCTTTATCGGCACATTTCATGTTTCCCAGAGGACTCTGTGAAGCGGGTGATATTATTGAGGAGCGCTGAGCCTTATTAAATTCCCAAGCATATTACCAGTCTCTCGCTCTCTCTCTCTCTCCTTCTCTCTCTCTTGTTCAAACATGCAATCTCTCTCACTCTCTCTCTCTCTCCTCTCTCTACCACTCACTGATTATGTTTCTCTCTCCTCTCTCTCTTAATTTGGTCGCACACGCCACTGTAGCCTGACTATCCCCACTCCCATTCGTCTCTCCAGAGGAAACAAAGGAAGTGAATACATATTATTGCCCCCCCCCCCCCCCCCTTGAGTGACGCTCATCAGGTATTAACACAGCATGCCCTTTCGTAGCTGCCGGACCCTCATGTGATTCAGTCACTCAGTTGCTGTATATGTTACATTCTAGCCTCAAATGTTCCGTCCTTTTCTCTGTGAATTCTTTTCATCAAAAGGACAGAGACAGCGCTAATCTTTCAACCACTGAACTGGATAGCAAGCAAATACTCTGTCAGCTTTTCTAGGATTAAGTTGGGAGTCATCAAAAGGTTTTTTTGTTGTTGTTTTTTTTGTTTTTTTTTTGTTCTCGCTCCGTGCATAGAAAGCGATAAATCCAGCACTATTAATTTCCTGTAATATTACAGCAAGTACAACTTCTTTCTTGAACGTTTCCTTGCGAGATACAAGTGTTAATGGCCTGTGTCTGGTCTCCACACATGACAAGAGAACATGGAGAGTATATGTTCTGTCAGGACGATAATGAGGGTCACGTGACCATTTTCTTGAGTCAACGTGGTCATTTCTTGTATGAGGAGCTCCTCTTTTTTGAACCCCGAGGACTATTTGTTCAGTGCGAGGGAATGTGTGCGCGTCTGCGTGCACTTTCGCCATTTTTTTTTCTACCGTCCTGACACGGGTGGTGATGCCTCCGTCTCCCTCGATGCAAGGGAAGCCTATTTACATATGACCTTGCATGCAGCGATTGGTGGAACGGGGGATTCGCTGGGTTTTATTTTGCAGGAATGATTTGCTTTTATCTGGTATTTGACAGTTGAATATGAATATGAAAATATGAAAAGAGCAGCTGAGTCAGATCAGGTCGTGATATTCGTGAGGATTAGACATAATGTGTTTGCTATAGCTCGGCTGCCAAACATACTGTATATGATGTCAGTGGACTCTAAGGTTGTGTGGGCTGCTGCCTGTTTACATGTACGTACATGTCACTAACTTATACGTATAGCACTTATTCTCTGCATAAATACCAAACTGCGGCTGGATTCCACCGCAGCATCTTGATCTTTTATTCCGGCGAGTGACAGAAAGAAACTCGGTCTTGGTTTCAACTTGCATCCACAAGGTGAAAGCAAATATACTGAGCAGTACCCAAAGGTACTGAAAGGGATCCCCCTGCCATGTGTTTGTCCCTCATACAAAACTGTATTCATTCAGAGAAAAGGGGAAAGATGCATAAGCAGAACTTCATCATGTCAGTCTGTGTGAGACGGGGCAATCGAGACTTCTTAATGCTATGAAAATTTGATGCAGAAAAATATCGTGTCGGGCGCTGCATTTTTAATGGAGGCCACGTAGATGCAGGAATTATCATCAGACCACTCCAAATAACAAGCAGCGGATGGCACCCAAATGACTTTGCACCCCTAGGCTGAGGTTAGCGCGTGTCTGGATGTGGTCATTCATTAAAAAAAAGTTTGATTTGTCTCTCCAACATGGTGTCTGAACAGCGACAGCATCCGTGATTACACAAGCACTCCATCACCGGTCAGACTTTTAGTGTCTGGAGTATGTTTTTTTCTATTCTCTAGTAGGAAAATGAGTCTGGCCTTTTGGGGCATTCATTGCCCTAATCTGCATTCCCGCTGCACTATTCCCACCGGTGATTGATATTTTTGAGACATCAATGGGACAAAAACAGTTTTGAGTTCTGACGCTCATGAAAGACCCATCAGCTCGGTCGTCGATCAATGTGAATAAATATTTCCCACAACCCAGAAGCATTAGAATCAAGGACGGGGAGCGGGGAAAAAAAGAGGCAGACAGAGGAAAGAGGAAAAATCAATTGGTCGAAAGCTTTGCTAAAATAAGGGTGGGGAGGTGGTGGAGGTAGGAATGGGTAGAAATGGGAAGGGGGGGGGGGGGGGTAGGGCTGTCAAGCTGGGTGAATAATGAGGCCTGTTTTCAGTGCTTCAAAGGCAAAGGAGAGGAGGAACAGTGAAGTTATGTTACGTTCGTGGTGTCATCTCATGTCAAATTAATTTGAGTATCACTTGAGTGTAAAATGATGTAAAGAACTCTGAGGTGAATGCGAGGCTTTTGAACTTGTCATGAATTCATTATTCTCAAGAGCCTCTTTAAGGTGTATTCACAGATATTTGGAAAAATCAATGCCAAGGTAGAGATGGTTGCTCTTTTTGGTTTGCTCGGAATTATCACTTTTAATACAGGCTGTCCTTGTTCGCCTCTGACTATGTGCGATGTACTATGTGGAATACTTTCATTAAACATAAAAAAGCCTTTTGATGTAGATATTGTTTGCAACAAGCTAACAGATTAGCTTTTTTTAAGCTTTTAAACATAGCAAACATTCATGACCAGAAAATGACTGGCTTTTAATCCCTTTTATAACAGTTTAAATAAAAGACAACTGAATCATGCTAGCTAGCTTCTGTTACTACTAGCTTGAATGTTGTGACACCTCCTCACTGCCTGTGTGTGTCCGCGACATTAAGAAGTATCAATAAAATTGGCAGATAGAAGGGCTTGTTTCCAAGTTTAACGCGTGCAGCCCTCTACAATATCGTTTTCAGAGTGCTTCGCAACAGCGCTTTCTGTTGCTAGGTTACAGAAGTTAAGTCGCTGCACTCCCGTTTCTCTCTTTGAAAGTCTGTTTGGAATTACTTGCGCTGAATGTTTTCCCTAATGTAAAGAAACGTCATCAAGAAAACATAGAACATTGTAAAGGAACCGTACTGGAAATATTCTTGAAAAGACAACTTTGAACACTTTTCCCTTTTACCATTTTTGATACCAGAAGTCCCTCTTTATTTTGATTGGCCGGTGAGGGAGACGTGATACTGACAAGAACGGTGCTGTTTAATATTGTGAAATATTTTCATTTGTGTGATACAGTAGTTTCCCAAACAACATCCGCTAGATATTGCTAAAGAGTTTACTTCTGTAATGTTTACCTTTGAAGTAGACACGATTGAAACTGCTCTTCATTCTGTTGTGGAAAGTGTCTTCTGTCACTTGGCCTGACTATCATTTTAGCGGAAAATTATCTTTGCGTCAAACATAGTTCAGGCATATACTGTGTGTCGTATTCAGCCATTTTCATTCAACATAAGAGGGGCTGAGTCTCTGTATTCTCAAGTTTCTACCCACATGTCCAAACGCAAGCCAACCACAATATGAATCTCTGTTTCCCCGTCTATCTCCCTCACTCGCCATTTCTCTCGTTATTTTGATAGGGGATCCATTTGGCTTAAATTGACTCATTTTGTCAGGGGGAATCGGAGCAGGAAAACTGAAGAGGGAGAAACGGGCAAGGCTGCTGCTTTGATCCCTCCGACAGGCAGCGTGAAAAGTGCATTTCATAAAGGATGTTCGCCTGTGATGAGCCCGCCAGAGTGACAAATTGGGCCCCTGGTGCTTTAAATAATACACTGTGTACGACTCCAGCTATGTTACTGTAGTTCCATACTGCAAAACTGGCCTGTTAAGAAGGGTGTGTGTTGTGGGTTGAAAGAGGAGCGATATTTAGTGATTCCAATCCAAGGCCGGTTTCGCTTTGAATCTGGCCTCTTTCTTGTTCAACCGTGTAATACATTCAAACGTCAACATGAAACCTGCTTCCCAGCCTTTGCTTGCATTCAAATTTAGATTTTTTTTTGGGCTTCAAGAACAGGAAACAGAACAGGTTTTGAGCGATGACTGAAACAGAGCCTTGTTGTTGTGTCCCCTTGGCATTTGTTGGTGGGAACAGAATCATGCACTGATGAATGTTTTAAGATGTGGTGTGCCACTGTCGCTGACACCCGCTATCATGGGCTTTTTGCTTCTTCACGCTGTATAACTTCAGCCGACATTCAAAGCCTTTTAGAAGTGGGGAGAAGACATGGGTAGTGCAAACGCAGTCAGGATGCCCTGGAGTTGACATGGCACATAAGGTTAACAAAGAAGTATTGGGTGAAAGGTGTTCAAAAGAACTGAAGAAAAAACTCTAGAACAGTTGTTTTTCATCAGAATCCATCTACATCCGATCAGGCTAGCATACGCCTTTATGTATGCAAACCTTTATGGAGGAATCATCGGGGAAAATCTAGAGGTGGCACGACCTCCAGTCTTGTCCCAAGTCAAAGATAGAGAACAAGTAAGGGAGGTGACAGCACAGTGCCTCTCTGCTGCAGCAAATCCAATATACCGCTCCAGGAAAAAAGGGAACAAACTGTGGCCTATCTGCCAGATAGTCTATAATCCAGGACACCTTGGCGTTATCAGGCTGTATCAGTCTGAGCTCCTGCCTGAGCAAGAGTGGCTGGATAGTGTTTAAGGCACTCAAGAAATCAAAGATCACGATTCTCCCTGAGTTTCCAAGCCTCTCCTGCTGGGATCCTGCCCGATTTATGGGGCCGTTTTGTCAGAATTCAGCCCATTCTTTTGTACATATGATCAAGTGCACACGTTGGTGGTGACTTGGGTTCCTTCGAAAGATGTCTCTTGTGTAGGATGCAGCGTTCAAGCTTGTCAAAGACGCCTTTGGTCAGGTTTTTTTTTTTTTTTTTTTGGACGTCCCAACACTGTGGAAGGATTTGCACAGCAAAGGCACCCTGATTGGACAAGAAGATACATTAAAGAGCTGCTGGAGAAAGTATTTGCTGACAGGCACATCCTTGTAGCACTTTTATTTCGAGAATGAGCTGTGCAGGTGGGGGGTGGGGGGGGCATTTGATGTAGTTTGTTTAAACCTTCTTGCTGGATGATCTTCACTATCTGTCCTGATGGAACAAATCTTCAAAACCAGTATTATCATCAGAGGCGTGTCAAGGGAGAACCTTTGAAATCTGATTGGATCGCCAGTTACCAACTCAAAATCCAAATCTGTGACTGGCTATTTGCCTAATTTAAAGGTGATCATTAGGTGATAATATGCTGGTGATTATTAACAAGCTAGCGCTAGTACTTTCATGAAAATAAATACTTTTCTCTGTCCGTAAAAAAAATCCAACGAAAAACATATTATGCAAGTTAGACTACATACAAGCGTTTTGCGAGTACTTCAAAAATTAATTTGCACATACATCTTTGTTTTTGAGTCCCTACATATCATTAGTGGGAATATAAAGGGAACAAATAATTAAACTAATCAGTTAATTAGTTAGTGTGTTCCAGCTAACGTCTTGCCATCCCTGTGAAAGTCATTGACCCTGGAAAGTCTGGACACGCCCCTGTTTATCACTTGTTTGGTTACCCCGGTCATCATATTGTTCAGGTGACACTTTTTTGTTGTAAAAGAATTGTCAAACAAAATGAATGAAACACTTGAACAGGACTCTGGTCAGCTCAGGGATGTAAAAGTCGTTTAGTGAACCTGCTGAAACATTCAAACTAATCCCTCAAAAAAATCATAAACCCACAATAATTTGTCCCTCTTTTCACCCTGGAGTGGAGCTTACTGTGCCTGTTTATGAGTCTGCACACCAACAAAAGCTGAAAGCCTGTCCCTTGAAGTCAGCATAATTACCCCCCACACCACATTTCTACCACTAGCTTTCCATTAAGGTCGTGACTCACCATGCCCAGCTCGCTCTGGCCTTAGAATGAG
Source organism: Symphodus melops (assembly GCF_947650265.1). Lineage (NCBI taxonomy): Eukaryota > Metazoa > Chordata > Actinopteri > Labriformes > Labridae > Symphodus > Symphodus melops. Next base: position 11,454,365 of record NC_136710.1, on the reverse strand, counting down.
CTAGCAGCCGAGAGCTAATTGCTACACTCAGGATGACAAGCACGGTACATAGTGGGTGTTGTTTGGCTGAATCACAGCTTAGCTTAGCTTCCTTTTGCTGCTAACTGCTTATCACAAGTGGAGCAGTGTTTTAGACATCAAGTGCGAAGTCCTAACATTTACATCTCTCATTTTGTGGCATCGAACATGTGTCTATTTCTACCTACACAAAATGTACGATTGCATACGGAGTTCATACTGAATTTATGCCACACATGAATTTCTGATGCAAATGTGCTGCTTCAGCTCGACTTGTCATCGTCAAGTGTTGTAATATTTCTTGCTAAAGCCTCCTATTTCATATGCTGCTCAGGGCTGAACATGTGCTAAAAATGGGGCGATGCTCTTTGCAGTTGCCATTTATTTCAACTGTACCAGATGAGAAATACAGCAACCAAGCCCCAGCAGTTATTCTAACCGACCATAAGTCATCTTCGAAAACATTACACCTCAAACAATCACACCTCTTGCTCTATGTGCTGCTATACAGTATGCCTGGCAGTGATTTAAACGTATTCTCTTATTAGTGCGATCGGTAAAAGAAGCACAAATCACAGACTTTTCTTCTCTCTGTTTTTTTTTTATTTAATTTTATTTTAGGGAGGGTTTAATCGAAATTGTATTTTGACAAATAACCATTTAATGGTGTAAAACAGGCTATTGTGTGAGTGTGCCTGGGAGTGTGCGATAAGAGTAACAGTGGAGGGGAAGCAATGACACTTCTTTTTCTAAAGACTGAAGAGAGAGTGACATAGAGAGAGTGTGAGAGAGAGAGAGAGATGGTTTGTGTGTGAGTGTGTGAGAGAGAGAGAATTCAGAGGAATAATACACAATAAAAAAAATTAAAAAAAATTAACCCCTTGCTCACAATCGCTCAGTAAGCCCTACCATTTTCTACACACACTCTACCCCTTCATCTGTATTCTGTGTTTGTCTTATCAAATAATACTGTGTGCTTTTTCTTCTTGTCTGTGGCTGGGAATGTTGAGCATCCACACACACACACACACACACACACACACACACACACACACACACACACACACACACACACACACACGCTGCATGGTTAATGTAAAGCTTGCAGTGTCTGTGTGGTGTGAAAAAAGAGCTGAGGCTGCCATATTGTTTTTTTTTTTTGGTTGTTGTTGGGTTTTTTATCGGCGGCTAGCAGTGTTGCATGTGTGCACCATAGCAGAGCGGCTAATGCTAATCCTTACGGGTCTTCGGGAGCATTTTGCGTAAGCTCGTGTGTGCCATGCTGGAGTAAAAAAAAACAGCGCTTAAAAAAATACAGGAAGGATACTTTGTTTTTGAACTGGTTTTTTTTTCAGACATGAATGAGTAACATGTACAAAGGTGTGAGTTTTACCTCATAAGATTGATGATAAGTGTTGTGCTTTAAAGGATAAAAGAAAAGCCTGATGAGAAAATCCCTTTGTTTCCAGATTTGCTGGGTTTTTAGAACATATTAAGGAGTCTTTTTTTGTGTGTGTTTGTTTTAGTGTCTGTGGCAGGAAGCCAGAGCTGTCATTCTTATTAGCAGAGTGGATGAGTCACTCCGCTTTTCAGCTCTCCAAATCATCCCGCTGTTGTGCCACTTATAGATGAGGTCGGGGGGTCACAAGTGCTCTCAGGGCACGGCCTTTGGTGTCTGCATTTGGAGGAAATATGCTTCCAGTAAACACAACAACCACCTGCTGTACAGAAAGCCCCCCCCCCCCCCACACACACACACACACATGCACACAAACACACACACAGGAGCGCCGAGTGCATGCAAGATGAATGAGGGAGCATGACACATGGGGAACGTTTTATTTATGGGGCTTGAGTGCTGAGTGTTCAGACTAGGGGCGAGAGAGAGAGAGAGAGAAAGGTAGAGACCTGATGTGGAGAGTGCAAGCCGCATTTGATAATTGGCTGAGAGATCGTCACCAGAATGAAATTATGCTAGTTAATCTCCCTGCAATTAATTACCTCAGGAGCAGGCCGCAGTACATTCATTATTCCAGAAAGAATATTGATCCTGCTGGAGGAGAAAAGCGGCCACATCATACCCCTTAGCTGCGGCGCTGTTGTAATGCTAGTTAGCATATGTGGTTATCAAATGAGGGGTGAGAGACGTGTGATGTCATACAGCTTCAAAAATGAGTTTGACTTTTGTACTTGTCGCGCAGTCTTTGTTCCACACAGGGGTCGGACATCTGGAAAAAACAAAGCAAAAAGGACACGGATCTTTTCTTCCCGCTCGCTCAATCTCTCCTTTCTTTTTCTTTTTTTTCTCTCTCTCTCTCTCTCTCTCTCTCTCCACCCCGTCCCGATACTCTCCAGGCATGGTGGGGGGTTCTAGATTATTCCCTCAGTTGCCCTTGCCAGGCAGTAAATACTTCAAGGAGCTCAGAAGGCAGAGAATAGATCACCTGCTGCCACTTTCAACAGCATTCCTGCAGCTGGACCATAAGCAGGAGCAATGAAGCAAAAGGTTATATGTGGAGGGATGCTGGCGTTGTAAAAGGTCAAATGTGGGTCAAACAGGCGTTTCATTTAGATTGGATTCATGTGAAAGAATTTAGGATTTTTTTTTTTTTAATCAAATAAAAAGGGTCAGAAATCAGATTAATTCCTCATTAAATCACAGCTTCTTAACTGGGCTATCAGGAGTTACAAGTCAGACGTTTTTGTTAAACTTGCCGTGCAGCTGAGGGGAAAAAAAAAAACCCTCCTCCACTGACGTTAATGCCATCAATTACCGCCGTTGCTAGCGGTGCACGCCATGACTTGCGCTTTCAAAAGGTCATTGCTCCCCAGGACGCCCCTTTTGTTCTCATTCTTTCCCCTGCATCACTGCGTTTCTTCCTCTCTTCCATCCTCCCTTAATTGTCTGGCAAACATTCTCAGCAAGAGAAAGACAAATATCGCTTTTTTTTTTTTTCTTCTTCTGTGGATATTGTTCTGTCTGAACTCGCTGTCACGGCGTTAATAATTTAGCACCTTTTCCTTTTTCTTGCTGCTCCTTGCTCACAGGAACACATCCCCTCACCTCCTCTCAGGCCGTTCTCTTCTGTTTTTGTTTTTTTTTCCCTCCGCCTGTATTTGCTTCCGTTTGGTCCCCACAGCCACCTTTCATTGAATGAGACAGACGTCTTGCCTATCCACTGAGATGCTGGCTGATGTCCGCGGGGCCTTCCTTGCACAGGGAGGCAGCCAAAACACAGGCAAAGTTGCGCTCTTACGCCATAATGAGATCGCACATTTCGGCTAATTAAGTGGGAGCCTATTAGAGGCGAGAAACACGGAACGCAAAGGCGGCTGGAGGAGAGAAATCTCTCTTCAGTGCGGAGCGTCATCTTCGACGCAGTCTCTCCACATCGATTCTCATTTGACCCTTTAGTTTCTCCTCTTCCATTTTTTTGGTTCCCGAGTGTTTCCCACGGCTGGATGAATATTTCTCTTTTCCCTCTCCTCGGCCGCTCACAGTAATCTGTGTGACACCTGACAATGTACGCCGTCCTCTCCACGCTGATTGCTGTGCCGTGCGAAACCGAATCGCTCCGTATGGGGACGCCTTTGATGAGGGGCACGAGGAAATCACAAGCCTATATCCGAGCTGATCTCACACAGGCGTGAAACCTTGAAAGACGTTCTGTTCCCTTGTTTTGATCTAGATTCCGAATTGGAAGCATGTGGACTGGTGTGAATAACATTTGGAGGTCCAAGTGTTTTATTTAATGAAGGGAATGTGATGGAGGTCAATCAGATTGAGTCGCTTGAATGCAACTCATTGTGAGAGGGATCATGTCAAACCATAAAAAGGCTAAATAAAGGTCTTTGGATTGATAAGTGAATTTGGGAGAGCACGCGGAACTGATTCAGTACAGTGCATCTTCTGTTGTCAAACTTTCTCCTCCCGTCCTTCCGCTCCTCCTACCGTCTTTGCTAATGTCCTCAATTCTTCCTCCTCTCCTCCTGTCTCTCCTGCTCTCCTCTCCTCTCTACTGCTCTCTTTGGCAGTGTGTTTGGCCTGTGACGGCCCAGAGGCAGCCATGCTGTCTTCTCCGCTCAATCTGCTGTTTCCCTTCTCCCAGGCCCTGACCCTGCTATACTCAGCACACACACTCTCTCCCTCCTTGTCTTTTTCTCTTTCACTCATCACTCCTCCCTCCCACCCTCTCTTCATCATCATCATCATCATCTGCCGCTCGCACCCTCCTCCTCCTCCCTCTCTGCCGTGACCCCTGTCTGCTGTCCAGCCAGCTGCAATGTCCGTCAAAGGCGCAGCGTGGACACGAATACACACACACACACACACACACACACACACACACACACACACACACACACACACACACACACACAAAAAAAAAATGCATGCAGGCACATCACCTCTGTTTTGTCCTCTTTCGTCTCGGCCCAACTTTCCCCCGCCTTTCATCACAACTCCCACCCTTACCCTATCTCTTCCCCGCAATGCCTCAGCTGTTTAGGTCGAATCTGCCAGCCTGAAAAAAAAAAAAAGAGGGCAAAAGGTCGCGGAGCTTCAGTCTGTATAGCAGAAAATATGAAGAGGCGAAGGGAGAGGAAGAACAGAAGACCGAGCTCAAAAGTGTAGTGTGCGGGTGACGTAGATGAATGCATGCCGACAAGTGGACTATGCTGACATGCTGCAACAAAAAAATACAGCGTGCATGACACAAACAAACCCTGCGAAACTGTAATTGCCCAGAAAGGCCCACGCAACAGACATTAGCGTGCATATGCCCGCGAGTGATGACAGTCTAACCCTCTGCTTTCTTCCTACCGCTGCAACATCTTAGCGAGTGCTAAAGACACCGCAACAAATTGCTACTGTATCCCCAGCAGTGGAGCTTCTTTGAAATATCCCACAGTGTAAGCTAGTCAGCTGATAGGGAGGCTGACTAAAGCCAGCTAAGAAAAGCAGCGGCTCAACCAGTGCAGCCAATGGCCCACTTTCAGCCTGCTTTTCTTGCACAAAATGAAGAAAGCCTTCAGCGTAGCCAGAGAATAAGGCACAAATATCTCCGAGCACTGCTTTATAATGGCGTCCTGCTGGGTAATCATCACTTCGGCAGTGCACAACGTTCAGCCTCATTCGCCATATTCACATGGCAGCCATTTTTTCTCAGATTTCGCTTTTGGGACTGGAATTCAAACGCCATTCAAATGCAGATGCTAACGCTAAAGAAACAAAGGACAACTGACAAATATGCAACATTTCACACTTAAGGATTGACGAAAGAAAACAGACAGTGAACCTCTCAAGGGTCCATGTATGAAGTGGCAGCATATTCGCTAGCTCATTGACTGCTGTTAGATAAAAGCTAACGCTAGCATTTTACCACTTCATAGCTTACATTAAGGGTTACGCTACATTATGGAAATAGGCAGATACCTAGCTAATCGTTAAATCGTTAAAAGTTGTATTAACTAACAGCTACAGTATTTTAGCAATGAATTGGTTGTCATACTGAAACTTTAGCTCAAAATAGGTCGAATGCTAACATAGCTGTGGAGAACTTAGATGTTGGTACCGAATGAAGTAATCAATATGTTGTTTTCGCTTGAAAAAGACTGAAATGTATTGTTTCTTCCAGTTGCTCATGAAATATGAAGTGGTCAATTGATGAAGATCTTTCAGGTCCATATCTTTTTACTTAGAAATGAAAGTCCTAGAATACACTTGTGAAACGCAAGTAATCCTCCATACCTACAGTTTCAAATCAAAGGAAAATCCCTTCCCTCCCTCCCCTAACTCACCTGCCAAATTTCCCAAATACCACCCTGCTCTTAATTCTTCTGGAATTCTCTTGGAAGTAAAGAGACAATGGCTTGATCTGTGGGGGGCCATTATCAACAGACAATCCCTCCCTGATTCACTGAAATACCCCTTCTAGTGGCAGAGATAGCAACATGCTGCCCGTAGCACCCTGACCATACATATATAACACGGTTTTCTGATCCTGCATCCCCCAAATAACGAGGCCTTGAGCCTCCTTTGGGACCTAACCTCGAATGAAGAGGCCTTTCTGTTAAGCTTTCAGTGTTGCACAGAGGCTTTTTCAACACAGCAGAGTGACCCACTTGTATTGTGTTAGGCAGTGGTTGATGGTGTGGGCTCGCGGGGTGTTTGTGAATATGCAACAAAAGCCTGTTCCAGTGCTGCGTGCGCTGTAAGGGCTTTTCTTTGAAGATATTTTCTACGTCCTGATTCCTGAATTGGGTCTTAAAAGGGCCTATGGATATGTTTGGGAGCAATGTTGCGTGTCTTCCTTGAAACACTCGGAGGAGAAAAAAACTCAAATTGATCACTCTTGAACTATATTTTAACGCATTTGCTTTCATCCTGCTGATTTGTAATCTTAGATTTACATAGAGTAAAGTTTAGATCAAATGAGTCAGCAGGGGTTTATTAAAAAATCTAAATTGTGATGTTGTCTTTCTATTCTGGATGGAATTAATAATAATCTGATTGATGTTTAGTGAACATTAGAATTAATTCGCAAATCCCGAAAGCTATTCCCAAGACAACAAATAGAAGTCCGTTCTGAAGATGCACATACTTATTTGTCCAGCGCTACAGGACACTTGGATTTAAGTGGTTTTAAAGTATCCATATTGTGGGCCCAACCTCAGGGGAAAGTGACACTTCTGAAGAAGGGAAAGAACAGAGCATTTTCGCTTTGATATAGCAGCCCAATTCATTAGCTCGATGGGAAACGTCTTCATTTTTAGCGAGCCTGCCGAGACAATGGAGCATGTCGAGGAAATAATCAGCCTCCTTTTCAAGCGCACACAACAACACAGAGTGCCAGGTAACTACCTCAGCAGCAGCTTTAGGTTGGTTGCTTCCACACAAGAGCTGACAGAAGCAAAAAGGTCCTCCCCTGCTCAGTTTCTTTTTTTATATACATGCTCATTGAGGGTGAGGAGGCAATTTGATGAGCTTCCAGGAGCAGGGCGCAGGGGTCTCGTGAGAGTTGTTTGCATTGTGGGCAACCTGATGGCTCAGTCTTAGGTGTAAATTAGGAAGACAATCAGTCCATGGTTGTCTCTCTGATGACTGTGTTTGGCAAGCTAAGGCACAGATCCATGTGCCATGATCACCCCCATAAAACTGGCACGCTAACTACTTCTATTTGCAATTCCATCTACATAGTTTGTTTGATTTTCTGGCCTTGTATTCTCATTTATTACGCTTTTTCCATCCCATTAAGCAAGAATTCATTTTGTTTTTTGGATCACGAATAACAAAAAGGTCTTTGATTTTTTTTTCAAGTGGTAGCAGCTCCCCAAGGCATTAGCTTTACGTTGACTTTAATTATCATTTGATGCTTCATGAAGGTAATTTGTGACTTGAAAGAAAGGAATCTAAGACATATACCAGAAGGAATAGGCGTTGAGGCAGCACAGGAATGGCACTCTCGTTGAATGTTTTTGAATTTGATAGTGGAGCAAGTGAGTCATTGGTTGATTGAAAGAGTCAAATCAGGAGGGCTTCATCCTGTTTTTCTGTCTCCTCTTTCTTTGCTGTCCTTGTCTCAGCCTTGCATTGTGTCCTCAGTCATATTTCTGCTTTGCATAACACTGTTTTTGTGTCACTGTTGTGCATTTTAGTCACACTTTCAATGCTGCTCAAGAGTTGTCATAAACAGCAGACATATATACATATTCATTATGGCATAAGTGCAAAACATAAAGAGTGATTTCTGTTCTACTTTTTTCTTTTACAGGAGAAAAAGAGCATTAAAAGTAAGCCATGGACCAAACTCTTGTTTTACTTTTTTTATATTATGGGCGAAGGCATGCTTTGGCTTGGTTTGCACTCACCCTCGCTTTGCTTGATTTTGGTTTCCCATAACTCGCATCAGATCATGAAGAAATGACATCTAACATGGCATCTCTATAACATTGGCACTCTAATAACTGGCACTGTGTTACGACGTCCAAGCATTCTTTAGATTAGGCTCCGTACTCACAGTTTTTTCGCCTTATATTGAGCCAGCTAGTCAGCTTTGTTTTGGGTTTTTTGTGTGTATTTGGGCTAATTATCTTTCACATATTGCACTGGAATAAACTCATGCCACTGTCTGACTGCATACTGACCTGTTGTCCTGTTGCAGCATCATAAGCACATAATTCGCTTTGCACAATAACAGAGAAGATGTAGCTAATGGCTCAGCTCCTTGCTAGGTAATTGGTTAAGACCTCTATTAGTGGATTTAAGAGGATATCAGGCTGCTTTAGCCACACAAAGCTATTAAGCTACTTAGATTACAACGTGATTGCCGTCTGTCAATCACCGGATAAGAACGCAGGGTGCTGTTGTTGCCCCCAGCTTACAGACATACTGACTCATGCACACAGAGCCGGCCGAACTGTGCATCATACATTTTAGATCAGGGTAAGCTAAAAACACAAACTGAACTCCTCCTCCAGCCTCCCTTCATTGCTGCCCCTCCCCCCGCCCTTCCCCCCTCTGAGCACAAACACGTTTTGAAGCATGACATTATTTCAACTCTGATTCACGCCACTGTTTTTTGAGTTCGAGGCTGTTGTCGTATAAGCCAGTGGAGTCTTCTCTTCATTGTTGTTTTCTGTTACCGTTTCTGTCATGTGGTTTTTGGGTGCTGCATGAAAACATGCAACTGAATTCTGCACAGGCTTAATTCTATCCTATCCACCAGGGATAACATTTGTAACTTAAGCTTTAGCAGTGACAAGTCGCCTGGTAACCATTTTAACCAGTTTCTGTTGATTTTCACCTTCTTCATTAACATTCAGATGCGATGATGACTTCATTAGGGTGAAAAACAGACTCACGCATCTAATAGAGGAATCATAGCCAAATCATGAGACACATACCACAACAAACACTTAGTGCAAGGAAATGTTTCTAGTCACAAGTAATAGTTTATCCATATATATATCCCACTTTGGTGGAACAAACTGTATTATTTACTTTCTTTTCTCCTTCTTCTTCCTCTAGACTCTCGGCCATTGCCTGACGTAGCCATGACTGGCAAGTGCACCCGGGAATGCGACGAGTACGGCCACTCGGACTCCTGCTGGATGCCTGTGCGCACGTCGCCTGAGCGACGGCCATCTAAGTCAACCACCACCCCACAACAACCAAAGCTTTCCACTTTCATGAGCGGCAACAGCAGCGGCAGCAGCAGCAGCAGCAGCGCCGACCAGCCTGGCAGCCAAGAGACCCTCGCCATGGCCACAATGGCCAACGGAGACCCCACAGCTGCTCACATGATGGGCGACCGCAATCGCAACTTGCTCAATAAGAAGATGGCCTCCTCCTCCTCCTCATACGAGGCCTTTGGATCGCCTTCCTACGGATCACCAGGAAGTGGGGAGGAGACACTGGGCCACCCCACCGAGGAGATCCCTCTGGCACCAACTGGGGAGTACAAGCCCACGTCCTGTGGTACTCTGACACGACGGGAGGTGTACCTGTGAGCTTGTATCCCCTGTGCCAGAACATTTGCATTGGAACACACCAAGCATAGTTGATTACCCATCAAGTTACTGCTCTAAAAGCTTTTAGCCACTCTTGTTCCTCACAAGGTAGGACTAAAAAAATCTCCTAGACATTTGCAACTGATCCTTAATCAAAGGAAGGGATATTAAAACCATTTTGGAAGTGCTTATTCTGCTCTTGACCTGGAACAATTTGGAGGAGGAGGACAAACTGTTGAAGACATTGATTGGACTTGGGATGTTCTACTGGCAATGGGCTCTGAGGACACAATCTGCTGCCTGACAGTCAATCTGTAAAATAATCAAAGTCATTTTACATACACAATACATGCATGCATACCCATATGACCCCCAACGAAGGCCTCATCTCTGAAGAAGACACTGTACAAAAAAAGACAACATTTTTTCTAGAAACAAAGCTGTACATGTGGACTATTTTGACTTCAAAGTGTGTGTTGGTTATACCTTTTTTTTAATTCCTGAACATTGCAGTGCTCTTGCAGTGGTGTTCAGTTGCTGCAACAATATTTGGGACCCATCGGTTTCCATCACACTGAGCTGTCTGTGGATTCCGTCAACTTGACTGTTTGTGATAAAAGTTTACCAAAACTTAATGAAATCTCAAAAGGACATTAAAGACTAAGCTTTAAGTACTCAGCTGAAACAAAAACAAAAGAACACTTTTTGAACACAAATGGGAGCCAATGGAATTTGCTGCAACAACTTCTTTCTTCAGTTCCCAACACAACTGGTGTACTACGAACACAAGATGACTGATTATGTCTGAACGATGTGTGGTTCTTCACAGATAAAAAGTCACTCATTGTACATAAACATTGACCCATAGCAACAAAGCTAACTGCTCCCATTCCCTTTTTGTCTTGCAACCTTTCCTCAGTCTCTCGTTCTTTGTCGATGATTGGCAAGGTTGAGACCAAAATCCATCTTTTATGAACTGCATAATCATAGAGCCACTGGCTGGAAAAAGCATGTGTATACGTGGTTGTGCATATCTCGATCACCTTGGTAGAATGCTCCAGTTTATATCAAGTTGTACCCTGTTTTTTCCCAATCACACACTCACATGGAAGCAGTAAAGCAAATTCATTCAACTGAGGTGCGGCTGTACTGACGGAAAATCCTTGGTAAGCACAGTGTGTGGCATGCCGAGATTACATTTCTTGAGGTGCATTTGAAATTGTATGTGTGTATGGGCCAGATATGCAGTATATAGTGTGTGTATAGACTATATTAAGTGTATACTGTAGATGTACACCGATAATAGGCTAAGGTTGGTGTAAACATGGCCTAGCTTGTCCTTAAACAGTTGCAAGGACAGCTTTTTACTGTTCTTTATTTCTGTTGTGTGATAGACTGAGCAATAAATATCATAATGTACATGTGACCAACAAGCATCAACTTCTTTTTCACTCCTTCTCAAGCCTTCAAGGTGACATTACCGCACACACATGGATGTTTAAAACCCAAGTCGATGTTGCTTTCCATTGTCCATTGGTGATGGTGTCTTTGAGCACGAATGTAAGAATCAGCTCATCGGAGAACAATCAAAAAGGCAACATCTGCACTGTCGAGCAGATACCAGGAGCATTTTTGGTTGCAGGCTGAACAAAATGGTGTCAAAATGAAACCAAAGCTTCGCAAACAGGTTGAAGCACTCCCCCCCCCCCCCCCCCTCCCCCCAATCATTGACAGATAATAGCTTTCTGGATGAACGTTGCTTTGACATTACATGAAGATTTTTTTTTTTCTTTTTTTAATGAAGGATTGAGACTGAACAAAACGATTGTGATGTCTCAACATGGCCTACCATGCATTAAGTCCTCACAGCTAACGCTAACAAACAATGTTGAGATGTTGTGCCTCCCTGTCCACAAGTGATGTTTCTTTCCGCAGCTACAGAGGCGCAAATCTCCTAACTGTAATAAAACAAAAGAATATCAGATGCAATGGAACTTTTTTGTATGTTAGCAAAACCCCTTTGGTTCGACCGGAGGTGCTTTTTTCTGCACTCTGGCAATCTATAGTCTGTAAGTACTACTCGTTGTTGGAAAGAAAGTGCTCCTATACTTATCAACTGTATACATAAATATTTACTTTTTACTGCACGTTTAATGGGAACTTACTTCACTTACTGAGAAGGAAGAAAAAAACTGTAAAACAAAATGTACAAAAAAATGTTTTCCCTGTAAACATGGAAATCCACCTTGTTGCTTGCCTTTGTTATACCTGAAGAGACATGTAGTATAACTTAGTACATCAGTTTACACCATTCCATTGATTTTTTAAAAATATTTTTCTTACATAATCAAATATCGTCTCTGATATCACAACACAAACCCAAAATGTTTTAATTAACATCAAACTTTCTATCACATTTTTATCTTGTATTTTATTTTACTTTATGATATACATGTTGATTTCTTACACTATAAAATCAAAACCGTTGAAATTATCATGACAATGTACTATGTGTTTTTTTTTTTCCTTTATCTGGTGCCACTTTGTATATTTAGAGTGCTTCTGAAAAAAAAAGAAACAAAAAAACCCCATAAAAAATACTAGAGTGAATGCAAATATGCAATTGTGCCTTTTTATACCAATCGGTATGATTAAATGTTGGTTTGGAATGGTGCATAAACAATTACATTGCTTTTCAAAAGTAGATGGGGTGGCATTTAAGAACAGACTGAATTACATTTGCATATCTTAGAGGAAATCCCATGATGTCAAACGGAGGAAAAACAGTCAAATGTCAGTGAGCCTTAGAGTCTTATGGCTATTGTTCACTGGGATCAATATCTTGTTGAAATATCCATTCATAGCATAGTGCATTACTGAATGAGTACAGGTACATTAAAAAGTTGCTTGTTGGTAGTAATAATAATGATATAATGGACTTTTTTGTCGTGTTTCACCCATGTACATGTATGACATCAGAGGTCAAGTAACCTTTGTGCATGAAACAAGCCCTAGGACTGAATATAGAAGCATAGAAAGACAGAGAGCTGGATGAAAGAGTAAAAAAAAAAAAGCTTGGAGACATTTGACTGCTGAGACTTGTGGGAGCCTGGAGATAAAAATGCTAATGTGACGGTTTACTAGGAGTTGGAAGTGGGAGATGGGAGGGGGGGAAAAAAGCTGTAAGGGAGAGTAGCTGACAGAACACATACCTCAGGATGTGTGGAGCAACACAACACTTGTACGCGGATTCACAATGTGCATATCAGAGTATGTGATGAAACCCTGTGCTCCAAATGAGTGCACCGCGATGTTTGCAATAATATTGCAGGGTGATGCTTTGAATTTCAAGATAAGATGGGAGGGAAAATATACTCTGTAGTGTGCACCTCAGCCAAAAAGCGAAGGCATTAAAAGACAAAATGCCATCCATTGGAAACTACACTACAGACAGTATAATAACTATTTTTTTATCCACTGAGGCAACTGCTTTCACAATAAACATTTGACAGAAAAAAGTGGCATACCAAACACCTGTAATCAAAATGTTTAAATTTCTTTGCCTGAGGTGTGTGCTCGGTCCGTGCTCTCCACTCTTCATATAGCCTTCACAGTGTAATGAGATTTGTAATATTAACCATTACTATTTGTCCTGCGACTTGGATGTTGATATAGAAATTGAGGAACCAATTTATCATCGTTTAATATGAGTCACTATGCACGCAGCTTAGCTGAACATGGCAAAGTGTATTGAACGCAAGTCCACTTCTATTTATGAGATATTTTACATAATTTAATTTGCTTTTGTACAGGTTTGTGTAAATAAATTGCTTGTCATTTTTGTCTCTGCAGAAATTAAAATATAACATGGTAAAACAAAATTCTGTCTTTACGGTCTCTTTGCTTTTTATTGTTTTCAATATGTGTGGGTTTTTTTTATTGGATAATAAATATTGAGAGGGCCTTTTATTCCTCATAGTGTAGCTACAAGAATTACAACAATGCCTCTATTAAACCAGTCATGTTTAACAGGTATAATTATTTGTTTTAAAGTATGCATCAAGCAGTAAATTATTCTCATAACTTTAAAAATGGAGTATGTAAGTAAGCTATTCCAGCTATTTAATGGACCATTAATCACAGTGTGCTTACCAAGCCATGTCATAATATTACTTTCAGTTATATATTTTTACCATTTTAGATAAAATGTTATGTCGATAATAAAGGTCTACTTATGATTACCTTATCATTCTTGTCTTGTCCTTGAAACTATTGAAACTGTAAAAGTAAGACGTAGGTTACACTTATTTGTTAGCCTGCTATCATGTATGCTAAGCAGACGCAGCCTACTTTTAGCATTAACTTGAAGTTGTTTTCATGTCCAGCTGACAAATGTATATTATTCGCTCTAATTAAAGCTCTGCTTTGGTCTCCACCAAATTGTATACAGTAAACTTTATTGTAGATATAGAATATAGTTAGGAAGCAAGCAGCTATATTCTTTTTTAGTTTGTTTTGCGAGGAGTACATTGGGTTTCACAGACCTATATGCTAGCTGAATGAAGAAGTAGAAAGGAATAGTTTTTGTGGTTGAATTTAAGGGAAGGAGAATCAAAGTCTCTTAATCAATTAAATGTTTTATAGAGTTCATTGCTATTAGCAAAAGATTCATACCACATACTGTCAAAATGAATGCAAAGAAACCTGAGTAACGTCAGTGACCTGTTATGGCCAGCGGCTCCACAGGCTAATTAGTGGCAATCGCCATGCTGGAAATCATGTCTCAGCCTTACTTTCAGTCAACCTAACAACAGGCTTATAGCAGGAGCTGAGGCAGATTTTAAGCCACTGGACCAACCATTACATTGCGCTCACCTGTTAATCATGTCAGCTACGCGCCTAACTGTTGATAACAAGTATAGTTTTCAAAATCAAAATGGAGCCGTTTTAAAAAAAAAACATTCACCCATGTGCAGTGCGTGCCAATGATGTGAAGAACTAATCAGACTGATTTTCTTTTTTTGTACAAGACTGTAAGTATGTTTATTTATGCTGTAAAATCTGCTTTATTGGCTGTAGTGTGTATGTGACTTCCTGTGTTCCTGGAGCCAGCCTCAAGGGGACACTCAACAAACTGCAGGATTTTGCACATCTGCATTGGCTTCATTTATTAAGACCGAAGGTTGCCACTTGATAACCTGGTAACCTCATCAAATTATATTGTAAAAAAAAAAAAAAAAAGGGATACATTTAGGATGCTTTGTAATAAGTTAAAGGGAAACAATCACAAGTACTACTGTATTAACTTGGGATTCAGAGAAGAACAATATGCAGTTGATTACCATGAAGTGTATTTCAAAGTAGGGAATCAATCCACTGTGTGACATAAATATGGAACGTCTTTGTCTAACACTCATTCAGAATCTGGTGCTGTAATCATGTAAAAGCTGCACTTATAATTGGCTGAGTTTATGTTCATATATTTATGTTTTTAAATGTGTGTTTCCTATCTGGCCTGTATGCCTAGGTGATGTATGTGGTGATTACAGACTTGGTGATTAAAGATCCATTCCACTGTTTTCCCTATGCTGTGATTAACGGCTCACAGCAGCCTCTCCAACGCCCTCAAATCACTAATGGCATCTTATTAGAAAAAGACAATGTGCTGTAAAATACATAAAGTCCAAGATTTTGAAACGTTTTCCGACAAAATAGGAATATTTGAGGACCTTCAATGAGAGAGTGAAAGGGCAGTGTTGTGTCATATCATTACCCAAATGATCAAATTCAGAAAAAAACATTGTTTTGCCACAAGACTATGAAGTTTTGTTCATGCGCAACTCCAATTGGAAATTCAAAATGTGAATTTTCCCACCCGCATGTTTGTCTTCAAAAGACGCCACTTCTAAGAAACACGAGGTTTGAATTATGTTCATATGCAAATGGTCTCGCTCTTTTCCCTGTCTTCTCTGAAGCATTTTGAATTGCCTGGCATGGAATAATCAGTGGGTAGTATTATTTATTTATTTATTTTCTGTCGAGAGAAGGGGAAATTAAGACAAATTAGAATGAATTTGAATGTAATTAATGTTTAGGCAATGCATACCAATTAATAGTTGTAATATTTTTAATGAATAAAACAGTGGATGAATAGTATGAATTTCATAAATAAGAGTCAGAGTCTGCGGGGGAAAATAAACTCAATCTCTCAGCAATGGGAACAATCACTTTAACTTTTTTTTGTTTGTTTTTATTTATTCTTTTTTGCTATCTACGTCAATCTCTCACATTGACTGTGTATTACTATAGACAGCGTGTCCCCTCTTTCTGTTGTAAAAAATTGAAGTGAAAAAGCATGCGTCAACAGAAACATATAAGAGCGACCTAAATATCAAGTCAGACAAGGAAACCCACCATCCGTCCAATGGAGCAAAACTGTGGCGTTGACAGAACGCAATGCACTCAGGCAATGACAACATTGGCAGCAATGTCTGTACAGTCAACTTTGGGTACGAGTTTGTAAGCAGACACTGACAGTTAATGAAAGTTAAATGACCTCTTTGTTAGTTTTCGTTGTGTGTTCTTGTATCCTGTTGCGCCATGGGACAAAAGTTGGAGGAGCCAAATTTGTCAACAACGCTGTCAATCAAGTCATTACATCTGCTCTTTGTTTTGCATCAAATGACTCATGATAACTAAGACAAAACATAAGCTTGATAAGAACCAACTATCAAGATAGAATCTGGGCTTTAGAGATAGCGTGATCGATCTCCCTTAAACATGGAAGGAGGAGGCGCTTTTAAGATGAACTTCAGCCAGTCAGTAGGGGGAGCTCTAAATCATTTGACTTCATTTGCAACCAATCATCTTCTATTCCGACTTTGATCTCTAATATATTCCAAAAACTGTTGTTTGTTGGTACTAACTGCAAAACAAACGCTTTTAAGTTTGCTGGGAATCAGGTCAAAGTGATTCTAATAGTGTTTTTCTGATTGTTTCAAAACAGTGTAAGCAACTGATGAGCTTTTAGGACTACATCATTGATATTAACAAGCACCCCCCTGACACCAATTATTGGCAACCACAGCTGACATTGCCCTTGATGAAAAGGCTCTCCTCACACATAAAAATGTCAGGACATGCACCGACCTCCCACGCAGTTTTTTTTTTTTTTTTTTTAAAGAGACGTCGATGTAACCTGGATGATAATCGGATATTCAGCTGAATCCGAGGTTCTTTCCGCAGAGGTGCCTTGTTCAACCAGGCCTATAAGGGGAGATAGTGTGGGACGGACAGGCAGATAAAACTGCAGGCACAGGAGAGCAGGAAGGGGAACTGTCTCGGTATGCTATAGGGCAAGAGAGATATAGAGAATATCAAATGTAATACTCCCCAAGCTCAAATATATACCGCTAATTAATGAAATCATTGATCACTTCTCCCACATCAAACATGAGGTATGCAATTTTAATATAAATCCCATTCCCATTTATGCTCACTGGTGCGAAATAACGACTCAAAATCACATCAGCAGAGGCAATTCGACCATAAACCTTCGAGGAAGCTATTTGATAACCACAATTTATGATTTTTTTATTGTCTTTGAATTTTATTTTTCTTGCGCAACGGCAGGAAATGGCATCCAAGGGATAGCCGTTAAGGCTTTGTTAAATTGATTTCTATTTCATATTTATTTAACGAATGCGCCAAGGGACTGAGGGCTAACTTTTTTATGTGTTGTGGATGGAACAAATAAACAAGTTCATAAGGGAACTCCTGCAATAACTTCGATTTAGTTTTGATCACACCAATTCTATAAGCGCCAGGCCATCACAACCCCTGAGGATGATGTCATTACCCTTAATTTCATTGCTCGGACACAAACACATGCATTGGTGAAACTCTGCCTCACTCCTTAATAAAAGTTAATCTGGTAAAGTCTGTGGTTTTGGATGGGAATCCATTCACTTGAGTGAATTTGTTGTGATAGCTTCATGGCGTTGTAATTTGGAATATGGTGGACTTAAAGACTTAAAGAGGAAGTGAAGCTGAGAAATAAAGGCCTAAAGTTTTGAGGCCAGATGTAACGATTATAATGCTTTCCTTTAAAACCTTTTGGGATGATTATAGTACAACCCCCCTTGCAACACACACACACACACACATCTGCACAAACACAAACAAAACATCATAAAAATTAAGCTGGTTTACGTCACTTTGCCTTTGAGAGAATTATTAGCATCCATATCAACTGAACGTGTTTTTTTTCTGTTTTCTTTCCATTTTAACTGGAACGTTTTTCAAAAACATTTTCAGGTCATAGCTTACAGCATGGGATAGGAATCCTTGATTACCAAGTTGGCCACTTTAATGTGATTATTAATGCCAGAAGGCCAAATTGTAAGAATTGGTAGGATAGTCTCAATCAGAAAATACAGTGATATTTAGCCTTTATCAAAATGTATGATACCAACGTTTATAGTACGAAATTGAATGTGAGAGGTCAACCCAGAGTTAAAGCCAATTTGCCCAACTTTTTCCACTGATTAAGTGTGTGTGTGTGTATATATATATATATATAATTTTTTGTTACCAGAAGTTGACTGGCAGGCCAAGCATACATGATCCCATAGCGAGGAGGGGCGTGAATGGTAAATGGACTTTATATGGTATTGTGCTTTTCTTGTCTACTGATTCACACCCCAGGTCACATCTACGTGGCAGAGGTTGCCATGTAAGGTGAGCATCAGAAATAAGAAGCCCATTCAGACACATTCATACGCAAACAACAAAACAGCAGGACCCCTTGTATTTAAACACTGGTGAATGGAATCGTATGTCAACAGACTCCGACAATGACGCTACAATGATTCATGCACACACGTTCCCCTGTTTAAATGTTCTGTTTGACGTGACTAATAAAAGCTGGTTTTGCTCATTCATGAAGGCTATACAGTTAACTGTGGCTGTGGACACATCTTTATGGGGAGACAAAGGACTATTTGTTTAGTGCAAGAAAAAATCAAATCAAATCAAAACGTTAGTAAAGATTATTATTTGGCGTCCTTTCACTTCCTGTCTTTTCCTATTTCTTATCCTGGTTTCTGCCCTCCCCTTGATTAGTTGAGGTTTACGCTCTGTCACTGATTAGTTAGATTGCATTCACCTGGTCACTGCTGATTTAAGATGGCACTCCCTTGCACTCACATTTGGATCTTCACATGGGGTGGCAACACTGCACTGTTGAACTGTTCTGTTACCCTTGTTACCTCTCTAACTGGGTTAAATAAACCTGTTCAGCTGATATCACGTCTCACTGTTGTACAATGGCATCCTCATTCGATGCCCATGGTGACAGCCCCTTTCCTAAGAAACCTTCAGAAGAAATAGTTATTTCAAATTGATCTTTTGTGGAAAATTATTGACTTGTTAAACACCCAATCAAAGATCCATCATACATTAACCATCTGATGGCTTTACATTATACCTTACTTAAAAACAATTGGAATAGGATTGAAATGTATATAAGCCACAACAAATTCCATAAAAATGCACCACAATCTAGAAATTAGATAGCGGGTGTGAACAAATTTAGGCCGGCAGGTTAAATCCTAAACTGTAATGCAGCCACCTCCAACTAGCTGGGGCACAGATTCTGGTAAATGACAATTGCCGTACTACCAACTACTACTACTACTACTACTACTCACCAAATATACAAGCAAAGAGTACAGGTAGCACAGGAGCTCAAGTTTATAACCTTATTTAACCCATAAATATATATAAACACGAGATGATGCATGCAGGATTCTCCAGCTTAAGCCTGGTTCACACGGCAGGATAATTACGCCGATTTTGGCTCCGATTCTCTCCTTCTGTAGCTAACTTTTACCCTCTCTTGCCATCTTGTTGGCAGTTTTACAATTTCAGAAATCTCCAGGTACGGTCATTTTTACTTAGCCCTATGTGTTGTTTGGGGCGGCTGTGACCAAATAGGTTGTCTCTCAAACGGAAGGTTGGGGGTTTGATCCCCAGCTCCTGCAGCTACATGTCCAATATGTCTAAATTCCCCCCCGTTGGATAATCAATACAGTTTAACCTTATCCTTTTGTCATTATGTAAGACGCTTAACCCCAAGTTGCTTTGTCAGCAGCTTGTTAATGTGTATAAATGAGAGTTAGTACTGATGGATACTTTACATAGCAACTTCTGCTGTTTGAATGTGTAGGAGTGACCACAATGTAGTGTGGTCAAAATATCTTTTTTGTGCCATTTCTTGGTAGCATAGTTGTGGAACTTTTAGTTGGAATAATTTTAACATGTTTAAACCACAGAAGCCTTACAATAAAACCTGCAGCATAAGCACATCTCAGCAGTTTTTTTAAAGTTCCATCAGGCACTGTTTCTGAGCTCATCTGTCTTGCACTGTTGAACATTTCTCACTTGCAAAGTAGGACACAGAAGGAACTGGACATGCAGAGAGGAGGAGTGAGTGATATCTTTCCAGCATGCGCAGGTCACTTGTTATTACCCACAAGCCTCTTGCTGACCCCTGCTGTCACATGATAGATTCCACCACAATGATCTGCAGCCCCGAACAGCGCCCAAGCACGTGATCTCACGGCAAAGATGAGGTATGAATGCTACTTGTTGTGAGGCCAAAATATGTGCAGTGGAGCAGGCTAATGTACCCACACTCATTAATCACACATCAGTTGTGAGTTGAACGCACACAAATTTATATGTGCTAGATTTATGTGGCAGAAGCAATTTGACAAAAATCCATACAAGCCTTAGTAGTCGAGCCGGGTCGTGATTAATGAGATCTACTTACATAGGAGAAAGTGTGCGGGTGAGAAGAAAAGGCGAGACAGGGCTGGAGGAGGTTGAGAAATGACAAATAGATGGCAGGAGACTGTGGGGGAAAGGGATTGAGGATAAGGTGACTATTTGATAGACTATCCAACACACCCCCGCCCCCAGACCCCTAACATCCAGACTTTATGTTCCAAAAAGTGAACCCCGAAAAAATGACTAATACAGTGATTTATTGGAGCTGAAGTCTAACTTTAAAATTCACTTTGTTATGGAACTTTTTGAAATAAAAATCACCATTTGAAAGACCATCCTTCTACACATATTACAAGCCAAAAAATCCTTGTCAAACTTTGAAAAATATCAACTTAACTGTGACTTCATGGTGAGACTGTCCACCCAAAGCACCTTTGCCTTTCAGTTTCAGAAGTGAAGGCCCTCTATGGAAACTTCTTGACGTATTATGGGAAGTGAATAGCTCAACATGATGACAAGGATTTCTTTATGAAGGTACAATATATTCAGCAGCAAATGTTTTTGTGACCCAATAAAACATTTGAGCTTTCTGATCCCTGTCAAGGTTACTGGACTATGTAGATTTTCCCATATGAAAAATTAAACCTGAATAAAGTGCGACCAACGTGTGAAGGGATGCAGCTTGCCAAACCACCGTTTCTTTGAAAGAAAATAATGTTTTTGAAAATGGAATCTTACAATAGTTTTTCAACCACTCTTAAAGAAATAATGGTCCTTTTCTCATCCATTCATTTAAAGTGCCAGTTCCTCAATAGAGCTATAGGTCTGCATTCTGCACAAAAAAGAAACTTCAGTCAACTTCATTCATAAAGCACATTTCACATGACAAGACTCAATATGAAAGCTTTTCCTTATTATTAAAGCAATGGAAAAAATCATTTCTTTAAAGGCATACCATGCAACTTTTGATGCTGTAGACTAGGGCTGGCATTTGTCAGTCACCTCATGGATTCGAGGGTCATGGCTCGATTTTATCAAACGATCCTCGATGCATCACAATGCATTACAATTTTGGATCTATATACTGTACATGACTACATTTTTACCCAGCAACACAAACAATCTGGTGAATTTAAACCCTTTTATTTAAAGTCTTTGCAAAAAGTAAATCGCAGTCAATCACAGTAAATCAAGTAAGTAACAAGTAAATCCCGCAAACGGCAGCACCTTTGCAAAAATATAATATCCTTTTTAAAGTCCCCATGATGAGGCTGAACAAGGGCATTTTCAAAAATAGTGACTTGATAAACACTGCGCTTGCATCGACGTAACAGTAACCCCCGAAACTGAAAGTGGGCCAGTCCACTAATAATCGATTATGGACTTTTCTGCATCGATGCAGAGTCTTTCAACAAGGCATCGTGATGCATCTTAGAGTCAATTATTTCCCCCACCCCTACTGAAGACGTTGCACTTTAGCGTTGGTCTCTCAGACCAACACAAGCTATCTCAGCTCACACACTCCTTTTTATAGAGTCTCCCCATCCATTTGTGCATTATTTTCTGCAATGATGAAGAAAAAGCATTTGATGAACATACTGCAAATATCTATGGAAAACTTGTGCTTGTTGCTTTTTGGGAGAGTTCAAAAGATTGAATACGTCAATCCTGGCTGACAAACTTTAAACCAAAGCATTGCCTCAAAATGTGCAAATTTAGCAACGACAGTCGGAAACCTGCCTAATTGGGCCCCATCTGACAGCACTCTCTCAATGCCCTGCTAATGTTGCAGCATTATCCCAGTAAAAACGAACATGAACCAAATCAATGAAGGGGAGTTATCTGTATGTGAAATAATAAACACTAGTTGGAGGAGCCCTCAATGACTTTTTGCCCCGGGCCCCAACAGACCCTCGAATTGCCCTTGTGAATCACGCGGAAGACTTCACGCAAAACCAAACCGGGTTGTTTTGTTTCACTACCTTCACTTTGAAGGTAGTATCTCATCTTTGGCCTTTTTACATACCAGCAGCACCCCATTTATGTTCAGGTGTAAACGTAACCATTGTGGAATCCCCGCTTCACCACAGCTGACTTTAACTTCTGTAGACTGTGATTCTTTACCCCTGCACTTCCTGTGCGTCTTCTTCTACACACGCTTTATTTTCTGCATTGAGAGAAGCCAGACGGGAGGAGAGCAAAGGCGTGGAGGGAGAGTTGGTTTTCCTCCTCGTCTCATGCGGTTAACATGCAGAGGGCACCAGCCATGAAAATGCAACGGATTTCTTATTTCTAAGAGAATGATCTTAGTGATCTCATTATTTCCCATGTGGGTTAATGTAAAATGAACGGAGCAGCTGTGTGTGAGGGCCAGAACGCACACATGCGAGTGCACTCTTGTGAGACTCGAGAGCCCTCTAGCCCAAGAATTAACCCCTTGTTTAAGCTGCCTCTGCTGTTGTCTGTGTCTCTCGGTCTCTCTCTGTGATGCCAGATCACAAATATAGGCGTTGACTCAGCAGTGATTGCATTGACCTCACAGTGTAGGTGCATGTCTGCGAGTGTGTGTTGAATCCCTGACTCACCCAGTGGCTCAAGGCCAGAGTGCAGCACAGCTATATTCCATTTTGACACTTTGATAGACACCGACCATTTCCATCCCACTGTGCCCCGCCAGCTCTGCCACTCTGCTGCACTTCTCATTAATGTTAGACCAAAAGAAATCACCAAGTAGGCATAAGGATTGTGGAAATGGAAACAGTGTCATTCCCAACAGCTATACAGTATGGTGCTTTTTTTAATTACCAGTTAGCTGGATGTCAAACGTCAAGCTATTCTGCCAGTTAACCATTCACAAAGCCAAGAAAAAGACATTCATCAAAGATGAGGAAAAACACCAGAAAGCCCATTGCTTTTTTGTTTCACTTTATCTTTCTGAACATATTATTTGTGTCGGGGTATTTAAAACACCAAGGACAGCACATTTTTACATCTACTAATTCATTAGGACTTGGCAAATTCCATTTTCTAATGATGATTGAAAGTTCCACAGTAACTACCAAACAAACCTTGTGTTGAGAGTGTTAAGTAATTAATTTAAGATCAGACATATCATTTTAAATTCATGTTCCCCAAACACCATCAACAAATGCTTAAAAAACACCTGTAAAAGACAAACACAAATATACAAACCTTATTGTAGTTTTTTTTTTTTTTTTTAAATACCTAATTAATGGCTTTTTTACCCTTATATCCCCGGATTTCTTAATGTTCCAGGCCAACTGAAGGGTAAGATTTATTAAAGGGATACTTTGCCTGTTAAAACATGAATCTGTATTAAAATTGGGTCATATATGTAGTAGAAATGTGAAATATTTTTTAAAGTTGGTACCTTGTTGACTTAGAAAAGGCAGAAATTGTCTTTTTGGCTCATGTGTATGGAAGACAACAACTCCCAGAAGTCACAGCACCACAGGCCACTCCCGCTGAAGTTGGATTTTACGGTAAGTTCACATGGTCATCTTTTCATACTTTTATTTTTTGGGTTTACCATCCACCTGCTGGCCTTGTTTAAACTAAAAGAGCTGTTGATTATGGAATACTTCATACACATTTCTGTTTAAATGCTAAGGATCAAAGTGTGAGTAAAGAATCAAATTAAATCAAAAACTCGTTACACTTTCACCATAAACGTGTTCAAGACTAACTGCTTGTCAATTTTGTACTGCTCAGGTAGGACCCTTCCTACTGTTAGCTGATGTTAAAACTGGGTGGCAAATTTTGTCAAGTTTGCTTTGGGCAACTAAACAAAATTCCATTTACCACTATGAAGATAAGGGAAGTAACACCAGTTCCAATACTTATCTCAGTCCATAAAAAGACCAAATTCAATTAATAACGGGGTACGATTTTCCGCGAACATAAATTGGGCCAACATCAGTCAATCAGAGAAGGTCAATTTAGTCAGTCAGTGAATACAGATGTGTTGTGAGCATTTGAGAATTGAAATGAGAGGTTTGATCTTTGTGTGAAATTTAACATGAAAGATTTTTTTTTTAATAGCCAAAAAATTGTTTTTTTTTATTCTACATGTGAATTTCCTGAATGAAATGATTCCATAAGGAGAACCAAATTATTTTTGATAGTGTTACAAACATTATAGTTTTACAGTGTCAGTAGTAGAGCCATGCAGACTTTTTTTTTTTTTAATTCTGTTCCAGTCCACGTCACTGACTTCATGCTAACATATACAGCATCTGACATGAACATGTGTACATACATAAACAAATGCATTCACTCCGAAACCATTCAACTTTTGATCTCTCCGTGATCTCTTAAACCAACCGCTGGTCCAACACGCTGCTGTCTATTTACATACTCATTTGCATACCAAAGTAACACTGCCCATGACACTTCCAAATGAATAATTCACGAGAGGTATATTTACATAAGGTGCAGAACCTGAAATCTCTACGGGCATGGGAGTGACTTCAGGACTAAACTTTTGTTTTGTGGATGACTTTCGCATCAGCCGCTCTGTCTGCTCGTCCCATCCCCCCACTAATTAATTAGCTAATTTCAGCCTCTGCCAAGATCAATGGATTCGGCTATCCGTGCAGGCTAATACAATTCACAGAATGAGGGTCGGGGAGAAGAAGCTAAAATCTGTGAGCCAATTCTCCAGGGAGAGTGGCCTCTCACTTGCTGCTTATTTTGCTCCCTGCATTCCCACTACAGCCAAACGCCAGCAAACAAAATTGTCCTGTGATGTATATAAAATATCTGTTTATGCATGCATTATTCTGACAAGGATGGTGCTTTGTCTTTGATGTTTTATGGGAGATAGGGTTCCTTGTATGCACATTGTGCATGCATGTCTTTGCATAATTATCCCACATATCTGAGCCATTGCAAAGTTGCGGGGAAAGAAATACAATCAGTCAAGCATGTACCCATGCATGTTTTATTTACTCATTTGCATGAATATGATGGCTCAACGAAAGGGGTGTCTTTTTTTTTTGTTGTTGAAGTATTTAGGTTAGAAGCTGAGCATGAGACGAAAAGCACAAGAAGAATAGCGGTATTTGCATGTGCAACATCAAAGGATCTTAGGATGTGACGGTCACAGCTTGGCTGCTTGTTAGTGATTGATCCATTGCAGGTTGCAGGACTTGTATGTGTTAGAGAAGGGTATACTGTACACTGTATATGCTACACTGGGTTCCCAGAACTGAATTTCACACTCATGAAGGGATATTTAATCTTGGGTCAAATGTAAGAGGTCAAATTTTGATTGTAATAGAAAATATTGCCAAAGACTGAAGTAATACAATTACATATATAAAAAAAAATACAGAAAAAATGTAAAATGTGGATGATTCATTTTTTGTTTAATAAAACAATGTTTTGAAGTCGGTGTGTGTGTATCTTTGTGAACTTGCAAATCTATCTTACAGGGGACTTTGGAATAATTCCACATTTACCAACCGAGGACCACCACCCTAGATAGTAGGGAACATTTTTGAGTCCTTCTTTTGTTTCTGTTCAAAACCATATTTTGATCATGTTAAACGGATCTGGTGAACTTTCATTGCTTTTGCCAAGAAGGGACCAGCAACTGTAGAGAGAGTCGGACTGTTTAATTGAGGTCTTAAGTAAGTGGTGCTATGTATGTTTGTAATGTGTCTGCATCCTACAATGAAGTTTTTTTTCCTTTAAGTGACCTTTTTAAAATGATACTTTTGTTTTTGTGAGTTTCTAATGCTCTCCTGGACGCCCATAGGTGATATGTGCTACATTTTGCCTCATGTTGGAGTGTCTTTGCATCCAGCATTCTTAGTTTTTTTCTTTATTTCTGCCTGTATTGTTACTATTTCTGGATAGTAAACACTTCCAGAACCTATGCGGGGCATGAGGTTTGAACCACGAGGTCCCTATGGACACCTTGTTTACTTCCTAGCTTCCTCTTTTGCAGCACCCAGTTGGATGAAGACAGCAGCAGGGGGAAGCAAGCCACTATCCCAAGAGAAGCCATGTGTCTGGACCCTGCGCTTAAACCTCTGCCGCCTGCTTCCCTCCCTCAAGGAGAAAGTGTGTGTGTGTGTGTGTGTTGTGTGTGTGTGTGTGTGTGTGTGTGTAGTGCAGGCGAAGTTAATTAGCCAATTGCACATATGCACACAAACACACACACAGGAAGGCATACAAATCCACTCTGGCATGCATGGTAATGCAACACACACATACAATCAAGCACGATAAATCCGCACGGATTTGAGGACGCTAAGCAGCAGGAACCCCAGGGAGCAGGCTGTCTTGACTAAACAAAACAGATGTTTGTGCGCACAATGTCACCCTAATGTCAGCAGCCACACTCCTATCCCCTTTTATTAATCACACCATTCTCCTATGCCGCTTCAATTCATGTTTTTGATTTAACGTTTCTATCTATCGGGGGCATGTGTGATAAAATGCGTGATAAAACCACACGGGACGTTTCAGGATTTACGCTGTCAGGTTTCATCATCTATTACAAAAAGCCTGTTCAGCCTTCAACAGCCTCAGCCTGTGTGCCCTTGAGCAAGACCTTTAACCCTCCATTCTGATGTTTTATAAGCAAGGTTGTAAGTGTCAGAAATAGCTCACTATTCACTATATGAAACTCAATATGGTCAGTTATCCAGTTTGTAGTGCTGTGTGAATCTTTCATTAGACTACTCTTTCCAGTGACATCCCAGAATAAGGGGCGTGTCCAGAAACGTCCAACAGGGGCAGTGACTTCTGAAAAGATGGCCTGAAGTTAGTGGGTACACAGAGTCATCTCATTTACCCTTACTTCTATATAGCCTACACTTAATATACAGCACATCTTTTTAGCGTAATCCTTCTTAGACACAAAAAAGAAAAATAATGTCCAAAGTCACAATTCAAAGTACTTAAAAAACTGCATGCAAATCCCTTCACAGTCCTACCTGCAAACATATTTTTTTTTCTGGGCACACAGAGCAGTAAATGAACGACAGTGCAGCTATACTAAAAAATGTAACACAGAGTCAACAAAAGACGAAAGTGTCACAAAAGAATAAGTGTCATGATGTTAGTACACAGTAAAAATACAAAATAACAAAGTTAGATACAAACAACGGCAAAAGAATAAAGTGTCATGATGTTCGAACATAGTTAAAATACAAAGTTGGATACAAGCGATCGGACTAAGATGTAAACAGACTGATATGCATGTAAACAGATGTAAGCAGACATGCACGTGAACAGAAGTGAACAAAACTACTATGTAAACGACCAAAAAGAAGATTCAAAAGAAGGTATCAGTGGATATATGCCTGTAAACAGGAATGTGCATATATGCATTAATGAACAGATGTAAACAGAACTATAGTGCAGTAAATGAGAAATAAATATAACTATAGAGCTAATTGCAGTAGGCAGATAATATTACCAAACTGAATGTATACTCGAGTTATCTGATAGAGTAAAAGCAGAGATAGAATAATGTCACAATCTTTGCTCTATAAATACCACAAGCTTTATAGAGTTCTTCCTTAATGTTCCTGAGGTAGGATGGAGCTGAGGTTGGTATGCATGATTGGCTTGAGTGAGACTGCATTGACTTTAAAAAACTGTGCCTGTTAATACCAAAGTGCTGTGGTAGCACTGGAAATAGCTGAGGAAAATATTTTATTCATGTGTCGATTTTGCAACTCAGAAAATAACCAGGCTCCTTCTGGTGTGCAAAGTGTGACTGCCGTATTACCTGGCAATACAAGTGTGCACAGCGTTTCTCTCAGGCAGGGGAAAAGCAATAGCTGTCAGGTGTTATGGGATCAGGCCTTAAAACACCACTGATACTGGACTAAAAAACTCTTGCTGACTTGCAATAACATTTTTAAGTTACAAAGCAACATAAAGGATATTCATTTTCTACAATATCTGCACATATTAATCAATCATTTTTTATTTCTATAGCACATTTAAACAACCTTGGTTGACCAAAGTGCTGTACAAGCAAACAACAAGCGAAATAAAAAGCAGACAACACTATGTTTGTTGTTGTTGTGAAAACACCTCCACGTAAGCCCGTTCTTTTTTTAAATCGTTTTAGACTTTCGAAGAGAGAGGACAGTGGATCAAGTGACTAATCTTGGAGAGAGAGTGAAGAAGGTCTTAAAAGAAAGGAGTCACAGACCAGACCAGAACCGCGGGCCACCCACCCAGAGGACCACAGCCTTCGTACATTGGGCATGCGCACCATTCCTCTAGGCCACTGACGCCCTCACATGTATGAACCTAGCTCTAAACGTAATAGTTTGAAAAAAAAAAGTTAATCTCTGTACACCTCTACCAATTTCACATTGCATAACTTTGCCCTTGTGGCCACAGTTGGAATTGTAGAATTAATTTGTCGCCTTCAGTCGTGTTGATGGTACAAATTTCGGTGTATTCGTTCAGTTTGGGGACACTCTTTTGAAATGAGCTTGATGTCAGCAGACTACAATCTATTCTGAGTAGCTATGACAATACGTGAAGAAATGTACATCATAGGTGATGTCTCTGAAGCAAAAGGTACTGACTCAGCCAGCAGTGTAATGAGAGATTGTTCGAAATAGATGCTTGACATTCAAAGAGTAAAGCTAATGTGATTCTCCACACCATGTACAGAGGAATCTAAACCTGGAAGGAATTTATGACGTATGTTGTGAACTGTATTTAACGGATGCACAGAGATCATTAAACTTGTCTGTTCTACAACCTGCACTAAGTCTGAGTGTTTCTTGTCAGACCCGACCCAATTGGGTTATGCCGTCATCCAGTCTGTTTTATAGATTCAGCATGAGGGACAATTCATTAAACCCCTTACATATGTTCTTAAAATAGCCGCGCGCTGCCCCAACCAATGACCAAGAGGAACCTATTAGACGAGAGAGCTCAGGAGCTCCCAGGAAAATATCTGCCTTCTCTCAACCAGGTTGTTGGGGGTTCAATCCCCAACTCCTCCAGTGAGATGTAAATGTGTCCTCGAGTAGGACACTGAACACTAAATTGCTCCTGCTGCCCAACCAGCTGAGCAGCCGCTGCCATCAATGTGTGAGAATGTGGTGCGAATGGGCCAATGTGACGTACACAGTAAAAAGCACTGCACAAGCTCAAGTCCATTCATCATTTACAAGTCTCAGTTAGTTTCATTCTCGTAGCTACAGGGTTGTTTCTAGGGTCTGTTGAGGCCCGAGGCAAAAACTACCTACCTTGGGGCCTCTACAAGCATTTATTATTATTTATATTATAATTAATAATTGTATTATTTTCATTTTTCACAGGAATAATGCTGCAATGCTTAGCAGGGCATTAAGAGTGAGTGATGTAAGCCGAAAGGGTGGCCCCTACTGGCCCGGGGCCCCAAGCAGTTGCCTGTTGACAAACAGCGCCTCTGAGGAACTCAAGTTACTTTTTTGTAATCCCAAGTGCTACTCCCAAGACCAAGGTTTACCCTTCACTTGTTGTTAAACTCGTGACCCTCTAAACATCCTCATCCACTGTCAGACCACTGTCTCCTCTGTGCAAGTCTCCTGCATTAAACTCCCAGTCCCAGTCCCCCCCCCCGCCAACCGGTGTCATTTATTGACTGTGCTGACTTACTGCAGCAGTGCGAGGAACTTGTTTATCCATGGAACTGATAGCAGCCCGAGTGATGCCTCCAACCTGGCACACGAGATTAGTGTCAGCTCTTGCCGCTGCCACGCCAATCAGTTCAACGGAGACGGAGGGATGGCAGGCCACCCACCACCAACACACATGCAAACACACACACACACACACACACAGAGCCACCTCGCCCCTCGGAGGAGCCAGAGGATGGCACTGGCACTGGTGCACTGGTGACAGTTTTTTTTTCTTCTTGTGAGTCAACATGAGGAGTACAATGAAGAGGGTTTAGCCTGAGGGTTGAGGACAGCGCATGAAGTGTGTATGGAGGTGGGGGGGGGTGGATTGTTCACAGTACACACTGCAGATGTGTCCCTCACCCATCTGCATCTGCTGCTTTGAGAGCCCAACTTTTCCTTTTACTAGACGTCATTTAGGTTAGCAATGAGATCAGTTATTAAGAGCGCTAGGCTACAAGAACAGCTGGCTCATGTGGCCTACAGTGCTCATGTTTCTTAATCATTTTATGTAAACAATGTGGTTTCCTTTGGGCGTGTTAACATGTTCCATCCATTCAGACGACAACTGTATTTGAATTAAAATTCCAGTCCAATCTTTAATCCTGGAAATGACAGTCATTGCTATCTAAATTTGCTATCTAAAAAAAAAACAACAACTTGAATTTCCCTCGGGATCAATAAAGTATGTATCTGTCTGTCTGTCTGTCTGTCTGTCTTTGTAAATATTTAAAGTGTTGGTTATGTGAAAGGTCTAGAAAGGTTGAGCAATTTTACCAAAAACAGTTTTTATTTTGGTTGGTTTTTAAGAGCAAAATTTAAAACATTAAGAATGTGTTGGGTTTGTCCAATGACCATTTGACAATTTAGCATTGTTGTTTTGTTTTTTTCAAATCAAATTAAATGAAATTAGTTCATGGATGGAAGGTGACTTCTCCAGGCTAATTGTCGCACAAAGCTTTGGTGTAGAATATTGAACTCAAAGTTACATGAATTGGATATTTATGCTAGCTTTAGCCTTACACTTCTTCAGTTTCCTGTTGGTCTTGTGGGTTTCCTCTTGGAACTATAAAAGGATGTCAAGGCAGGAGCCCAGCACACAAGTTTCCTTGTGTTTCGACAGTGTTACCCCCTCCCATCTGTTTCTTGTTGCTCAGTTCTCCTCATCTGATCCACTGGTGCATTCATATCGTGTCGGACACACTGGAAAAACGAGTTTCCGAGTTGTAAAATTCACATGACCGCCTCACGTTCAAGTGGGAACAACAACTCGGAACCTTTGAAAAGAATTCGGTGCCTGACTTCATGTGAACACATTGGCGTTGGAAGAACTCCATTCAAATCAAAAAACGTTATTTGTCCCTGGGAGGCAATTCAAGGGCACACAGAGCAGCAAATGAACGACAGTGCAACTATGCAAAAACATTAAACCAATCAACAAGAATTAAGTGTCAAAGAAGAATAAGTGTCAAGAGTGTTAGCACAAAGTTAGAATACAAAATTACAAAGTTAGATAAAAAGGAGCAGCAGAGAATAAAATGTCCAGATGTTAGTACAAGTTAAAAAACACAAGTTACAGAGTTAGATTCAGAGGACAGCGACGGAGTAAGACGTAAAGGGACATGCATGTAAACAGATGCAAACAGAAGTATGTGATGTAAACAGACATGCAGTAGACTGTTGAAACAGATGTAAACAGAACTGTAGTGCCAGAGAGGATATAAGTGGGCAGTGATCGGACTAAGGTGTAATCAGAAATAATGCATATATGTAATGTAATGACTTCCAATCTCAGAAACTCGAACCACCTGAGCAGCACGTGAACTCAGCATACCTCCTGATTGCTTCAGCCAGCTCAGCTGACTCTCATCAAGTCATCAGCCTGCAGTGCATCTCCACCCAGCCATTCATCGCCACAGTGTTCACACTACTTATGTGGTACAAGGCAAGGCTAGCTTGAATTGCTTTTAAACAAACAGAATTACTTTCTTCATTTCAGCCAGCTACTCACTTTTTTTTTTTTCTGCTCAGGCTCATCTCTCAACAACCTGTCAGCTTCTGCTCTCCACACTCAACATTATCAATCAGCCACTCTCCACCTGCCCACCTTCAACACTTTAACTCAAAATCACCATCTGCAACTTTAATTAAAACACTTCAACTGACATATTGCATCCGTGTCCTGCTTTTTCAGGGTCAACAAAATAGTAAACTGACATCGGCATAAAATAAAAATTGACTGAAACTGGATGTTGTTTTTCTCGACAAGTTGTGCAATCAAGCTTCTTGAACCGACAAAACGAACACGGTACAACTTGGTCATTTTCAGTGTTTAAGTTAGCCATTTTACCCTGCTTCTAGCTAACAACAGCTAAGCTAACCAACTTCGGGCTACAACTTCATTTTGATAAGTGCTCAATTTAAAGAAAATATTTTACGCTTTTTTTTATTTATTTTTTTTTTTTACTACCTTTATAAAGTTGTCCCTGTAAGAAAGAACAAAAAG
Source organism: Symphodus melops (assembly GCF_947650265.1). Classification (NCBI taxonomy): domain Eukaryota; kingdom Metazoa; phylum Chordata; class Actinopteri; order Labriformes; family Labridae; genus Symphodus; species Symphodus melops. The sequence continues at coordinate 11,421,869 of NC_136710.1, read as the reverse complement.
GATCCTTATATAATCTGCGTAATTCTCCTCGCCTCGATGAATGTCCACGTCTTTTATTGATAGCGTAGAAGTATCCGCTCGGACTGAATTTCTTTCACTGAGTGATTGAGGCAAGAGTGAAAACTCTGGGCCTTGTGTATTGCTCACTGTCAGCGGTTTTTTTTGCACAAATTAACAGTTTATTTGTCATCCCCGTGACACCTCTGATCACGGGGAAAGGTCGGCAGTCTATCACATTACATTATAGCTCTCCTCTGCCCTGTATTGACACAAGTGGCTTGATAAAAGGTGGGGGCTGGTGTCTTGTTTGCAATGCATCTCATAATGGAGTGCAGGCAAAATATTTGCATTTTTCACTGGCTGGCCATGCCGACAGAAAGTCACTGAAGATATGAAGTAATGATGAAATGACACACAGAGATGTGATGGTGTGAAGAAAGAAAGGAGGGAGCAATCCGGTTCAATTGTTTCCGTCGTACTTGTTTGAAAGGAATTATGCTTCACTTTGTATGATGTTGTTGTAAAGAAGCACACTTCCTGGAATCAATCCACTGCCATTTGTACACATTTCTGTCACTTCTTGTCCCTTAGCGCCCAAACTGTCAACTCTGTTTTGCTTCAAGCTGTTTCCCCTGTGCCACCTTTCTGTATTTACAATATTTGGCAACCCTTTCCTTGTCTCCTTTTTTTTTTTCTTATCTTCCATTCGTCCCCACAGCTACTGCTCTTCCCCGTCAGCTCCTCTACCCAACTCGCCTGGCTCGGCACAGCGATGATAATGAGCGCTCGTTGGTATTCCCAGGGCGCCTGCTCCTCTTGCCATGCCACACCGCTCTGCCCTGCTTCCTCTCTGACACTTGTGTTTTCAATTAAGCCCCCCCCCCTTCCTATAAGCCCTGACCCTTCACCTCACATCCCGAATTTCCCCTCCAAAACACACAAAAGAAAATCTAAAAAAAAAGAAGATACACGAATGGGACTCATTTTTCCAAAATGTCGTGAGAAACAGGCAGGTGATGCTGGCAGTGGAGACTGCGCCTTTAAAGCAGTGTGAAGCTCTCCTGCTGAAACACATTTTAAATGGCACATCTTCGACAAAATGACTCTGACATTCGCGCCCATCGGGGTAAATGCAGACTGCGAGCTCCCTGTCGATTTTCCATTTGCTATTTTCCTCCTTTTTGCACGCAGTTCAGGCTCGATCCGCTCTGCGTTTTTTCCGTCTCTTTACATAATGTTGTGTATTTGCGGCGCGGAGTGTGTAAATGTTTGTTTTGGGGCTTGGCAGCGGTCGATCCTCTTCCACTGTCAGCTTGAGGGCTAAGAAATATTTCCTCAGGAGTTCTGTAATCTACTCCGAGTCCTGCCGCGAGTGTGACAAGGCTCTCGCCTCCCTCCCTCTCTCGCCCCCGTTTTTCGCTCACTTATCCGGCAGAGAGAGATGTGTGTGTGTGTGTGTGTGTGTGTGTGTGTGCGTACATGTGTGCCTCCCCGCTACACATGTATCTCTCCTCCTCTCCCTCGTCACACGCTGCGCAGAGGTGAGGCGATCACAAGTGGAAAAGGAGAAGAAAAGGGAGGAGAGAGGGCTTGGCTGACTATTTAACTTGTCTCCCCCCCCTCCCCCCCCCCCCTGTCTTCAGGCACAAGGGGGAAGGAGGGGGAAGGAGGGCTTGTAGGGTTGAGCCTGCAATTAAGATTCTGCTCAGCCAGCCTACTCCAATGGTTCAATGGGGCGAGAATAAGCAAGCCCCGGTGGTGATAAATGGCCCCCATCGCTGTCCACGTCCTTCCAACATAACCCGGGCATTAATTACACCAATTGGTATTGCACTGTCATCAATACCCATCTGTGCCCAGCCTATATACAAGAGAGTGTGCACATGAAGTGGCTGGATGTGTTGCTTTGACCAGGCAGACAGTGTAGAGCAATGATTTCATCTTTCAAGCAAACTTTAGCCGATAAATTGCACTTAGCTTCTTTTAAAAGGGTGCTTGGTTCGATACGTCTACGCACAGTGAGTTTGCACCATTTGCAATTTGCTCGGCAGAAACTTTCCCTCCTGTGTGCTTCACCTTAAGCACCTTGCCAACATAATTATGAGGTTTTTTTTTTTTTTTTAATCTTTCCCCCCCTCCGCTCGTCTAGACGGTCCTCGGCTGCATTATCGCTCGTGTCTTGTCTGCGTTTCCTCCCTGTGGTTTGACAACTCTGTTTTTGAGCGGTAAAGTTTCCGCACAGAAAGAGAGGAAGGGAAAAAAAAGAAAAAAACCTCACTCTACGAGGATGAAACTTCACAGGAAGCTCGGTTGATCACGGTTGATTGCTCTTGTCAGAGTATTTCTGCGGACTGTATTCTCGGCTGCCAATCAAAAGAAGACAAAAAAAAGGGTATGAATCAGAAAAAAACAAACTTTTTTCTATTTTTTTTTTAGGATTTAAGCCACCACAATGGATAATCAGTGGCTTAACTACTTGTTAAATCTGTGGGAAGTTTTGGGTTCTGTCCTTAAATAAGTTTCTAAAATGTGAACAAATGCCAGAAAAAAGGCTTAGAACTCATTTGTGTGAAACATTTGGGGAGGCAATTCATTTTAGAAGCATTTCAAAGTTATCTTTGAATGTCAAGAAAGAAAAGGAATCAAAGCTCTAACCAAAACCAAAAAACCTCATGGGCAACACACCTCTGCCATCAGTGTGTGAATGGGTAGCTCTGACCTGCTGTGTATTTAGGAGATCAGAAAAGTGTACACAAGCTTGAGTCCTTTAACCGTTGAAGATAGATGTACAACATTGTCAGAGGAAGGTCGTTCGACCAAAGTAGAAATGACACTGCTCTTCTTTTCGATTTTTCCTCGGGCAGAAGTTAAATCAAGTTAGTTCACACATACTCCGGGGATTATTTTTTTCTCATTGTATACTTTAAAAATTCAGCTTACAACTATAGTTTTTTATTCAAATCAAACTGTTATTGGAGTTTGCGATTTAGGAGGAAATTAATGTATATTTAGCTTAACACATTTGATGTAACAGTAGGAGCTAATGAGGTCAGGTTCAGAGGTTGGTCATATAAATACATGTTTAAAGATTGAATCTATGACCCCCAGCCTTTTCAGAAAAATATCTTCTGACTACTCGAAGCGCTCTTATACAGCAAGTCACGACTACCCATTCACACTTTGATGGCTGCTCTGTAAAGTGAACCATCAGAAGCCGCAAATCGCATTGCACCACCCACGAAGCAGCAGGAGCAACTTGGGGTGAAGCATCTTGCCCAATGACACATCGGGCACGTGGGTGCAGGAGCTGGGGATCGAACCCCCAACCTTCCGTTTGAGACTGACTCTACCAACTGTGCCCAAGCTGCCCGTGCTATGCCCTATAAAGCTAAGAGTTATAACCAGCTCCAACTAAGACACATTTCAAATGAAGAAAAGTTAAACTTTGTGTTCCTCATCTACCCGACAATATGAATCATCTCAGATGCCTACAAACATTCATTGTTATTTGATATTCAGAAATAAGTACAAGTGTATCAATACATGTAACTATGGAAGCCCCAAGCAGACATCAATACATATTTCACTCTGTTTTCCAGGGAAAAAGTACACTTCAGCTGTTTGCTCAAGTTCTTATTATTGATTATGGATACTGTATATCATGGTGCTCTGAGGTTCATAACAGACCTTTGGGCCCTAACTCATCATTGTACATTGTATGATGGAGTTGGTTGGCTACTGTCTAGTCGGGTTCGGTTTGTCCTCGTTTGTAAGGCCGTACTTAATTTCCTCCCCTCGTACTTTGTTCGATTGTGTTCGTGTGAAAGCGAGCTGGAAGACACAGTCTTTGCTTTGCGACCCAGTCACAAAGCTTATTGTGTGTTCCACAAAGTGCGTCTTGAAATGTGAGGAAAAAGAAGTTTCAGGTCCTTCAGGAAGGTGTCTGGCTGGAGCTGGTCTCTTGAAAACGTTGTTTAAAAAAAAAAAAAAAAAAAAAAAAGTGCGTTGAAGGTGTTGGAGGACTCAAGATATGCTGATCGGACTCTATGTGTGTGTGCTCTGTGTTTTACGCCTGTTGATTGTCCGTCTTGTCGGCGACACTCTTGTAAATGAGATTCTTAATCTCAATGAGAGTCTCCTGGTGAAATAAATTGAATTATCTTGTTATCTCTGGGTCCCAGCTGTTACGTCCTGACTGGGCTGTGGTTTGGTTTAGCTCTCACTCATCATGTCTGTGATGCAGGTGTGTCACACCTCTGAGAACTCTCCCATCACCTCCCGAAGCTGATCTGCTAATGAGAGGAGCTGGAGATGAATACCTCAAAGTCAACGCTTCTGGCTCCGTCATTCTGCCCTGACGTCAAAATTGATGGTTCAATGTCTGTAGAGTTGTCCGGTGTTTGGTTGAACACCGGCACAGATCCTGAGAAAACAACTGAAATTAACTTGTAAAAGGGAAACGACTCGGCTGTTATTCCAAGAAAAATACGACAAAATCTTATGGAGAAAAAAAAAAGTGTCATCATAGGAAAACTGAGTGAAAAAGTCAAATGTAAAATGAAGGATCAGGTTGATGCATTCAAACTTGAACATGAGAATTGCTACTTCTTTCATCACTGCAAATGAATTCAGAATTGTTCTCTTTGCCTATTCAGCACCTGCAGTACAGTAGAGAGGGGTGAAAAAAGTGCAACTGGCTAAAGTGACTTTGGTATACGAAACTCCGACCATCTGGCCTGTCACTTAACCCGCACCTTTATGTTTGCTCCTTGTCCCTCGAACTTTTTACTGTACCAGCTCTGTCGTCCTTCCCTAATGAGCACAGGTAGATTTCAAGATGGATTTAAGGTTGGCGTTGGGAGTTCTGGGGCCAGGTACGATTGACCGGAAACTTTCCAGAAGCATATGGCGAGCAAGGCCGATGCCATTCTAAAGTCTACGGGTTGTTTACGAGCAGAGGGCGAACTGGTCTGATCCTTTTCGCCTTTGATTGGAATCAAGAGTCAAATAGAAAATAAGTTGTTGTTGGAACTAAGTAGGGTTGCAAAGAGATGGAAAGTCTCCAGTATATTTCCTGTACATTTCCACAAACTTTTGGGTTTCCAACTTCCAACTCCAATGGAATTTTGCAACCCTAGAACTAAGGCAGCCTCGTCTAACTTGACAAGCTTGCGTTCCTCCCTTCGGAGTAGGTTCTGTTACATCCCTTGTAAATCAAACTTTCAAGACCAAATATCTTCCATTGGACATTCTATTTTGGGGATGGTAATTAAACTCAAAATGTCATCGTAATGCTTTGACTGTTGCACTCTGGTTGCATGTATAGCGATTTGGGAATAGAGGAAGTGAGGTATTTAAAACCAATTGGTTCTGGTGATTGGATTCTGTAAACACAGAAGCAGTTTGGTGCATCATGAATATGAGCTGATTCTTTTTTTCTTCTCAGACGCAGAAGCCTATTACATCATGTAACTTGCTTTTAACAGCTCTCAGACAAATTGCCGCAGTTGCTTTTTTTTTTCTTTTAATTGATTGGTATCTTCAGTGCGTGCTTGTTTTTACTCTGTTTTGTGAGCTAGTGTAATAACGTTCAAGTGTTAGCAGCGAGCTGTTCAGCAACTCGTGAGGTGTGGCAGTGCAGTGAAACGTGTGTGTACTACATCATGCATTTACACAGGGAGCCAGGGGAACCATTTGTCAAGATTTATGCGTGACAGAACTGCACACAAAAGCAAGAGCTCAACAAACCCGCTAATCGACCTTAATAAGGTTTCGGAGTTATGAGTCTTCAAGATCAAGGAAAAACAAAAATCCACTGACATCATCAAATTACATTGGCTGGGTTGGCAAAAAGAAACTTTGGGAAAAGTCATTAAACAAAAGGAGGACACGAAGGGCAGGTGTTAAAAAAGAGGAAAAATTACTATTTTAATGAATAAAAAAGTGTAATTACATTGAGCTAACTTGCCAAATCTGTTTTTCACATTAAATCAAATTACCAAATCACTTGTGAAATTCACTATATTTATACAGCTTTTATAAAACCGTACAAATTGTGCCCCATTAGCAATAAAATTTACTTTTTCTTATAAGTTACATTGCAGACCTTTGCAGACGTTTTTTTTGTGCTTGTTTTTTCTTTTCAGGGTGCAGTTTTGAGAGAATCTTGAAACTGCACATGCCATGTCTGTGTGAGTTCAAGGGGGCGACCTTGACGGGGTCATAAGAACTGTCTGCGTTCCCACCACATGTGCCAAGGTTTCCCCCCGCACCTGCAGAGACAGAAACCTGAAAGCCAAAACCCATGGGGGGGGGGGGGGGGGGGGGGGGCTGGACTGGAAACAGCAGCAAGGAGTAAAACAGCACAGGTATGATCATAAAGAAGAAGAGAATGATATCTTTTATTAATCCTGCACGGGGGAATTCAGTTTCCCTTTCGGTTACTGAACATGCTACACACATAGACTGAAACATTAAACTATATGGTGCACATTAGGAACAGAAGTCATACAGTGGTCAGGGGGTAACTTGAAACAGTCAGGAAATCTGCATCTGCAAGCTTAAACACCTGTAATGTAACACCATTACCTACAAATAAAACTACCTGAACTGCCATTTAGTGACTCGGGTTATGACCGCAAAACTCACTGTGCAAGAGGCTATTGAGCTGATCTTTAAACAGGTAAATGTGAAGTGATTAGTATGTAATAGTGATTTGGAGAGGGATGTTTTGATGTTTTTTTCTAATTAATTTTACCTTCATTAACCAGGAAGTCTCATTGAAACTCTCGACTCTTGGGCTCAAGTGATGCCAGAAATGATTGGGTTGTATAAAGTGTTACCCAATCACATCAAATGGCAAAAGCAGTCATAGCTGGCCCTAGTTTATTTCAGTATGGTAAGTTCAGTAGGAAGAATTCATCCCTACTCTGAAGGAGTTTATTTCGCCGCCCTTGGTTGAACCGAAGAAAAGTTTCAGAAATAATAACAAAAAAAAAGCAAAAACAAAAAAAAACTGTGATAAAGAAGTAACGACCAGAATACTTCCATCATCTCTTCGAAGCCTCACCAATAGAATGTGAAGGAGGTGTAGGTGTCAGGTTTTCATTTTGTAAGGTGCAAGTAATTGTGTGGTGACGGCCCCTCTAGATCCGCCATGAAGCAGGTGTGATGGGAAAAGGCTTTACAAAAAAAAAAACAAGCTGCTCTTACAGAATATACTGGTGCTAATAGTCTGTTTTTTTTTCAGCTGAGTCCAAGTAGCTGATGTTCCCTCATTAGAAAGCACTCAACTAAGAGCTTAGATCATCCTTTTTAGAGAATTTTCTCTTCTGCTTTTTGGGTGTTTTTCAGAGCCAGAACTGAGCATGAAAGTAATCCTGTAATTCTGCTCCTCAATATGACCTTCAAACACATAAACAAGAAAAGCACATACCCTTTAGTCTTTCATACTTATAAATACATCGAAAAAAGAAAAAAAAAACCCTCTTTGGTCTCTTTCTCTCGCTCCCCTCAGAGGTCAGTGAAATAAGGCCTGTGGACTAAAATATCTCCTTCTGTCTGAGCCGTACGTGGACAGTTTGTCTTCCAAACTATATTTGTGAGATCTCATTATTTTCATTTCCTGTCCTGTCACTTAGTATTAAGTTTCTTTCGTTCAGCACACACAGGAATAGCTCCAGTCTTGATATGAAGCCAGGCTCCCCTGAAAGGGATGCATTTCAATAACAAAGGGACATATCACTAAGGATTGGCAGTTTAGTACCGTAAAATATCATTGATTTTGCTCAAATGCTTCAATATTTAACTCGGCTTGGATGTTCTCGGCTGGACTGGAATGGAAATCAACATAAAATGAGCCAATTATTACAAGCGGGATGGCTCTGTCTTTTAGTCCCTCCCTCATAATATTGCAAATGAAATTACAAACCGTTGTGTTTCTTTTTTTTCAGCACCATGAAAAATGGAAATGCGGTGTTAATTCATGCATGAAAGCACTGTTGGTGCTGTTGAAAAATTCCACTGATTCCAGACGCCTGAATCCACCATGGTATTATTCATTAAGACAAGTGAAACGTTGGGAGTCTGCAAGTGTATCTCAAAACAGAGCCAACCATATGTTTAGTGTCAATATGACTTCACGGTTGCCCATGTGGAAAATAGCTGCGGGCCACAGAATGCACACTTGAACAGTGCTGTTTAGATAAATAATCTCGAACTGTGAAATGCGAAATAGGAAACAAGTTCCATGTTTCGATATAATTTCTATCCAGCACTTTTTTTTCCTTTAAATTGTGAAAGAGAAGGATGTAAATAGTTGATTACGAAGAAGTCAGGTCTGTTTTTCGGGGCGAGGGAAGAGTCGTCTGATTGTTTCCAATGCCCTTGGTGATTCTCCAAGGACTGGCCTGGCATGAAATTGGCAGAAGCAGGGACCGGAGCAAGAAGAGAAGAAGAAAGCAAGAAAATAATGTGCAAGCGAGAACAGATATAACTGTGGGTAAAATGTCCAAGAGTAAAGGAATGGTGTGCAAGAGAGCTGAAATGATGAAAAGACCCTGAAAAAAGGAGGAGGATAATTTGTGGTCTGCTGGGTTTCCTCCCAGCCATATACACTTCAGAAACTTTGAGGTAAAAAAAAAAAAGGGAAAAAAAAGTCAAATGACCAGGAGCCTTTAGAATGAGTCAGACACGATAAAACTTCTCATTAGTGGGAGGATTTGTACCAAACATACACCTCATACTCTTTTGTAAGATTAAACATTTGTTGAATATTAATACCGTTTATCCCAGTTCTTTCATGGAGCTCCAACTAAATCAGACATAATACTGCTGTAATACCATTTAATACCTGTTTTAAAGTTTGGTCATCTTTCTGTCTTTCATTAAAAGAATGTGTTCAACAAGTTCAAAGAGTACCTAACCAACTTTTAAAAGAACTAAGGTGTGAAATGTCTTCTAATTATTTAGTGCATTAGACTGGGAGAATCTGTTAGAGGGGTGGCAAGATTAATTACAAAAACATATTCAAATGGAAAATTGTCTAAAATTACATATTTTACCCATTATTTTGAAAATACATACAAAAAAGTCATTACTTACAATAAATTCCCAAAATAATAATATGATGATTTGCTGTTTGGGCTATTGTCTAGCGTTCCAATACCATACTCTTTGGAAAGGCCATCAAGTGGTGGGTCCCGCTCTCCAGTATCGTTATATTGAATATATCCTGTATATATCCTGAATTTCCCTCGGGATCAATAAAGTATCTATCTATCTATCTATCTCTATCTATCTATTGGGGGTCACGGGCTGTTTGGGAACCCCGGATCTAGTGGAGCTAAGTCCAGTCTGAGGAGATCACTGAGATGGTATCTTAGTTGTAGTTTGTCAAAGTGTCATACATATGTTGCCAAGGCTCTTTGTCGAAAAATACACATACTGTAGATTACCATGAGTCCACATGAGGAACTGAAGGAGTGGAGAAACGGAAACGCACAAAGAAAAAGGGAGTGGCAACACGTTGTTGTAAAATGTTTGATCCAGAATATTTGAAGTGTATATAGTGGGGCATTGCTACTTGAAATAATGAAAACAAGGAAGAAACAGCAATGGTCTGGTGATCAACTAGGTGTTTAATTAAATCATAGAGGCCACATGTAACTCGCTCAAACCATAAACTGTATAATACGTGACATGTCAGTCCACATACAGTAGCAAAAAGCTTCTTTTTAGCCTTCTGGAAAACAGCCTCAAGCCTTATTAAAATCAGAATAGAAGACTAATTAAATGAAATCAGCCCCTCATGAGCAATTGGTACCAAATGTGTTATTTGGACCAGGCGTTAAACATGCTTGTTTACGCTGTTAATCAGTACATTTTTTACATAGGCACCAATGGGAAATTGGGGGCTTTTGCAAACACTCTCATGTGGACACTCAAGGTTGAGCATATTTTGTGTCTTGCATTGGCATTGGCTTCATTTATTTAGCATTGGAGCTTGACGCTTGGCCAAAACCTAAAACAAAAGATATATGTTGGCGTTATTTGTCAAAGTTTACACACTTACCTCTTGGGTTCAGTTTAACCTTACCCACACATATCTTTACCTTGCACTAGCTGCTAATCGGTTGAGCTATGCTATTAGCTTGTCTAATACCCCTTCGTTTTTGTTTCTTGCCTTATCTGACATCCTTGTAGCTGTTCACACCATTCAGTTTTGCAGTCTTCAAGTCATAGCTCGTTCATTTGAGTTGTCTCCATTTGAGTTCCAATCATGAAGGTAATTATCAAGAATCAATTCTGTTGGACCTTTAAAGCACAACCGATCCCTGCTGACAAGGATCAGCCTTTCTTTCTTTTCCTCTTCCCAGGGGGACACCATGCCACTGTGTGCTTGTGTTCCACATGGCCCCCCTCGCGGCCCCCTGCTGCTTTTATAGATCGGTTTTATTAGCCACCTTGCTTGAATAGTCCCAGAGGAAAGCCAGAGGTCGCACTGTTTACCAAATATGCCTTTTACTGCACATTATCCTTGTAAGAGATGCAAAAACTTCCATTTCGGAAAGAGGCAGCTAAACGAAAACGTGCTAATTGGATTGGCATTTCACAAAAGGCAGATTTGACTTCATGCAAATGTGATTGCTCTCACTCGCTCTCTCAGAAATCAGAATGAAGTGGTTGGGATTATAAAGAAGGCAAGCATGTGGCCGAGATTGAAAGAGTTATTTTGTTGAGCACAGATGTGTTTACTTTCCCCCCAAAAAAATGCTCTTTAGGGTGGATCTGTTTTTTCAACAATTAAAAATAAAATCTATTTTAAGATCAAAAAAAAAAAAAAAAAAAAAGTTGCTTATATACTTAGCAATTTACTTTTCTTCTGCGGAAAATACCTACATTAAAGATGTTGCAGAAATGAAAAACAACTTTACATTTGGATAATTCCCAGGTAGACTTGTGTTTCCCATTTTAAGGGATTTGAAGTGACGTGTGTAAATGCGCATCTAGTCAGAATGCTAATATTGAGTTTAACAGAGGCATGTTCTGATCAACTTTAGAGTCCCATATGGAGTTTGTCTCATTTCTGCCTGATTCTTATAAAGTCCTCCACTGGTATGAGACTAATCAACCTTATCAGTTGTTTCAGTCTTGAGCACTACCCAATTACAACCTCGGTGGATCTCAAGATGCTGACGAGTGCGTGGGTATTACTGTCCAATCAAACATCCGCCACTGACACTCCGCATTGCACTCATCGACCCGGCCTCCTAATCCTCCTCCAAGAATCAGTCGGAGATGCAGATGGAGTTGATTCCAAGTGTCTTCATTTGTTTTGCTGATATATAGACACGAGCTCTCTCTGCCTTTCTCTCTCTCTGTGCTGATTAAGACTGATCCTCCGGCAGGACACACCAAAGCTAAATTAATCATCCCAGAAATGGGTTACATGTCAATTTTGTGGTGATAAGTGTTGAGCTGGATAATGGTTGTCACGCTATGTTGGATGAGGGGAAAACAGAGAAGGTAAAGGATGACTTTCTGCTGATACAACCAATATGGATTGCAATGGTATAGATTGTGTGGTGTCGTTTATCAACAAGGATATGCTGAGCAATTATTATTATTATTTTTTTTTTATGTTTGACACAAAAATACTATTGTTGGACAGTTCTTTCAGTATCAACCAAAAAACCCCAAAAATGAAATGTCTATTTTAACTGGTTCTTGGCATCTGAACCAGAGCAGGAGGGAGATATATGTGGGTATGTACACAAACAAAATCAAACGGAAAGGGAGGAAAACAGAGTTTTCATCTTGTAGTAAACAAAACATTCCCCTGCGGGGTGAAATCTCTTCGAACATCTGGCTCCATTATAGGCCCCTGTCCAGTCTGCACTCGCTGTAGAAGCTAATTAGAAAGAGAGCAGATGAGGGGAAAGAGTGTAGGCAGAGAGAAGAAGACCCAAGATAGAACTCCAGATTTCTTGGCCAGTAATACTCGACCCACATTTCCCTAAAAATCTACTCAAACAGTTCTCTGAGGCTTCATGCACGCTTCAAGGCAAAACATGAGAGAAAAGTGAGTGAAGAGTAAAGGTCTACCTGAGCCTCGTGCTTTTGTGATCATGTCTTACCAGAACTGCTGAACTCTAATTTTATATGCCCACACTGATTTTACCAAAAGTCTTCAAAAATATTTGATGCCTTGCAATCATTTCTGGCTTCAATTGTTTTAACGACATCAACCTCTGCTGTTTATTTCAGATGAAATCAAATTGAAAAAAAAGGATGCTCAGAACTCAGTCACCTGGAACTCCTTCATACTTCGCAAAAACTCCACTCGCTTAGAATGAGCATGAGCGAAAAAAGACAACGTCCCCTCCCTGTCAACATAGACAACTGTCGCATGCTATCATACAGGAGTGGTTGAGCTTATGGGGGTTTGAGCTCTCGACACAACAGACAACAAGCTGCTTTGTGTACCGTCACCATGAGCTTCTCAATAGCATGTCAACATGTGTCACAAAGAGGACGTATGATGGATCTCTCTCCACTGTCCCCTGTTAGTTGAGGATTGAAAGCCTCCAGCAGAAAGGATGTTCGGCGGAAGGGTTTGCCCGTGTACATGGCGTCCCCTAGGTCCCTGCTGATCAGCTCAAGTGGACCAAAAGTGCATAAAAACACTCAAGCAAAAGCAGAAATGCCATTTTAATTGACAACAACCTGAGTGAGATCTGCCCACTGGGCCTACACGGCTCCTTTGAAGGGATTTTCTGACAGAACTGGGGGCCATTCCAACTGTGAAGCTGAGCAAAGGAGCGCATCGCCGCAGACTTCCGCCATCATGTCTTGTTGGAAATATTTCAGGAGAGCATGTAGGAAACCAATCTTTCCCCAAAGCCCTCATGACAAGCAGAGATTGCTGACATATACACTTTGATAGTTGAAGCCCTCTCCTGCATGAAGCTGCAGGAAAGAGTGAACACGCTGTTGAGCGGCTCCCAAAAAAAATCAGCTCTATTGCTCTCATATCTATTTCAAAAGCTCAACAATTTACCTTGTAAGCAGAACAGCACCACAGTGCAGCGTCTGCACTACAGCACCATGTAATTCCTTACCTTTTACGTTTGAGGCACTAATAGACCAACTATTTATTTAAGATTTAGAATAATCATCAATGATCATGATAATAGCAAATTTCTGACATTTAGCTTTCCTTTTTAATCATACTTTACATGTACAAAAACTCCTTATATGTAAATCTGATTCAAGAAAAATTTGATGAAGCTAATGTGCTTCAGTGAGTATTTACTTCACAAGCACATGAGTAACTTTTTGTATTTAAAGAAGAGAATTATAAGTATGTATATTCATGTATGTGATTGCTGAGATGTATAACGGATTGGCAGCCATCTTAAATTTTGATTTGAGAGCTCACTTGAATAGCATAACCTGGCCCAAAATACTTTGCAACTCCTGGGACCTCCTGAAGAATAGCTACTCGCTATGCTAAAGCTAATGGGGATCCATATAAACAGAATAAAAGCAAGCCAACAAGTAGCGTACATATAAAACTAAACATAAGTGATTAACAATGTGTATCAATGCTAAATATTCAATACAAAGTGATATTGCTAGCTTATCCAATGTAGCTCTGACAATAAAAATGTGATTGATAATGTGACGCATATTGGTACGTTGTAAACAGCATTCTGACCTCCAGGTTAGGAGGCAGTATACAGTGTGTACTGTTTGAATATGTGGAAGGTGGTAAGTCATTATGTGGATTACGACATAGCCACAGTTTTCTGACCTTAGAAGAAGCAAAACCACAACAGGACTCCACTCCTGACGCTGACAACTCTTCCATTGTGACTGTTTTACGCGGGTGTAAAAGTAGATTCACAAAGAAGAGCTTTCTTTTTGCTTTTTAGGAGTTCACTTCAAAATCTAATATTCTATTCACTTGAAACTCACCCTCCAAAGCATGTATGTCATTAAGTAATGTGACAAATCTCAGATGACCGCAAAACAAGAGTTATAAAATGAAGGTTTAAAAAAATAAAGTTATCAACAAATAAGCAATGAATATTTACCATTCAGTAGACTTAACAGATTTGAAAGTCATGGAAATTTTCTTACAATACAACACAAGTTAAAGTGGTTTGACTTTGGTTACTGTTTAAGATGGTCAGCATTAAGTAAGCATTTTAAGATGTATGACAAAAAAAAATACATTTAACTGATGAATTAACAACACCTGTGAAATGTCATTTCTACATTTTATTTATGGTGAAAGCCATTAACAAAACTATTCAGGTGAAAGCAAGCTTATAAGCTGTTCTTACATACAATATGTATGAATCAGTCATCCAATTTGTCTTACCTTATAAACTTGGTTCAGACAGAATATTAGGCAGAAGTAAAAGAGCAGTGTAGGCCAGCATGAGCAGAAAATGTGATTTAAGGGATACAGATGTGGAAACTGAAGTGAGGATGCTGAATGTCTGTAAATCAATGACTTGAAAAAAGAGGAGCCCCAGTCTTTACACTTGTTTACTTGCTTTATTGAAGTTTTAATATCCATACAAAGATACACAGTATGTTGTCTTAACGACCAATAGAAATTTTAATATGGATTTACACCTACTCTCTCAAATGTTTCTCCTCTGCAGCTTTTAGTAAGAAGAGGGAGCTTCTTTGTGAGATCTAAGTTTTATAACCACTGACTGGGGAAACAGTCACTCTGAAATGAGTCAAATTTGAAATGAAATGCTTTTCGGAAATAACAACAAATAGAGTTATTTTATACGCAGAGGGGTGCTGTGGCTCATTTGGTAGATTTAGTTGTCTCTCAACTGGAAGGTTGGGGGTTCCATCCCCAGCTCTCGCAGCAACATGTCTGATGTGTTCTTGTGCAAGACACTTAACCTCAAATTGCTTCGTCACCCATCTACCTTTTTTTTGGTATCTGTCAAGGGGACCTTGTTTGTCAGATCATTTTTGAATTTCCAATATGTAATTCTAATCAGTTTTGTACAAAGCAGTATTACAAAGTTAGCCTAAATGGAGATTTGTTTTGAAAAACTTTGCAAAATGTTCTCTATATTACCACTCCTTCTCACATATGTTTGGAGTCATATTGTTAGCATTCAGTGATGTTTATGCAATCTGCTGTCGGGGAGCTCCACACATCTTTCTAACCTCCTACAGTAATTCTGTATGCTGTAGCTAGGCTCGGATTAATCCCGCCGCCCTAACCTTTCCGTTTCACTGCCGAGAGAGCAATTTGCCTGATTCTGTCGCCGCCGTGGGTGGCTCTCCTCCCGATGACATCTCCTGCTGTGTGCCCAGCATCGCAGGCCAGCAAGCTCCCTGAGGGGTGATCAAGATGCCAGAAAAAAGCTCACTAACACCTGCCACAGGGAGCATTGTGCTGATTAAGGCAGAACTTTGACTCTCTGCCGACAAGAGCAGAAGGAGAGGGGGAGTGAGAGAGGAAGACAGCGAGGGACGGAGGAAGCGGCCGTGGTATTGGGGGTCAGGGGCAATGATCTTGTTATGCTGACAGGATCGCCAAAGTCACGACAGGCCTCCAGTTCGCCCAAGTGATACATTTGCATGAAACGCATTTCCTTCTCATATCAGTGGGCTCAGTCTATTTAAAGCTTTCAGTTCTTGAAACAACTTTTTGATGTTCTGGGGGTTGAGGTTTCAAGGGACTGTGCATGAGCTGCTCTAGTTCACACATGCTAAATTGGCCGGTAACCCCAGTGAGAACATGCTTCAGCTGCTTGTACATCCAGAAACAGGTCTTTTATGTGCTTTTAAGGGAGTCTCCTCCAGATTATAGTCCAAATGAGCCTCGAAGGAAGCCCCCCTGTCATCATTAGAAGGCCCCTGGGGACACAGCTCTGACTGCTTCCTACTCGACACTTCCTTTTTTTTTTGTTTTACAGACCAAGGAGAGGAAGTGGATTGACCAATGATGCTCAATAATGGACAGCTCAGTCTGTTTGAGGTCAAAAGGCCCAGCAGTGACCTTAAAAGAAGTAAGCCACCCTAATTGACCAGTGTGAATGTGACGACACATGAAGGGCCTATGGATGAAACATCCTTGATGACATCACAGGTTAAACAGCTTCTTCACTTAAGAGTTCATAGTGCAGAGTACATATAGGTAGCATGTTTGGATTCAAGTGGGAGCTGTTCCCACTTGAATCACTTGGATACCTAATACATTATTTACTAGATTAATTCAGTGAAGCAATACAAGGAAAAATACTTAAAGCAGCTATTCAGATTTTTTTCCATCCAGCGAAGGGAAGGAATTTTGGGACAATGGGATCATAGTTAATGTTTCTTGTTAATGCTAGCTGCTAAACAATGATATGGGTAGTGTAGTGTCGCTCGTCTGCCTATTGCTGCATCCCAATTATACTAGGAAGTGGGGATATCCCAATTCTCAGTTCGAAGTGTCAACTGGAATGCCCTGTGAAGTTGTTCTGACTAGTTTTTACTCGTCGGAAAGTCAGAGGAACTCGGAGTAGAGACCTCCAGGAGGTGGGAATGACGTCACACCTGAGTTGAGCGTGTACTCCAGGAGTACCTTTGTTTGGTCAGCTAATGCCAGAAGATAGCAACTGGAACATTTTCAACTCGAGTGTGACGTCATTCCCAGCTCTGAGGTAAATGGAACGTAGCATGCCTCTGTTGGCTGTCGGTCAGGACACTGTAGCCAGCTATTTTCACACTCTTTATTGCAGAAACTTGTGCAGGATGGGAGAAGGAATCAAAGGGTTGCAAACAATTCCACTCTGGAAACTTGTAACCAGTCTATGCTTCTAAATTGGTCCAAGAAGCAATTATAAGAAGGGGGAGGATCTAATGCTAAACATAATGTAATTGGAGACTGCTATGATGGATTGCTCCTGTACCAATGAACTCTAAGCACGAATAAAACACAGAATTAGAGGAGAAGTTACACAAAATGTGACACCCTAACACAGTTTTCTACAGTTAGCAAAACATTTGTTCCTTACCATTTGTCAGTGACCAATTGGAATACATTTTCAGCCAAGCCCATACAGTCTTCAGAAACGTATTAAACAGCAAAATGAACGGTTTTCGAACAATGTTTTAAATAGTAATTATTTATCTCCGGAACATTTTGTGTATGTATTAAAAGACTTTAAAAAATGAAATCATACATTCTTTTTTACACTGTCAGGCCATCAGAAGATGTAACATATCGTCTATTAAGATTTAGACGGGAGTATCGGGTGTGTCAATGTTCGGTTGTGAGTAGTTCGCTGAGACATTACAAAGTCCATTTGTTTCACTCAGTCAGTTTCAAAGCATATTCTTCAAAGTACGGCGATGACTTTGAGTTACTGACTTGAATATTTAGGAATATTAAACCTTTCTTGGAGTTCCATGGTGGTTGCATAACGCTCCCTCCTTCCCTTCTCTTAATCAACCCTTTTCTCTGCTAATTCAATGGCAGAGAGAGATCCCCTTATTTCTTTCCAGGATTACAATTACATACTAATCACTGTTTGCAGCCTTTCCTGTGTTTGTGTAAAGCTTCTAATCACTGTGTTCTGCTTTTTTTGGGTTGGGGGGCTCCATGCTGGGTTTCATTAAGAAACAGCAACAGCTCCCCCACCTCCAACCTCTAAACCCAACTGGCTCTGTGATGCCACTGGGAGATGGCTGGCAAGATCTGTTGATTGTGAGTCATTAAGCAAAGGCAATTAAGGCCTGTGAGATAAGTTTGTCTGGATTTGGTGACATTTTTCGCACATTGCTTTTGTGAGGATACCACCATTTGAAGTAACCATTAACAGTAATTACGCGACGGTTCCAAACACAAAGGAGTATACAGAGAAGCTGTTAAACTTCAGAGGCACGCAATGTCTCTTTTAATGGCGTATAACAAGCAGGACATGTAGTCAGACAATTTAAGACTTTGTAATTAAATTATGTCAAGATTCAAAGGAAGTTTGAGGTGCAAATTGCATGTTAAACAAAAGCAAAGTCAACATCTTGGCAAATGTTGACTGACCCCAGGGTTAAGAGGTTCTACCATTAACTCAGACACAACAGTTAATAAGAAAACAACCCACTTTCACTTACTTAAATGGTCTCTGCATGGAATGAAACAAACTCCCCCACCATGTTAATATAGGCTTGCTTGTGATTATATTGGAAAGTGGAATGTGTTTTATACTTCAGTGGCTTGAATTCTGTTTCAGTTTTGGGGCTATACATGGTCTGGGGAGGTTGTGGGGGAAAACATAATTACAAAAGTTAGTCAAGCCTAACAAAACAGTGCTTAGAGCCTGTACGACTCTTGCTTCTGAGCGACTCTTTTTTTGTCACTCCCATTATTCACAGTCTGTGCGAAACAGGCGGGAATTTGTTAATTGTAATTCTAGAACTGAGTCATGCAAGGGGAATAGCTGTAAGAGGACAAAGCGGGCGACTGAGACGGAGGAATTTGTGTGCACAAGCCTAATTCAGTAGGAGCAAGGTTAGAAAGTGAAATATCCCCTCTGCTTATTCCGTTCCAATTGACCTGGAGTCCCCCCTCGTCGCCATATAAAGATGATTACGACTTAAGTATGCCTTGAGCATCCATCACACAAAAGGTGTGTATCAAAAAAGGCACAGTGGGCTCGTTTATGTAGCAGAGATAATACACCTTTCAATCAATGTTGGACTTCATGGAAGGGACACCTGCTGAGGTGACATTCAACTTGAATTGCTGCCTCAACTTAAATGTTTCGTTTAATCCATAGTGTGTAATTATAATCGGCAAAGGTAATAGTAGATGAATGTAATTTAGATCTCCATTACCTTTAATGTCATAATTTCCGAGATTAAAAAGTGTTAAGGACTCCAGATGGAATACAGCAACCACCTGGCTAGAAAGGGATGGTGTAATAGCGTGCATACACTCATATTTTACTGGGGGTTTTTTCTCAATGAAACAAAAAAAATCAAGTATTGTCGACACAACACATTCAACATTGGAATAAAATGCAACAGGCTAAGAAAACCCACCACATTATTGGATGGAGGCTGAAATGCCCACCCTGGATCACATGCCATCTGTCCCTGGGAATCAATCAGTCGCCTGAACCTTATTACACCGTCATAATGAATGTGTTGCAGACAGAAGGGAGGACAACTGTAGCCTCCGTCTGACCAACTTTACAAAGCTTATAGTCTCTGAAAAGCGTTCACATTTATTGTCATGCAACTTATTGCACCAACCTGACTTCAAAATATGAGGGAATGACACAGCTGATACCAGGATGAGGTCCAATAACATCCATCAACCAACTGCCAATCATGCAAACCTTTCTTTTCACTAAGTCTGTGCTGTTTCAAATAACATTTATTGTATTTGAGCTAAATGGTTGGTATTGTTTAGGTCTTTATTGAACCATATATTTGAGAGTATTTACCAAAGTTAGTAGACCTAGTTTTCAATTGCCAAGTGGAACAGAGTGGATTTGTAGAGATTCTTAAGATGGCTTTGTGAGTCTGGGTCCAATCACAACCTGAAAGGCAAACTTAATGTGTGAAGCAGGACAATTTTAAAAGTGGTTTACTTAATAATTAGGCGAAATAGGATTGGAAAGATTGGAAATCAAGAATAGGTTAAAGGCAGCAAGCTAACTGGATGTAGCAGAAGGCTTGTATGCAAAGGGAACTCAAAACAATCTTCAAGGAATATTATAAATTTTGGAACGATATGCTTATTTGTAATATAGCAAATAAGCACTCATGTCCTGTCTGTTCTGGTTCTGTCGAAAGGTAAACAAATAAGTCAACCAGTACCCTTAACCCCACCAATTCACATTTTCATAACAGAGCCAAGTTGTAAAATCAATAATGTGCAATCAAAAAATGTCAAACCACTTCATGGCAACATCTAATAACTTTTTTTGAGTCTTGACTGGTTGCCTTGCAATTTGTTGGGGCATTGATTTCTTTCATCTCAGTCTCTCTTTTATTTGGGTAGCTAGGAGCAGGTCATGTAAGAGTCAGGCGATGCAATAATCTGGCAAAGTCAGCGAGGACATCTAGTGGACAGGTGAGAACCAAGGTGTGCAAACCCCTCTTTCTTTCCCTTTTTTTTCGAAGTAGTCACAGCGGAAAGAACACTTAAAAATGACAGCATGCGTCTGTATTTACACATTTCCTCTTACAATTTTAGCTATAGCATTAGCTTCCCACAATCTCAATCCTATCGTCCTTTGGATAGACATTTACACGCAGTACAAATTAAGGGTGATGCCATACAGTCAATTACTCAACAAATTATTCAGCCGAGCCTCAGTTGACTACCAGTCTCACAGTCGAACAAAAGAATAATTCCATTCCAGCGAAATGTGGATGTTTAATGTCTAACTTTACATAGATTTGCGCGTCTTCTTCAAATAACTTATGATTATCTTTGCCTATCTTGGTTAAGATATCTCCTTATTAATACTATAAATGCAGTTCTGAAAAACACTCTTATATTAAAATCAATCTCTGTAGCATGGGGATGAAGAAATCAAGCCGAAGTATTGAATTAAGGACTCATGTTTAAAGAATTTCAATGGCTACAAGAGATATCTGTCATCCACACAGTTGGGACCAATTGGCCGTCAGAACAGAGGGCAGTAACTCCTTTCAAGAATTAGCTGAGTTATTTGTGATATATCCATTGATCGTTATGGATGTAATGTTCTTGGGTTAAATCTTTTACTGGGTTTAAATCGTGGGGACTCAGAATTTGTGGATTATTATGGAAAAAACATTTTGATACCTGACTAATAGACGGAATGAGAGCAACACGCCATGACGCACAGTAATCATTTAATCTCGATTATCTTGTTTTCATAACCAACGGAATTCAAAATTGTGATTGAAATTGAAACTCCATTAATTAGCCAGCCCCTATTATAAAGACGTATTGTGCAGAGTACAAATGTCACAGTGATAGTATAGAGCTTGCATTTGACACACATAAAGCAAAGAGGGCTCGACATTAGCAGAGGGAACCAGAGGCAGAGCAGTGCCTGTGTAAGTGTGTCCACTTAGATGGATAAGGCACTCATCAAACCACATGAGTGTGCCCACACTGAGTTAATTGAAGAAGAAGAAAAATCTGCCTCGAGCTGATAAACAACAACATTAATTGCCGTCACTTGCCTGGAAAGTCTCTGGTACTGCTTCTCTCCGCCTTCTTTTCTCATTTTATTTCCGTCTGAATCTCATCATTTAACTCTTTTTTTTTTTTCTTTTTACCAAAACATTGCAGAGCACTCTTCGATCACTGACTTCGCTCAACAAATAAGACTCTGGTTGACTCTTCCTTCAGGGTCCGGAAACTTCCTGTGTGAGAAGGGACGGGAGTTGACGCCTGACCACAATTATTGCCTGGATGGTAGAGATTACAGTAATTTACCATGCCACTGCGTTGACCTTATTAGGCGGTGAACAAAAGCGCTGCCACTTTTTTGGACTTCCTCTGGGCCAATGTCGAGCCCTTGATGATATATAATGCCACTTGGCAGGCAAGTTAATTATAAGCTGGCCCCTAACACTTTGTGTCTGAGGAGCCCGCCATCTGAAGGGAATGTGACTGCTCTGGTGTGTCTGTATGTGTGTGGGCAGCAGTGAGGAAGCAGAGTTATCCAAACTGTCAGAGTCACTTTCAAAAGTGTTGGTGAGACGCGATCGGTGTCCACACCTCTTACACACAAACACTCCTGTACACACACATTTGCTGCAGATGCGACCGCGCAAATGCAAGAGAAAATAGGATACCACACACATTCTGAACATGGTGGAAACGTACTGCTTGCCCAAACTTGTGAGTTTATTTTTAAAAATTAAATGTCCAATATGAAAATGGGTGTCACCCTTGACCGATTTACAGGAAATATTGTATTTTTTACGACATTTTTGCGGTATTTTTCCTTTTAATGAGCTGAAGAGAGACAGGAAATGTTTGGCCGAGGTCAGATTTGATCCCACGACCACACGACACAGTCACTGAGACCAAGATATACCCAAGACCAGAGTGCTCAGAAACCAAGACAAGAAGACATGAAGGGATCGAGACAAAGTCAAGACCAAGACCATAAATATCACTGAAAAATAATCATCTAGTGTGCATTGGGTGCGTGACTCACATAGACCACAACACAGGGGAGGTTATGGCTGGGGATAAAAATCAAACTACATTAATTATGTACAGTACAGACCAAAAGTTTGGACACACCTTCTCATTCAAAGAGTTTTCTTTATTTTCATGACTATGAAAATTGTAGATTCACACTGAAGGCATCAAAACTATGAACTAACACATGTGGAATTATATACAATTATGAACTATAAACTATATATAAAAATATGTCTTATATTCTAGGTTCTTCAAAGTAGCCACCTTTTGCTCTGATTACTGCTTCGCACACTCTTGGCATTCTCTTGATGAGCTTCAACAGGTAGTCACCTGAAATGGTCTTCCAACAGTCTTGAAGGAGTTCCCAGAGATGCTTAGCACTTGTTGGCCCTTTTGCTTTCACTCTGCGGTCCAGCTCACCCCAAACCATCTCGATTGGGTTCAGGTCTGGTGACTGTGGAGGCCAGGTCCTCTGGGGCAGTACCCCATCATTCTCCTTCTTGGTCAAATAGCCCTTACACAGCCTGGAGGTGTGTTTGGGGTCATTGTCCTGTTGAAAAATAAATGATGGTCCAACTAAACGCAAACCGGATGGAATAGCATGCCGCTGCAAGATGCTGTGGTAGCCATGCTGGCTCAGTATGCCTTCAATTTTGAAGAAATCCCAAACAGTGTCACCAGCAAAGCACCCCCACACCATCACACCTCCTCCTCCATGCTTCACGGTGGGAACCAGGCATGTAGAGTCCATCCGTTCACCTTTTCTGCGTCGCACAAAGAAACGCTGGTTGGAACCAAAGATCTCAAATTTGGACTCATCAGACCAAAGCACAGATTTCCACTGGTCTAATGTCCATTCCTTGTGTTCTTTAGCCCAAACCAGTCTCTTCTGCTTGTTGCCTGTCCTTAGCAGTGGTTTCCTAGCAGCTATTCTACCATGAAGGCCTGATTCACACAGTCTCCTCTTAACAGTTGTTCTAGAGATGTGTCTGCTGCTAGAACTCTGTGTGGCATTGACCTGGTCTCTAATCTGAGCTGCTGTTAACCTGCGATTTCTGAGGCTGGTGACTCGGATGAACTTATCCTCCGCAGCAGAGGTGACTCTTGGTCTTCCTTTCCTGGGGCGGTCATCATGTGAGCCAGTTTCTTTGTAGCACTTGATGGTTTTTGCGACTGCACTTGGGGACACTTTCAAAGTTTTCCCAATTTTTCGGACTGGCTGACCTTCATTTCTTAAAGTAATGATGGCCACTCGTTTTTCTTTACTTAGCTGCTTTTTTCTTGCCATAATACAAATTCTAACAGTCTATTCAGTAGGACTATCAGCTGTGTATCCACCTGACTTCTGCACAACACAACTGATGGTCCCAACTCCAATTTTAAGGCAAGAAATCCCACTTGTTAAACCTGACAGGGAACACCTGTGAAGTGAAAACCATTTCAGGTGACTACCTCTTGAAGCTCATCAAGAGAATGCAGAGTGTGTGCGAAGCAGTAATCAGAGCAAAAGGTGGCTACTTTGAAGAACCTAGAATATAAGACATATTTGTATATATAGTTTATAGTTTATAATTGTATATAGTTCCACATGTGTTAATTCATAGTTTTGATGCCTTCAGTGTCAATCTACAATTTTCATAGTCATGAAAATAAAGAAAACTCTTTGAATTAGAAGGTGTGTCCAAACTTTTGGTCTGTACTGTACGTATGTATTGAAGTTATATGTTCTTTAAGAAACGGGCATTTTCCTTCTAATCTCAATAATTGTGTGGAAAAATAACCTGTTAAATAAATAAAATCTGGTGTCCGCCCTGTCCCAGACCAAGACATTACAGAGTAACAATGACTGTCTTGAAGACGAGACAGAGACCTTTAAAAAAGTGCTCTCAAGACCAGTTTTTAGACCAAGACTGATTCCCAGTACGACAACATTACCTCTGCACATGCGGTAGCAGTGTAAACCCGAAGAACATCCGGCAGCCCACAGTCAACATTTCAAACAGTTATCAACACAGAATTAATCTGCTATTTCAGTCCAAAATGACTTGGCTTTGTTGAAGTTGTGTGCTTGTATATAGCATAAAATTGACTGATTTTGTATATTATAAGATTTAACTATTAGATTTAAGATTTAACTGTGTAACTATAAAGCTGTGTGTACATCTTTGTGTGACATTCACTTGCATTTTTTTATCTTCATTGCCAATCATCAACTTGATTAACTATTTTCCCAAGTTATCTAAACATTTCAAGCAATTTCCTCAAAACTTGAAAGACGGTGTAGACACGTTATGGTTGTGACATCGGAAATATTAACAACTTCTTAGAGCCTGTCTGTCATTGACGCATTCTACAGGGGATGGAGGTCCTTCAGAGTGACAACTGCCCCGAACATTGCCTGATTAAATTAGATTTTAATGAAAGCCTGACAGTGTTGACAAAAAGTTGGGGAAACACATTTTTGATACCCTAAAAAATATGCATGTGTCACTCAAAAATATTGTTGCTCTGACTTAAGGAAGTGTAAAAGCTGTTTTTAAAGTGAGGAAAAGAAGGACATCAAGCTAATCAAAAGAAAGCAAAATCATTTCCTGCTACTAATGCTAGCTTGAGGATACATTTAGCAGAAAAAAAAAAGTAGCTCCAGTAGTGTCCTCGGGTGATGTTCTCAATGCATTGTTGTCTTGTGGATTGTCTTCAAGGTGTGTCTCTAACATGTCTTTGCAGCTCACTAATTAGAGTGATTCAGCACACCTGGGCCCACGTGTGCTGAAGTTACTTAAGCTCCTGCAGTCTCGCACTCACGTTCATTCCCACTCTCTGCACTGACCCATGTCACATGAATACTGCATTTTGTTTGAGGACATTAGACAAAGAGTGTGTTCGGCTTGTCCCTCCTACTTTCACTATCCATTTTATCTTAACACTGTGGAGCACTCCATGAGGTTAAGGAAAGGTGTTAGGAGAATTTATTCATGACTTAGGGAAAGGCGATCGTGTTGTTTTGACAATACGACTGCATTCCCACGAGACGATGTAATAATGCACTTAAGGTGGAGGTTAGTGAAGTCAGTCTGCTGTGCTGGAACTACATTAATGTTCAGAAAATGGAGTTCAAAAAGCTGATCTCACCCCTGTCCCTTCTTACTGGTGAAAAAATAGCTCCGCTGACTTCCATGATCTGCGTCACTTTTCTTTATTTTATTAACAAGGCTTTATATTACAATTTCTTCAATTAAATCAGCATCAAGTAAAGGAAAAGCATCTTCACTAAATCATGATACGAGAATGTATAAAAGCAATGTTCACCCTAGTCACTCAAAATAAAAAAGAAATAAAGAAAATAAATAGTAATGCAGAAATGAATTATAAATCAAATCAAAAAGAAAAACAACAGTTCTCTTCCAACACACAGTTAGTTTTTGTGAACAGTCGAATGCACGAGTCGTTTTTAAACTTTTAGAGAGTTCAGTGTGACTGTTTTCATGGCCGCCACTTAAACACTTCCGGGGTTAAGGTGAAAAGGAGAGTGAAAGGAGATAAGAGGGACAATCTGAACACACCCAGACCGAGACAGGTTTTTGTTGAAAAAAGAGGTTTCGTACATATACAAACAACATTTTAGGTCGCTGAAAACGCACCTTTTGGTAAACTCCTTCCAGGGAGAAGATTTTCAGGGGTTTATATGTTGACAGGAAAAATGGAGTTTGGGGCCTGTAATGTCACACTGTGCGCCGGTTTCTCTTCCATTTGATGCCATTTTAGCAATGCTAACTTTTGTGCAACAGTAGACTTAACCAAACTAGTGTGCCCACTATGTTGACCAGCTGAGGAGCCTGAATGGACAACTTTGTTAAATGAAATGGTCATTACAGCTGAATGGCAAGAACATTTTAGCATGTGGCAAGCAGGGGGCATAAGTTTGGACGTGAAGCTCCATGACAGCTGAAACCGTGTTTTGCGCTGGACAAAGATTTTTGAGAAGTGACAGATTTTTAATTTTTTTTTTGTGTGGACTATGCCTTAGCTACCATTTGCTATGTTTCCATTCCAAAAAACCTACACTCTTGCACTTCACACAACACTGACATTTACTGACGCGAACACCTTATATTGTGAATATTGAATTCAGTCTAATTGGTGGTAAAAGCGTCTGACTAATTTAGTCTAATTCATTTCATCAAGTTTTATTTTAACTTTCATTGGGCGTTGTCTCCCCTTATTGTTGTGAACTCCTTGTCATAGCGGTACATTGTTGACAAGTAATTTAGGGATTAGTTGGAAATGTGTGTTATACTAAAATGATTACAAACTAAATAGCAGATGCGTCAAATGCGTGATTTATTTCAATGTTGAGCATTTTATGTTTATAACATTCCTTTGTGATGTGCGCCTTGGAATGGACTCTAAAACTGTAACACCCACACAAACTACATTGTCTTTATATTGAAAAACTACACTACTTTAAGGAAGTATGTGTTTTAATTTGCTGATGGATATCTGCACTGATTAATGCATACAGATTGAAGATTTTCTGGTCATATTTGTTACATATTGAAGAAAAGCAAAAAGCTAAAGAATGTGTTCAGGCTAACTCCCTTTATCCTTATGTTCATGTTTTCTGGCCGGCGTCACTTCCAAGCTAACACTGCATTTATGTCCTCCGAATTACAACTAATCTCCCCATCAAACAGACAAGATTTACAGCAGCTTACAGGCAGAGAATCCAGTTTGGCTTTGCCTGTAACGAGCCGAGCCGTCTCCCCCTTGTCTTCCATCAATCTGACAGTCGACATCGCTTCAATAAACCTGGCCCCGTCTAGACTCACTCTTGCAGATTTAATTCAAACAGCTGTTCACTCCTTACTCCACACGCCCTGAGCACTTCCACTGAGGAATGGGAAGTAGAGGGGCAAAGGGGGGGTGGGGGGTATGAGAGAAAGGGTTAGGGGTGGGGGGATAGCTGTAGAATGCTTTCTGGAGGCATGGGAGGAAGTGACCTCGAGGGACGTGAGGATGTCAACTGCTAGTTAGCATCACATTTTGGGCTGTTTTGTTTTTGACTCGCATACAAATTGCTCTGGCCTGAACAGCTGTCTCTGGCTTTTTTAGAGCATGAAATACGCAATCAATGTTAATCCAGTGCTGAATTTTTTATTTGCAGGATGTTTGTGCAAGTTGGGTTTTATGTATTTAACCGGAAGGAAATGCTTACAGTGCTTTTCAACCATTTTGACCTAATGCCTGGAGTCCTCCTTTAAGAAACATGAGACGTTATAAAGTTTTTTTTCCGTTTGATTTAAAAAGCATAACACCAAGGTGGACATTGTCACGTGCTGCATAGCAGAACTACATTGTCAAGGTTGGTTCTGTGTGTTTTTCCTTCATTTTCCTGCTATCACCTGTGGTTGCTGAAGCCACATTTTTTAAACATTTTGTTGGCCTAAATCGGTGGTTCTCAACTAGTGAGCTGGATATCTAAAGTGGGTCATTCAGGCCCTTTAAACATGTTTGATTAGTTCCCTTTCTGTGTTCTGTCATATGGTTTGTACCGTCTGAGGTCTAAACTGCACTTTATTTAAAATCAAATAAATCTGATTTGTCGAAAAACTATCCAGAATTTGGGTCGTGGTGTTTCATGAAGGAGTTGGCGCTGGGGCCTGAGGCTAGACCAATTGAGAACCCCTGGCCTACTGTTACAGTGTATTATAGTTTTAGCTCTTAAGCTACTTTTATTAATTTCTGTCTTTCAAATACGTCTTAATCAACTGTATCTTACAATTTATTCAATAACTTATTAATTACATTTTTACATGACATATCTCTCGCCTTTTTTTGTGACAATTAGCTATCTGTTTAATCAATTATCAATCTTAAGATAGCAATATATTGAGACTGTCCACCCCTTCCAGTTCTTTTAACTATTTGTACAAAACTTGGCAAACATTGTATCCATTACTTGTATTCTTTAAGTTTATCAAAAAAACTTTTGACAATATATACATTTTCAGCTGTTTGCCGAAAGCTTTTGAGGACTTTAAGCTAGCCGTTTAATCAGTTAATCCATAACTGCAGCTTTTTTTTTTTTCCAACGTTCAATTTTCGTTTTTCATCAAAGGTTAGTAAAGTTTTTAAGACATAACGTAGCTGGCTAACTCAAACATTTATCATTACAAGGTATCTTTATTTTAATTGGTGATTTGGATAGCCATTCTAACAGTTTTTTAAAGTAGTTATTTAAACTGCTCTTCCATTAGGCTGCATCCAAGTGAGCTTTTAAACCCCTGTTATCTCACAGTTAAGGTTATTTTTCTAGTATTATAAGGTTTAGGATATGTGCTAGTTGGTATGCAGAGTGTAGCCGACTGAGTTGTTATACTATGTCGAAGTTGGAAGCCTGATGTCCCACCGATTTGCACTTCCTTCTAAATGTTTATATTTATTATAGACACAAATATATATATATACATATATATATATATAATTTCTTTAACTAAGAAAAGTTTTTCTACCGTTGTTTCAAACACACACCCCCTCAACTAAGAAAAGCCCCACTGGGGCACAGTTCCCCTGGTTGGGATTCTCTAGTATGTACTGTACATCAGTGGATAATCCCTTTATGTGTTTGTTGTGCCTCATCTACCATCATGCCTCGGCTCTGACCATGCTCCTCTGGTGGGGGTGGGGGCGCCTTGTGTGTGTGTCCTCCGCAGTCCAACAGGCAGAGCCAGGACTCATGGAGCAGATTGCCTGGCTGCTAAAGAGGTGCTGGGGCCTGTGGTGCTTCCCCCATCCTCCCTCTTCCCTACCAAGTGGAGCTCCACGGATGCCCAGGTACAGTAAGTGCTCCTGCCAGTCGACGGGTAGAAGTGACAGGCACAGCCCCATGCTGGTCTCCAAGCTGTCCTATGGATCTGCTTCCTCTTGGTTCACTTTTCCATGTCTCTCTCTGTCCTCTATACACATCTTTCTTTACCCTAAACTACGACATGTGTGAAATGTTGAAAGAAGAGGGATAGATAGACGGGAAGGCACAAGGGGGAGGGAAGTAGGCCCAGTGTGAGAGAATTGTGTTGACAGTGGGAGAGCCGGAACAGAACGGTGAATGCCCTTCATTATGAACAGTTGGAGGCCGCGCGTGGCAGCCCACATCTGTCTCGCGCGTGTTTGTGTGTACAAGTGTGTGCGCGTTTCATTTTCTTTGTCTTTTATGCCTTTTTCTCCTCCTGTTGAAACACCTCTGAATCACCGCTGCCTCGTAACCATTTCTTCATTACAAAACTCTTGATGGAAATTGCCATTACTCACTGTAGCTAAACTAATTTGGTGTGAATACTGATTTTCTTCTCCATTTTTTTCTGCCCATTGTGGCCATTTCTCAGAAAATGACAAATGGATGCCTGAGCGATGCCTCTGTCTAATGTAATGTAATGAATTCTGATTAGAGCAGAATGGATTGCATTGACTTCATCACCCATAGCAGTGTTTCAAACCTTCACCGTGGTCAATCACATTATCCTGGCAGTGTCTGGGATGCATGAAAATCAGGTTTTTCAGAGCTGAGAAAAACATGAAGGAGGAAAGTCGTGATTTATGGGAAACAAAAACTTGAACGACAAGACAAAGATAAAGAGACGGGCAGAAGGACAAGCAGAAGGAGAGTGAGCGAAGAAACACAAGTGAAGGTGAAAGTGGCAGAGAGGACACACAAGTGTGAGCACAAACCAATCTTGGCTGTGAATTGCCACTTTGTTTGGCATGGCTTTGACAGGGACAGTAGTGTCTAGGGTGACAAACCTTGTGACGGAGATGTCGGAGCTCTGTGGCTAAACAGCACATATGGACTGGCTGCTACTCTTGGCCAAGTACGCAGTGAGTAAGTTAACTTGTGTAGAGACTTCGAGAACGCTGCTGCAGATAGTTGTTTAGAATTAGTCAACCACTTTTGTTTTTATGATAATTTACATTTAACTACATCGTTGCTTCAGTTTACTTTAGTTTGTGTACATACTTAGTTTAGTTTTAAAACTAAATGTATCCTGAAATTACATTTCTACCAGATAAAAAAGCCAGACAGAAAATAAAAGATAGCCTTTCACCATTGTACATTCTTATGTAATTTGATGGTATCATGATTCATTGTACATTTTTCCATAAAAATTGTGTTTTTGGTTTGTTGTGTTTGTCATTTTATCTCTAAGTTCATTCCTGATGTGATCACGTTTAAGATACAATGAAAAGATGTGGATGTTTTATTTCAGTTCTCAATGCAGATGACAATGTGACTTCTAACTCAAAGCCCGGAACTGTGGAGTATGCGCCCAATGCACGGTGCCAGTGTGGGTGCGATGGCGGGCGTATACATTCAGGAGTAACTCGATCCAGAACTCAATTTTCTCGTTGTGTAAGTCCCGACTTTGAGAAATTCGACTCGGACAAGTTGGACTAACTGTTAACGCCAATCAATCAATCAACCAACCAACAAACCAATTTTGTAAAGCCAATTCATAACAAATCTTATCTCAAGACGATTCACATAAATCATACTTACAAAAAGGCCGGAAATAGGCCTTACTTTTTGTGATACTATGCATAAAAGTAAATAGACTTGAGCTTGGATAGCGCTCTGGTCTTCCGATTACTCAAAGCGTTTTTACATAACCGTCACATCTACACACCCATTCATACACTGATGGTCGAATTTGTCTTGTGATCATCAGAAGTAACTAATCCCATTCATACGCGTGATACACTGAAGCAGTGGGAGCCATTCGGGGTAATGTGTCTTGCCTAGAGATACATCGGGCATCTTTCTGCAAGAGCTTGGGGTCGAACTCTCAACCCTTCGATTGAGAGAAGACCGACTCAATTCAGCCACAGTTGCCCCTAAGACCAGTTTTAGTCTGACTAACACATTGACTTTATTTGTGTTGGTCATTCGGTAAGTCTAGCACTTTGGTTGAGCCAAGACAATCCCAAATACAATTTTCTTGGAATTCCTACGTCGTCTAAGTTGGACAACTATATCCAAGTTTTTGAAAGTTAAAGGCTGTATATAGCTTATACATATTTGTTTTCTATTACTTGTTTGTGTGTGGCGTTTGGTAAAATATCTTAACAACCAAGTTATTGCAACTCTCATAATTTAATGATGAAACTTTGATTTAGGTGCCAACAACAAGCCAAATTCTGATATTTTCAACAATGGGTTATGATAAACTCTTAACCAGTAGGTTTTAGCATGTTAACATGTGTAGCATAAATGCTGAAGATGATGCAGATAATACCTGCCTAACAGTGGTTCATTAAAAAGTAGTACAACCTCACAGTGTCATTTGCTGTATACTGAAAGGGTTGTTGTGCACTGAAAAAAAAGATTTTTTGGCCTTGTAAATATCACCTCTACTTCATAATTAAATTCTACATGAGTTTCCTGTTTCCTTGATTTTACTTAGAAAAACATCATATTTTTCAGATATGATACTTGACATTTCGATGTATTTCTTTAACTTCATTTAACAAGGTAAACATGAATGACATTATGAAGTAATAATTATTCAATTTATTAATCACATGGTCAACTTGCTAAAAGCATGTAACTTTTACTTGACAAATCTGGCAACCTCATTCAAACCTGGCGAGTGACGTCAGCAAAAAACGCGCTACAACTGGAAACGGACAGGACGTGAACCGGCAGAGCGGAGGCAGTCAGCTAATTCTTGTAAGTCTTAAATGCGCTTATATGTGCTTTCTTGACTGTTAAAATTAAATGTAACTTAATTCAGAGCGAAGTTATTACAAATGGAGAACATACGTAGTTCTCCGTTCTCTAGTTTATTTCCTTGCTAGCTAGCTAACGCGTAACGTGCAAGAGTGCAGATAGAAATAGATATGAAGCCCAGTTTAAACTGTAACGTAGCCTTCTCAGCAGTATACCGGTATGGCTTAAGTACTTGTGCAAACACAATTTGTGTTGCGGAGCTTCTCATTCATTGCGGTGCATAACCATCAGCCCCGTGCAGTGTAGCATGCTGCGGTCAGTCTGCGGAGGGCTGTTTATCTGCGCCGCGTCGGGTGTCTGTCCAAGTTGTGAATGACAAGTCACCACGAGTGGGAAACTGATATTTTGCGTGTTGTATTGACCAAAAAAACGTATAGAAAGCCTCGACTGGACAGAAGTAAATATTAAGAGTGAACAGTGTGGAGCAGCTGTTATGGGAGGAGCTGTGGAACTTATTTAAACAGTAGGTCGTCTCAAGGGGACACCGATTGTGGGGAAGGGTCTATGTGGTCGATTAAGTAATTTTATTCGTGTTACATATACAAACTGAATTTTAAATCACAACATATATTGACTATCTCTATTAATGAAATCTCAAACTACGTTTTCACTTTTGTTACTTACCAGTAAGGTGAACCTTGGTGTGATATAAAGCTAATTTCTAGGTAAGCTAAAGTAAAAATATTTGTTGATGTATTCCTCATTATTATATTGATGTGTTTAAAATCTTAAGTGGCCACTATAGACCTGCAGACTAACATTATTTCAACAAAAGACAGTGATTCGAAGTTTATTTGGTGTCATGTTTGTGAAATTTCAGTGTGTGATTTGTATTTCTACTTTGATTTGTCCCTCAGCTCTAAGCAACAAGTCTGCAGTTGGTTGAAACCGTTGAAACAGTGCCCGCTCAAGCAACAGCTTTACCACAAGAAAATGATTTGGCCTTACAGGTAAGAAAGCAAAATATCTGCTGATTCTGCTACACTGTGGCAGGAAGACCTCTGGTTACCTTGAAGCACCACATTTGCTTCCCTTTTTAGTATATTGGCCATTACCAAAGGCAAATGCAGGTTTTGAATCATATACTTTTCTTTTAAGATTAAGGAGGAGTTCAAAAGAATTACAGCAGTTCACCTGGAGAGAACCTTTCGGTGTGGACGACCACACCCCAAAACTGCAGGAGATATTTGCCAGAAAAGGTGGAGTTTGTGGGACTAAAATAAGACCCCTGCTGGATTCACTTAGCCAGGTAAAGAGTTAAATGAATACAATTGGTGTGATTCAGGATGTCATTATATTATATACTGTTTGATGCAGCTCTCACCAACAATAACACAACACTTGTGCATTAATGAGTTCATATTGTAGTCCCTACAAAAGTATCGTCTGTCTGTTACAGCAACACGTTGAAGCCAAACGGGAGACCATAATCCACTGCCTGATGGAATACCTGGGGGAGTCGTCAGAGGAACTCATCAAGGACTACATGGTAAATCTGATACCCAAAAATCAATAACATAACAATAACATTTAAGCTTTTGTCACACTCTTTGAATGGTATTAAATTGATTTACAAATACGCAATTGTCTAATTAAAACTTCTAAACAGATTGAACTGTCAGTCAATAAACTTTGGGTAATCAGGAGATTATTGTTATCAACTGGTACTAAATTTCTATCTGTCACTATTGTCTCAAATTTAAAATTATGTTAAAGTGATTAACATCATTTCATCTGAAATGATCATTTCAGGTGTAATTCGAAATTACGAACATTTCTTCTTTTAATTAATCCAACAAATTACCTGTTCAAAACTCAGTAATTTTCATAACAAATTGAGTCATACTGTGCACCTGAACATGGATTTCTCATATATTTTGCAGGATATCAGCAGCGATGCAGTCAAAGAGGACCAGACTGAGCAAGTTCTGACAATTTGTGTCTGACTAACATGAAGGCCCATCCAGTCCTGATGTGTCCATTGTTGTTGAAGGAACTGAGGTACTTTACAATTGTTGAAGTGTTGACGAGGCGTGCCTCTTTCTCATGGGCATCATCTACACAATTAACTTGAGTTACCCACCAAAGGTGAAGCAAACTGTCACCCAAAGTCCTTTCACTGCGAAACAAACTTGGAACGTGAATGCAGGTTGGACACTGTATTTTAAAAGAAGTTGTATACGCATTTGGTCACTTCAAGGCCAAAATTACTGCGAATTGTACTGTCTTAAGAAATCTATTTTTTGGTTTCTTCTTTCAGTGTTGTGGATTTTTTTCCCCAAAAGTTTTTTAGAAATTACACATTTGGATGTTGTATTGGCATTTATTTTGAGATGTACTGAGCCAATTTTTGTAATTGTTTATGTGATGTCTTCAGTGGTCTCTATATAGAGTTAATAGATCAAAGGAATCAGCAAAGTATGATCCTTGAACCTACCTTGTAAACGCATAAAAGAAAAATAAAGGTGTTGTTGTTTAAACAGAGCTGCTTCCGTTTGTGTAAAGATTTCTTCCAATGAACAGAACCAATATAGGGAATATTTGCCATAGGAATTGAATGTTAACAAATGTTGTGTAAATGTTACTTGTATATAGCCTGTAAAAATGGGAAAAACAATTTTAAAAGATACCCTGAAAATTAAATAAAATTCAATGAAAAAATTGGTTATTACCAGTAAAGTTACTGACTTATTCTTGTAGAAATGACTTATATTTGTAAGTAAAGTTTACTTGAAAATCACCCTTGTAAAATTTACTCAGGATTTCTGCGTGGAAAAACTTACCTAGGTTTTTCTAAGTAAATAGCACTCCATTTTTTTTCCAGTGTGAAATACTTCGTGGTTTTTTTCATCACTCCTGAAAGATAGTGATGACTTCTCATTGAGCAGAATGGGCTATTCTAAAAAGAAGCGTTCGTATCAAAAGCTCACACATTGTAAAATGGAATGAATAAAATGGGTTGAGGTTGCTTTGGGGACAGAGTACTTCATGAAATATTTTTTTTTTCTTGACACTGCAATCGTTTGCCACATATTTAAGTCCATCTCAGCATTTGCATAAAGGGATCTGTCTTCAGTGCTACGTAACCACACTAAATGAAACTTAATCACTGTGTGAGATTGAGTACAATAAGGTGAAGCATGCTTGGTGTAAATTGACACCAAATGGAACGATTCATTTTGATGATTTTAAATGAAAAACTTGCTCTCTTGAAATGTCAATATGCCTTATCTTAAACGAAGTGGAGCACAATGAATACTGACACTAATGAAAAAGAAATGAAGGATTCTCAATTCCAGTCTCGGTTTTGATGGAAGCTAACAGGAAGTGACCCTGACATTTCAGTCTAATGTACAACTTAGAAATTGGGCCATCCTAATGGATGCTTGCTAGCAAATGTGCCTTTCTGTTTGCCCCTTTAGGAGTAAGAAAAACATTTTGAAAAACTATTAAAAAAGAACAAACCCAAAGGTCATCACCTGACTGACAGTCTCACCTTCATTTGGCCAAAGAGGCAAAAAGTAGAACGTTAGCATAGTAAATAAGCTCTTCATACTCTCAATGGTATAATTGAATCTCCAACTTAAACGTGCTATCCAAATTTGCCTTTAGCGATGATGACTGCTCACACTTGTGTGTCACGTTTATGAATATTCCGTGCGCAAACATGGTGGACCCAAACCAAAATTCAGAAAGATATTTGGACTCATACCCTTGGGGGCAATTATACACTCCTCCAACCAGACATGTAGGAACAAAACCAGGACAAATGGATAGATTCACACAGATCGGGACAGACAGGTATACAGAAGGATGCTAACACACATGCTGGGAGCCAGAACTGAGACACCCCACAGATTTGGCATCCTCTTGACCCCTCCAGAGGGCACTTAAAAGGCTTCAAGACAATCTCCCCCGCCCTCTTTCTGTTCTCCCTCCCTCCCCTCCCTTCCCTTCCGTCTGTCTCTTCCTCCCTTCCTCCCTCCCTCCTTCTGTCCTCTCTTTGGCCTCTGTCCAGACAACCAATCACATTGATGGCTTTGTTTTCAACTCTTTCAAATCCCCTCGCCACATCGCTTCCTCCTGCAGTGTGGGTAACATCCAGGAATCCAGGGCCGAGGAATCCAAAGAGATGTTTTGGGAGGGAGCCAGCGCTGCTGAGCCAACCTGAGACAAACCTAACAATAGTCCTGAATCAGCAAAGAAAAGTCTCTGCTGATGAAATTGTTATAGAAGTCGCAGGTTTAGGGTTTTAGATGATTTTAGTACTGAGATTCTGTTCAAAGTAAGCATCTATAGTTATGTGCCATGCATGTATTAGTGGATGATAATGATTTCAAAACTATTTTAAAATCTAAACCAATAGGTGTAATAGTGCATCTTAACTGGTTGTTTTATACCCACACATTTATTATTAGTTGTTGTTATGGATTAGAATCATACATACACACTACTTGTTCTATGGTTTTATGCCCTTTATGGTTTTGATCCTTTACTGAATATTTTTTTCTCAAATGTTTCAAGCAACTATTTCATTGAATAATACATTTGACCGTAAATGTTTTTTTAAACATGATTGTGAGAAAGTAATCACACCAACAACATTTTAGTTTGCAAACTATGTTTGTCCACTTCTTCAAGGAGCAATATCATTTTTAACTGCAGGTTTATGGATTGACTGGATTGGATTTTTTTAATGTCCACAGGAGGTGGCAAAGGGGGACATAGCCCATATTTGAAATGTTTTTTGCCACCCCGTTTGTTGTTACGTTGATAAAGTGAAGAAAATACGATCGCAAGTCCGAATATTGTGTTTTATTTTAAAATTGACCAGATGCTCTGCGCATTTTTTTCCGATTTCCATTTCCTTCCATTTCAATATTTCACCAATGTATTGGGCTAAAGATCAGATTCTCTCTGTCAAGAACAAACCTGGCTTAGCCCTGCTGAGAATCTCTTCCTGTGAAAAATGGCTTCAGTATCTGTTGACAAACCTGAACAACTCAAGTGTCTCAATATGGAACTTTTTTTTTTGAGCTATGGCTTCAGGTAGGAACTGTTGACCATATTTTCCAGTCTTGTCAGGAGGAATTAATAGTTCACTAGGTATGCTTGTAAAGCTTGTATGACAGTGTATATCACCTGCTCTAAGTTACATAGCTATAACAAACTATGAATACAGGCTAACTGTACATTTTATTACAGTTATCTGTCTTTTGCACTCAAACATTCCTTTTCTTTTCTTTCAGTAACTATTTAGTAAATGTGTCTTCATTGGCTCTAAAGGTACATAAACAGTACATTGTAGTGGCGGTTCTGAAAAGTTAATAGAAAGGCCCTCAGAACTTTTTAAAGCACTCTCATTTTAAGCAAACTCAGAACTACAGTTACAACTCATAACCTCCTCTATTCATTGTTTTTTCCACTTCCCTCTTAGTTCTAACCTCTTTGTCCAAAGCTTTTCTGCTCCTCGCCTTCAAGCCCTCTAATCTACCAAGTTGATGCCCATCATCAGCCGGCAAATTAGCCTTTTTGTTCAGTGTTAATCCTCACAGACATGCTTCTTTTGTTCCCTCCATTTAGACTCTTTGTCATTTCTAGTTTTTTTTTTTTTTTGAGAGGGTGCACTATTAACAACTCGAGCTGCTGTCTTGACATCCAGATCTCTCTTTTTGTGTGATAGTTGCTGTTTGAGTTGTTTGGCCTTGCAGAACAAGTTGTACTTCAGAGGGTTTTTCTGAAGAAGGGTAAAAAATTTGATGAATCTTGTAGGTCTGTTATTGTCTGGTTTGTTGAATGATTTTACATTAAAGCGGCAAAAGAACATAGATCACACACAAAAAAAGGTTGATTAAGTCAAAACAGAGAGATGTCACGTTTGGCGATGATCGTACACAAACACATTTCAGTTGGGCTAATTGGCGGAGAATATGAAATAAGATCATTTTCATGATAGAAACATGCAGTTTCATTTGGGATTAACTCTTCCTTTATGAGGGCGAATATGCAAATGGTACACTAATGAACTTAAAGTATTCTCTTTGTGAGAACTGATTAACCGAGGGGCTCCTCTGCTGCACATTTACATTTTTCTCAAGTCAAGTCAGGGTTCTCCAGTCACAAATTACAGTGCTTTTCCAGGCCAATTACATTGAACAAGTGCACCATTATCCAGTTCTGAACATCACACATGTATATTTGCCCCCTTCATTTTCTCAAGAGTGCTTCACGCCGAGGGCTTCTCCTGAGAGAACAGGACGAGAGGAAGCAGAGGGGAGTCAGAGTGAGGGTGGAAGGAGAATAAAAAAGGGAGTATTGAGAGAGTGATTAGAGAGGTATGCTACACGGAGGAACATAGAGGAAGGATATACAAGATAATTGTATAATATAATTCTTAAAAATGGATTCAAT
Organism: Symphodus melops; assembly: GCF_947650265.1. NCBI lineage: Eukaryota > Metazoa > Chordata > Actinopteri > Labriformes > Labridae > Symphodus > Symphodus melops. The sequence goes on along the minus strand of NC_136710.1, from coordinate 11,383,485 downwards.
CAGAATTAGGTCTAGTTGTAACGTGGACAGACTCTTTCTAGTTAGATTTTAAGGAAAACAGATGGTTTATTTAAAGTCATCACCAAGGCATTAAGGTTGAGAAATACTGATGCTAATTAAAATGTATAGAAGGTATCCGTTCAGACAACCCATTCTACCTCTGTAGTCTGTGAGCAAGCATTACTTTGGGTGGTTTCACATTAGGGGCCCGGGCCCTGCTTCGACACTTGACCCTACTTGAGTACTTTCCTTGAGTCCACTTTTAAAGTCGGTCTTGGGTTTGATTTAGACTTAGTCGAGTACGGTGTGTGGGAGACGTCAACCTTTGCAACTTTGCTCCAACAAGGAAATTTACTGTTAAATGACTTAATTCTAAACAGCTCCTCTTGTTTATAAAAAGGTCATATGTGCACAGCACGGTCCAGTTTCATCCTCTGAGCTGCCAATAGAGACAGAAAAAGGAAGGGGTCTCCAAAATAATAATAATAAAAAAAAAACATCCACAGTTAGCAGGATGGACTCAGTTTGCGAGTGATTGCCGTTGGTTGCTTCTTGTTCTTGCTCACAGAGTAACATAATAAAATCCTATATGACAGGAAAAATAATTGGCACTGTAAAACAGATAAATCACCAAACGTAGCCTGGGTCATGATTACCTATAGGCCTGTCTAAATATACTGTACTGCATATATTTATGGACCAATGCAACAAAAATATAACGCGTCAACAAATTAAAACTTGAGTGGCATGATTGGATGCTGTCTTCTAGCTGGTTGATGCTTAAGAGTATTTAAAGGGGACATATTATGAAAATATTATGAATACTGACCCACACAATTTGAAATAAATCCATCCAGTCCTTTGTTTGTGGTCTGCAGAAGTCTTACCACACAGAGAAAAGTCCACCGTTTCAAATGGTCTCGGTTTATGACATCACAAGTTGGATTCTGGTAAGAAAATACCCTCCCCTCCCCGTATCTGCTTTCATGGTCTCCACCTCCAGCGAAGAGCAACACTTTTGTGCAGGTCTGCCATTTTTATTTTCTCTACTGTGAAGGAATGTCAACTGAGAAAACTCAGGGGTCTCGTTGCATTTAAAGAGACACACACACACCAAAACGAAGCATTCTGAGAGATCTTGTGTCCACAGCGTCACAAACCTCCTCTGGTGCTTAATTCATGTTATTATTTGACCAAGGCACAGCACAAATGTTTCATTGAAACCACAGGGGACTGGGGAGTAGGTGGAAAAGGGGTACAATATGTCCTCTTTAAGTCTGCATAAGAAGAAAGTTGACTGGATGGATTGGTCAATTGTGCATTAGACTTTAGACCAGGAGAAAAAGGAATTTTGAATTTTGTATAAAACTTGCTCTTGAAAGGTGTGGACAGGAGTGACAGCTCTGTTGGCGAATTCCAAAAAGCTATCAAACACAAGAGTTATTGAACCTTCCATAACTTTGAGTTTCTGCTTTAAACTAACACACAATCTTTGCTACGGTAGAATGCACAAACTTGAGGGATTTTTGACAATCTGAGGGTTGAATGTTTTGGTAAGCGGAAGGGGCGGGACATCAAAACCAGTCAAAGCTTTACTGCACAGACTCTGGTTGGAAGTGATGTTACCAATATATCAGCATCTGTCACGGAGGTATATGGCGACTTTATTCTACTACAGGAGGGGGGAGAGACACATCATCCATCTTCAAAGTCAACGTAGTACACAAGCATGACAGGGAACTGGACTCTTAACAGCTTTAATTGATTTCAAGGCTTTTTAAAAAGGCTTTCTGGATTAGTGAGGCCTGTTCAAGTGCTGCACCTTGATGTTTCAACAACCACCACGTGTGATTTCTGTCCCTAAAGGAACAACCAAAGGGAACCAGAGGATAGCGTGTCTGCTCCATGGCCTCCCACAGAATAGGCTCCAGGATGAGATTGCTTTCCCTCAGTGCTTATGTATGAGGCAAGCAAAGGGCAGGAATCACATATTATTGCTGGATTCCCGCTGGATACAGTGCGAGGGCCGAACACACTTTCTCATCCCATCTAAAACACCGCACCTCGCCACATGCATGCAAAGCTCTGCTGGCATCCGGGGTGCACAGTGACACCCCCTTTTTGCAAAACAACAATAATAAACCAAAATCCAATCTCGCAACAGAGACAACTCCTATTGGAGTGACAAATGTTCAGAGGCCACCCCCAGCTAGCCTTCCAACTGTTCTATTCATTACCTTTCCCTCTCTCACTTATTCTCCTCAGCTGCTGCCACCGTCTCCTCTCCTCTCGGCATGAAATAGACACTCCGGGAAGTACATTTTGTGCAAACTCTCCTCCCGCTGCTACAGCTGATTTCACAAATGATGGTGAAATGGCCATGAGAGTGAAGGGGTAAATGGAAAAAGATGGCTGTTGCACGCTACAACCATATTCCTCTGCTCCAGTTTTTCATAGATAACAGGGGATGATTAGAAAACAGCAGATGGCAGGACCAACATTAACCTTCACAAGACCTGTGGTGAATTAAGCTTAAACTGGATTGAATGTACTCACCCTTAAGGCCACAAACACTTGTATATATAGACCTCAATGAATATAGACAAAAAATGCAGCTCTACATAAATGAACACACAAGATTATATTTCCCTGAAGACTCTATACTTTGACAATAGCCTGTTGACAGTTTGACAATATCATTTCACGACTGTATAACATATGTACTTTTAATGTCCTTGGGGGTCATTGTCAATAAAGTTGAAACTATTACAAAAAACAGGAATGGGAGCATGATTGGAAGTCAGGAAGTCAGCTGAAAAAAAAAAGATTAGTCACAAGTAGTCCTAGTACAATATTTGCTGTAACCTAGTGTTAAAAAATATTTTTAATGAAAATTATGAATGGGTTCTTCATGTAATGATTGGTAATACATCCAGGTATAAGACAGGTGTAGGACGTGTTATTGGCGGGTTCATTAATTATTTAGAAATAAATAGGAGGAATACGTCCAATGGATGGGTTTTATTTGACTGCAGCCTAAATGCCTTCTTGAAGACACATCAACAAAAGAAGAAAAGGCTCAGTGTTCAAACTATTAGAACAGAGAGTTAACTGCCCAGCTTTCTGCTCTGTAAGGCTGAAAGTCACCACAAAGCCATAGGCGTTAAACTTAACGTTTACATGAACTGAAAGCTTGTTAGATTATTTCATCTACCATTTTTGTAATGTAGTAAAGCAATGGCAAATTAAATATCTATAGGAGTGGTTCAGTTTTAAAAGAACATGGTCTTGGACTTTGATCACGAAACATTAAATGTTAGCATGCTAACATGGGCTAGTCTGCAACAAACAGATGGTTACAACTAAGATTGGTTTAGTAGATATTTTGGTATGAACAAGAGTTCAGAAATTTTTTTAAGCATTATATATATATATATATATATATATATATATATATATATGTGTGTGTATATGTATATATATATATATATATATATACATCTTTCTAAAAAGTTATTTTCCCCTTGGAAATTGGTTCAGAGCAGATACCCCATAAAAAAAACATGTTTTTAATTGATGGCCAAAAAAGCTATCTTTGGAAAAAAGTGTAAAACGAAGAAATGCATTTTAAAGCTGTTTATAAAAGTTTTTTCAGCATTTGTGACAAATATTCCCCACACCCCTCATTTAAATCTTAAGCTTATCCCCCCGGATGCTAGACCGAAGAATTGATCCAAAACATCCAAAAGTTGTGAGGCTACAACTTTGGTCCTGATTGCTAAGTGTCCTGGTCATTAACTATAATCTCTGGTATTTCTGCGTATTATTAAATATTGGCAGTTATGAACTGCTTACCCTTTATGCTTACTACATTGTGAAACCATTCCCACCATGCCTTTGTGTCCTCCTCTACACAGTACCACTGCATCCACTCTCAGTAAGATTACTTTTTAGATTGACTCGGTTGTGGAAGATTTCCATCTCAAATTACATTTCTTCATCTCTTTGGGACTACTCTATTTTAGGAGAGGATTACCATTCAGTGGGACTCCAATCACTTGCACAGTCACTCTCAAGCATCAAAGAATTCCAACTAATGTATAAGCTCTGGCTTTTTAACAAGTTTCCCAGATTGTAAGTGACAGGTTATTTGCTGTTTTGGTTCAGTAAGGACGAATGGGAATACTGCACTAGTTTGTCCTAACACCTCACTCATGTAATTCAACTGAATACCGGTCAACTGTTAAAATACTGGAGTGAATTCACTGAACCTCAGGGGGTATATTGCTTTGTTGACTTTATAATAAACCAACAGGGGGCTTAAAGTTGAGCTTACTTAATGGAAACTGGAATTCATTAATTTGGGCAAGGCTTTGGACCTGCAGAGCACCCTTGCATGCCCAACATTTGCAGCAGCCAATGGACATCCACACACAATCATATTGCTATTCTGTGTGGCTCACAAAGCGCAGAAGTAGTAGGTTTAACCAAGATATGAGTATAGCTCGTGGAATCCGAACTTTGATTCATAAAATTCGAGAGAACAAGATTGGCAGTACTACGATTCTACAAAAAGGTACAGAATAACTTAATAAAGTTGTTGTATTACATAGTTTGGATTGTCCTACACACATAATTATATAGCCCCTACATTTTGTAATGTTCATTGATTCCCATTGGAGAAGTTTTTTTTTTCTCTCTGGGATTCGGTGTGGAAAGTTGTTATATTCTGTCTATCTAGTCATTACTAGACTACATTAAGACTCTAGTAGAGAGACAGGAAGTAGCATGTAGCCCATTACCAGCACTATCCAACCACTCATGCAGTCCACAATGCAGTGTACCCAAAATGCACCGAAGACAAAGCCATTGATTATAAATGTGTTTCACAAGAAATAGTTAAGTACTAATGGGCACATTAGAAGTTCTCATGGCAGCTTTTTCCATCCGTTTAGGACAAAACATGTATTTTCAAGCGTTTCAGTGATGTAAATACTTCAAAAGAGCAATACAAGTATGGTCCATATACTGTCAAGGTAAGCAACAAAGTAGCAAAGTAGAAAAAGAAATGCAGGAAATAGAAAGTAGTATGCAGAGCTTGGAACTTCAGTATCTCGGATTATCACCAAATTGTGTAACACCACAATTATTTTTTTTTTAAAATTGTTTCAGGGAACTATGACAAAACATACAAACAAAACCTTTATTAAAGTAGTTCCAAAATTACAACAATAGTGATTGATTGGTCAACTTCTCACCTCTCGTTTCTGTCAAACCTTAACAATTACTTTTGCATTCTAAAATCAATCAATCTATCAGAATCAATGAATCAGAATCATCGTGATCAAAGTCCAATCAATTAGATCAGAGTTCTGTTTATATACAGGTTTTTGACTAGTTTCTGAAGGGTCATCTAATAAGCAGGAGCTTTATGTTGAAAGTGATGGTCAGAAACAAGCAACACAACTGGTCGTTGTGTGGCTGTTTTAGGCTGGCTCCAATAGACCTGCAAGTAACATGTATACAACATACTAAAAAGCCAATTTTTACAGCAAAAACATCAATGTTTACTGTCTGGAATAAAACAATGATATTGGTCTGTCATCATGGGCTCACATTGTACAAGGAGATACATTTTTTCTTATCATTGATTGACAGACGGGCACAATGCGACAATGGGCACAATTCAATGGTGGACGCAATGCAACAGTTTCTGAGGGGGTTTAAAACCCACCTCAGCTCCAGCTCGTCGTTAGGTTGACTGAAATCTAGGCAAAGTATTCCAGCATGGCGACAGCCATCGATGAACCTCCTTAGCGCCCCCCGAAGGGACAGATGTCTGACCTCACTCAGGTCAATCTATGGTCGCAATGGGCTAAACTGCTCATTCATAATTGGCTTGGGTGTAATGTTTGAATGATCTGTGATGCAACAGAACAACTTCATTAGGTGCCTCACAGAAAAAAATGTATCTGACACTCATGTCCTGAATTCTGTAGCCTTTTGTAAGCTGCATGTAAAGCATCGCAGTTTGTGATTTTCTTACACACCAGGAACACATTAAAGAGATCCACCAGCAAGACAAAGAGTACTTTTGTTTCAATATAAATGCTAAATAAACATATCAATTTATATTATTTTAAAGCAACTGTTTCCTTGAATGAAAATAAATGTGTATCAGTCTATTTGCTTCTGGGGAGGAAGCCCATAATCAGATTGTGTATTTACATTAGGCCTGCCTAAACATTTATGGTGCGAGTCTCAGTCCCTGCTGTTGGATCAAGGCTTAAATTGTTCCTGGATTCTCATTACACTTTTTTATTGATGTATACAAAAGAGAAGCTCTTCCTTTTGATACTGCGTCTGTGTGTATTTGTGTTTTCGCTGTTGACTGCACAATACTAGAAATGGAACATATCAGATCCAAGTCTTGCATGCCTTATTCGTGTTGAGCAATGAAAATAATGCAAAGAGCAGAAGCTGCAAGTAATGAATAACATCAGCAACATGATGCCTTGATGTACATTCAAACAAACGGCAAGAAAGGATACAGAAGTGATATCTCAAACTAAATGCTACAGATGAGACTTCATGTCCAGATGGTTGTATGCACTGTAAAAAAGAATGACTACAGAATAGGTCTTGGAGCATATATGGATAATATTCCCCATAGATTAGAGTCCTAAATCTTAAATATAGTCTTTGGCGAGCGATTTTAGTGGTTCACTCAACTTAGCCTTGTTCAAGCTCAGTCACTCAGAATTTGGGTTGGAAACTGTAGGTTGGTGGTTCAAGTATTCATATACATAAAAGTAAGGAAAGTAGTCCTTATTGCTGGAGAGGTGACATTTTGCTTTACAGATCCTTCTGGGGTTCTCTTGAGCATGGCATCAACTGCTTGAAGGGCCCCTTCAGAAAGTGTAACCCCCTCATTCTAAAGATAGATAGATAGATAGATAGATAGATAGATAGATAGATAGATAGATAGATAGATAGATAGATAGATACTTTATTGATCCCGAGGGAAATTCAAGTTTTTTTTTTTTTGTCACTCCATCACTCCACTAATTCTTAATTCATAATGGCCTTATACGAGTGACTGGTGCCCCAGTCTTTGAAAACATCATACCGTTAGATCCTGTTTGTGCATACTTTATTTCTGGCCTGTGTGTGACCTGCCTAGAAACTACACACACACACACACAGAAAAATGTAGTTACTGGTAATGAGTTGTTTGTTGGAATCTTACTTGTAAAAGTGGTTAAATCTATGGGTTGCATGAAAATCAGATGAATTGCATTAAGTGAAGTCTATTGAGCCAGTGTCAAGTCAGGGCCGACATAAAGTTAAAAAAAAAAAAGTTTCATTGTAAAGGGAAAAGAAGCTTACCAGCAAGCATGGGTGCTTTGGGGTTGAGTTGCATTATGGGTACTGTGGGCACATTTAACAAGGTGGCTGTGGCACAGTTGGTACTGTCAATCATCTCTCAAACGGATGGCTCGGAGTTCGCTCCTGTATCTCTGTCGGTAGCTTGTGATTGTGTATGAATGGGATTAGTTGCTTCTGATGGTCACTGTCCATAGCCGCCTCTGCCTTCATTGTGTGAATGGGTCGGTGTGACCCGCGGTGTAAAAGTACTTAGAGTAGTCAGAAGATGAAAAAAGTGCTATACAAGCTCAAGTCTATTTACCATTTTCATGTTTTTTTCTGCAACCAATCAGATTTCTTTTCTAGATACTCTGATAATATCAGTATATTCAGTAGTTTCAGAAACTAGTACAACAAGATGATCTCGAAAAGTAATACAGCTTTCGGTTGCAATTGTTAAAATATATAGAATTTGATGCAGTCCAGCATTTTACTTAACACCTCATAATATACACCACAGAGAGTAGGATAAAGTCAATGTTACATTCTTTCCAAGCCCCCAGTTTGCTCATAAAACAACCAAGTAAAGTTTGAAGTATTTTCAGGTTTTGCTTAAAATCCACTTTCTTTTTCTGTGATACTGATTATTTTTACAACAGTTATAGAAGGATTCGCGAGTCTTTTCTAATAACTCATAAATGCAGAAAAAACCTCCTTCCTCCTCATGATTTTTTTAAGTGAAACTGAAGCTGAACTTACACATCTATTTTGGAATGCCAACGCACATAGTTGCCAGTGTATTTTGGGTTAAAGGGTTTATTGTTTTCAAATCACACTGCAGAATTTTTGAAAATCAAGTTTGTGAATAAAACTGTGGCTCATCAATATGAGCCAAAAGCACATTGACACACTTGATTGCTTTAGTGTGCAGCTGTACAAGACTGGGTTTTAAACGTGCATGAGTCACCTTGACCTTATCTCGTTTATGTATTTGGGGAATACCTGGGGAAAGTGCACAATCAAAGAAGATGTGAAGCTGTCTACGAGAAATCAAATCAATAAGCAATAGAGAGAAGTACATGCAGTCGTCACTGAGGATCAAAGTGTGCTGATATCAGTGGCTCAGGTTCAATATTGCAGCATGTCTGCGGTTAATAGGGTTCACTCACTCCAAACTTCCTCAGTAATTTAATGGAAAGGTTAGGCACTATTTTTCCGGCACGCTCTCCTCCTGCAGTCTCCACAGCATTATGCATTGAATGTTGAAAGCATTATCAGTGAACTCCTAAAAGGCCAGGAGGTGCTGATGCAGTGCTGTTAGCAGACTAGTAAAACAATTAAGGCAGAGCTATAAATACAAACTCAGCCAATTGAAGGTAATAAAGGTCTGCATTCAGTTTTACTGTCAGCTGCACTTTAGCTGAGTCTTCTGCTTTATCTTATTGAAGTTTGATCTCAGTGGAGGCTTGCTTATAGTGGCCTCAGTGGGAACAACAGCTGCTTATTAGCATGATCTAAGACTCCACTCCTGATTAACTCGTGACGTGAAATAAATTGAGACTTCAAGTGGTATATTAGAAACCTATCAAAACTCATATAAGGACATTGGTACCACAAAATGTCATTTTCTGAGCTTTGTATGATTTATTTGCTGGGTATATGTATATACAGTAATTACATTTTTATCCATCATTAAAGACAGGAGTTTGATGAGACGAGTAGCGTTTACAAGCGATGATGCGAATCGCTAACAATGCAGAGATGTTGTGTTCTCTTAAAATGTGTCATAGCTAAGAAAATAAAGAGAGAAAATAAAGATTATCTAAAGGAGCTGCTGTAATACTAAAAGTTAGCATCCATGTGCTTCCATTGCTGCGTTCCAGTTTAACTGGGAAGTGGTAAAGTCCAAGTTCAGAAGTGTCAACTGGAATGCCCCCTGAAGCCGTATTTACTAGTCGGAAGTCGGAGTTGTCCGAGTTAGATTCCAACATGGCTGCTACGTGCATCAACCGTACATTAAAGCTGTAACTATAGTATTTATTAGCCACTTGTTCCTCTTTTTGTGTGATTTATTCAATCACTCCGAGTATCGAGAAAGTCCTCTCTTTGGACATGTTGTCAATTTATTTTTGCTTACAAACTATAACGTAGTGTGTTGTTATCGCCTGGTATTAGCTAACAAACGCGCTCAACTCAAGTGTGACGTCATTCCCCGCTCCAAGGTAAAAGGAATGCAGCATATACTGTATACGAAGCTAATGATAGCTACAGCTGGCAGGAAGCTGGTAGCTAGCAGGTGTTCTGTTGTTGTTTTTCCCTATAGAAATGAGAGATAACTCGACCTTACCATAACAAATCAATATAATCTGCGCTGTAGTTAAGTCAACAACTTCCATTGCATTTAAAGAGACACACACCAAAACGGAGCATTCCGAGAGAGCTGGTTTATACAGGGTCACAAACCTCCTCTGGTGCTTGACTCATTTTATATTTTGACCCCAGCACAGATGTTTCATTTATACCATGTTTCTTTAAAGAAGACACATTTACCCATTTTCCAACTTTTTAAAGATTCTATAGATCTACATATTTAGCCATGAGACTGCTTTCTTCGTCAAAAAATTACAAAAAAAACCAAAATGAACAGTGTATACGTCAGACCATGTTCCCATGGCACCAAATTAGTGGTTGTGACTGTGCATGTGTGGGCTAATTTTAAACACATACTGGAAAGTGGTAAGTGCATTCTCTTCCAGCAACCCCGTCAGTGCGGTCGCACCAGTCAGCAGAGCGAGGAGAGAAGAGAGATGCTGCAGTGCTCAAATGATTTGCTGAATCAATACCTACCAGATTATGTGAAATATCAACCCTCAAAAGGTACTGTGTGCCTGAAAATTGAATACAGTTCATTTGTTTGATTTTGCCAGTGCATTTTTCTACAATTGAGCTAAAAAAAAGAAAAGCGCAATAAAAAATTTAAAGTAATTTGAAAGAAGAAATGCAATATCATTTTCAAAGTTTATTAAGTTGTGAATAAAACTTTGTGTACTAACCTCTAACTTATCTTGTTATTTTACAGCCATTTAAACACTAGAGTTGACACTGAAATGTGGTGCAATTAAAACAACAAGCTTCCACAATATTTTAAAAGCCAAATTACATCCGCTGAATGTCAACTGGGCCGTTACCCTGCAGAGTGGGAGCGGAAATCACCCCCTGAAAAAGCTGAGGTTTCGCCAAATACCACAGAAAGACATCAAAGTCAATAGTCTTGTGGAAATACAACCCTCAAACTGTGATAAAGCAGGGTAGGCTAATAAATAAACATAAAAACAAGCTGATAGAAAATGTGCCTCATAAGCAGATTACAGTTAGAGCAAATTGTTCATTTGGGTTGAGTAATTTGCTGGCGACTTGGCCTCTTGAATCTCTCAATTGCACCAGGATTCTAGATCAGTAAATCTGAGAGCTTCACTCTCATTCAGAGATAAATAATTATAAAACAAAAGGCCTTTAAAGCGCACGCTTTAATTAAGGGCTTCTGGGAATTATAATCAACACTAAAAGAGATGCCACGGTGATGAAGCATAAATCCATAAACGTGCAGCAGACGGCACGGCCAATCTAAGGTGTGTCTGCTATATTGCTCATCTGGTAAATATGTGTTAGAGTGTGTGCGTTTGCAAATCACTTCAACTTTGCGACACAGTAGTCTAAGGCTATATTCTTTTTTTAATGCTTCAAATGCCAAGGATTGTTGGTTTCTGGTTGCTAATACTTGCTAGAGGAAAAATTCACCTTTCTCTGTCTTGCATTCATACAGAACTCAAATAATATCCAGCTGCTCAAAAGAACGTGTGTTCTGTAAGGATCAATAATGGATCACTGTGCAAGGATCAATAATGGATATTCTTTTGAAAAATGAAGAGAGGTTTGAACACAGAAAGTTTTCACAACAGCAAGGTGGCTAAACACTGAAGCTTCACTGACTGCTGCATCACAACCTGCGTGTGCAATGACTCGAGGGAGGAGGGGGCGGGGGGAGAAAACTGTTGTCAATGTTATGAAGGGATACAGTATCCATTTTTAAACATTGTGTCACTGAGTTCTTTTGTCAGAGTTTCTTGCTGTACGCAATTCCTCCAGTGGCATCTTGGAAATTGATTATTAATATTTTTCAAGGTGAAAAACTGCCATGTCCAAATATATTTTAACAACGACCAAGTCCCACCAGGGCAGGAGCTGACTGTTTGTGTGTGAAACAGCATTTTCTAAATGGAGATGTTCTCGGTTTGGGAATGGTCACACAGAGAGACAGGTATCAGAATATATCTGCATTCACTAATTCCTTAGGAGAGTCACAAGGTTTTTCAGAAATCTTAGCTTCCAAAATATCCTGATAAAACAGGAAACGTGCAATCTCATAAGTGAGGCCGGACTGCAGGGCCGCTGGAAGTTATTTTGAACAGGGGGTGCTGTGAAAATCTGTAGTTCTTTTTTGGACAAAGAACCTATGAGCCTATTTAGAATACATGTATAATATATACATTTAAATGTTTAAAAATAAATGAATAGATTAAGATTCACCACCTCATCGTCTTACACTCTTCAGTGAACACAGTCAGGGCCACACACACATCATCAGTTCTCAGAGGAATGTATGCACTATCACTATCACTTTAACAATGCAACAGGTTTGATCAGCTGACATCAACCTGAGTCACTGCACCAACATTTATGTCACACACTCTATTAGGTCCAAAATCCTTTCACACACAGCACAAAGAAATCATGTCAGACTACTTAAGCATGTTATTGAATAGCTCTCCACATCCATCACACAAACACACACGCACAAAATAACACTTTTTTCTCCATCTCCAACCTTTTTACACAAACCACAAGGAAACAATCTCTGACTATTTACACGTTATTAAACAGTTCTCCAAATCCATCACGCACAGAACACACGATCAAAATAACACTCTCAATCCCCAGCACCTTGCAAAAATACTATAGTGTGACGTTAAACTGCATAGATATGAAGGTGCGCGGATGCACAATGATCTTACTTTGAGCTGCAGACAAGGTGCCCTGGTTACAGGTGTCCAAATGTCCAGGTGCGCTCTGGGGTCATGTAAATACAGTCTTAATGAGGGGAAGGATGTCCAGTTCATGTGTCTGTGTGGGCATGCATCCGTTAAAGGTTTTTTTTTAAATCTCCTCCTCGCCACTTCCCGCGGCCATGCCGGACTGACATGGAAGCTACACATTTTAGAATACACGTTGACCTGCAGGGGCGGTGAATACAACGGCCAGTTGAAATGAAGGGCAAAAAAATCCCAAAGAAAAAATTAACCAATTATTGACAGTATTATTTATCACAGGGCAAATGTGGTAAATAAGGGCTTTCCCCATTTCTCATCAACTTTACGTTTAAAGAGGCAAAAAACTGAATCATCAGCAAATAGCTTCACAAAATATCGCACCCAATGTCGGTTTGGATAGCATTTACTTTAAGAGATATGTCATAGATTATCAAATCATGTCAGGCTGAGACGAGCATGTAACCTTTTTGATCTCATTTAACAATCCCTATTTCTTATTTTTACATAAGGCACTTGAAACCGTATACCACAAAACTCCAAACACAATTCACAAATGATAGAACAGCAAAGTGATCTCTGAATTAAATTGTATAATTAAATGTAAACTTGACAGTGAGCCAGTAAATGCTAAACCTCTGTTCGTGATTAGAAGAAATGCTGATTTGAAATTCAAACCGCATTGGCCATTATCGACACTTAAAGTTCAAGGAAATGTTCTTGTTCGTTACATTTCTCCAACTTCTGAATTTATGTTAGTCGTTTTTTATAAATGTGAATAAATGTTTTCTTAGACATAAAAAGCATGTTTAAGAGCCATATGTATTGCCCATAGACTTTACAACATGTACATACTCTTAGTGATGTCACCCACAAGACTCTGAGGTGTAGTTTTGAAACTCACCCAAGGTGGACGCTGTTTGGGAAATGGGTTTCAAACGAAACAGGCCAAGAAGTAGAGCTAAGGCAGACCTCAAGCTTCCTGACAAGCAGGTAAAACACACCCATCTGTCAGTCAAATCAGCCATGCCAAAATTAGTTTGGCTGTAAACATGTTTATTTATTTTGCAGCCAGCTTCAACTGGACACTGTCGAAACTTCACTTTCACAGGGATAGTTGCTTGGTTCCTACAGGACAGATAATTAACTGTTTGAGAATATGAAAATCATAAATAAGGGAAGGTCTTTAATAGTGAGACAGTTCATAGGAGAGCATACAAAAGAACTCAAAGCACATGCTGTACCTTGCTTTATCCATGTTTTCCGCTGACTACAAGTATAAAACACAGCACGACTCCTACCAAATAATATGTGATGACTGTGAAGTTTTGTTTGGTGCAGAAAGTATCGAACAACTCTTTTTTTTTTTTTTAAAGATTTGTTTTTGGCTTTTATGCCTTTATTATAGAGGGAGGACAGTGGATAGAGTCGGAAATCAGGGAGAGAGAGTGGGGAGAGACATGCGGGAAATGGGCCACAGGCCGGACGCGAACCCGGGCCGCCCGCGCGCGAGGACTGAGCCTCAATACATGGGGTCGCGTGCACTGCCGCTGCGCCACCGGCGACCCCGTGGTTCATTTTTTAAACAAAAAAACTTTGGTCAAAATGGAGCAAAGGAAAGATATTAGAATAGTGTTTTAAATCAGCGAAGCCTTTATTCAGTTGATGCAGGAGGATAACACATTATGCACTGTATATGATATTGATATCAATCATTCATGAGCATACTGGCTCATATTGATTGCAAAGCTTCCCACATTTGCATGATGTCTTCTGCCAGGACTGAAGAGATTACATTCATCATTTGCCATTGGACAAGAAGCGTGTTTAATACCTCGCTGCAGCAAACAGAAGCAATTAGGGTTGCTGTAGGTTCTTTCAAGACTTCCAAGGAAATTATACATATAAATGAAAAGTGTAGTTTTTTCATATACTATAATTACCATTAATAATTTTCCCCCCGTCTTGTGACCCCCACTTTGAGAACCTCTACCTCAAGCAACAATGTACTTTTTTCTTTGTTCTTAGTCGATATTTGAAATCGCTTTTTTCAGTATCCTTCGAATACCGCCAGTGGATGCACTAAATATGAAGAAAGTAATCGTCTGTGGCCATGTAATGGATTTACTAATGAAATGCTTGAGAAGTACACGCACCTTCCCAAGACCACTGCGGCAAAGATTGAATTTTCAAAAGTCTAAACTCTTTTCTTTACATTTGTAGATGATTGTTTTTAGCAATTCTGCACGTAATGTATGTATGTATGCATGAACTCCTTTTATGTATTGAAAGAGCCAAACGTTTAATGTAGCAATCATGCATAATTCATTTATTATACTGACAAGCTGACAAAGGGGAGATTGAGACTTCCAGATGTCGGCTGGGAAGCTTACTGATAATTGTACTTGACTGAAATATGCTGCAAATGTAAGGCGAGCAACTCCAACGTTGATAATGTAGCATTGGTACAAAAAAATGTATTCAGTTTCTTAATTAGCCTTTGGTTTACCATACAAACCCTCTGTTGATCAGAAAAGGTTATTCTATAGGCTTGGAATTAAACACCATTTAATTTTAACAGGGGCTAAAAAGTCAGCGCTTGTATCATTAAAAAAAAACTTTCACAGCTCAACCGAGGACCATAAACGAGCAAATGGACAAGATAAGCTTGCTACACACATTATTCCACACATGTTCTCTGCCTGTATGGGAGAATTCAGTCAGTGTTAAATCAAAATATGATAATTTTAATGGACTAATTCACTTCTGTAGCCAGTTATTTATGAACATCCTTCTCCTAAAGCCAGAGACCAGGAACCACATGTCTAATCAGAGATTTCTAACTGATATACAGCCTGGAGCGGCTCCAGTGATGATTATTACCATGAGATTGAACACATACAATATTATTTTGAACTTTACCACCCAACTGGGTTCTTTATATTATCATAATTCATGTGCTCTTATCTCCATAAAAATCCGTCTGTGAACCATCGCACCTTTTCCCCATCTTTTTCTCCAGTGCAATCTGCATAATAGTGCAGCATCAGGTTAGTAGATGGTAGAACTCATCATTTGTATTTGTGGAGAAAAGAGAAAGAACTTTGTGTGACTAATGCAGAGATCACAGGCGTTATGTATAATCATAATTTGGTGTTTGATGTTTCGAACATGCTAGTTTTTGACAGTATGCCAGTCGACAGGTATTGTTGGCTCTCCAATTCAATTCATTTTAAATTATTCAATTATTTGTCTCGGGGGGGCAAATTCAAAGGTACACAGAGCAGTAAATGAACACTTTCTACACTTTCGTACACTTTCTTGTAGAGTAGAACATGAGGTCAAACATTTTTGCCTGTTGCCATTTTATTTTGTTGGAACCAAAAGTTCCCATGTGTGGATGACTGGTTTGATGCACATTTCCGTCCTCATCCAAGTTGACAGGTCACCATCGCAGCAGAAACAACTTAAGTCATACCCAGGTTTATCATCATTTCATCGATTAACCTTGGGTGTTGAGAGATGAACCCAATGATGTAGTGCTAATGTTGACAGGATTTCTTCTCACACAAAAGCTATAGTTGTCTACTGTTTAGCATTGGAGCTGGTGGGGGGGGGGGGGGGGGGGGGGGGGGGGGGGGGGTTCCTTGCTCAAGGACACCCTGGCAGTGCTCAGGAAGTAGTCTGGGTCCTCTCCAGCTACCAAACAAATTTCCACATTTGGACTCACACCCCCCTGTTTCCAACCCAAGTCCGTGGGTTGGAAACAGGGGGGTGTGAGTCCAGACTGAGCAACAAACAAAAGCAACGAAAACAAACATGATGAAAACTGCCGCAAATTAGGCTCCACTAACGCAGTTAAGAAACCAGAGTGGCTACATCCATTGTTGATGCAGTTGCCCATTGATTTGTAAACTTCTGTTAGGAGTCTACATTTGGACATTGCAGTCCCAGTTTTCTGGATATAAAAGTCACCATATTTAGACAGTCTAGAGGCCAATTGGTTTGTCTCTATTTTGGTTGAAAGATCAAACTGGTCATAAGAAGAAGGAAACTCTCCTGTGGGTCTCATGTGATGCCAGAAACAATCAGTCAATACTGTCATTTTTTCCCAACCTTTCAGGAATGACATCATAAGGAAAGTGGATATGACAAAGACAGAGCTTCAAATCCATCATCGATGACTTGATGGATCACGTCAACAGGGTTCTTTGATTGGTTTCATCTGGTTGCACATTGACTGATTTGAATCTTTTATTTGTGAAAGAATTGACAAGCACTCAAGAGAACAAAGTGGGAAAAAAAAGCCATATTCCGTTCACAATCTTGTAAAATCTAATGATAGACAAGAACATATGTACGGAAATAGCCAATACTACATACTGCTTGTGCAGAAGATGAGACAGAGCATGGAAACAATGAACCTAAAAAAATAGTTTAGGTTCAGTGTTTAATCAGAATGTACTCCAAAAGGAAAGATTTTTCCAGAATACACCATTTCATAACTCACATTGTGCATAACTTAACATTAGTCTTACACAAAGAGAATGCCTTTTTGTGTACTGTATGTATCGTAGAATTATTCCTGTATAAGGACGAAGCTGACAGGGCTCAAATGTGGGACCAAAAAAACACAGAATCTTGCATTCTGGGAGATAAATTGTTCTCTGTAAAAGCTGTGAGAAATTGCACAAAAGGCTGATTGTAGCTTTACGTTTCCTCACACAGCTGTACCAATGCAGGTTTCCAATTTGATTTTTCTTTATATGCATACAACAGGAGAAAATTATTTGTCAAAGTGAATGTCATCTCATTTAGTCCAGAATAATCCTGCATGCTGATATGATCTCCTCCACTGGTCTGAGCTTCTACCCAGATATATTGTTCAGCAGCTTCCCTTTTCAAGATCTCAATCTACAGAAAGTGCCGTGACTCCCCCCCCCCCCCCCCCACACACACACACACACTTACTTCGCCTTCCTTCCACTGCATTTTATTACACTGAGGGCATCTGACTAATGCAATGTACTGTTGGCCTGCTGCCACACGCCAATTTATAACACGATAGCTCTGGCTGCTCTTTGCATACCAAGTAATACTGATTTGTTGTATTGGCTGTGCTGCCTTTCATTCTGCTACCATTTTTTTACTCCCTACCTCACTTACCCCCATCTAAAAATGGTAATAAGTGTGGTAAAACACAGCACTTAGAGATGGCGGAGAGGCAATGAAGTGGATGATTGGTAGAAAATACCAAAAATACCATGAACACTACAAAGAGGCAGCACTTGCGCAAAATAGGAAAGTATGCTGATGGTAAACGCATTATAACTAATGTTGCAAATGTGTGGGAAAATAAACAGATGTGTTTGTACAGCAAGTGAGAGAGGAATATTTATGTCTTGACATGCCAGGGTCACATGCTACATATTCCTTGGTAATGCTCCAGCTGCATGTAGCATTAACTCTAAAGGACCTGAAAGGCACTGAAAAAGCTCAAGTCATAAAGAAAACAATCATTTGTTAAACTTAAAGGTTGCATACTATCATCCTTTTCAACCAATAAACCCTTCTATATCAGTCCTGCTTAAAACAGTCTGTTTTTGTGTCTGTAGCTTTAATTCCAAATTAGCTGTTTCTGACCACGCCCCTCCCTGCAAAGGCTTTGGTGGCTCGGGCTTTCTTTCACCACACCCACGTGTTTACGGTGAGAGGGCAGAACAAACACTTGCTGTGGGACTTTCACTCTGCTGGGGGTGGGGTTACTGCCCTTTGTGATGTCACAAAAGGAAATTCTCCAAACAGTCTGTTTAAGCACACATTTTCTGGAAAGTGGAGCAGGCAAAAGACAGAGGGTGGTCTTCTATAATAATTGTATACAGGCTAGGCACACATGTTAGTGTTACATGGGGAAGTGTATTTTGCATTATGAGACCTTTAAATTTCGGTTTTATATGTCATGGCAGTTGCAGAAAATATGGTATATGGTATAAGTCAAAGGTTACTGACTTTGTTACATTTGCTGAGATCTCTGGAATTAACCAACATAAGAAGATGTTCAAAAACAAGTGTATATTTTACCTTAACTGACTGCAACAAACTGTTGCTTGTAATCCATTCAAGTTAAGCAGGTAAAACCTTTAAACTTTGATGGTTATACCAATGGCCAAATGATCCCCGATCCCCATCATTGGTGTACACTGGTGGAGCCCTAAAAAAAATCTTTGTTTTTACCCTTTAAAATTAATTCAGTGGGCTTGCACATTGAAAGCTTTGCAAAGAAAACTGGCTTGGCTTGAGCTAGAATCAAAAGAAAAATAAATGTTTTTTAACTATGGTCCCACAAGTCTTAAAAAGGCACAACCTAGCACATACACACCAAAGAAAAGGACACTCCAGTGCTCCATAATGGTCTTAAAATGGACACCAGCCACACCAACAGTAGTCTACGGCTTCTGTGCTACGGTAAACCACATTTAATTAGATTTTCCCCATAATAAAAGAACAGTGAGAAACATAGTTTTTAAAATGTCATCCCTTCTGAGTTTGCATCAGCCTCAGTTAGGTGCTTAAAAGAACGTCAAGTGCCTATATTTACATCGTCTGCCTTTCTCTCGCAGTGAAAATGTCAGCAGCTCACTATTTGCCTGTTTGGAACACAACTACCTCCTCTGAACAGATGCATTTAAATACCGGTCTATTAGTTAAATGGATCATCCACAAGTGCAGCTGTCACGAGGCAAAAAAAAGGCAGCTGGACTGGGAGCGAGCCAGCGAAAAGTGCTGCATCACCAGGACTTTGCAGCAGGAATATCCACCCGAGTCTTTTTTTGCTCAGATTAGCAGGAATGGATTCGGGGGAATATAATTTAAGTTTAACTATTGATATCTTTGTCATGCTAAAAAGTTACTTGAGTTTTCTGTAAATAATTACAACTGTGACTTCCGACGATATAACTCAATTGAACACAAGGCTTTCCATGAGTGTTGATACTAAGCATTATAACACAGGGACTTTTACCTTAAAGAAGACATATTAAACCCTCTTTTAGACCTTTTACAACAGTCCCCTGTGGTCTAAATGAAACAAATGTGCTGTGCTTTGGTCAGAATACAACATGAATCAAGCACCAGAGGAGGTTTGTGACTCTGTTGAAACCAGCTCTCTCCGAATGCTCTGTTTTGGTTTGTGTTTCTACGCAATGAGCCCCCCTGAGTTTTCCCAGTAGACGTCATTCCTTCACTAGCCAGAATAAAAATGTGGAGTCTATGGGTAGAGATACCTGGGGAAGTTTTTTTTTTTTTTTTCTTCCAGAATCCCACTGTGACATCACAAGGAGGGCTCATCTGAAATTGTTTTTTTTTCTGTTGTAAGACTTATGCAGACCTCAAAAAAAGGACTAGATGGGTTATTTCACATTTTGTCGGTGGGTAGACACAAAAACACTGTAAAAGTGGATTTTTCAGTATATATCCTCTTTAACGTATGCTTCTGAATAATGTTTACAATACAGTAAATCGGAAGGATTTAGAATGTGTTACTTGAGTTTAGTGACAGTGAAGTAGGGCATGAGGTAACCAAAATGAATGAAAACAAAAAGAAACCTGATCAGTTGTTGTTTGTTATTGTGTTCAACTATTTTTCTGCTTTATACAGATAAATGAAAGCAATATTGGGGCTTTTCTCCTAAGTGTCATGACTGCAGTGATTATCTTAAAACCCTAACCTTATGACCTAATCACAGCTGTGCTGACATTCAGAGTACCAGAACTCCCTCTTCAGTAATATTGTGTATTTTGTCTCGTTACTGTGACGGCCTCTCTGCCGGTTTGTTCTTCCTCTTTCCTGGCTTTGTTTTCCTTGTTGCAGGTCGGTGTGGGCGGAGTCAGAGAGGACTCTGTAATGCAGAACACCTGAGCATGCTGGTTTCAGGAGGCTATAAAGCAGCCCTGCGCAGTCTTCTCACACTTTTCCCTGGCATGCAGACTTCTGTCAGCATTTATCTGTTTTGTATTGTGTTGTCGACATATACTCAAACATCCACACAAACTCAGCACTGCGCACACCCTGACAACCGCACAAGCTTTAAAACATACAACTTAATCATTTAATTAAAATGGATGGCATAATGCTGCTGACCATTTGTGGTCTCTCTCTCTCTCTTTTTTCCCATACTGTTGAGACAGGTTGTGACATTACATACTTAAAACGAATGATCAATTACACCACTGTTCCCCCACAAGAGTGAGAGCTGTTGTTATTAGAAATCAGCACAGCTGTTCCATCATAGATGTTAACAGTGGGGCTGATATTCAACAAAACAGCACTTCCTGTTGTGTAATAGTGTGTACTTATCTGACAAATTGATCGCCATAGAATGTTAAAGCGTAGTGAAAAGGACGTTGTAACGGTTGTGATTATGGAATGTACCTTTAACAATGTGTATACTGTGTCGCTTAGTGGCGACGTCATCAAGCAGTGCCTGTGCTTCCTGCTCCTCGTGGAACGATGCACACACTACGTTGGTCGGACGTATTTTGTTTCCCTCCTGTTTTCTTTCTAGAATAACAGTGATGGTCAAATATGGCACTATTTTGTTCATGTATGAAACGATAGTAGCCGTACAACCGGGCTTGATAAGGTTGGAGTGTTTATTTAATAAACGACGAGCATTGAAATCCCCGCATCCGTGTGGACGTGAGTTTTTGCCTGCCGTTTTCCTCCACTCTCCACGGCCTTAACATCGCAACGGACCCAAAACCATCACAACGTATTGCTTAAAATCTGTAATTTGCAGTTTCGAGAGACATTCTACACCGTCCCTCTGGCCCGCTGCAAATAGATAAAAGTATAAAGTTTGACATTTGTTGGTCAAACTTTCAGAAAAGGTCTTTTTTCTCTCCTTTATGCACCGTAGAACAATCCACCAGTTCCACCCTACATGACTGCAGGAGCTGTCATAAAGGTCCCTTAAACCTAGCAAAGCATGAAACATAGCATGATGAAAGGTGATTCACTCTCCAAAGCCATGGCTCTGGCAGACATATTCATTGGCCACCTGAAATGTGGCCCCCGGAGGGTTAACAATGGGTATTCTGAAGTGAAGAGTCGGCATAATTATCCCTTCCAATCCCAGGCTAGAAGGGATGTGGCGATCCAGAGGCCACTCAGTGACAGAGCCGGAGAGAGAGAGAGAGAGAGAGAGAGAGAGTGTGCTTGGACGGGGGCCCAGTAACAAAAGGTTAGCCAACTATAAATAGCACTGATAGAGCCAGTGGTAATGGCAGGGATGGTTGGAAGAGGAGCATGCTGGGTGTAGTGGTGCTCAGTCAAGGAGTGCCCTGACCGCACTGCACTCAGCACTATCAAGAGTTTGGTCTTGCTTTTGCTTGTGACCTTTTACCTCCCATAAGTCGGAGCCTTACCTGTTGGCATTCTTCATATTAAGCTGTCCTTGTTGCAGTTCGCAGCAAATGTGTTTCTGAGACATTCCGGCGCACAGTGAGCTGTAACAGTCGACAGAGAGAAAGAGATGCATCCCATTACAAAGAAGTCAAAGATTTTGTTTTTGACAGGTGTGTTCTTCAGTCTTCTCCAGGAACAAAGAAATTGACAGGTTCTCCTAAACTGAAACGCACACACGTTACAGGGCTGCAAATCTGTCCACGCAAAAGAGATGTGAAAATGTGTATACTTAAATATCATATACTAGCGTCAGCACACACTTTGTCATGCTCTCTGACTGTGGAACTACACAATGGGCTGTAGCTTTACACCAAACCACGGCCTTTTCTGGAACTTAACAGAGTCATTTTGGTGCCTAAACCTAGACAAACTGTGATAGTTTGACAAATCAGTAAAAGTTGTGTTGGGTTACAGCACCAAAACGACTTGGTTTGACTTCGTGAATTACCATAGTTTGGACTTAAATTGTAAAATTTCAGTCTATAATGAAAAATGTGTTGGATATAATAGAGCCAGCCGCGCTTCTAGGGTCTGTTGGGGCCTGAGGCAAACATTCATTGGGGGCCCCTCCGACCAGTTTCCATTATTATTTTCACAGCAACAGTGACGTGCAGGGCATTGAGCGTGAGTGCTGTCAGATGGGGCCCCATTAAGGAGGTTTCCTACTGTTGTGGCAAAATGTGTACATTTATAGGCAACGCTGTTGTTTAAAGTTTGTCAGTCGTTGGGGGCCCCAATCAGTTGCCTGCCTTTCCCTTTGGCAAGCAGCGTCTCTAAATACAGCATATTACCATGGCAACATATTAGCAATGTTTAACTGTACAAATTGCAACAGTGTGAAAGTGGGATTTTTTAACAGCTTGTTTGTTTGGGGCCTGTTTTGGCAGACAGTATTGTTTTTGTACAGGTAAAAACAAATATATTTAACTTTTTTTTTTTTTTTTTATGCACTGAAACGCCCTCTCGTCAAAAATGGTCAATATCTGGAATCGAGCAACACCTGTCATTGTCACTTCTCCCTGACCGACTAATCTAATGATCAAGGTACAGGACTTCTGACATCAGCTTCGCCAACAAAAATGGCGTAAGCTTACGAAACAAAGCAATTGCAATTTTGTACATCTATGAATCACTTTTTGACTGAAGCAAACTTTTGCATGCAAGGGATTTCCATCTTTAAGAATTAACCATGTAACCAGTATTAGTGTTGCAATGTTTTTACAATTCTGATACAAACCATGGAACCTCCATGCTGGAAACATGCATTGTAGCTACTCCATCCGACACAGTAGAAAGAGCAGACATGTTTACCAGATGTATGACTTTAAATATATACCATTTTGTGTAGTATATCTGGCGGAGGGCTGAGTTTTATTCATACCTTTATGCTCTTTAACCTGAACTAATCTAATTAGGTGCAGCACGGCTCAGGAGAGTGTCTACCCCTGATTACCCTCGGTCCTGTCCATCAGGACTGTTTACCGCATCAGTCTGCAAATGTTACCATCACCGCTGCACACACATTTCCTCAAACACACAGGAAAAAAAGAGAGCAAGGGAGCCATGAATCAGTAGATCTTGGATAGCCCTGACTGTAATGAACCTCCTATAAGGGCTCCTGGGTAATTCAATCTCCCATTCAGAAATGGCTCTCTCTGCATAACGCCCATTTCATCTGGCTTGCATTGAGATCCATCTCAATGTCGGGGCGAATGAGCGGGATCTCAATGCGGCAGGAGTGTTAGAGAAAGCACGGGCATCAGGCCTAACTGCACGAATAACCTTTCAGCCGTGCTAACACTGGGAATTTGGTGGGAGCATCCTAGCGTTAATTGGATGGCGAAGCAAGGCCTTATTTCAAAAAGCGAGCCCCCTCAGTTTGGTAATTGTTACCATTATGGCTCGACAACACCACTCACTGCATTTCAATGGATTTCCAGCCCTTGCTCAGTGGCATGAATATTCCACCTCGCTGTTCTCACCAAGCTGTCTCAAGAGAGTCAGTGCTCATCAGCCCTGAATGGGCGTGTGTGCTCAACCATTGTAGTTGAAGCCCATCATGCTGAAATGCACTGGAGTACTTGGCGTGCAACTGGGTAGATATTCTTTTTAAGAATGAACGAGCTGATGTTGCATGACAGAAGAAATGTATACCACCAGCAATAAGGGGCAGGAAGGGTCACTTAAGGCCCTATTAGTGTTCACTGACACAACATTCAAGTGTATGCTTCCAATGCTACATGCTAATGTACATTGTTTTATGGGAAGATGAAGCTAGTATCTGCATCGACATGAAATAAAAGATATCTTATATCTTATAATATTCAGTTCAGTAGTGTACTTGAGAGTTAATATGTTTGTTTATTACCGTTTAAAATAATGGGGCTTTTCATGAGCTTGCAATGGGAACAAAGGAAAATGGAAATTACCAAATAATGCACGAGAGAGTAAGGAAAGAAGCAGATGTATAAAGCCATTTTCACACACGCACTCCGGACATTTTTGGGTGTCGAGGGATGGCACGTGATCCTGGGATGCTAAACATGAGTTAAAAAAGAGTGACGCAGAAGGACAAGGTTAGAAGAAGCAACAGAGTCCACTACTTACCGACTTACATCACTATTTCAAAATGTACCTAAGCTAACGTATATTGTAGCTATATTAGCATAACTTGGAATTCAATGGGAATGTACATTTGATGAATGATAACGTTTAAGAAAAGAAAAAAAGCCTGAATCAGATATTCCAAACCTAACCCTATTTTTATTTTTAAAGGTTTATTTTTGGCCTTTATGCCTTTATTGATAGGGGAGGACAGTGGATAGAGTCGGAAACTGGGAGAGATTGGGGAGAGACATGCGGGAGGGTGGCCACAGGCCGGACACGAACCCCGTCCGCCCGCACGAGGAGCAAAGCCATGGTGCGCGCACGCTGCCGCTGCGCTATCGCCGCCACCACCCTATTTTTATTTTTAACCATACATTTATAAAGACCTCAACTCCCATAATCCCACCCTTCATCACGACTTTAAACCAAATGTAATGGTTTTCATTGAGGGAACTCAATGAAATCCCAAATAGTGCTTAAACTGAAACTGAATTAAATCAACAACTAAAGCAATACTTAATTAAAATGAAATATGGATGGAAAGAGAAACAAAATTATACCCATTGGTGTTTGAATGTTTTTGTAGCGTGTAGTGCAGTTAGCTTGGGCAATTTACCCCTTGAATAAAACGGAAACATTTTATTTTTTCACAGATCTAGCGCAAAATATCAAGCACAACAGATAACAGTTGACAATGCTTTTTCAAGTCTCGAAGAGCGAAACTGCACATAAAAAAGGAAGTGGAAACCTGAACCACAAAGAGGTCAAAGCAAAATAAATATTTAATGATTCATTAGATGAATTCACAGTCAAAATTAGAACCATAAATATTGTAATTTTCTAACTGTACAGTGTTTATTTTTTAACCTGTCTTTGGT
The DNA here is from genome assembly GCF_947650265.1 of Symphodus melops. Taxonomy (NCBI): domain Eukaryota; kingdom Metazoa; phylum Chordata; class Actinopteri; order Labriformes; family Labridae; genus Symphodus; species Symphodus melops. The sequence goes on along the minus strand of NC_136710.1, from coordinate 11,358,061 downwards.
AAACATTTGTGAAAATCCGCCCACTAAAACATACAACTAAGACAACTCCTGATAGATTAGTTGTTTATTGAGTTCCTGTAGGGGCACTGAAGTGATTCTAATTAACTACTGATTACCATTGCATTAACATAATTGCATCTTGTGTGCAATTGCATGCACTTTATATGTGCACTTGGCCATTGTGCATCCATGCACATGTTCCCGTATTTACACTTTATTTATTCCATATTTGACACATTTGAATTATGTTTCCATTGTGCATACTGTATGTGCCACATGTTTATATTAATGGGGGAGCCTGGACTGTGTAGACAAAATCAACAGATTTGTAGAAGTGTTCCATTGTGAGTACAAATGAGTCGTTACACCAATCAAACAGCTTTTGTGATGGCATTGCATTCACATTCACAAATTATTTTGAAAAATACCATTGGATTTGTAAATTCTTAAAAAAAACGTGTACATGCTACAAGATGTGAAGTATAGCACATCACATACTACAGGATTTTATTAAGATTATTGCGTCCTCCACAGGCTGTGAATATGTTTCACGGCAGGGGGCTCCTGAGGCTTATCAGCTGCAGCCGCCATGCTAATCCTGTCTCAGTATAAGTTTCAGTCAAGTTTACGCACCTAACTATGGATAACACGAATCGTTTGTAACATCAAAGCGAATCCGTTTAAAAAATAAAATAAAATAAAAAAAATCACCCTCCGTACAGTGTGTGACCATAAGGACAATAACTTCTCAGACTTATTGTTTCTTGAACCAGGCTGTAAATATTTATGCTGTAAAAATGATCCTCTATGGATGTGGAGTGCATGTGACCTTCAGAGCTCAAGCAGACACTTGACCAACTGCAGGAATTTGCACCCTGGGAACACCCCTGTGATTGTTGGGAAGGAAATAAGTCAAATCAGCCCGATTTTCTTCCAGTCCTTCAGTTTAAGACCGGCTTTAGTAAATAGCTCCACCATGCAACTGAAACTAGTTATTGTATTGTATTGCACTCTTGCTTCTCTGTTGGTGTCCATGGTTACCACAGAGCAAAGCTTTGAAATATGAGTTGTTACCTGTATGTTAGATAAAAGCATGGTCATGAAACCAACAAAGTTAAGGTCTGTTGTGTGATTCTGAAGTAAATTAAGTAAGCTGTAAATGTAAATGAAAAGTATTCATAACTCCTGGCTTCGGAGGAGTGATGCATATTGATTGTCTGATTGTGTGGTTGGAACTGTTGTATAATGAACCTTATTTCATTGTAGCTTCATCTAATTATTTTCTCAAGGCCAGCTTGCTAATTTATCTTTGTGTATCATTGAGCTTCATGCATCTAAAGAAAAAGGTGAACAGATTTCAAATTAAGAACATGTGAAACAAGAAGCTGGCCTTGGCCTGATTTTCTTTCATACCTTCAGCACAGATGATGTTTGCGAATTTTATAACAATGTTGACATAAAAATCTGAATTCATCAAAAGTAATAAACCCACGTTGTGTCTATTTATTTGTTGAATACTTACAGTACCTTAAATATGTCAAATAGTTATCAAAATTATCAAAAAATGTTACAGTTGTAAGGGGACTTGTCTTGTCAAAGTGTGGAACACCGGATGTTACGTCAAAGACTGCTTACATGAGAAAGCAGGAATTGCTTCTGAGAGCTGTCGTACTGATGCTGTGTGTGCTGCTTTGATTGAAAAACCTCATGCCAATTATATTTGGAAACATTGTCTGAAAAATATTTTTCTCTTCCTCTAGCTAGCTTTGACATTGTCTTTTGTGATCAAAGATTTGATCGACATCCACCTTGTGGCGGAATCTAAATATTGTCTCTGTAATACAGTACTGATGGTCCAGTAATGATAAATGGGAGTTATTTTTTCCCATATTTAAAATTGTCCTAAGCTCCAGTGTTATATATATTTATCACAGTTAGCATCTTCTATGCTCCATAACCCACAATACCTGAATTTACTTTAACATTATAAGAGTAAGAGCACTCGAGCTCCAAACCATTAGTCATGAGTCAACTGTGTGTAATTCACATGAGGCCATGTCAATCAAATCTTATTTAATTCACTGTGTACCAAATTGCTGTTATTGTGTTAGTAAAATGTTTCGCTGGACTGAAAATGCAGGGCAGAATTTCATTCGGAAAACAATTTTACGTGGGAAAATTAGAGCCCATTTGGAATTCAGGAGATGCACTCTCTCTCACCTGTGTTAATAACAAGGTTTGAACCATGCTCCCATGACCACTAATGGCCCATCCATCTGTATGCTGACGCAGGAGCACAAAGAGCACCATTTTCTCTGTTCTCTCGACTTGTTTCTAGAGCTCTCTCCCCTATAAACGCCGTGAGTGATCGCACCCCAGTGGCATTGTGGGTGATAAATAAATCCAGCAGGAAATGGGAACTGGATCTTGGAGGGGAAGGGGTCCACGCAATGGGAAAAGAGATCAATGCGTCTTTTAATTATCAGTGTGGCTAAAGCGCACTATTGGGTTCAGTGTCAGCTGCTACAGGCACTAGATCTATTACACTGACTTTACCAACCAGATATTACAATGTACATTCAAGTGTATTCATTTACACACCGGAAATGGGTTTTTCGGAGCCAGAAGCCATTCATTTCCAAATAGAAGCCGTTCAAAGAGAAAAGAGAAAACTCTGGTTATTCCTGCAACTTTCATTCGATAACATGTGAACGGAATTCCAAACAATTTAATTTTTTTTTTTTTTTTACAAGTTCATCATCTGGATGTAAGAAATGTAAATGAAGTACAAAACTGTACAAAACTAAATGCTTTCCCCAATGCGAAAAAAAGTAGTGTAACAGGAATCATAGAGGTCATTTTGGAAATGTTTTTTTTTTTTTTACACTGCTTGTAAGTCTAATACAGAAAATGGACTGCTGTCAGCTTTGCCTCTTCTTAAATTATGATGTGGAAAACCCCACAAGGGCACCCATGCATAAACCCACACTTATCAGATTGACAGGATATGAGGTGGTGGTTGAGGATTAGGAGGAGGCGATAGATTAGCAGCTGTAGATTGGTAGCGAGGGAAGGGTGTTGGTCGCATCTCACCCCTGGCCATTAATCCCGACTGTAACTGAGTGAAGCAGATGGCAGCTGACAAATTCTAGTGACACTGATGGAATCTGGGCTAATGATGCTCCCAATCCGTGGAGAAAGACAAATAGAGGAGAGGATGGGGGGACTATATGCTCACATGGTATCTCAGTACTGTGTCAGCACCCTCAATTTAGAAGTTTAACACACTTGTGAGTTTTCTCCTCCTCAGGCTGCCTTCTTTAAATAAAAATGGTAAAATAAAAAAGGCTCAGTACTAAAGACTTTAATCAAATGTAAAGGGTTGAGGGATGGAGTATTTGTTTGTGGTTAATTCTATTACATTTGAGACTATTTTAATAATTTTTGGAAGGATGCCATGAATTTTTGCCCCCATTTTGGGTCATGAGGATGAGTCAAAAGCTCCATTTCCACCAAAGCGGTCTGGCATGGATCAGTACAGTTTGGTTTGGTAAAGCCTGATCCTGTTTGTATTTCTACAGCCAACCGTACCAGATTTGGTAGTTTGGTAGCTGTGACATTCGGTAGACGGCGTGTCAAGCGATTGCCAATAGCTGCTTCAGCTACGTAATAGCATCACATCATAGCGGCTACCCTGCTAATAAATTCAACACTATAAATAAAACCAACGATGGAAGAAAAACAGCAATTCCTGTACTTTGTGGTTCTTTGTGGGTCAAATTGATGTACTTGGCACCCCAACAGAAGGATACCAAAAAGTAGGACGGTACGGGTCAATAATTTGGTGATCTTTTAGTCAATGGAGATGGCACAAAATGCGTGCCGTAAGACAAACCAAACTGAACTGCTTTGTGGAAACGAGGCGAAAGTCAGTGTTAGGCATATTACTGAAAATAATTCAATAATGGCTGTCATTTCTTACTACTATCAAAAAGTAACTTAGTTACTAACAGAGATATTGCATTAAAAAGTAATTAGTAACTTGGAAAACTACATTAAACCTAAATCCTCACATTAACGTTCACGTTATGTGGTGTTGCTGTGGCAGAAATGTGCTGTGACAAGTCGCACATTTCAAAGTTGTTTTCAATATGTAGGTCTTTTAGTTATCAGTTCTCTGAAGGCAACATACTCAACAGCTGATATCAAGCACGCCGTTGACAATATACCTTTCTAGGCTAGCACTGACATCAAGTCAATGTTCTCCTTCACTTTGGTTCATCCCAACATATCTGAATTATTACTGTATTTCCCCCCAGCCCAGGATGCTTAGCACCAATTAAAGAATAATGGCTTGCCAAACCTCAAGGGACATGGTAGACATCCACATGCTAGGAAACTCACCAGCAACGTACTAAGGGTAAAACATTACTGTGATTTAGTAGCTCCTACATGGGAAGTGTGTTAGTTTGACCTCTTGAACACTCCTGACCATGACATTAAAATGATTTATTAAAGCTCATTTATCTCAGCAAAACTACAGTCACCTCTTACTCAAGAGTAGCTCTGAACTAGCCACTTATTAGCACCTCAGAATACTGGCAACATTTAAACAAAAAGAGGCTAATCTCAAATGTTGTTTATAAATACTTGCCTCTCTGACAGTATGTGATACATTGTGTATCCACATGTGAGTGATTCCTGTGTTAAATATTTAACACCTCATTATCATGTTGATTTTCTCAGTCACTTACACCTTCTGGCTGGAAATATTTCGACTGCTTTATTCATTACCTTAATAAAGGTATAAATCTGTACTGTGGCGTTTGGCTCTTACAAAAGAAAACAAATCTGAAAAACTTTTGAATGTTTCCAATGGAAGCTGCTTCAAGAGTTGTTGATGGATGTATTAACCTCAAGGCCCAATCATTTCATCTAAGAGATATGAATAGTTAACCAGTACATAGGCCATTATACTAAAACATTTGTTCTTATTTATAGAGTTCTGTCTGCATTTTGCCTGGAATTAGCAGCTCTTTTGTCATGCTGTGTCTTTCTCCTTCTGTCTCCATGGCTCTCTCTCTCCCTGTCTTCCACTCGCCCCTGGCTCCACGCAGCTCTTTTAGGGGAGAGGATTCAGCTCAAGTTAAGACCTCACAGTTATGATGAAAAGGGTAATCATACCGTCACTGTTTGCAGCTCGATGGGCGCTTTTCAAATTTGAGAGTTACAGCTGACACCCCTGACAGGCCAGGTCAGTATGGTACAGTAGACAGGAGGGGAGAGAGGGAGGATAACAGAGGGGAGGAGAGGAGGGAAATGGAGTGGAGAGGATAGGGAAGAGGAGAGTAGGAGTAAGAGAGACGGCTGAGGGGAGGGTACAGCACTTTGAAATGACCTTTTCGTCCAAACACTACAAAAAAACCATGTTTGATAATTTCAGGATCGTAAGGCCATATTTGTCATAATGCACAAAAGATCTCATGAGGGGGCGCTTGTACAAGCGAAGAGAAGCTAAGGTATACCATTATGCTTTATGTCCCTTGTTCGCTCCCCGGTATATCACCTACAATGCATAAATATACAGCATAGAAGGTCAAGTCAAAACAGAAAAATAAATAAAAACCTGTACTGTACTGATATTGGGTCACATATGTAGTAGAAATGTGAAATCATTTTTGAAGTTTGTACCTTCTTGACCAAGAAAAGACAAAACGTGTCTTTTTAGCTCTTGTCGATGAAAGACAACAACTCCCAGAATGCACAGCACTGCAGGCCACTCCCACCGAAGCTAGAGTGCTCTATTTACAGTCTATAAGGCCAATTCCGAGATTTCGTCCAGAAGTTGGCATCTTGGAAATTCCTCCACACCACCAGTCTGCCCAAGCTTGAGCTGGCGGGGGCTCCTCGTTCTCACTGCGGGTCTTCACCTGTATGTCAGCCACTTCCTGTTCCTCCATCAGCCTCAACTGCTCGTTACTATATTGTGACTCGAAGACATAGCCACGGACATCTGACTGGAGCACAAGACCTTTAAAATCCCTTTCATCTACATCAGTTTGAAGTTGAAACATACTTCTTTCGCTATTGCCATTTCTTCTCAGCTTTCTTCACAGAGCCTGTAAGCATAGCTTCCAGCAAGATGGTGGACATTGCTTTACAAATCTGGCAGTGAGGTCCCACCCACTGATCTTTAATAGGAACATGAGGAGCTAGCGATTCACCCCGTCTAACCAATGATACAAAGCTTGATGCAAATGGCTGAAGTATCACTTTAACATGTTTGTTAGAAGCATTCAAATTGCTCCCTAGGTTGTAGCTTATGTGCAAACAAGCTAGCTTTAAGTGAAGATGCTAGTGCTCCTCTGTCACAATATCTCCTGAAAGCTCCATTCTTTTTTTCCAGTAGATTCTCATGAATGATAATAAAATAATTGTTCGCCAAGAGGCGGGAACGCTCTTAAGAAGCTAAAATGTGTATTGGTTGCTAACTTATTAGTTTGCTCACAGCTCGGGCTACAAACTAGCTAAAAAAAAATACATTTTTGTTGAAAAGAGGCAATTGTTAAAATGACAATTCAAAAGGTTGATTTAGAACTGATAGACATCCATTTTTTGAAAAATTAGATAGACAAAAGAGGGGTTTTTTTCTGTTTAATCTTGCTATATGCCGGCTTCCACAAATGTGTGAAACTACTATGTAAATGTGAGCAAATTACTTCCCTCTTTAAATGAATCAAAACCTCTCGTATTATATGGAAACAAATTTGTTTTTTTCTGAAGAAAAATCCTTCATTGATATTGACATAACTAAGTCTTGTGTTTCCATCTGTTAAATAGTGAAATTCTACAGAAAAAGCTCTGATGTCCACAGAGCCAGACTCAAACTTAATGGATGTTAATCATGGTGAATTTTTACACAACAGTTAATGCTTTTTGAATGTTGTCCTCAGTTGTTTTGTTCTCTCTCATCAATAATGGCATGGTGTTTCAGCAGGCTGGGGGGAAAAAAAGTGATGCCACATCAGAGGGGCCCTCCTCTGTCTCCAGGTGACAGAGCAAAAGGGACGGGTCATTGGGCAGCACCAGGGGAGAGTTTCAGCGAGCAGAGTACAGGACAAAATGCTATCAGCTCTCTCTAGCGTACGCTGATGGCATTAGACATGGATGGGCAAATCTGACGGCGCCAAACGTACACGGGGGACGGCGCTTTTCCACCTGTGTGAATATTTGTGAATGTGTGTGTGAGAGAGTCTATGAGGGAATGCACATGTGCCCACACAGCTGGACTGATACGGCCTACCGTGGACTGAATTTTCCCTTGGACAGCACATCATTTCAACATATTGCTATACTTTGTTCTGTCAACATCTTTGCCTCTGAAGCTGAGCAAACAGATTGAAAATAATACGAGTGCCTGCTATTTGCTGCTCTAGTAGCTTCATAAAAAGAGCCTCCTGTTTTTTGTTTTTTTTTCTCAGATACATCCACAGTGAGGTGTTATATACATTTAAAAATATATATCTTTCTCTCAACATGAAGGTCGGGGCGGTTCGATTCCAAGCCCTTGCAGCCACATGTCCGATGTGTCCTTGGGCAAGACAATTAGTTAATGATGATGGACACTTTACAAAGCAGCCTCTGACATCAGTGTGTAATAGGTGTGACCTGAGGTGTAAAAGCGCTTTGAGTAGTCTAGAGAAAGGCTGTACAAGTTCAAGTACATTTACAGTTTAATTGTTACGCCTTACAAATCCAGCAAGAACGCCTTCATTTTTTCCTAAGCAGACTCCTCTTAATCCACTTAATTTGAACAATTAATGGAACTAGTTGGCATTTCAGGAGACAAATGTACTTTTGTTGGGTAATTGAATATGGCCCTATAGATGCATTCAGTAAGATTAAAATTGCCCGATGAAACAAGCCTTCTGATTTTCATAATTAATTTTTATGATGTCATTGAGTTTTGTTTCCGCAAACTTTACTTTTCTGTTGATCGCTTTACAGTTCTTACCTCCATTTTGATACGGCAGTCGAGGGAAGAATTCAGTGTGTGTTTCCACTGGCTCCGCTGCACGGTCTCAGCTCCGGCAGTTTCAAGCCCTCTGCGGCAAATACACAAGGTTTCTATATGTGCCACATGTAGCTGTTATAGCCGATACATCTATTTAACACAAAGCAGACCATTGGGACAGGAAGTTTGAAACTGTAGAAAAACGAACACCTCCGGTTTGTTTTCATAATTAGACACTCAGTTTTGACGTTTCAGAGCAAACACCTCATGTGCGTTTATTAATGCTTTATAAAGGTTTTATACCATATACATTTCATAATCTTACACAGTAGCGTATGATGCTATAATCCCAGCGCAAATTCCTTGGTCTCGGGACCCCACGCTGCGCTTAGAGAACGCAGCCTGTGGGTGTTGACGGACGAGAGAGCACAGAGCCGTACTGGAGCGGAGCTGACACACAATGCGAGGCAGTTTAAATTATATTTGTAGTTGTATAAGTAGTACAGTACTGTGTGCACATTCGCTCCCTTTTTATGCAAGACTTAAGAGATTAAGAACGCTAACACAACGCTGCCTCTGACCTCAAATGTCATGAGTGACAGCACAGCAGTACATAAAGAAAAAAAAAAAACTCTCCATATTGACTAATGAATAAACCGCTGTGTGCATACGTCTCCGCTCCTCGGCTGTCTTTCCAACAGCGCTGTTTGCTATTCATCTTGGGGGTAAAGACAATAACGCAAATGACTATTGAATATGCATGCATCTTCGAGGAAGGAGAAAAAAAAAAAAAAAAAAAAAAGCAGCGAGATGAGTTTTCCGTGTCAAAGCTTGAGGTTTGCACTGATTAAAATGTGTGCAAGTCCCAGTAGGATGTATTGTAATTATTTGTTTGTAAGGATAAGTCATAAATGTACAAGAAATTAAATCCTTACTAATGAAGAAAAATTGCTACAGCAACATCAGAGCAGATTTTTTTTCTGCCTCAAATGAACAATTCATTAACAAAAACGCAGTAAATTTGTTTTGTGTTTTTCCCTTGAGACATCAGAAAAATATGGATAGTAATATTCTCAACTTCAGCCTCATAAGAATAACGCCTATTCTTCACTTATGACTTCAAAACTGAGGCTTGTATTATAAGTTGAAACATGTATGTCTCTTTCAATTCTTAATAAGTTACGGCTTTTTCTGCTTACTTCCCACAATTCAATGCAAATCCAAGACTCTGCAATATGCAATCCCCTCTAAATTACACCTGCCAGTGCCAAGAAATGTCTACCTAGAAAAAGTGTGTGCACAGCAATGAATATCTACCCTTCCCTTCATGTTTTTTTATTTTTTTTCCGAGTATTTTTTATTTTTTTCCTCCTGAAGCACAGATGTGAGTTTTTGGCAGCGGCACTCTTCATTGCATCTGCCTGTACCTCAGTGCTCAAGGATTAACTGGGACAACTGAGAATAATTAACCATGCAAAAATCCACCCTGACTCCTCATCCACCTGCCTAACAGGATAGATAAATAAATTGATGACCCGGGCTCGCATTATTATTCAAGCCTCTCCTGCTGGCAACTGTAAACACTTTTTCCTCTCTGTTTTCAAAGGCCTCTTGTCTGCCGAATACCACTCATCTACTTTTCACCGTCTATACCCAGTGTGTAGGTGTGGAACGCTTCATAGGGGAAACCTCTATACCTGCAAATGGTATGTTACCAACTCCCACCCCCACCTCCTCCCTGGTACTTTTCCCTCGCTTTCTTCAAACATGAACTCAGAGATGAAACAGGCGAATTGCTAACGGAAGAAGATCTAATTTGCAAGATAGACAAGAAATCCTGGCTCACTGACAACCCGTTTCCATCGATCAGTGTCGGGTAAAGCCTGGCAAAAAAGAAAAAAAAGAAAATGGATACAGCCTGTTGAGATGGTAAGATCTGTTCGAGTATACCAGAAAAAAAACAAAAAACCCACAAAGGAATCTGACAGCGCTCTGAAGTTTTACGTTTCATCACTTGTATGTTCAATCAATAGTACATTGAAAGATTTATTTGAAGGAATGGGTGGGGGAAACACTCATTGATTGGCTGAACATTAAAGAGACTTTTTTTTTGTGCCCCACGAGGAGGATGTCGTTAAGAGGATTAGAGATTTCACCATATTCTCGGTGCAAATGGGATCACTGAAACTACAGTTCACACACGTTTGTGGAAGCCGGCGTTTATTGGCGGAGTAATGGGATCATGTTAAAGGTATTAGGTGTCATTTAAGTTCACCTCCTATTCTGTTTATGGATGTGTGAAATAAAAGAACGGGCCAGTGGAAAGGAGAGTTTTTTTTCTCCTTCTTTTTCCTTTACCAAAAGGTCACTCAATCGATTGGAAGAAAGCGAGTGTCCAACCGTGACAAAGTGTCCTCGAGTAAGACACCTTTATCTTCTCCAGGAGAGGCTCACTGGTTCCAATAAAATTCAAACAGTTATTTACTATGAATCTTTTTCTTTTTTTAAGATTTATACACTTTTCTTCCAAGGGGGGAAATCTTCATCAATCATGCAATCATTTTGTATTCATAAAGCTTTAAATCACACAAAAAGAAAGAACTGGAGGACTCAACCTGACTCTATTCCTGTGGATTCTGGGCAACTTTTGACCAATCACCGCAATATTTCTGCAAATTTCATCAATGAAATGAGTTTCCCCCGCGAGTTTCGCCAATCAGCAGTCCTGCGAAAAAAGGCGAGCCAGACGTCCCAAAGGTTGAGTGACTATCGACAGAACTCACTTCCTGGTTTATATGCAGATGCAGACATGTTCGACACAGCTACAGCTAAGGACTATGCAAGGCAATTCCCTGTTGTTCTGCACGGAAGCAGGGGTAAACTTGTGTTGGACCCGTTGTGGTGCAAACGAAAGTAATCGACCTACAGCGAAACACACCAGGAGAATGACTGAAACGGGCAGCCCACAGTGTGTGTGTGTGTGTGTCCATGCATGCATGAATGAAAATAGTTTGGAATAAAAAGTCGTAAAATGGTTTAAAAGCTTCGGTCCTGTGTCCACCCTGATTGGTTCAGAGGAACACTATATGTAACTTCACAAAGTAAATTGCTCTGCTCCTGTTTAAAATATAGGCATCACTCAGTCACATCGAAGTGTGTGCAAGTTGAAAGATAAAAAGTCTTAATTTTTTTACACCACAACTAGTTTTGTCATTTTTCGCTTCCTGTCGCAGTTTAATTGCAATTGCAAAAAAAATTGTGTTTTTTTTCCCCAACCAATCTAAGTGTTTAAAAATAAACATGTAGTCAGTTTTTTGGTGATTGGTGTACCTGCAGAGTTTTTCCTACTGTTCCTAAGTTGTCTGCATGTGTCGGACACCATGTGGGCCACTCTCACACACACACACACACACCAACAATATGTGTGTATGTGTGAAATGGATGTGGATCCACACACCTTGCAGCCATTAAAGCCTGCACACCTTTTGCTCATCTGCAATCAAGCTACCGACACACAGTATAAAAGCCAGCTCAGTCACACTGCTCATCAGCTCTTTACCCACCGTGTTAGTCAAAGCAAGTTTTTTTTTTGTTGAGAGAACTCCCATTTCGATGTATTAGTCTTGTTATTCTATGTGTCCAGATTTCAGCGCTGCAAGAGCAGTCAACACCACAACCTTTCTCTCACAGGTCAAGATTGAGCCTGTTACCAAAAACACATGTTGAACAAAAAATATCTTTGTAACCTCAATCTGTGTCTGTATTGTGGGACTGTCTGTGTTCCTAAGGGCAATCTGGTAACACTTGTAGTGTATAGTGGGTCCATACCATATCTGTCTTATACGACATCTTAGCTGAACTGGACCAATGAACTCGAGCAAAAATGCTCCGCTAACTGTCTTCTGCTTCAAGTCCCGTGGGTTTAATCAACTTGGCACATCCGTGTCACGTTTTGTTTTTCTGCTCCAGAAATGTTGACTAGTTTACAACATACTCATGATTGTCAAGGTTGTTTCTCTTGGAGAGATTAAGACAATGATTTCAAAAGCCTTCCTTTCACCACAGTGTGCACTTTATGCAATCTGGGCTCTTTTTCAGTATCTCCACATCTAGGTTTACTGTAGCTTGGCCATAGGTTTGGTGTCAAGTGTCCAGTCCTGTTAACACCACAACATCTCCTCTTGAATATTGCTCCAAAACAACCACCCTCTGCTCTAGCGCAGATATCTTTCTGTCCTTCTCTATCAACAAGGTTTTCACTTCCTCCCATCAATCAGATCATTCGTTCCTGCTGTGATGTTCCTGCTGTGATGTTAAGTTCACATGAAGTTTAAGGTTCTTCTGTGTTTGTCATTTATTTGCTCCGTGTATGATTCTCTCCATCCCTGGTGTTAGCTAGCTGCAGGGCCTGAGCCTGATGTTAGCTAGCTGCAGGGCCCGAGTCTGGCCTGTTAGTAGTAGCAGGCTGCTAGGCCTCAATCTAGCCTGGTTTTAGTTGCCTTTTGCTTAACCAGGCTCACACATTTTCTCCTTGAGTTGCAAATTTCACACTTACTTGATAGAAGAGAAATATTTAACTGCAAGTGTTAAACTGTGGATGGGGAACTACTCAGGATTAGTTAGATTACTGATAGATTCAGATGTCAGATATCACTGCGCCGCCACACTGTGACAGAAGCTTCATGAGTTGTGACATCATCATGGTAAATGAGGGAAAGCTCAATGATTATCAATGCTTGATTTAAAGTTTTAAATGAGATTAAGTAAAAAACATCTTGCAGTGTTTAGTATCATTGTTAATCCACCTTTGATCATGAACTTTGTGACAGCAGCACCAGGAGTAAAAAAAACCAGGCAGAAACCTGAGTACACTCCTGTGTGAAAAGAACCAGACTAATAGGTGGAAAGCCATCTCTAGTGACTATAAATTAAAAAGCTTTAATTTAAGGGCGACATAATGAATCATCTGAGAACACGAGGTGCAGAAATGTCACCTAAGGGCCTCGGGGAAGGCGGAGCATTAGGTGCTGGCGTGGCTGGGCGCCTTATAATGCTATTTTCAAATGACAGAATAATATGTTATGGATCATTTGAGTCCTCTCTCCCTCCCTCTCCTTCCTCCTCGTTTACTGAATCTCCCTGAGACTGAGGTGCATGGTGCCACTGTTGAAGGGTGAACAACGGTGCCACGTGTGTGGCAACTGTAAAATATCAGCGCAATGGAGGAAGGAGGGGATGGAAACCTCCAGCCTATAAAAGTGGCCATCCATGGGGTATTATGTTTTTCAGGCCTTCCTTTCCCTGAAGCTGCCGGGTCTTTAAAGAGTCATCTCCCCCTTTTTTCCCTCTGTGGCTGGGAGCTAAAGAAGTGGTATTACAGAAGCTCAAGGGGTTCTGTCACATGATTCAGTAGGCCATTGTGGGGAAAAGGTGCTCAGGGAGTGGAACACACTATCACATGAGAAAATTGCAGCAAAGTGTGATGCAATGTGTGTTGTATTCAAAAAAAAAAAAAAAAAAAAAAAAAAAAGGGGGGTGGGCGGGAGGTCATGTATGAGAGTGGGAACAGGTTAGCAGGCAAAAATCGGTGCGCGAGTGTGAGCTGTAATCGAGAAACGGGGGAGAAAATAAAAAAGGAAGAATGTGGGATTGTGGCTTGCTTGCTGTTTTACCCTGACATTTGCCTGAAGTATTGCTACACTGACCTTTTCCATCTTGCTTTTAATTAGTATTTCTGCTCAGATGAAAATAGAAGCCGGTTTACGGCTGAATAAAAGATAAAAATAAAAGCATGTGCTTGATGTTCTTTCACTTTATTTATTCCCCTCTCTGTTGTAACATTTAGTTTTGACAGCCTCGTAACTGTCTGTCTTCACGTTTCGAGGTGCCAAAGAAAGAGAGAGCGGAGCATAAAAAATTCAGACAGATTGGGAGAAGAAAGTGAGAGGCAGAACTGATGTAGCAGAGGGACGGGGAGACGAAGAACAGAGGGAAATCTGCTTTAGTAATGCAAGAAATGATTAATATCAAAAGAGAGAGGAACATTTACCGTGGCATGAATGGCACCCTTGGCACGTCTAGGATCTACTGTTCAGCAGATGCCCTGGGCCGCGATTACGCATGTCGTGGCTGCATCTGAGCTACGTCTGTTAGCTTCGATAAATAATATACAAACTTGGCATCTTTTGCTCGAGATATCATGCTCGCACATAAATGACACATTCTCCATCACCCTTTATCCCTACTTCTTTGCTCGCCGGCATTTTTTCCAAATCAAAGCAAATACACAAAACACTCAAATTAATTAATGATTGTGAAATACTGTAAGGGGAATGAATCGTATATAGATGGTGTAGGAGTGCTAAAACCCATTTAGTTTTCTTTCGAGGTGGAAATTAATTAGAAGAAACTCAGCCGAAAAAAGTTTGCAAATTAATAGAAGGAGGACATCAGACAGTCATCATTCACTCATGGGTGCGACAAATGTTGGCGTGTAGGGGAAGTCTTCCAAAAGTGGGGTGATGCGTGTATTTTTAGGAGGACATAAACAATGGTTGTAGCATCATATTGTTTGCATTTTAAGCTTCAAAATAAAAAAAATATATGTGTTCCTGATTGACTTGTGAGGTAGCCACTGCGAATAAAAATATGCAAACCTTTTAAGTTAACTTCACTAGATTCAGCTAAATAATTCTATTTGCAGCTACAGTTGAACCAAGTCTCCTTTTACAGCTTGAGTTTTTGGATATCGGACACTTCTAAATCTGCAGAAGCCCCATTAGGGTTAGTTTTTCCACTTTCTCTGACTGCAGTGTACCGGATATGTACCACTTAGAGTTGACACGTGTAGGGTTACTTTGAGAGACTTTCTGAAATTTCTTGGCACTTTGAGACTAGCGCTGACAGCACTTTTCCAGGAGTGAAATGACACCATTCCAGAGAAGGAAGGGTGGCGAGAAAGGAGAGAAAATAGAAAAAGGTGATGAAAAGAGAGAAAGAGGCATGATTTGTGGAAGGGGTGAAGAGATTTTGGTTTCGTGAAACTCTGTTTTTTTTTTGCATTTCATCTCTTGAGAGCGCTGACTTCAGCACGGATTAGGCGGCGTGTTTGTTCTCAATGCTCAAGTCTCCTATTCAAAGGAGGAGACGAGAGGAGCTGTACTTCATGCACTGTCAAGGTCAGCAAACGCTAACAGATAATGATATTCCTGTGTAATTTTACCTGAGTGCTAAAGCTGAGCATCAGCATCAATAGATGAGCATTAAAAGTAGATTGTGGGACAAACATTCTGTGTGTGTGTGTGTGTATTCTGAAGAGTGGGATATGTGTAGTTTAATGTGCTAACACTCGCGTCTTGCAGCACTATACGCTATATATAATATACATTTGACTATAAACACTGGTCAAACATCCCGGTCCTTCTAGATCTAACCGTAGCTTTTGATACCATTGATCATGCCAACCTACATCACAGATTACATAAGTGGGTTGGCATATCTGGTACTGCCTTGAGCTGGTTCTGATCTTATCTGAGCAATAGTTCCTTTACAGTGTGGACCAATAACATGGTGTCCTCCTCTGCTTTGCAGAGTCCACCAGGGGTCGCTCCTTGGTCCAATCCCATTCTCACTATATATGCTGCCTCTGAGTAATATTTTCAACCACTTCCCCGATGGATCCTATCATTGCTGTGCTTATGACACACAGATCTACTTCTCTGCCCACCTAATAACCTAAACCAACTATCATCTCTTCATAACTGCTTTAACTGCCATCACTGAATGGATAAACCAGAATTTCCTCCATGTCAACCCAGACGAAACTGAAATACTTTTAATTGGACCAGATCATATCAAAACAACAGTAGAACAGGTAATAGGCCCTCTCAAACCTAACATCAAACCAACACCTGACTTTCAACACTAACACCACTAACCTCGTACAGTCATGGTTGCTACAACTAAGAAATATTGTAAAAGTCAGACCAATGCTCTCCCAGTCAGATCTTGAAATATTATTTCACACTTTCATTTTTTCCCATCTGTTGTAACTCCTTCTACACATGCCTCAGCCAATCAACAGTAAACCATCTAGAGCTAGTCCAGAATGCAGCCGCTAGATTATTAACACGAACCAACTATCGTTCCCACATCTCCCCTGTTCTTGCCTCCCTCCATTGGCTTCCAGTAAAATTCTGATTTCCTTACAAAATCCTGGTACTTACAATCAAAGCATTGCACATGTAATCTTGACATTCTTTCCATTTCCCGCTCTAATTTTAAAACAAAAGGTGATCGTGCCTTCGCTGTTGTAGCCCCCACTGTCTGGAATCAACTCCCACAAACCCTCAGATCTCCTGAATGTCTGGACATTTTCAAGAAGTATCTAAAACTTACTCATTTTATTGTATTTATTTTTTTAATTCTTTGTGTATGTTTTCATTTTTACTTTTTGCATTTGTGAGGCACCTTGAAACAAATTGTTTTAAAACTGCTATATGAATAAAGACTTACAAACATATCCCACCGAAGGGAACATAACATTTTACAGCAAAAAGTAAATTTTTGCTTATTTCAAGTGGTCACTCTCCCTTTTCAACTATGACAGACTGCCTCAAGATTCTCTCCTGCTGTTTCTTAAATGAGCCTACGGAAGGTACGCTAAGCTGAGGAAATCCATTTTGAGTGAAAGATACAGGCAGTTGAATCATTGCCATGATAACTTTCCTCTTGTTCACATTGTGCTGGCTACTGGAGCCTGTGTTTCAGTAATGAACCTCATGGGCTTTGCAGAAGACACTGCGAGCTGCCTGAGCTGTGTGCGGTAGCCCTTTCCCATAGCCTCTGGCAACCTAGCGCGCTAATGATGCTGTGCTGGTTCAAAGTGTTCCACTGAGTACACTCCTGTGTGAGTAGGATAGCCAATTTTCTGTTGTGTAAGTGTATCTAAGTAAGTGCCTCTGCATGTTTTCACTCTGGTGTGGGATTTAACAGAAATGACTACATTTTGTTTAAAGGAACACCTAGGTTGTAATTAATAAACAATTAGCTTCGAAGGCAACTAAAATAGCTGATTAGCATTTAAAGGAGGAGCTGAGCAAGTTACAAGTAAGAAAGTCCAGATGGTGGCGAGTCCCCTGGCGCCAAGTTATGAATGTAACTTTTGCTTGAGTCATTTATAGTTTAACATAAATACAGAATTCACCTCCTGCATAGGGACTCGCCTCTGCTATACTGCAGCTCTATTTACATGAGGAACATATGCTAGGAAACCTGTTTGCAGAAATGTTGCGTTAGCATTTTCTGGAATTCCAAATCAGCTATCCAAAAAATGCTTTGCAAGCAAAAAAGTAATTTGTTAGGATTTATTTTCAAACACATAAATCAGCCAGTGCAGTTTCAACTTCTAGCTCCCAAGGTGGATGGGAAATGAATAAATTAACCAGTGGAAACAAAATAACTTAAGAAGCAAAGTCATGAAGGCAAAACACTAAGATGCATACTCTTAATTTCCAAGATGTTAGTTTGATTAAAGTAGTTGTAGCAACATAACACAATCTGGAGTAAATGTGGTTCGCATTGGTAGCTTCATCACTATTTCATTTATACAAACTAATGTGTTAGTTTGTGTTTTGTTTTTGTTTTTTAGCTAATAGGGGTTTTAAATAAAAATGTCTACAAAGAGGGCTTAGCAAAGGCTAACAAGTGGCTAACTCTCAGAAAAAAGTAGGCCTTCTTCAGCAAGAATTTTTTCTTTTTTTTAAAAAGGAGATGCAAAATAATCCTTTACAATGTACTGCAAACCTTTTTTTCAACTCTGTTTATGATTTAGCTTGCTACTTATTAGCGATTGGCCATGAGTAGGTAGGATACAGGTGGCTAATGGTAGGAAGTCAACCTTTTTAGTTACATTATTGCCTCCCAGTTTGTTCGCCTATACAAGGGAACACTGACTGAAAAAAGAACAGAGTAGGCTACAGTGTGTCTCCTTGTGTAAAAGCACAATAAAAAAAGAAATGATCAGGTTACTAAACCCTTTAAGCTAACATAACAAGCCTAGCTCGCTAGCTTTAAGGTTTTACTCGTGAACCACAGGAGCAACTCAATTTAAGGAGTGTATCTTTGTGTAGGTCGAGTACATCTCTTAAAGTAATACACAGCCAACCCATACTGGAGTATGAAGTACTTGTGAATAAAGGCCATTACTTATTCACTGACCAGCACTATCAGACGATGACTTGAGAGCTCTTTCGTGTAATCAAAGATAAACTGGATGCAGCTTTGTCTCACTTGTTCTTTCCCTTACCTCAATTGTGTTCAAGCAAAAGCGCAAATCAACCTTGATAATTCAGATTCTGTCTCGAGATAACGCCTGTTATGAATTGACGCTATACAAATAAAGATTGATTGATTGATTGATAGATTCAGTTTAGCACATTAAATATTCTCTACTATGCTCGTCTTTACATGAATATGGCTACATCTCAACCTCTGGGTGTCTTGAATAAAGATCTTCCGAGCACCCCTACTCTTCTCTTCCACAATCCCTCTCCTTGACATGTACAAATCTGATACAAGCATTACACACAGGTGCAAACATTTAATGTTCTATTTCTTTTTATGGTGGTTAAGTGTGCATGACTTTGAGGTATTACTGTTAGTCTTACTGAGCAAATGTGGTAATAGTGGATAACACCAATTACATAATTCGGGAAAGTTGCAAAAAAGCAAAACATAGGATGCTTTTTAAAATCTTTCAAAGAACCTTTGATTTTGATTTTTTTTCTTTGAAAACAGTAGCGTAGAATTGTAAGAGTAGTACAGATTTGTGTTGCTCTCAGCCCCCTGCACTCTCACATCTGGTATCTAACCTTTCTGTCTGGTGTGAAAGAGACAGTGGATAGGCCGTGGAATTATCCTGACCTCTAAGGTCAGATCTATACACTTAAGAACTTCTGCTGACTCACTCCTCAGCGAAAGGTCCTCAAACCGTGTTGCCGAGCCCCCTCTTTCAATGCCAGCAGTTTCAGTTTCCTTAATGTCAAGCCACTTTTGTGCATTCAGCAGCAGTCTGTTCCCCAAAGAAAAAGGTTAAGACTCTGTGTTTGAGGGTTTTGGCTGGGATGCCTCCTAAGCTTTCACCACATAGAAAAAAAGGTCCCAAAAGAGAGGCCACAGTGGAAACTAGCTGACGATGTCACTTCACCAGTAGGTCACCGTGTAAATGTGAACCAATTAATTTTAGATGCAAGCAAACAACTCTACTGATCTTCATTTTTAGACAGCAGGGACTCACACAGACTGCCACATTGTTTGTGTCAGAGAGAAAAATGTGCTGTGCCAAATGTTGCTGAGCATCTTGCCCTCAGGGCTGTGGACTCCCCAAAGGTAGATCCCCAGGGTGGCAGTTTGTGACAAACAAGTGGAGCTGCTGCTTTGTGCTGTTTGATCGATGCAAAGTCTATGGACTGTTAAGCAATGCTTGTGCCGGATAATGATGTGAGTTTGCCTCAAATGACCAGCGAGACACAGACTTAGTGTCCATTAATCAAAGTAACTGCTGGTCTGTTGTGAAATTATCCTGTGATTTTTTTAAGTTTTACTTCCAAAGGGCGGTAAAGGGTTTCCCACCAGGCCACTTGGCTATATATAAAGGAGCCTTGTCTCTCCGTTCCTGATCTTTTCAGCAAAATCAAAAAAAGGCAAAGACTTAACAACTGTCGGAAAATGACTTCTCACTGAAGTTACAGTTCAATGCAGCCCAAACAGTGAATTTGTTTCAATTTACCAAAGGCAAAAAAATCATGAATAATTCATGCTTTCTTTTGTAAGATTTAATAGTAGATGATGCCACATTTTCCTCCTCTATGAAGTCAGTAAGAGACAAACAGAATCATTTTCTTTTGGTTAAACTATCCTCTGGCCAAATCAGAACTCATTTTATTCGTGCATCTGTGTGGAGACTCGTTGTGCCTTTTGATTCTGTGTCTTTTCTTCTGTGAGATCAACCCCTAAAAACTTTGAAACAATACAAATTAGGAGAGCAAGGGGAGCCAGAGAATAAATTAACAACATGAGCGACTCAGCACAACCTGGGGGGGGAAGACAATCACAGGCGTGTCAATGTTGAATACAACAGCACACCTTGACAACGCCACAGTCCCCCCCCAGTAGAACATTCGAACCCTGCGGCACTACGCTGGGTCCGTTTGTGGTCGTAGCAGAGCTCAGCCTTGAGCAGCTGTACACACATCAGAGAAGAACTGCAAGATCACCTTGCACACAGGAGAGCAAACGAGGCAAACATCATGGCACTTTGTTTCTCTGAGGGTACTTTGTGGGTTTTGACGTCATGTTGATAAAGTGATGGAGAATACGATACACTGTCTGTGTATTTTGTTTAATTTTTTAAAAACTGACCGGACGCTCTGTGCTTTTCCTTGTCTGACTTCCTGTCCGGCTTGACGTGCAGCAGGCTCCGTTGAAAATAGATTCGGGGCGCCGGTAACCAAAGTGGTCAGTGTGTATGCCCCATGTATACAGACGGGCTAAAGTACCTGCGGCTCCTTTCCCGCCCCTATAAAAATAATACTAAAAAATAGACTTTTGGTGTATTTAAAAAGGTGCATTTAGTGGCTTTGTAGAAGTAAGAGGCTTTGCTATTACAAGAAACATTAACTATTTTTTATTTTTATTTGCTCTGGTCCAGTCATGTTACCTAGTCACGGCTGTATGTTGTGTAATATCGAAAATAATCACAAGAATGGAGTATGAACCTGTCATGTTGGTTGAACACTTGTCTCCAGTCATTTGTATGATCACTATATATAATGCAGTCATACAGGCAACCTGAGCGAAATCTGTTATCCAAATGAAGACCCTGATTTAAAACTGTTAAAGATAAAACTGAAGTCTATGAACTCCCACGTTATGCAAGCAGAACGTACGTTGAAGAATACGAGCAGGGTGGTCCAGGGAGAACAAAAATGCTCTGCATGTGTCTTATATCTCCTTGCCCTGGTGAGCAGTATGCAGGTTTGTACAAGCTGAAGCTTCCAGGTGGGAGGCAGGTATGGTAAATTTCCCCCGAGTTTCTTAAGGAAAGAGCCGCCGGCTGCCTTCAGACCAGCAATGCTTACGGCAGGCCCCTTTGCACCTGTTTCCCTGCGATCCTTCTGTATACCTCACTGAGTTGAAATCCCCAAGACCCCCCCTGCTGGCAAGCCATACAGAACATCCTGACCTGAAACTATCTGTTTCAAAACTAATTAATGCTGCATTTAGGTCTAATATACCTGCAGACTTTTATTCTCATTGTGCTTGATCATCACGGTGACAGCAGGGATCTACTTCCTCCTATTCAGAGAGTCACAGCACACGGCAGGGAAGCGCTATATATGTACACATGACTTAAAATGAAAGGAGAAAAAAAAAGAAAAGAAGAGCAACACGTGCCGTCGTAGTTAAGACAAGCGATTGGTATGCGAGGTCTATTTGGTCAAGGATCGGCTGTGATTACAGGCTCAGCGTGGAGCACGAAACACGCAGAGAAGATAAAGACAACGCAGCGACATGACGCCAGACGAGGGTCACATCACTGTTTGTCTCAGGGAAATGAGCAGACACTTAAAGAGATGACAAGACGTGATCATACGCTCATTTTTTTCTATTAAGCAAGGCCACTATTATGCCTATGGTATGGTATAATAATCGCATTGACAGGCCTTGAAATTGAATTGATTAACGGCGTTGTTATTCAAAAAGCAGCAAACGTTTTATTATCTTGCTAAGTAACTGTTTTACTCTGCCTATCAAGGGTTGAATCCCTAAGAGGCTCGGTGTTAAATGTCTGTAAATTATCCATATGCTTATTTGTTTTAAGAGTGAAAACAGTGAAAAGTAAAGGGGGTTTACACATCTGTCACAAACTCAAATGTAACTCATTTTATGAGGGTGGTGGAGGTGATGGAGCCTGTAACCTCCAATGGTAACTGGACTTGAGCGTGTATAACGCTATTTTCTCGTGTTCTGACTACTCAAAGTGAGTGCGTTAAATGTCTTGCCCAAGGACACATAGGACATGTTGCTGCAGTAGCTTGGGATCGAACCCCCAACCTTCCGGTTTAGAGACGACGACGACAGCCGTCTCCATTCAGTGCAATGTTGACCTTCGTGGATACCTATAAATATTTCCAGGTTAAAATAATGGAAGCACAAAGCACTGTGATGTTCTTTACAGAGCAGGCTTTCAACACTATGTGCTCCACTAAACAAAGAATAGCAAAGACATATAGAGATTAAAGTGAAATAAACAACAAACCTGGAAAATATTGTGTGAATACTCTCACTACAATGTCTATTTAAAGACACTTGTATGGTAAAATGATGTGTAACAAGGTCCAAGTCAATCCATGGACTATGCTCTTTTATTGGTGTTTCATTGTGAGACTTTTTAGGGCACAATATTGGGTAAAAGTAATGCAGAGTTTTGTACACTCAAATAAAATGACAGAAGCAAATGTAATAAGCCATAATGAAAAAGTTAATAGAAAGCCGTTTCTGCTATTCCTTGCAGGCCAGGCTGCTCGCTACTGTTGCTGTCCATGGTGCTGAATCTGTGTCAGAGCTGCAGTCGAGTCCCTTTGAGCAGATGGAGATGTGTTTTGTTTCATCAAAGTCAAAAATGTCACTTAAAGGTCACGTAATACGCATTATACACTTTAACAAGTTTTTCAAACACAAACATAAAAGCGTCAACACCCCCCCCCCCAATTGTGAGAAATGTCCATCCTCTTCGTCTTGTGTCTGCTCCACTTTTCAGAAAATGTGTGCTAAAACAGGCTGTTTGAATATTTCCCCTTCATGACATCACAAAGGGCAATAACCCATCCCCCAAGTGGGTGACAATCCAACAGGGTCGTTCGTTGTTCTGCCCCCTTGAGTCTGCCTTCTCACCGAAACACTTGGGCATGGTGCACGAAAGCCTAAGCTTTTCAAGAGAGGGGCGTGGTCAGACAGCTCATTAGCATTTAAAGCTACAGACACAGAAACAGCCTGTTCTGAGCAGGGCTGAAATAGAGCAGTTTATAGGCATGATGGATGCCGGATGGGAGTGGATTTTTGGACAAAAACTGCACAGATATGTTTTGGAGAGCTGTGAGACTTATTTCAACTTGTTGAAATGGAAGATAACATATATGTATAATTACTCTTCTTTTTAAATCTTGTGTGTTGTCCTGAAAAATCTATAGCAGACAAACATGTAGGCATATGTTGCAGAAATGATGAGCATACATGCTATTTTAAGTTCATACTTTTGGTTGTAGAGAGTTTGAATAATGTCCCTGGTAACCTCGACTGGAAAATATATGTTTCTGAAATATTCACAGCAAAGCAATGATGTGTTTTTGCGATGACGTGAGGTGGGAAAATGCTATTTGTTTTCCAAAATTGTGACAACATCAACTGTCACGAAGTGTAGGCTGGCGTGGTGGGAGGTCCATCTGGCACCATGGGATGCCCTTGTCATTGATGGGGACACAGCATGGACATGCACAAGGAGCAAGGCGACAGATGCCAAGGAATAAAAAGCAAGAGGGGAAAAAACGGCGAAAACAAAAAGAAAAGTACATGTATCGACAGGAGTTTGCAGCTGGCACCTGGGGGTGGCATATCCTTGACATGCACCCCCCCTCCACGCATTCCCTTGATGAAGAAGTGAAAGATGAGAGTGTGAAAGAAGGAGTGAGTGCAAACGTGTTGTGATGTTTGTGTGCGATACACTTTTCCGCTGCCTCAGCTCCTTGGCGCTGTCCGCCTGTCGCCGAGGGGCCCCAGCCCTGGCCCCGAATCAGCCGCTGAGCTGTGTCCACTCAGCAATTCCCCTTGCCGCTGGTAAATTAGTCCCAGCAATATGCCACACTGCTCCGCACACTCTGCTCTCCTGTGTGCTATTGTTCATGCCCTTGAGGAAGGTAAGTGTGTGGGTGTGTGTGTGTGTGTGCGCGCACTTATGCTGATGTGAATCTATGTTACTGAAGGAAACTGGGTCTTAATTTACTCCATTTTTTTTAAAATGGACGTAAGCCAAATGACCAAAATAAAGAACAATGATATCTTTTGAAATTTATAGATCCCTTTGGAGATCTCCGTCATTATTACTGCAGTTATCTTTAGCTCTTTACAGCCAACAAAGACTGATGAGGTTAAAATGTCCAATAAATGAACCGATAAATGGATTCCAAATTAAGCAAGGATAAGAGTTGAATTATTTCTTCATTTACAATTGTTTCCAACCTCAAATTTCACTCCACCAGTTCCACCATTTCTTGTACATTCCGAATGCTTTCAAACCATGCCAATGAAAGAAATTGCTTCTTTCAATATCCATGGCCAGTAAAGGTGGGCATTAAGCCATTTTTATTGGCATACTACAGAGAATTATCTGTCTTTTTTTCCTTCAAAGTATTTTCATCTATTTTTTCTAAAGAGCTTTATTAAACAAAACTATTTTTCCATCTGAGGTAGTTTCCTTCTAGTCTAACTTCCTCCAGCATTTTTTAAGTAGTGGGTTGCTTGAGAAAGTATTAAGTGTCCATGCATCCCAGTTATTAAAGTAACTAAACCCCTAACCCTAATCTTAATAATTGGGATGCAAACCAGGGACCTTCACTCACCACAATAACAACAGCTCTATCTACGCCAGTCGCTCAGTCTGTATGGGTTGGGAACTGAAGGAGTTCCGGTTCAAATTCCTTCTTGGACCAAATCATGGAAGTTGGTCTGGTTGATGGATGTGCCAGCTCACTTCCCAAGTACTGCAGTGGTGCAACCATAAAAGCTCTGTCACCCTCCATGTGTAACAGTGTGTAGCAGCTCCACTCTAACACCTCTCTACTAATACATGTCCACAGGTCCGGTCTGTGCATGTGTATGATGGGTTGGCATATGAGTGTAAACCAGAATTCCCCCCCCGGGATTACTAAAAGATGCAAAAATAAAAAATCTAGCCCACTTTATCAATGTTATCTTCATTATATGTTTGTATTTGGGTCAAATACAACAATAGCAGTAGTAATTAATTAATCTGGCAGCTTACTAGAAGAGAGGTTTAAGTGCTGCCGTTGATGAACCATATAGTCGGTGGTTGTGAATGAAGTCCCCGGCGCTCAGGTACACCCCACGCCTCTGAAACCAGAAACATGGGACGATTAAACCCAAAAAAGCTCTAAGCTGAGCACCATGACAATTTAATCACTTTATTTCAACCATCACCTGATTTTAATTGATGAACTTTAAATTAGGACGATTTGATTGTACTGTGTAGCATCCTAACACTGTTTGGAAGTTAAAGTTTCATTTAAGTTGTCGAACATGTCACATTTTAGCATCCGAGAAAAATGTGTTAGCCGTTCACCTGCATTATATGTGGATCTGAAACCAGGCTGTCCAAATGAAGATACAAGATTGAAAATGGACCCATAACCCGCTGTGATGGTACAGACTCACCCAGTGGGTGGTGGAATTAATGAGGCTACTGGCTCCTAAAACACACAGGGGGACAACCCCTCATGCCTACTGTGCCACTGCCATGGCCAGCCTCTCCATACTATCTTAACCACACGCAGTGCGGAAAAAGAAAACATGGGTTCTGTGATCCGTGACCCCCAATGGAGCATCAGCTGAAGTGGACCCTTTGCCTGAGGTTCCAGGCAGGTATACAGGTGACTGCTCTTACGCCTGTTCAAGACAAAATCAGCTGGGGTTCATTTGGCACAGCTGGGGCCCTCCCGCTTTATGATGCTCATGGATAACTACACCGCCTTTACTTCACAGCCATGGGCTTTAGGTTTGCAGCAGAGGATTCTCAGCACAGCATGGCCACACCAGAAGTAATGGAATAGAAGCCATCTTTATTGTTAATAGTCTTTAAAACAAAATTCATTACTACCTCCAACACAGGCGGGGACAAATAATCAGTTTAGGGGTAGATCATAGCATTAAAAATTAACATTTCTAATTTGGTTGTAACAATGTACTTGGAAAGACCTGATGCTTCTGTGAACTACTTGATGAGCTTTTTAAAATATTTAAGTCAGAGAATGGCAACGAGATGCAACAGTGCATTTATTTTGGAAAGTCTGGTGTCGACGCACATTATTCTAAAGAGTGTGTGTCCTAACTTTGGTTCAGAAGATCACATCGTCAATAGGCTGCGAATGTATCCATTTTATACATCACTTTATGCAAATGGTAAATGGTCTTTTTTTACTCACATACTGATGGCAAAGGCTGCTATGTAAAATATCCATCAGAGGAACTCATCTCATTCATACACTTATGGACCACCGACAAAGCAGGGGGAGCGAACTCAAGTAAAGTGTCTTGCCTAAGGACACACATGTGGCTGCAGGAGCTCGGGATCGAACCCCTCACCTTCCAGTTGAGAGATGACAAACTCTACCGACTGAGCAGCAGCCGCTTGTAAACGGGATAAAATTAAAGCTTGGACCACTTACTTCTTTAAGAGCCAGACAAATTCAGCAAGATTTCTTTATGACAATTCTCAAACTAGAGGTTAATCCTTTTTTTAATGCCGCACTCCCCATCACCCTCTATGCAGATGGCTGTGTGACTTATATTCAAAATGCATTTTTGTAAAGTTTCGGATAATACTACTCTGTTAGGTAAGGTTTAGGGCATTAATAATCATGAAATCTTGATGTGTATTCATATCCTATTCCAGCTACTGCCCTGCTGCATATTAAGTTTCTATCTATAAATATGTAGACACTTGCTTTATGTATGAGTGCGCATGAAGATTATATCCATAGAAAGAGACTTAATGTATTCTCAGTAGCCTGAGTTCATTTAAAGCAAATGCAAAGATTCTTAACTGGCCAGACTGTAACATATCTGTTCAAAGATTGTGGGTCAAACGCTTGAGTCAAGTTCTCCAACATCGCACACTAAAGGAATGTTGTCTCCGGCTGGTAATATTACATCAGACCTCTCATATCCGCTCATATTTTATTCGAAGCCCCACAGGCAAGACTGAGCTGACTGCAGAACTCTTCGATTCCTCCCCTGTCAAACTGTTGAATCAGAGATTGGCTTTTAAGTATCAGCACCATTCTAACTACTGAGAACTCGAACTACTAACAGAAAAGCTAAATTAAGTGATTCATTCGTAAGGGTGCAAATGGACTTGGGACCAGTCAAAGACCTTTAACAGCGTAGGCTACACCCACCATTCAGAACACTGATGGCAGAGGCAACTTTGTAAATTGTCCATGAGTTTGAACTAATCCATTCACAGGCCATTGATGAACCAGCTGAGGTTAAACAACTTGGGGTTAGTTATCTTGCCCAAGGACACGTCGGACATGTGGATGAAGAAGTTGGACATGTGGATGAAGAAGTTGGGGATCCCCCCCCCCATGCTCAGGTTGAGAGACAACCTATGCTACCACTGAAACACTGCTGCCCCAGGCTTGCATTTGGAATTCTACTGTGGTTTAGTTTGGGCCAGTGAATTCATATTAACACAGGTTAGACCGAATTACAAAGGACAATGAAGTCAACAAGTCTTCTCTTGCCCTTTAACCAATCACCTTGATCAGCAAGAAGGAAACAATTGATCTGCATTGTCTCTTAAGACATGGATGTAAAACTGATACTTGTTATCCCGCATGACTAAATAGACACGGAAAGCACCAGTGCAGTAATCCAAATTCACCCTCTCAGCTTTCAAGCCCTCACATTGAAACGGAAGTGCAGCATCCTTACCGAAAAGTGCTGAGTATCTCGATGTTGCGCTATTGATAAATGCTCTGGATCAATCGCCCTGGTGTTCCAACCTCCGTTTAAATCAGACAAAAGAAGCAAGTGTTAGATGGTAATATCCTATTGACGGTGACTTGGGGTGGAGTGGTGGGGGCAAGAAGGGATGTAACATTTGCTATAAGAGAGGGCAAGCAATTTCTAGCTTAGAACAAAAGGTTACCAAATGGTGCTCTCCTCTAGGCAAACGGTGTCTTTTCACTTAAGCTAAACCTTTTCATGAGTATTGGGTTACATATGAGAAAAGGAGGTTTTTCTTAGATCCAGCCTTGATTTCATTAACTCCCCAAACACCTGGTAAGGGCATAAATATTAGAATCCAAAGGGCATTTGTAGGAACTTGTAAGTTTGTTATGAACATGCTCTGCTAGCTCGGTTTGCCATTGTCTGGGGAAATGTAATTTTACATTTGTATGCAGACTGTGGTGGTGCAGCTTCTAACTCCAGCATGCAGACACCAGAAAGATGAAGTGCTGATTTCATGGGTTTGGAGGATTTTTTTTTTCTGTAGTTGCATTTGGCTTCACGCAATTCCCACATGCACCTCGGCTCCTTTCACCCCTTTTTTTTGTTTTTTTTTGGCCTCAGTTATGGAATATTGTTGAGCCGCTATAATCCATTTTTCATTCACATTCTGGAAAGCACCTGGCCGGGGCTAATACCATTTATTAGGACCCTTTAGCATATCAAATACCTTCTGTCAAGGGTTGTTTGCATATCCTCTTGTCTTTCAGGGGATAGCGGTCTCCATTGATAAAAGTGTGAATTCTAAGGGCGTGCGCTGCATGCTAACAACAAAGCTGAGTGTTGTGAACTTGACCGATCCGTCGTTTACTTTGTTCTGCAATTGCAACTTGCACTGAAGCCATGAGACACTTTTTCTTGATGAAGAGTGAGTGATATCAGAGCACATGCTGAGGCTTCTGTCTTACTATTGTGCCGACAGTTGTTTCCACGGCGACTCAGGTGGCTAGGGTACCTCATTAGAGCTTTAGTATATATATATGTGTGTGTCTGTGTATATACACATGAGATGCATCTTTTTGAAAAGCAGACAATAATTTTGCCCCATGCTTTCTTGACATCCAATTACATGTGAATATTTGTCCATATTTAACAGATTTCACTTTAATGTATGGGGACATTGCTTCAGGATTGAAGACAGTGAGACCCCGCAAGAGAAGCTGCTTTTTTTTTATTAGCACTTGCTTTTTCATGCAGTGAGAGAATTGTGGCCGCTCTCCCCTCTGTCCTATTTTCAATGTTCATTTTCTTCATCCGCAAGTGGCCATAATCCTGCCACTATGGTCGCTCTGTTTGAGTTTGATATTTTAATTTGCACGTCTTCTGGCTTTATGGAGCTCGAAGAATCCAACGACAATGAAACGCCCCTCCCATGACATGTAGGGGAAAGGGAGTGTTGAGTAAGGGGGGGAAAAGAAAAAGATTTTAATGCAAGCTGAAAATAGTCACAGAAAGCGGATGGTGTAAAAGTAGGTGACACGTGCCTTCTGTGCAGCGTGCAGGTAGCCTGATGGGTGTGATAGCGGGGCAGATCTCTCAGCTCATCAACTGAACTGCTTTGAAATGATTGAGAGGCATCAGACGGCAGGTGACATCATCAACACCATCATTGTTGCAGTAAAAGCAGCTCGACACGAGGTCTTCTAAGCTGCTACAAACACTATTGACTTTATGAGCATTAAATATTCATACGCGGCTTCACCAACCAGATGATAAAACCTGCCATGTGACCGCGATCCTGCAGCGGAAGCATTATGTCTGAAACATACATTTGTAGGGTTTGATGAGAGCAATAACAATGCGGGCAGAACTGCTGGTTCGGCAGGCACAACAGACGCCGCCGATTGCACCGTGCCGTATATTTTATTTTTAATCATGCAAAGCCCAGAGTCTAACGACCAAAACAAAATGCTACATCAACGATAATGATAATGGTGCTCATGATTAAGAAAGCACAGCGCTAGTAAAGTGTAGGAGAGTTTTGTGGTGACAGGAAGCACATTTACTGTCCATATGGTAAGCCTGTTGAACCTCATAACTCACTGAACAAAGCATGGCAGGGAGAGACCTGGGAGGAACACTAAACTAGCAAAAAAAAAACATACAGGGTGGCTTTACAATTACTCTATTATAAATCGAAGAAACGTGCATCATTTCAACTCTTTTATAACGAAAAGGAGCAATTTGTGGCACTCAAAGAGCCTGGTGCAATTAGTCAGGGATTAGTTCTCTCGCAATTTCAACCCTGACACAACACAAACGCGCCAGAAGAAGTGTGTCACAAATTAGACGTGATGAAAATCTTCGTCGAAATGTGCTTAACAGTGGAGAAGCGGTGCAGATGGCGGTGGCTTCATCATTCGCCTGTTCAGCGACACACCAAGTGGCTTTGCCAGAGCAATACCAGCCCCCAGCCCATATGACCAATTATCAGGGTTTCACCTTGGGCTGGTGGTGGTTATCACGCTGATGACAGTTAGAAGGGCTTGGTGGAAGGGGGGAGTGAGCAATGACAACTGTAACTGAAGGAAGCCACATTTATTTTCCAAGGTTGACTTTTTAAAATCTGTTTCCTCTTCTTCTTTTTTCTGTTAAACAGTGAAGAGCACCGTACCTTTTAACACATTCTGAAGCTCAGCATGCATGCGCTGTTTATGCGGGAAATTGGGAAGAGGATGTTAGTGAGGGGTGTGATCAGAAGACGCTCACCCTTTGACGCCCACGGCCCTCCCATTCTCCGAATATGTCAATTACACCTCCATCGTGCGCGCGCCATTGTGAGGCATTTGCACGCCACACAAAGCCAATTCATGCCTGTGCTCGACAGGGAATCCCGCCTATTCAAAAAAGGCAACGGGAACTGTGTTTATTGGATTGGAGAAAAACCTGACCAGAGATAAGGTGAAATACTCTGTTGTGTATTCTCCCAGATGAGAGAGCAAAGTGTGAAATACAACTCGTGTGATTGAGGGAAAAAGGAAAGTACCAAAGATTAATCACGGGGAGGGAGCGCCGTCTGAAATATACATCTTCTTACATCACTCAGCATGTCACCGATTACATCAGATAATCAAAAAGATATTCACCCTTAAGCATTGCACATGTTTATTATAGTCACACTTGTGCCGGCTCCTCTACTCACAAGGCCTGGAAAAGCTTTAAAGGCAAAAAAATAAGAGACATTTCTCATCAAAAGAATGGTTGGCATCCACAAGAACATTACACATGGCTTTTGGTACTTGTTGTTCGAGTGCAATTACTCATCTTCCAAATGTAAATCACCATTTTTTGAGTAGCTGAGTCAATGTTGGAATGTACATTTATTTTTAGTCCCGCTGTACAAGCCAACTTCGCACCGCCTTGGATTCTTTTACTACATTGGTACAATCCGCCGGGCTACAGTCAGACAGACCTGTAGAGTTGGGTGTTGAATTTGTTGGGAAAAAAAACACCCTCCTTACTTGAATTCCAAGTTGGATGTCTGACACCGGTGTAACCGCTCCACCTGGCTTGAACGTCTGCTGCCACCTTTGGGGGCGCAAGTTGAGCTCCTGCCATTGTGTCGATCAGCCAAATTGGTTAAGCCAGAGAACAGTTACACACAGCCAACTTCAAATCACCACCAAGGCCAGTTTTGTATGCAAGAATCTCCTTCCCTTCGAGCTGCTCCTGCTCCTCTTGTCTCTTGTTTCTCTTCTTCCTCCCTCTTCTCTTCTCACCTCCCTCCATCCTCCTCACCACCTGTTCTGCATCCGCTGAGATCAAGTGTGAAGTTTCTCACTTTTGTCACCAAGACAAGGGATTGCCAGTGTGCGCGGGTTGTGTACGTGCTATGGTCACCGATGCCAGAGACTTGTGGGGTCTTCAGGCCTTCTGGACCTCCGATTTTCCCCCACCAGTCACCCTGTCGATAAGCTGAAGTGGGGTCCATCTGCTAAGTGTCTGTGAGTATGCCTTCCCAACCCACACAAGGACCTCTCACTATGGCACAAGTTCATCTAGAGTACAAACCAAATGGAACACATCTTGTATTGGACAGATGGACTTCCTTAGTTTAAAAAAATTGGGTTAAAGCTTGCTGGAGTTTGCTACATGCTTTGGCTGAAGCGAAGTGTTGATGAATGCTCTGCAGTTCTTTGGATACACTATGTGTGTGCAATAAACTTCTGAGTTTTGTTTGATGCTGATGATGTGCAACAATTTCTTACTAAGTCTATTTGTTAAAGATGAACAGATTCCAGCTCCGTCAACCAAGCATGGTTAGTCTCTTGTGTGTCGTGCCCCGTAAACTGGCAGACATCATCCATTCAAGCGTTAGGTGAAAGGTGGCGAAAAGACAAGGAAAGGCCGGCATCTGAACACTTAACTCTTTATGTATTGCTATTCAGCACACAGTTTATTCTCTTGTGTCTGGTAGAGGAGCCTTGAGGGAGATAACCAACGGATATGTGACTGGGCTACTGATGAGCCTACGCTGCATTCACAAGTGGAGTGTTTGGTGTCAGTTTACTGAGGTCTGGGGGGGAAAAAGAAAGAACATAATGGTTGGTTCTCGACAAGGACATAGAGAGGAATAAAAAGATATAGACTTCAAGTCAGACAAGCAATCTAATCCAATACACAATGACAGATAACATATGAATCAAAACTGGCAATTCTGGTCCTCTGAACCAAGCCGAATGATTGTAAAGCTTAAAATGATCCAATGTAAACTAGTGTAAAAAATGACTTAACATTGTACTTTATGCACGCAACCCCAACGGTATTATGGAAGCAGTCGTTTGCAATCTCTCCTAACAAGATTATCCTATATCCATGAAAATTACATAAAGCTACATGTTTGTTTTCTTTACTTAGTCTGTCATGGTTTTGTCTTGTTTAGTTACATTTCTGAGTTTAGATTTCTAGTTCTTGTTTTAGTTCTCATTTTCCCCAGTGTGACCTGTGCCCCTTGTGTTTCCTTCAACGTTTCCCACTTCAGTCTTTAGTCTGTCCGGTTTTATTTTGTCGTTTGTTATGCTTGTCTCTGTGTTCTAGTGTGTATTGTTAACATGATTGTGTTCTGCGTGTCTTCAGTTCTTCCTGATTGATATTACAGTTCTTTGGTGCGTTCAGATTGTCCCTCTTATTTCCTTTCACTCTCCTTTTCACCTTAACCCCCGGAAGCGTTTAAGTGGCGGCCATGATAAGAGCGGTTTGAACTCTCTAAAAGTTAAAGAAAGGTGGGTCAATGCTGCCTTTATAAGCCACTTTAGCATGGAAAACACTGGAACATCTTTTACCAAAGGAAATGAGAAAGTTCCCCGACACAATTCTTTGCGGCCACAACTTTTAAGGCGACTCACGCACCCGAGCGTGCTGGAGGAGAAATGTGGAAACAATCTGCGTTTGGTTTCTATTTTGATTTAATTTATAATTTGTTCCTGGCGATCAAAGTTAAGTAGCCTGGTAGCTTATATAGCCTACAATTTATTTTCATTTATACTTTGTGGTATTTAGGATCATTTTTCTGGTAACAAGGCACAGGGGAATTTTTTTTTTCTTTTTTTTTTTTTTTGTAGTCCATTTTTTTTTTACATTATTGTAGTTCCAGCACATCACTAACCTCGCCTTTTCCTAAGTCCTTTATGAATTCTCCTAACACAGGGTTAAAGTAAAGTGGATAGTGAAAGTAGATAGGAGGGACAATCTGAATGCACCCCTGGTCTTCACTGTTGTCTGGTTTCCTGCCCCTCTGTGTTTTCCTGAGTCCTGATTGTCCTCACCTGTCTCATTAGTCTCACCTGTGTTTGATTACTCCATGTCTATCTAGTCTCTGTGTTTGTTACCTTCTCTGTCAGTTCATTGTGGTTTGTCGTATGTACCTGTTTGTTGAGTCTTTAGTTGTCAGTCAGTATTACCAGTTTTCACGTGTGATTTTTTATTTTTTTAAGAAGTACAACTGGTTTGTGCCTTTTATGTGTAAATAAATCATTTTTTTCAGTTCTGCACTTGGGTCCACTTCCTTTGTTGTCCATGTTGGACACATGACATCGTCTTTGGTTTAAAGAAACAAAAACACAAAACCCAGAGTTTGATTGACTCCTTCAAAAGCAGAACACCGGAATGCAACTGTCACTTATCGTCCCAAACTCACCCATCTTGCACAAATACTAGGAGGATAGCATCCTTTCTCAAAGTAAGAATGAAGGTGCTTGGTTCACTTTTCTTCTACTCCTTTTGTCACCTTTGAAATCACATCAGCCTAAGATTCAACGGCAAAACAAAGAAGACGGCAATTAATTGAAAGCCCTTTTTATTAATTGTGTTCAATTTCACATCAGTCTCAAGGGAGAGCGATGCTACGATCCCTGTTTTGTCTCATTACGCTTCTCTACCCTATCTACCCGGCGCACTAGTTAATGTTTATTTATTTCACTTGATATGGTCTACAATGGCGGTAATTTGAAGATGAGAATGTATGCTTGAGTGGAGGGATTTGCAAAGCAGGACCTGTCAATTTTGATTAGTGCTAATGCGGCGCCGGCGCACGCAGACAAAGAGGTAGAAAACTCAGGGGAATCTTTGTGTCTTTAGCTTCTTAAACCTCCGTCTTTATTTTTGATGTGTGTGTAAAACACTTCATAGTCAGATCCAATTCCTCATGGTGCACACACCTTAAACAAAACAGTCATTTAACAGCCACTAATAATCACCTAAATCCAGTATGGAGCCAGTAGGAATGTCATTTCTTTTCATGGCTGTGTATAGAACCAAAAAAGGCCTCCAGTGACAAGCAAATGTCCCAATTTCCTCTGCACAATTTCTGTTACAGCTCCTAATAACCTTGAAGTATTTTTTTTTGGTACAAAGAAGCAATTATGGGGAAAATGTATTGTGCACTTTCACTGCAAGCTAGGTAACTTAGAGGAGGAAATGGTCAGAACTAATGCAGCTGGATACCAACCTCCTTCAAGTATACCCATTAAGCTTGATGAATTGAAGCTGGAATGACTGGAATCCTGGCCGTGAACATATAAATAAGGCTCCCTTCGAGGGACAACGGAATGGGTTCAGGATTTATTGACAAGTTCAGAAATTGGGGGATTGTTGTTGTTTTTTTTGTTTTTTTGGAATGACAGTTTTCGTACCTTTTTTGTTTTGGACTAGTCTTTGCCATATAAAGTACAATGGGCTGATGTGGATGCAGTCAGTCACAGAAAAATAGCGCTCCCCTGGAAACTAAGAATGACATGCACAAATTACAGGTATGGAAAAAGCATTGAGATGGTGAACGTATCAAAGATAATATCCAGCATTTAAAATGTTACCTACATGCTTGCCCTGAGTTTAGGGCAGTTCTAGTTTGAACCTTTTTTATCTTTAAATTAAAAGTTGGCGATGATTACCAATTAAGCAATGGGGGGGGTTAATGTACTTTATGGTAATCTAAATAATTGCAGAATCTTGATATTGTGATTAAGTGGTGTGATTTCTTAAATAGATTATTTGATGTTTCATTTAAATAACAACCAAGCTAACACATGGTTCGGGGCCCTTGGCCCCAAAATAGGCTGATATATGTCTCTGGCTACTATGTTTTTTTTGTTTTTTAAGAGATGCATCGTAAAAAATATGTCAAATTATAATCAAAGACAATTGCTTGAATATAAATTGAGAAGAAATTGCAATATTTTCCTTTGAATATGCTTATTATCTGAATTGAGTAGTAACTGGTGCTACTGCGAATTCCTCAACATCTGTCAGATAAATGCTCGTATGCATACCAGTCTGAGATTGAAGGTTGGGGATTAATGTGTGAATGGCAGCCCATTCTCTCAGGGTCTACTTCATGGTTACTGAAGGAATTTCAACATCATTGAGTGGCCAGAGTGAATGATGACTCTGTGCTGGCTTTAGAGATGGAAATAAAGGTTGCAATTATAAGCTTAATATCCATTGGTAGTGCATAGCACGCGTTAGGGATGGTATTCACATGGGCTTCTCTCTCTCTCGCCCTGAAAGTTCAGCAGGTTGGCTTGGGTGGCTTAGATTTTACAAAGCAAGATCAAATTAGTGATTGGAAAATGGATTTATTAATATCCTAATTTGGAACTCAGATAACTTATCTTCGAGTGTGCATTCATAACATTACGAGTTGTACCATGTTTGCTGTGTCCAACTTTGGTTCAAAACTAAAGAGAGGCCCTTTTTTTATGGAGGCCTGGGATGTTGATAACAGTTTTATGATACCCATAAAAATACATGTACGTTGCATTTCCCACATGCAAATATGATAAAACTGCAGTATCTGGGGTATTTTCTTCAAAATGCAAATTCAGTCTTTTCTACAGCTCACACAGAATATGACTCAAATAACTGTTGCACATTCACCGAGGTAGGGTACAAAGAGCTTCTCTTTCCTCTCTTTTCAGTCCATTTTTTTAATATAAATAATTAACCAATAACACTTGGCAGACAATTGAAGTCTATTATTTTGAACTAAATAAAGCCTCTGGGGACAGTGTTATGACTGGCACCATGTTGGAGACTGTGTCATTCTCGTGGTTAATGCACTGTGAGAAGCTGATCTGTGACCAGTTGTTCATTTTACCTTCCCTGAGCCTTCTTTTTAAAGAGATTTTCTTTTTTCTCCTCTTAGGGGTATATTTCCAAACCAAAACAATCCTTAGCCAGGAGTGTCCCCACCCCCCACCCAACAACTTTATCTTTCATAATTTTGGCTGATGCACTTCAGCTGAGTTACTATGGAAACTGCTTGCCATTCCAAAAGCCACAAGCTACCACTTGTATAATATCTCAATTATATTAAAACGGCTCAATGACTCAGACTTTCACATGTGCAAGACTTGTTTAAGTGATCCGGAGAAGAAGATTCCAGTCCATTACAGCATTGGTTAATTAATTAACTTCACATACAGGCAATTAAAGGAGGATATTACACTCTTTTGAGAAGGCAATTCTGCTTTAAACTCAGGTAATGAGTTTGTGCACCTCTGCCACCAGCTGCTCGTCCGCCGTCTACAAAAGAGTTTCGTAAGACTTCCCAAGGTAATCCGACTTAGTTAAAATGCCGGAGACTTTGATTACGAAGAACAAAAAGGGAAAGGGACAGGTGGGGGGGGGCAGCATTGTTGCATGGTTCCTCTTCAATTAGATTTAGCTGTAATTGAACCCCTGGGGAGGCACTGATCGTCACAATAAAGTGCGGCATTACCTCAAACCGGATTTAGTGGCAACATGATCCTCCACTGCTCTAGGTGAGACATTTAATTAAGTCCCATTGCTTTTGCAGAGCAGCCATATAACTGAATTAACAGTGCAGAGACCCACCAGGCATGCATTCGCTCACTTTGTTCACTGTCCTCGCTTACAGTACTGTCTTACTCCACCAGGCAATGACAACAATAGGATTTGAAAGCATGTGTGTGTGCGCGGGCGAAAATCGCAATGATGCTGAAACTTTTAATACAAGATAAACAGTGAAAGCATCAGACAGCGTTTGCATGAGTTGCTTTTACATCTGAATGTCTGGGAACAATCTCAGATTGTTAGTCACATCTCACACCCAGCCGAGTGTGTCGGCATCGTCTCTCCACTGTCTAGCCATATTGAAGTTCTACTCGGATTCACTCTTGCTGCAATGAATGGCAGCTTTGCTTGGGTTGGCAGCATCCATTGTTGGCATTTATGTCTATTGGAAAGGTACGAATCAGGACACACTTGACAACACCCAGAGCCTACCTATCCTCATTACAGACAGACAAATAGATGCCGCATTTCTCCCTGAAGCATTGACCATGGCAGGACTTCAGCCTGCAGGTGTCTGACTCTGAGCGGGGCATTTACAGCTTGATGCCAACTCACCACACATACACACAAACAAAAACCCACACAAACCTCTGTCACTAGGAGAAGTGTAAAAAAAAAAAAAAAAAAAGGCCCACATCACCCCTTTCTGAGATAGAAAGTTCCAGTATTACTCTACAGAACCCTACAGTTACATAAAACCTGTTGAATCTTTTGTTGAATTGTTACTTCAACATAAAAAAAAAGAGGAAGTCCAATACATAATCGGAAAAAATATAATTTCTGACGGCACAAATAGGCACGATGGTACAGAAAAGCAATGCAAAATTAGGGAAATGACTAGTGGTGTAACATCACGGTGACCCTGCCCTGACCTGTGCTCAAATTACCTCAGCCTGATGAAGTCTCCACATTATCAAACATTCAAATATAGTCGACACTAACAAAGCGTCACAACTTCCACTTCATGACAAAGAGAAGCTGAGCGCTCTGCAGTCGCGACAGTGACGGGTTCAACTTTCATCCACTTGAAAGGAGAAACAACTCGGGTGTTGTCAACGCGACTCATCAAGACTGACAGCTATCAAGGTGATTGGACAAATGATCAGTTCCTCCTCCCTTACCAGCAACTCAGCATTCGCCTATACCTTACCAGCTCACGCTGCTGGAATGTTCTTTTTTCTTCTTCTTCCTTCATGGGCCCCTGACAGTGCACCGTTTGCATCGGCGATATTTACACGAGTAGGAATGACTGATCTTGTGGACTTTTTGGAGACATTTGCCAGGAGGCTAAAAGCCCGCCTCAGCTCCACCTCTCTGTCTCTTACTTTGTCTAATTATTCCTGACCAAGAGTTAGACACTGTAGATCTTGCTTTTCCAATGATTCGACTGCCATTGTTGGGCTTCAGAACAGCACTTTAGAAACCAACAGTTTTGTCAAAAGACAAATAGAATCTGCAAATAGAATTGTTAAATGACCTTATAATTAGATGCTTTTTAGATAAATGAATAAAAGATTTCATTGCAGTCCTATTATGTCCAATGCGATAGTAGTAGGACCTGTGTTAACTGTCTTTTTGCTCTACAGGCTCTTCCTATATCAAACCAAGGCCGAAAAAACAAACTATAATTAAAAATGGAAATATTAAAATGTTAAAATATTTTCCTTTTCAAACAGATTTTACATAATGTTGTGTCCATATTGCTTGTAAGGTTTATACGTTATGTAATAATCCAATACAAAAAACAGTCCAGCTTTAAGTCTGGCTTGCACAAATCTAGCAACGTGCAATCTTGGCTAGTTTAGGAAAGGTTTTCAGCACATTTAATAAATACCAGCAAGCTAAAAATTAGACATGAAGTGGGCAAGATATTTATGAACACAAACATTAAGGTTAATGTCATCACATTTGGAAGAAAAAGTGTATTCTTGGTGTGACCAGCCTTTTTTTTATACACAACATCAAAGTCATCTTTTTGAGAGTAAGTCCACATTGTTCCAGAGGAAAAGGATTATTTTACTGATCTTTTTTTCTTTTCAGAATAATCTTCGTCAATCAATTTTTGTTTTGTTTTACATTAGTTTTTCGTCTTTGAAAAAAGCAAAACGTTCATCCCAGTGTGCCACTAGACAACATCTGTCATAGTAGCCCTCAGGCTTACTCTCACTGACCTAGTAAGGTCAATAGATCTAAACTGACCCAAATCTCACAGGGCAGCCTGGACACACTGCGGCAAGGGGAAGACAGTCAGGAATGAGATTATTTTCTTCTATTTCAGGAAAGGCCGCGGCCTCCTGCTCACTCGCCTGTCACACACACAGAGACAGACAGGACATGACAAGTTGATGTCAGTAGAGACAGACATGCAGTTAGGCGCACAGGCATGGATGTAATATATATGAGTTCATTCACACACAAGCAAGCAGAGAACAGCCAGTGTGGGCACTCCCACCGACGTCATGTTTTTTTTTTCCTGCTGTTCCACTTAGCCACACAACAAAACCCATCCAAAGCATTTTCCATTAAGACACTTTCACTAGAACCGTAATCTCCAGAAAGAGGCTGTGCTAGGCCAGCTGGGGAGAGGCTTTGTGGTCACTGAGTCTCCCTTTCAATCCCCTCTTAGGAGAGCCAAAGCTCCAGAGATCCCCTAACCAGTGGCTAGATCCGGACAGTCCATCCAAACAAGACCTTTTGTGCCCCTGTACCGGATTACCTGCTGAGTCCCATAAGCACCAAATGTCTCCTCTCTAAAGATTTAACAAGAGCCAAGGGGGGGAAAACATCTAATTTGTTCGCTGTGTATTCAGTGGAGTTTCTCCTTGCTAATCCCTGGTCAGCACTATTGGGTCCAGCTAATCTTGATTTCCACACAGTTTGTGCTGGTGCTGGCCAGTCCTTGCTGTGTTGGCAAGCACCTGATGTGCACACTTTTGGGAAAAGAAAAGCCAAAATAAAAGATACATGACACTGTGAGGGTTGGTAGTGGTGTCCTGTGGTTACCTATCAAGCTGGCATTTAGCTTCAGGATATGGAGGACTTGACAGACTTAAAATAATAAACCATGCATTACTCTCAACTTCTTCTCTCTTGACACACTTGCCAAAACAAAAGTAACCCATGAGACACATTGCATTTTTGTTCAAGGCTTTATAATGGCTACATTTTGGCCAATAGAGGGCAGAGCAAATCTTAAACAAGCTGTCAGAAATCTTTCCGGCTAAAATGCTCGATAACAATTTCTTCCAATCAGCAAACACAAAGAAACTAAAAACCACATTAAAGTTGTGTTTTAAGACACTGTATGAAAGTCTAATAAACAGTTTCCTTTTATCTCTGTTTGAGTCTGTGGCAACTAACAAGAAAAATAACTTTCTGTAACTGTAAATGTAACTTTCTTTCGCTGCTACATTATCTTTTGCAGCAAATTGCTTTGTCCAAACTTTGTCTCTTTGCATTTTGATACTTGGCAGGTTCCATTCATTTGACATAATGTGCTAAACAAAAAGGTGTCCTGCTGCTAAAACAGTGAATCTCAATCTCATACATTTGGGGTGAATTTACACCAAGGCAATGAGCTACAGTTTATGAGGCTTGATTTGTGGGTGACAAAGACAAGACAAATAGCTTGCTTTATGTAAGAATTTCTTCAGCAGCTAATTGCTAAAGTTGTCCAAATATATTTGCTTTTTGGTGCTCTTGCTAAATCTTAAAAAAGACCCTAATCATACATAGTGTACTGTTAAACGTAATGTCAAAGTACAATATCAAGTCTTCTTCAATCTCTTGTAAAGTCTAGGCTATGTAACAAGAAAAAAATACCAGCTCTGTAGTAGCTTCATTGGACTTTCTTTAGCCGCTAATTGCTAACTGTGTCTCTCTGCTGTTCAGTGCTGGGCAGGTAGAATACAATGTATTTATCAGGCATTATTTGCTGAAAATGGCTTCCTGCTGCTTTAACAGGCTTGTTAAGAGCAGTGAGATGGAATCTTATAGTAAATTTGGGGGCAATAAAACCAAACAATGAGCTAAATGAGGCTAAAATCGCCTGCAGAGCTGAGGCGATAATTCTCAGGTTTATCTTAACAAGCAAAAGCACTTTCCTATTAATCATTCAGTAGTTTCCAAACAATAATATAATGGACTCAGACAAACGTGATTTTCCAAAAAGCTATATACTAAGTGCTAACAACATGAGACACAATAAGGTGTGAACAGGTTTAATAACAATCAGATGCTTGCCTGACATCCTGAGTCCCAGCATTTAAAGTAGGAACAACTGTTATTAACCTCATTGACATTCATGGCATTCTTTCCACAATTTCAGGAAACACTGGGGCAATTGCCCTTGAGTCTAACACTTAAATAAAATTGATATAACTTCTTACTATTAAGATATCTTTCCATTGGATATATGAGAAGTTATCTGTCTGTAATAGATGGATTATTTATGGCCAGCCGTGCTTTAAAGTCAGCCATAAACAGGTGACTGAACACATTAAATAAATGCCAAAGGGAGACAGACAGCCGTGACTGTGAAATCTTAAGATTCCTTTTGCATTAGTGGAGTCTACAAAGGCTTGATTAATCATACATTAACACCCTGTACAACTGTATTACCCTCATTATTACAGGCAGTTTAAGCTACAGAAAGATTTTTGAAGAAAATGACAAGAATATACATCAGGCTTTGACCTCGAACAATGTTGTATTTTGACTGGGAGGTTTTCACAAAACATTAAATCTGGGTAATAAACTGGCAGCATCATATCTGGACGGTACAGTGTGACACACAAAATGTGCAAACACTAATCACAAGGTACATTGATTGTTAAGTTTAATGTGCCATTTTCATTTCCTCAGATGAAAGAAATAATTGGAATTTCTTTTCAGTTGCCACACTAATAGCTTGCCTGGAGGTAAAATCTCAGAATAGGAGCAGAGAAAGGCACAGAAAAGTGCGATCAACACCAGTAATTAATTGGAAAAACTATTAAATGGTTTTTGATAAACTTCACATTTGTGCATGTGCTCATAGGCTGCACTTTCACCATACATATTTACAAAGACAAGCATGTTTCCACACTTTTTACTCTTTGCTATGTTACTGAAGGAGACAATGACATTTGCACCATTTTGTATTTAATTCATTAAAAGCATGTTTTTTTTATTATTAAAAGGTAGACAGATAGTTTCCGATACACAGGATATGGTTAGCTATTGTACACTAATAGGGCTATAATGTAAAGTGTTATACATTGTCATGTTCAGTTTTGATCAAAGGTCCCTTATCTGAATCAGTGATTGGGGTTTCACACAGTTTTTATTGGTATAATGCGCTGTAATTTCAAGTTCAAGATGCTTTATTGGCATGGATGGTTGCCACTGTCATTGCCAAAGCAAAAATGATTAAACTCATCACCAGTTACATAACATGTCCCCAAACCAGGTGTCTCCAAACAGCAGTTTGCTTTGGTGTCATGCTGGTGCTCAAGGGCGACATCTACTAAAAAAAGTTGCACATTCTTTCTTTAAACTGGG
The DNA here is from genome assembly GCF_947650265.1 of Symphodus melops. NCBI lineage: Eukaryota > Metazoa > Chordata > Actinopteri > Labriformes > Labridae > Symphodus > Symphodus melops. Next base: position 11,315,328 of record NC_136710.1, on the reverse strand, counting down.
CATTGTTTACGTTAAAGGTATTGTACTTTATATTTTGCATAGGCCATGAAGTCACAGCCAGTTGTATCTCAATATGTGATTTTGTTCTCTCCTACTGCACACTATGGTGCATATCTGAACTTTTTTTTATTTTACTATTCAGGTCACACTAGCCTCATAACAGGTGATGATTACATCCCTCTTGAGAACTCCCCTGATATGTCAGGCCAAAAGGGTTCACCTAATTCCTCTTGGCATTCATTCCACTTAGTCCCAGCTCTTTACTTTCAACTCTCGCTCGCTTCCTCTCACTCATAGGGGGGTTGTCAGACAAGGATAACACCTCCTTGTGAAGGGAGAGAGAGAAAGAGAATGGGTGGGCGTGAGCGAGACACTGAGACGACTGCTAGGATGAAGAGAGAGCACACAAACGCATCCATTTTCTTCAAAGATGTTTACCTTTAGAAGTAGGACTGCCAGTTTAATTTCAAGAATAACTAAAATCTCATTATCAGAGGCTTTTAAATTGAAGATTATACTTTCCAGATGGGAATGGTAGACACAATCCTGTGCTGCATGAAGTTGTACATAGTCCAGGTCTAAACAATGTTTTTTTATAAAAAAAAAAAAAAAAAAAGGATCTTGGTGAACATGTCTACCATCTTGATAAAACATTTAATGGAAAACGAATAGGACTAAGCTTCAACTGACCACATGGGTCAAGTAAATGGCTGAATCCCAATCTCTGTGAATCCTCACAGACTGTAATGTCATCACGCAGGCGGCCCGGGTTCTCGTCCGGTCTGTGGCTCCTTTCCCGTCTCTCCCCACTCTCTCTCCCTGATTTCCACCTCTGTCCACTTTCCTCTATAATAAAGGCCAAAAATAAATCTTAAAAAAAAAAAAAAGAAAAAGATCTACAATGTCAAAAAAAAGTCAGTAATGGGACCGCACTATCACGACATCACAAGTTTCCTGGAAACAGGATCCGCCATTAAATAATGAGAGAACCTAATCGCGTGGATGGATTTGTGTTTTTGTCACGTTAACTTATTTGTGTTTTCCAATAAGGTCCACTCTTGCTTTGAGTAAAATGTCCCACCCCCCTTTTTTATTTTAACTTCTTTGAATATTGCTTCAATATATGATCACTTGTTTGCATTTAGTGGGGTTCGTCATGTCATCAAGTTTGCTATGAACTCTGGGTAAGTCCCTAAGGAAAGTCTGCAGTTTCGGCAGATCCCATTTTTAAGCCCGGCGCACTTTCATAAATGGCTGTTCGTCACGCTCACGATGAATTAACGTTCTGTCTTTGTTATATTACAATGACTAAGGTCTTTTACCTGCTTTTTGTACAATGTTTCAAGATCACACTTGTTAAGAATTGGCACCACATAAATAAAGATTGATGGATTAATTGATGGTGAGCTTGGTTTTACTCAAGGTCTCTGATTCCTATAGAAGGTTTTTTTCTCGCCAGGAAAACTCCCTTATCCATCCGTGTTCAAGATGGATTAACGTTTGGTCTTTGTAGATAATGAAGCAATGAGAAGGTATTTTTCCTTTTGAAAAGTTACAAATTGGTGCTATACAAGTATAAAGTTGATTGGTGGATTGACTTATCCAGACTTAGGAAACGTGACAGACATCAGAACCCCTAGCACTACTACTGGGAATGTGCCTCAAGGTCTGTGAGTCTGGGAATGTTGTTTTTTGAAATTCAACCAATTAAACTTGTGCATTTCCAATCGTTCTGATTTTGATATTGTCAGGCATGCCATTTATAATGATCTCAGAAAAAGTAGGTATTGTTATGAATTTCACAGCAGCGACAGAATAAATATCATTATCACTCAAAGAAAGTTCATCTTGAAAGACAAAATAAGTGATTGTTTCACTTTAAAAACAAATCCAAGGAGAAAGGGTTCAAACTGATTGGGTCTATGCCTTATTTTTCGTTCCTGTCCATCGATATTACATATCCATAAATCTACAGCAGCTGATGTCTGAGCAAAATACCAAAAGATAATATTCCCTCCTTCTAGAGTACAGTTGTCCCCATGCATGCGCAACATCTAATTTAATCCTAGCTTTATGGAAAATGCCAATATTTCTTTCATTTCATTCCCATAGGCAGGAGCAATAGCAAAGTTTTAGGAGCCAATTTCAAGCCCTGCAGGAAATCATTCAGGCTGAAAGATTTTATTTCCTGTTTTGACAAGCTATACGTAGGCCAGAACGTTATAATGACACTTCCTGGTGAAAATTAAAGCAAAGTAATTTAAAGATCAACATGTATAGACCTGCAAATGAATGGTTTGTGTTAAATGTAGTTATTTATCTGAAAGAATGGGATTTCAAAGGCCACAATTTTGCAACATTCCCCCAAAAAATTCAACCTTCACCTTGTTTAAGTTGGTCAGCAAAGGTCGCAAGGGATACATTAAAGCATACGATAATGTAAGAGCAGCATAAATTGTTGTGATGTGATCAAATGAGATGCTACATCCACTTATTGTAACAGTTACCCCTTGGCTGCCCACTCACACAGCCCCTTTGGACATTGTCAGTGTCTCTGTCACCAGTTGTATGCCCCCGAAACGTGTGTGCCTCCATTCACTCTCTTTATCACACACACAAACACACACACACACACACACACACACACACACACACACACACACACACACACACACACACACACACACACACACACACACACACACACACGCACGCGCTCATCATGGATGGCAGGGAAAACGCGGACAGAGTCATCGTGTCCGCCATCACTGCAGGGCTTCTGGAAGAGTGAACACCAATTACAGCCAACCAGAGCAAGCCAAACACTGCTCCAGTCCACCAGCCGCCCCTCCATCCGGCCGCCGCAACCCCCTCCTCCCCCCCCCGACACCCCTTTCTCTCTGCCTGGCTCCGTCGCCTTCCCTTTGGTCATTGCTGTACGATGGCCAGCCATGTGTTACAAATGGGATAAACTGCAGCGGTTGGGTGACGAGCGTGTGGGTGGATGAGAGTGGGTAGCCATGGCAGCCGGCAGCCAGGGCAGGGGAGAGGAGTCAGGTTGGGGGATGTTTGGTATGAGAGAAAAGTGGCTAATATTTATTTTGTGTTCGCCCGTCTATGTGTATGTGCAATGTGGTTTGGCATGTAAAAGTCGCCGTTTGACAGCTGATGATATATGACTGCAGGGTAAACACTGGCTAAACTAACCCCAGCTAGACAAGGTCTGGTCTCGGATGCACTTCAAGTGCTCATCAACTGTGTTTGTTTATACACGAGGTTTCATTTATTCCCATGGTCCTGACACACTTGGCAGGTGGACGGGATGGAAATGACTCGTCCTGCTGCAGCGTTGCCAGTCCCCGCCTTGGAAGCACATGGCGCATCGGCAGGCGCGCTGGGCCACCATATTGACCCGGCGCTGACTGACACATGTCGGGTGAGGGGAGGTGTGAGGAGAAAAAAAAAAAAGGGCGGAGGAGAGGTCACGGGGTGCGCTCGTCTCTGTCATCAAATGCTCCCCCGTTGGACGGACGGGCAACATCTGCTAAAAAGCCCCCTGTGAACCTGGATCCTTGCCCCCTGAGGGCACGGCGAGCTTGAATTCCTGCCACCGCCGCACACAGTGCCGTCTGTCCCGACCTGGGGAACTAACCAAAAAAACACTTTTGCACTGTTGCTCTCCACCGGCAAACTCAGTCTTCAGTACCATTTACCACACCTGACCATTCCAGTGATTGATGTGCAAACAAAACCGGCGGTGCCTGATGTGTACATCTGTTAAGAGTCATGTTTATGACAGCAGACAGAAGCTGTAAACTTGTAATGGAGTCACTAGAGCACAGGAGCAGCTTGATGAGATCTTGAAATGAATCCATTTGGATCTTTCATCATTCTGTTGTGATTAAAAAAAAAAAACCCTCCCCAAACACCTCCACATATTCATGCCGGGACTCCACAAAACAATTGGAACGGAGTGGAGCGCCTGATGTCTGAATCGGGTCGACCGGGAGGATTGATCAGCTTCGGAGTGTTGACAGCTTGCTCATTTCTCGAAACTGATTCAACTATGGGTGCAGAGCTCTAATTAAGCCATCCATCAAGCTGCAGCCGATATTCTGCTCGGGAGTTGAGGCTAAAAGGGACAGATTGAGGCAAAAATCCTCGTCTCCATACATGCTGTTTATGTCAGACTGCACTGCTGGGAGATTAAACCACGACTAAATATCATATTTTTTTCTGCAATTTCAGCAGTAAAAGGACTGCATTGGTGTTCTGCTAGCTGTCTCAAATGTGTGTATGCACCCCTGTGCCTAATTGTGGTCCTATATCTGCGGCAAACACATTTACATTTACTCTTGGCATTTAGCTGACACTGTTATCTTGCCGTGAGTGGGCAGGTAGGGGGTTCAGCGTCTCACTCAGTAACCATTTGACAAGCCAAATAGGCCCTTGGTGGCTACACATTTTCGGTTGTGAGGATCAAGCCTGGATTATGGGTTAAGATGAAAGTGCTCAGGTATGAGTACTGAGAGTGCATGGGGAGAAAGTTTAGTTCACACACACAAAAAAAAAAAAAAGGGGCAGACAGGAAGTCATTATCATTGTCGTGTAAGTCATATTAACCAATCAGTCGTGACGCAGCCTTGTCAGACTGTTAGTCGGTCCAACTCTGCGATCGTAAGTTGTGTTCTGAATTTAGAAACGCATGTGTCCTACCAGCACAATTTTTTGGATTTTGATGAATATCTGGACTTCTACATTGCCAACTGTACTGGCACAGTTTCATTTGTCAACATATTAACAACAAAATACTCCTTCTCATCTGTCATCTCATGGTAATCAGTAGTTACAAACGACCAGTTTGAAGCCACACCAGGTGCCTGGCACCACAGATACTGTTGTTGGTCTGTTGAAACACGAGTCCACCAAAGCAGAATATTCTTAACACACAGATTAGCATTATTCATCATGGTTTTCCTAAATATCTGATTTCCTAGGACACCATCAAATCAAAGGGCCACCCTCAGGGTGGGTCATGTCATTTATCAGTAGGGCATAGGGGCATAATTGGGATGCTGTTTAGCGAGTGCTTATGTTTTCATTAGGGCACAAGTATCTGTGTTTATGGAAAAAGATCTTCCGATGTTGGTTTAAGTTTTTGGTTGATGTATGACAATGAGATAATGAAATTCTGTTTTAGTCCGACAGTTGCAGTGTTACATCATATATTGGTCTATGATAAAATAACAAACTAAATTGTGGATAGTAGAAGTACTACTCATAGTTAGGGACATTATTCTTCCATACTTTAAACAAGCAAAGAGTTAATACCATGCAAGCCATACAAGTGACGTTTGCTATCACTGTGTTTCAAGAAATTAGACAATAAGGTAGTCAAGACCACACAAACTGAGACCAATACAAACTCCAGACCAGAGTGTTACGACACTGAGACAAGACCAAGACCAGAACAATAAAAAAGTTAAAAAGAATCAACTTGTCATGGAGCACGTCCATCGCACAGGGAAGATTGCAGCCATAAAATCCGGAACGCCTCGTCCTAGATGGAGACAGGGCCGAGTAAAATGGTTTTTGATTCCGAGGCAATTTTTGAATGTCTCAATTTCGAGTACTTAAACACTACAATAAGGCGCCATTAATTATTTACACCTCGACTCAGGCACAGTGTCATTCCTTGGGAGAAACACTGCTCACACTTCGATCTTCCATTTGCCTTTGTGGTTTAGCGCACCTTTTTTTTATTGAACAGAGATATTTTTGGAATGGAAACACAACGCAGCTTGACAAGACTTTCAGACGAAGGTAGCAAAAAAAAATAGGTCAGTCTCAAATCATCTACAGCTCCAACACAGTATACCTAACCATCAGCACCCCATCCATTGGTTGACAGCACCCTTTAGCTCACAGTCTAACAGGGCAGCTTGCATTGCTAGAGACTCCTAGTCTTGTTCAATGGGAAACTATAGTGTCATGCAGATATTTTGTATGCCAAGCACGCTTACAATATACACATACAGAACACTGAACAAGACGGAGAATAGTAATTCTCAGAGCGTTTCTTTATGAGCATTAAGTATGTGTCAACGTTTATGTCTCTATGTTTGAAAATTCATTGTGATGCATAACACAGGAATCCACACAAGGCCATACCCACCTATATTAACATGAGAGCTTTCCTTACACATTACCATTAAGGTGTTTCTCCGCCTCCGTCTTGCCCCCCCCCCCCCCCCCACCTCTCTCTCGCTCATCTAAACTTGCTTTATATTTATGATGCTGATGATGACTTTTCGTGGTAATCTGTTATACTTCCCACGGTTTATGACTATGCTTTTTGCTGATGTAGGTGTCTGGCAATTTTCTGAAGGGGCACAAACATCTCTTGAGAAGGGCGGCCACACGCTGAGTTGATGCTCCCAAAAAATCTTTATTAAGCCCAGATACGACATAATGACTTCCACAGGAGAGATGAAATGATCTTAGTGCGAATAGCAGGAGTTGTGTTGCACTGCTGGGAGTAGTGAGAGGGAATAAATAAAGGCTCTAAGTTGCTTCCAAAGTTGAAAATGTATTTACCTGCTAATATAAAAAATACAAAAGCCTTGCCATACCTTCCTTGCATTTATTGGGACATATATGTCAGTATCTTTATGTCGATATTCAGATGTAATGTCTTTAGTTTACTGGACAATAGAAAACTATGTTGATTTCAAATGTAGATTCTTGTACTTCCTTTCAGTCCAATAAATGACATTCAAAAATGGCAAAGGTTAATGGACTTGAGCTTGTGTAGCGCTTTTCTTGTCTTTTGACTATTAAGCTCTTAAATAACAGGGTTAAGGGTCTTGTCCAAAGAGACATCGGACTACAGCCTAAATGTTTGGGTTCTCTGCCCATGACTTGACTGCGGAACCTCACTTAGCTGTGATTTAGCATCAAAAGATGCAAAGCTAAATGTTTGAATCCCCCCCGCTGTTCGTCCAATCCGTCCAATTTGTCTTCATATTGTCATGATTTTCTGATTTGAACTTGGCTGGTTGTTTTTTTTGTTGTTGTTTTTTTGCAGTTTTTAACAGTAGATGTGATTTCCTGTTACATTTTGACATCCATCAATGTGTTTTTGTATTTTTTGGCGCGTTCCCCCTGTGTTGCTTCTGTCCCTGAAGTGTTGTTTTGTTCATATTCGTGGGTTAAGTGTTCAGAATGTGTAATGTTTTGTGTCCTTGTGGTTCTTGTTTCTGTGTGTGTGCATTTCCCTAGTCTTGTCTTTTGCATTTACACTTTTACTTTGTACTTCTTGTCCCCGGTGTCTCATGTCTTGTCTTACTTTCCTCCTTTTGTCTGGTTTCCCTCCATTTTGATTGCCCTGATTGTCTTCACCTGTGTCTTTAGTTTCACCTGTGTCGATTACCCCAGTCTATTTAGATTCAGTGAACCTTGGCTCTTCTTGTCAGTACCTGTGTTCTTTGTGGCATGTCCTCATGATTTCTAAAGGCCATTTTGTTGGGATTTGTCATGAATTTGTACTTTTAAAAAGTTGGGTTTTTTTTGTGTAGTTTAAATTCAATTTTATTATTTTTTCAATAATGTGACACATTCAATTTAAGTCACATCCACTTTTTAATATGATGACATAGAATGAGTATCAACATGTTATCTCCCCACGATGGTTTTCTCAGGTTATGAGGTCCCTTTTAAAAATCTGTTCAACAGTAAACACAGAATAAATTAAATAAAATTAAACTCTGCTGCCTGTTTCATAGAAGCTTTAGATAAAATGGCAACATGTTATTTGTCTACCCATTGTGGGAACACTTATTAACATGTCGGATGCAACACACGGCAGCTTAAAAGCTAAACCCAAATAATGCGTTTTATTAGGATGACTGCTAATGGGGAAATGGGCCAAAAGTCAAAAACTCAAAGACAAGGAAAACACAACGTAATGAAACGCTTCTTAAAGTGCAAATACCTTTTTTTTTTCTTTTTCTTTTTTTTAAATATATCAGAATATTTTACAAAATTCAGAAACACACCAACATGTAGGCCGGAAATAATTTCAAGTAATTCCCCCCTATTAATCACAAAAGCATTTCATAAAATGTTTCCCACGTGTTCTTATTCACTCGTGTTTGTAAATCAGAGAGGACAGTTCTTTCTTCGTCACTGCTTAATAACTTCCTATAATATTCATAACCAGCAGTGATGCACAGGGTTGCTATTTTCTCTGCAATGCAATTAGGGGAGCATTTAGCCTTGAGTGTTTTTTTTTGTTAATCGGACAATGTCTTTTTGATTCATCTACACATGTTCAGCTAAAGCAGCGCAATCCATTACTGAGTCAGGCCCTCTGTGTTGAGTGAAATGGGGGTTTTGTTGCGCTCTGTGAAATGTTTTTGCAGTTGAACTTCAGGGCCAATGTAGAAAATGAAAACAGGGATCGTGATTTGCATCATACTAACTAAGATCCCATTTAGTTGTGAAAAAGTGGGCCAAAGCAGCCTTTATCCTAATTGTTAAATGACAAATTAGACTTTGCCAATAGTTAATTGAAATGCTGGGCTAAATGCACCCACGCTGTTGCTGCCGTGCTGTTGTGAGAGTAATTACCAAACTAGTCCACGAATGTGCAGAGGGGGTAAGAGTTATCATTTGTCTTCATTGCTGGAGTTGTGGGGATATTGCTCTTGGGGTCAAATATATTCACATCTGCAATCCATGCGCTTAAATAATAGTATCTCACATTTGAATATTAATGAAAACAAGTGTTTTTATTAAAACCTTTTCCAGCCAGTGTCAAGCAAATTAATTTTGTTAACCCATAATGGAACTCCAACTCCACTTGGTTAAAACGGCTTTTTGCTCGCAGAGACTGAAGATAAATCAGAGGTTTTCATAAAAAAGGACTTGAAGGTTCGCGTTAGAGATACTTCATACACAGTCCAGCATTGTGCAGTGCTCGTTCTAGAATTCCTTTTTTTTCACTATTATTGGCAAACTTTGGTTTTCAGAGCAATAATACATACAGTGCATGCTCTCAATAGCAGAGAGTGACAGCTGTCAGGTGGGGCCCCCCTGAGGGAGGTTTCCTACTGTCATGGCAAAATGTGCACATTTTAGGAACTTTCTTTGGTTTAAAGTTTGTGAGCCCTCAGGGGCCTCATACTGGTCTTGGGCCCCAAGCAGTTGTCTGCCTTGCCTGTTGACATGCAGTTTGTCAGGTTTAACCTTTAAAGACCTATGGCTGCATGAGCAGAGGATCGACGACCCCCGACCTTCAGACTGAACTCCCAACTACCAACCAAGACCCACGCCGCCCAGAACATATAGTTCTAGCCTTCTGACAACTCAAAGCACTTGTATATCTTTATTATGGAGTGTTTCAAAGGCTCAGAATTTCTAACTGGGTAAAACTTGGTCTTGAAGCTAAACAAAAAAATTATCATTCTGACGCAAATATTTTGTCATTATTTTCAAATCCATACTGAAAGTGTTATTCTGTTCTTTTTTTCAAGAAGTATAATCCCCCAAGCATATGAGAATATCTTTAAAGTCGCTGTTCCAAAGTTCCAAATTCAATTGTAATAGTCCCCCATGCTCATATATTATAGATAGCCTGAACTTTAAAAAAAAACATTTGTCTTTTATTTCTCTTTGTACTTCCTAGAACATATAATAAATCTGGAGCTGATAAAACTTGGCATACTAATCTTGGTCTATTTCCATCGTGCACTTGAGAACTAAAGGGATTTTGAGCCACCGATAATGTTCCTTTCTATCTCCCCTGTTCATCCCTAACCTTTTGTGTTTCTCAGGAGTAGCTATTGTCTGGGATACGCTCAGGCCATTTAAGGATAAAAGAAGCAGCCTCTATGCGTCGGCCCTGCAGTACTTAAGCTGGGAAAAAAAAAACCCACAAGTGGAAATCAGCCGTGAAACATATAATACCAATTTCACTTTCTTTTCTTCTTTATGCCCTTTGTTTTGCTCTAGTTCAAGGTCTTAAGATGCCTTTAAGAGAAACGTTACCTTATTTCCTTTGACATACATTCCTAACCTGTTGTACAGTACTGTGCACATCCTTTTACTACTGATTCCTGCTTATGTTAAGTGTAAGTGCATGTTTACACAGCTTCATCTTGTCAAGGGGCGGCTGTGTGGAGTCAGTCATCTCTCAAGTGGAAAGTCGGTGGTTTGATCTTGCAGCTAAATGTAAATGGTTAATGGTAAATGGACTTGGGCTTTTACATTGTACCTATTCACAGTCAATCCAACAAGATGACAGAGATCATCAGAAGTCACTAATCCCATTCATACACATTCATTCATACGATGCTGACAAAGTAGTGGAAGCTTCTCTTACCCAAGGAGGCATCGAACATGTAGCTGCAGGAACTGGAGATCGAACCCCCAACCTTCCAGTTGGTTTTAAGTGGCTGCCAGAACTGACACACACCTAAAATTCTCCAGGCTCTCCATCAAGTTTTTTTTTTTTTTTTTTTTCAACATCAATGGTTTAACTACAGCTCCTCAGGTTTGTGTTGATGTGTGCTGGGGCAAAAAAAAAAAACAACTAAAAGTGCAGAGGTGCTGTTTGTCAGTAGGCATGGCAGGTAACTGCTTGGGGCCCCAGACCAGTACGGGATCCTTGCAGGCTCAACAAAAATTAAACCAAAACAGTGGACTTAAAAATGTGCAAATTTGGCAATGACGGTAGGAAACTTCCCGAAGGGCGCCCCACCTGCGTAACTGCTGTGAAAACCAGCGTGTCAATGAAAGTCGACAAAGAAAAACGAAGAGGAAAAAGGAAAAACAGGAGTAAGCATTCAGACTAAATGGTAATGAATGCAAGTTGGAGCCCCCCCCCCCCAATTGATTTATGCCTCGGCCCCCACCAAACTCTAGAATGTCATGGATGTTTGACCAATTGGAGGGATTTTCATGTAGTTTAATTCAATTAACTTCAGTTACAAATCATTGGTCCCTGGGGGGCACACAGAGCAGTAAATGAACGACAACGCAAGTATACTAAAATTACACAAAGAAAATAAAGTATCGACAAAAAGCGTATAAATGTCTACAGAGCTATGTGCCAGTAAATCAACAGACTAAATATATACTAAAGCTATGCAAAGGATGAGTACTGAAAGAATACAGTGACTGTAGTGCAATGAAGGTTAAGATATGTAAACGTGTCAAATAAAGAAACGTGGAGAAGTGCATTAAGACCACTGCTGCCTCGGCAAAACATGCCTTCACTTAAACACATCCTACTTCATCCCTGTCCGACGGCTCATGTTCACCGGTGTCATTTCATACGAGCAATCGAGGCAGCCTGTCGGATGTTATCTCAGCCACCCATGGAGAACGAACACAGCAAAGGTTATACCTCTTCATTTTCCTCCCAACGCCACTGCAGGTGTTTCTGTTGGAACGCCAACAAACTGCCCCCACTTGGCTGAGCGAAATGAGGAGGCACAACAAATGCACATGGGCGAAATTACCCACTTTCATTAATTCCTCCGTGTTATTTCAATTTCCTCCCGTAAAGAGGTTATATAGGAATAATTATTGGGGCAAATGGTCCTGCCGATCTACGGGAAATAATTGGCTTTTTGCTGCAGGGAGAGAGATTTCCTTGGCTGCCTGAACACAGAGACAGCTCTGGAGTTGCTTGGCGTGCTTACAGCATTAGCAGGGGACCGGCAGTGTGCAGAGGCCCCAATGACAGGGAGAAATAATTATGAACGGAAGCAATGTTCAAGCCAAGAAGCCAATTTGTAAATGTCTCTCGGTTGCTGCTGCTGTTGTGTGCGTCTGTTTATATACCCAAGAGCATATCTGTGTGGCTTTGCGCTTGTGTTCCGTTTGTGTCCATGTGGGTGTTTATATATTAGTGACCGCTGTTCAAGCAGATGCTGTGACGACTACCCACTTGTCGCCCCTTTTCGGTGACCTTCGGTTGCCGAAGCCGAGCGTCGTACGGAGTGAAACGCAGAGGATTGCACACCACATTGGATAAACACTGCGAGACAAACGTCCACCTGGATAAAAAAAAAAGAAAAAGCTGCTTATAAATAAAGACAGGCTAATGAAACAGTTGGAAACTTGTGTGGGTGGCGGGTTACTTTTCTACAGGCGGTGCAATGCATACCAATTACCACAGAGCTTGAATTTGAGATGAAGAATGTTCACATTTTGAGCAGGCAATTAGTGATTTTAGAGTGAATTCTCCAGTATTTACAGACATTTTACAGCTGGCAGTCAACTTAAGCACAAGGTAGCGATAAATAATGAGTTACACTTCAGATAGCTGTTAGTCCTTTTTTTTTTTTTTTGAGAAAGGCCAAATCTCCCCCCCCCCCCAAAAAAAAATAATAATAATAATTAAACTACTTCTCAGAATCTGCTTCACCTTTTTAAAATTAGCAACTCGAGGATGTCTTGTAAGAGCTCGCTTACCCTCCAGGCTCTCTTTTAAAGTCAACCCTCCCTTTCTCTACGTTCCCCCCCCCCCCCCCCCCCCCCCCCTCCATTAAGCCTCAGGGCTACCCCTTGCCAGACTTTTGGAGGTGTCACCTGGTACGGCAGACGGGGTCCCCCCTCCTCCCCCCCTGTCCACACACCTGTCACTCCTGCCACCGCGTCCTCTCGCTTTGGTCGTCGTCGGCGCTATCAGGGGGCCTCTTTTATGACAGGAAGCCCCCCTTTAAACCTGCCGGGCGAGCGATCAAACACATTGATATCACCTCCCAGGGTACAGTGAGTCAGTTTCTTGCACCAGGACCTGCTTTAAGAAGATTTTATAGTGGGAACAGGATGGGGGGAGGAAGGAGGGTGTGTGTGTGTGTATGGGGGGGGGGGGGGGGGGGGGGGTTATGAATATGTATGTGCATATTTATCCAGAAAATGATTACTTGCTGGAGCATTCATTAATCGTTTTTTTCTTTTTTCTTTCATAATTCATTCCGTGCATATTCTCCCCTTTTTTTTATTGAATTTAAACAAACCCATTAACGGGGATTAACTTCCCTGAATAAGACTTTGGTTCTCTTCCCAATTGCTTCCAAAAAGAGGCCCTTGTTCCGTCAAGTGGAATTACTTGTGAGCGTCTGCAATCTCCTCGGCAAAGAATTATAGAACACAAGGGTCTGCTACGCCATCCCTCCTTCCCATTTTTTCCCCCCCGCTGCTCTCCCCTCCCTTAAGACAATTTATAATCACATTTCAAAGGATATAGTCCCTCATTGTTTATTTCTTTTCTTTTCTAAAGTGAGTGGATGTGCTGAAAGTGTTTTCTGACGACATTATTGCGTGGTGTTTTTTTTTTAATAGCTGCTAATTGTGTTTGACCATCATCACCATCTCTCCCATGGTTGTTGTCAAGTTCTTTTCTTGGCCTTTGTTGCTGCTTATTACATGGCACTAATTATAGCCGGAGGAGAATTGCTTTTCTGGACCCTGACCTCTTCCTTCTACTTAAGGCCACAGTGAGCATAGAAAAAGAGCTGAGAAAAGATGAATGAAATAGCTAAAAGGAGGCTATAGCGAGCTTTGTAGCTGATTAACCATAAGGCATACATTAATGATAATTGGATGTGAGTGGAGCCGTAAGCAAAAAATGCTCTCCGACTTTTTTTTTTCTTCTTTCCCTTCCCCGCAGTACACTCCAGATTCTCTTCATCGCTTGCTTTTTCTCCCCCCTTCCTCGGAAGAAGAAGAGCCAACAAAGAGTGCTGTATTGAGTCCTGGTGGAGGATGGCGACTACCTTGGAGGGGCAACACAGAAAAGGCTGCATTGTATTCCACTGTGTAATGCTGCCCCAGATCTGTAATTACATCAAACATCGCTTTTTAAAGCGTCTAGGTCATTTTATCTGCCTTCCCTGTTACACAAAAAAAAAAAAAATCTGCATCCTGTATTGTGCTCTGTTCACATCGTGATAATGGCTTTAAGATAAACGTGCACTTCATAGACGGTTTGCCACACACCCAATAAGCCGTATAACTTTCATTATACATTGGTTAAATTTTTAATTATTATGAATTTGACTTTAGCATCTGTTTGCACATGCAGAGCTCTATCGTCAAGTTAGCTGCCAAACGATGTCATGTTTGGGGAGACTTTTCAGAATAAGCAGTAAATTAGGCTATTGTACACAACACACTCATGTTTGGATTTCCAAAATGTAGTTTCACCATCACTTCAACAATATAAAGTGGTTGCAGTTTGTTTATGTTAAACCGCCACACATGGTCAGCCTAGCAGGGCCGTATCCAGACTTCTTTGACTGGGGCGGACCAATTGGGGCCCTGACAAAAGCAGGGGTGGCATAAAGTTTTACTCATGAAATAATTGAATTAATTCCCTTTCTATCGCCATAGAGCATACCTTCAAGATGATGGTAACATGGAAGTCTTTCTGGACAGGTTTCTCAAAAGTCACTAAAAATAGATAAAAAATCTATTTTTAGCCAACATGAATGAAAGATAGTTTGTTTAATAGACACATTCCTTTCATACACCCATGTCTTGTGAAATAGATGTGCAGACTATTGATTTTCAATTTAAAGTACGAATAAAACAGAAAGTGCTCCATTGACATGTCAAGAAAATGACTCTGACTATGCAAATAGCCAATCATAGTTTAGGATTTTGCTGTGGGATTTTGGGTGGCCAATAAGATTTAATGAGGAGTCCATATCACCCCTGTCCCCCTGTTCTTGACACACCCCTGAACATTAGTACAGACGACGGCTAACATACTGTGACAACAAAAAACATTTTCATTGAATTCTCAGTTGGACTGTTCACCATGTGTTCTGGCTTGTTTTCCACTTTTTTTTGTGGATATTATCATTTCATATCGTTTTAGCTCGTTTCTCTAAATGGAAATGTCTATTGAAGTGGGCATAATTCAAATAATAATTCCACAAACTGTATGACTTTATAGTAAAAACAAGGCTTTACAAAGTGCCATGTTTGACATGGAAACAAAGCAGAACCCAAGGCATAGGAACCAAACAGTAAACGAACAAACTCCAACAAGAACCCATTCAAGAACAAAGAAATGACACAAAAATAAACATGCTTTGAAAAGCACTTAATCCACGTCACATACTTTTTTCCTAAATTTAAAATCAGCTCTGCGACCCACATTTGGGTCCTGACCCGCCAGTTGAGAACCACAGATCTAAGACCCAAAGACAGTCATGCCTGTCCGCATCGTGGGACCAAAACTATTGCTTAGTTCCAGATAAGAAATCATCCTGATAAGGTTTTAAGACTCTCTGCAAATTACATAACTTACATTGTTGTGTATAATGTTATGCTTGTTAATATTTCATGTGAGATTGTTTACCCAAAGCATCATTTATGACATGTTTGATCATCGCCCAAGCTGTTGTATCTAATAACTTTGGAATGATAGCAGATGTAGTCTTAATATTATTCATCATCCTTGATTGGTTCAATGAAAAGAGCAAAAAAAAGAAACCTCAAAAAATCATGAGAACACAAATATTGAGAGCAAATCTAAAGGCTTTTTGTTCAGTTTCTACAAAGTAATGACATATCACCTGAAGGAACATGTTCATTTGTATCTCTGCTGTATAGCACTGGAAAGCCTAATGGAAAACTCCACCAAAGAAGACAAAGCAGCACCCAAGGGCAATAATGGCCGCCAGTATTATTGTGCAGAGTGATGAGTCTCCCAAGCAGGTGCGCCTCTAGACACAAAGCTCAAATGTGAACACCAATGAAGCAGCTTTGTGGTAGAATTTCCCACTCAGCTGCTCACTCAATTGCGCAAAGGCGTGCTCATTGCAAATGTGCACACGCATGCATAAACACACACACATGCAGAACACGGCGGTCATGGCTTTAGCTTCAAAGTGTTTACCGATTTTGTACCAGACGAGATCCACTTGCACTGTTGGCACAGCTTGAGAACAACGTGTAAACGATGCCAGCCAAGCCAATTAGCTTTGATTCAGACATGAGACGGGAGGCCAGATATCAGACGGGATGGATGCTAGTTGTTGTGACAATTCTGACATAAAGGTATTAAATAACTGCAACAACTCAAAGGAAAATAGTTCAGAAAATCCAAGATTGTGCCAGCTATGTGCTTTTAAGTAAAAAAAAAACAAAAAAACCAGAAGATCAAATATCGGTATAGGAGGGTCTCAGTGCACCCATTCCTTTCGTCACTCACTCCTCCACCTCTCTCCCAGCTCCCTCTGTTCCCCCCTGGAGCCCTTTGGTGGGAAAAAAAAAAAAAAAAAGTCAAATGATCACGCTTCTGTGAGCACCATCTGGCAGCTCGTGCACTTATAGCACCCATCACATCTCTCACTTTCATGCCAAACTATCACACTACAGTAGTACACTTAACCCTTTGTTCAAGCCGAATGGGAGTCAATGGGAGCCGCTCACAATGGCTCTTCTCTTTACTTGACCGTGAGAATGGCGTAACGTCAGGCAACAATCAAAATAAGTAATCAATGAATTAAAATACGGTACTTTTGGTTGCAGAAAGTAAGACATGATATTGAGTCCAACTGGACATCAACAAGGAGCTGTTGTATGTCTTTATGTTCAAATTTGTAATCATGGTCATGTGGGGGATGCAGTTTATACTCCCGTGACTGTGAAATTCTGAAATAAGCAAACCCAGTTTTGAAGAAATATAACAGGCAAATGATAGATAGATAGATAGATAGATAGATAGATAGATAGATAGATAGATAGATAGATAGATAGATAGATAGATAGATAGATAGATAGATAGATAGATAGATACTTTATTGATCCCGAGGGAAATTCAATTCAAATTCAATGATCCTTATATTATGAAAAAACCTCTTTTGTATTTGACAATACTACTACGATGACTAAAATGACCATTTTCTGGTGTACAGCAACATTTTAGAGAAAACCATAAATATGTCCCTGTTCCTAACTTAAATGTGAAGCAGGAGATAATAATTTACATTTCGTTGAAAAGTGGAATTATTCTGAGTGAGGGTGTTATCAAGGGTGCGATTCAATTATAATGGATTATTATTGCAGGCACCTGTGAATATCCCTGTTGTTTTCTGATCTGTCACAGGAACGACAATGAAAACAACCAGATATAGAGGTTAATTGTGTGTTAATACATTCCTACGGTATATCTGAATAATATATAATGTTGTCTGTCTTTCAAAAGATAGACTCAACTCTACCTTTAAGCTAAATGTACATGTATAATTAAAAGGCAGAATGTACGACTTTTTGATCCAGTAGATGTCGATCTTGAGCACGAGCATGAAACCCAAACAAACTGCTGTTTGGCAATACCAAAGAGGAATACCTTTGCCCTCCAAATCATACATTGAAACACAAAAAAAAAGGACCTTGGCTTGAGCTGCAATTAACTATGGCCAGCATTGTTGTGTTAGCAGGCTAATGTTAAAGACTTAGATGAGCAATGGGTTGGATATGTTGTTTTTCTGTAGTCCTTCACTAAAACAGCTTTTATATGCAAGGGGATGAGCTGGCCATCCTGTCCACGTAAACAAGATGTAAATACAGCTCAGAGAACACAGCCAGAGGGACTATTGTTTCTCTCATTGTAGACAGTTATGACTCACAATGTGAATATTGGAGATGTACTTTATTTCTGCAGTATTTGTGTAGAAAATGTCGCACATTCTACCTTTTTAATCAATGATACATGGACATACAGTATCATGGGATGTAAAATGAGATTTATTTTTATCATATTTTTGGAATCATTCTGTCAGTTAAAAATGACAGAAAAAGAAGAAGAAGAAGAATTCTTTACAATAACAAAATACCAAATATCTAAAGAACAAACACAGATTCCCGGGAATCATCTTCCATCAAGTCATCTCTTTTATTGAAGGCCTTTGTGTATTCACTCATTTTGTTGTTAACAGGGTGTCAGAGTACATTTACATCACTCCATCAAGTGACCTCCAAACTGCAAAAAGCGAGACGATGGCACTGAATTTACACTGTGGAGATTGACTTGATTTACACTGCATATTGTATATGCCCGATGCAGAAAGCCATTGGGGAGGGGAGTTGATTTTGTTTCCAACACTGATGGGAACAGAATTCTGTGGCGAAGAATCTAAACATTTATGTTACATTGGGTGTTTCATGTGTTTAATATCACATTGAACGCATGTTGGGAAAATGGAAAACAGAGGGTCCAATGGAATTTATTTAGCATACATTCTGAAATGACTTGATGGGAAATACTGGTATTACACACAAGGGTGTAGGTTTGATTTGGACATTGGTGTGGACATAGCCCCCCCCCCCACCCCACCATCACCACACGCCGCCGGGGACAAAAATGTTATACGTTGTTAAGTGGTGTAATGACACTATGTAATGTCAAACGAGGAGGCTGTGTAATAACGATGTCTGAATTTTACTTCAGTCATAGTGCAAACCACTGCACTAAACTTTGCATTTACATTGACAACAAAACACAATAATGTAGACTGCTATTATACAGACACCTTGTTTGCCTAATCCTTCTATTTACATACAATTTCACAGATCTACCAGAGTGCCTTAGTCATATTTCTCTTTTTCTACTTTTTGTACATAAATCCAGGCAGGCAACATCACATTTATAAACTTAATAATTACACATTTTATATTTTGTGTAAGAACAAATTTACATTTCAATTTTTGAGGTCTCACCTGTAACTCCACCTGGCTTCTCCCTGAACTAGGTCTACCAGGCAAGATTGCTGCAGCACCCTAATGAAATAACACATGATGCCAGCCTGACATTAACTTTGTATGATGCATTACCTACCTACTGTACATAAACAGTCAAACGTATGCAGCAAAACATTTATTATAGCACCATGTTAAGTTTACCTGTAGCCCTGAATATTCCCCAGAGGAGCTACAACCTTGCTGGGGTTCCTCTGCCACCTGATAAATAAAATATTGATGCTATGAGCAGTGACACAGCATGATTAAAATCTAGAAGAGAAGTAGTATTTACCTACTTTTAATACTACTAGCTAATACTACAAACTACTAGCTAAAACTTCAAATTAAATTAACCACCGTTTCCATATTCAAATTCACCTGCTGCTGTGACTCTCCACTCTCTGATAATGGGGACGGTTGTGTTGCTTTTTCTGTCACCTGACAAAGTAATAAATCAATCGCCATTAAGAGTGAGAAAACGGTTGGAAACAATGTTTTGCATTTATTAGCGGTAGCCTGTGAGGGGGGGGTCTATTTTCCTGAGGTAACTAAAACTTTGTTTCATGAAACATTTTCTAATGTCTTCTTCCAACTTACTTTTCTTGCCCGACATCATCGGAGTCGGACATGTGTTGCACCGCACACACACAGTTTCAACCTCTCGTCAACACTTACAAAGCCTGCACACGAATCAACTCCGACAACCGACAGGGAGCTAAGCCAATCAAAAAACAGAGCTGTCGCAAAGACGCATTTCGGAGGCGGTGCCGAAGTGGAGAAAGATTTAACCCTTTATATGCCGCATGAGGTGCCCTTCGACCTTATTATTGGTGTGGACATTTCAGCCATTGCTTAAGATTGGTATGGACATGTCCATACGGTCCATACGCAAATCTACGCCTATGATTACACAATTTTATAGAGAGACATGCTTCTCATACACAGACAGGATCTATTGATATTCATTAATGGAGAGAAGTCTGAAAAGAGTACCCGAGGAGCTGGGGGTTTGGTGTCTTGCAGAAGAGTACACTGCCAGTGCTCAGGAGGGGAACTGACAATGTTTGATATAATGCATATTTTTACAAAAAATCTGAAGAGCCATTTGGGAGCCAAAAGAGTCGGCTCTTTTTGCTGAGCCGAGCCAAAAGAGCCGGTTCTCCAAAAAGAGCCGTAATTCCCATCACTACTTACTACATCATTGTTCATTTAATGACCTCTAAATCCCACATGAAGTTAAGATTGTATCTGTCAAACTATTTTATACACTGTTCTTTCCCCAAATTTTGACTTTTTCTTTCCAACCATATTTTCAACCACTTAGAGTTATTTAAATGCTGTGAACATGCGATAATGCTTCTCTAAGCAACATATTTTAATACAAATAGAACTTGAATGCAATTTGCAACTTTTTTCAACAATTTCCAGTTATCCATTTCCATGAAATTGCTGTTTGCAAATAGTGACGAATAAAAGCATCACTCAACCGCTGAAATTGAACTCTTTTGGATCAGTTAGTATTATGATAAGTCAATTTGATCCAGCAAACTTGTCATTTAAACTACTGGCAGGAGAATAGCAACAGAAAGAAATATATAAATAACAGGAATCTACTGGGCTGACAGGTGGAAAGTGAGTCAGCAATATCTGGAAATATGAGAGATGGAAATTGTGGTTGTTGAAATAAATGGATATGAGATAGAGGAAGGGGTGACAAGAGAGTGGGTGAGAAAGAGAAAAAGAAATTAAGAAAGGAAAGGAGTGGAGAGAGAGAAAATGACAAAAAATATTTGATATTTTTTGCACTGCTCTAGCAGAACACACCATGTAAAGGCTCTTGTTCCCTATCGGCAAAAAGAAATGACTGCAATTCCATCAGTAAATCCTGCCCACCAGAGACATTTATAGGTCAAGTCTCACATCTTTATGATTCATACTTATAATGACAATTTCCAAAATGACTGGTTAAATTATGTATCTGTCTAAGGTAGAACTTTTAGAATTTTAGTTTGACCAATTTTGGGACTGAAATGATACAGGGTCCATAATGACATTATGACATTTAAAAGCAGTGGTCAGGTTGTTCTTCAGTTCAGATTTACTCTAAGGTAAATACTAATACTTGTAACATGCTCATGTTTTGTCCAGAGTAGCTACATTCAGTAAGCCAATACTGCAAGTTGTCGTCAATGTTAACCATCTTAATTGAGAATGTTAGCATGTAAACATATTTAGTCATAACAAAAGGTTTTCCAAAAATGGAGTTGGTTGTAAGGTTATGGTATCAGACCATTACATTAATGCTACTGTCTAGCAGTCATGCCAAAAAAAAAAAAATGTTGAGATGTTATTCTTCAAAGTCATCAAAAATGTCAAGCCCTTAAGGGTTGAGGAAGAAAGGTTAGCATTTTACCAAAGCCATTAGGATAGATTTTCTTAGTAACTTTGGTCTACTTCCTGTATTAAAAAAATCATTTAGAAAGATTTAAATATGAAGTCTTCTAAAAAATGTAATGTAATATATCAAAATGTTGTTGTGCTATTTCATATTTGGCATGCAACCTGACCTGTCGCAAATTAGCCTTAAATATGTGTTGATTGTTACCTTGTCTCCATGTTATTTTTTGAAGGGGAAGCCACTACTTTTTTTTAAATACATTTGGCCATTTTCCTTTAGTTGTCAGTGAAAGCTTGATATAGGGATGGAGCGTTGGGAGATAGAATGGGCATGTGACATGCACCAAATAATCTCTATTGGCAATTGCAGCAGTGACCAATGTGTTGAAAGTGTTAGCCACTGTATATATGGGGCACCTGCTTTACCAACTGAGCTTAACTAACGCCTTGAAAAAGCAGATTCTTGACCAACTATGATGCTTATTTAAGACTGCTGACATTAGCTATGCATGCTAGCTTACAGTAGGCTGTATGTAATCTAATGGACAGGGTGTTTACTCATGTAAACAGGTCCTGGCAGAAAATTACATATGTCCCTGCAGATTTGTAGAATTTCAAATTAGTTTGAAATGGTTGAAGAGCTCAGACACAAGGTCTTGATTCTTTCCATTATTGATTTTGTTATCGTTTAGAACCCATTTTGGTTTCACACCCTAGCTCTGCTGCTATTTTAATCCGTTATTTCCTTATTCTTAATGTAAATGATTGTCACTTCCTTCCCCAATACTCTAAAGTTGTGATGAATGTACCTACACAACTAGCTAATGCTATGCTGCTTAGCTTCAAAAAGTATGTAGTGTAAAACCAAGGTGTACCCATTTTCCAACAAGCACTGCTATTTTTTGTTTTTGTTTTACATCTCTTTGCTAACCCAGAGGCACACCAAATGTGGCCTGAATGTTTGGCACTTTTTTGTCTTACAGTTGCAAAGTCCTCCATCCTAGACTTTAACAGCAAGCTAACGCCAGAACCTGAATCACAAGTAACAAATAAGTGATTCTTTATTTCTGTTTGCATTCTTCTCTTGTCATGTATTTTCTTATGGCAAAAAAGCTTTGAAATTCCTGACTGTGAATGAAGTGAGAGTCATGCTGTGACCAACATGAAAACACCATTGGTATTACAATGTCAAAGTGCCTTCACAATCTTGAAAAAAAAGCCATTAAGTCTACAATTGTGCACTTACCGACTCCATCTCCTGGCACTAATTACTACAAATATTATTTCTTAGTCAATTGCCCCACTCATGCACGCAAAAAATGCACTGTAGCTGTCACTTCAAGCCTCTTCTTTTTTTTCTAAGTTGCCCCACAACCAGAAACATGGTAAAACTAGAATAAGTGCTAAGAGATGCTTTTTGAAAAATTGAGAAAGGTTAGAAGGCAGAAAGAACACTGAAGCATCAGTGAAAGTGACATGGCAACCTGTGTGTGAGCATAAGCTCCAGGGAGGAGGGGGTGAGGGAAAGACCTCTCTCTCTCCAATGTTTTGAATTTGGACTGCAGTACTCATTTTAAACACTAGGTGTCAGTGCTACATATTGCTCCTTTAAATATAATGAAAGTGTCTTTGAATTAACTACACGGATAAACAATGTTTTCCAAAGAGTTTTGAAAACATAACATGACTTCAAATTCTGGGATCCTACTTTACCTTATTGAATGTGATCATGCACTGAACTTTCCAGATTAATGCCTCTCACCCTAACAGAATAGTTACAGTCAATTTGCGCTGTGAAATTATCAGTCCTCTCACAAGCACCCTTTTCCCTCCACAATCTCTATTCTATGTAATTGATGGGAGCGCAGCTACTGAGTATTTTACTCGAGCTGTCCTCTCTGTAATTTCAATCAAGACTTTAGTGGGACCAATCAATAGGACAGGGTCTAAATGACGCACTATAATGCTGACTCTGTTCCATATCTGTCACGTGTGCAATGTATTACACCCTGCTCTTGGAAGCTTTCTAATCACCACTATTCTTATACAGGCAGCCAGAATCTGGTATGATCAATAACGTAAAACATTGAGAGACTAAATATGATATGAAACGCATTAGTAGAATCGATATTTACACATGTGCATGGACTGAAAACAAAGACAAATGTTTTAATTATCATTAATGTACCTGTTTTTGAATGCTTCTCAAATAGAGATAAGGCAAACAGATTGGAAAAATAAATACCAAGCAAAGGAAATCCAATTCAAGCAGTGCATATTCATCATTTTACCAGCACATTTATCTTTGGCTTTCAGTTTTTAATTTCCCCGTTGTTGTCAGCTTTTGGATCCATGCACATACATCGTTAGTGAGAATTCCCTTGTTGTCGCCTGTCTTTGCAGTTTGTCTCTGCAACGTGTGGACCGACGACACCGACAAGCCCACATGAGTCAGACCTGAGGATTTTCTGGTCTTTGAGGCCAAGTGGAACGATGTTTGTCTGGGCCTGCTGCCAAGTCTTCCATTAGGCCTTTGGCCCAGGTGAACAGTAATTAAACTGCGCTGAGTCGGCACTCCACATCTCCAGTGCCTCTGCATTCACATTATTTTTGTTTATGTTGCTCTCTGGCGGCTTTTTTCCCTATCTCTTTGGAGATCTCAACCATGTGTCTGTTTCTGTATATATCTCTCATGGTGCCAGGAAATGTTTTTTTTTTTTTAAGAGTGGAGGCTTTCCAACAGTGTGGGGGGCGGGATGAGAGATTTTGGAGGGAGTCATGAGTTGAATATAATGAGTGGAACTGGTGCAATGTGGATCACAATACTAAAAGAAGCTGCATGTTCTTTTTAGGAACATATTCTTTACAGAAACATTTTTGCAGCTTTTTAAAGATTCAGACAGGCTTCACCATGACACATGGTAATACAAATAGTAAAATTATATCTATTCCATTACATTCTTCCAGTTATGATAGTTTCAACAAATGATTTGGTAGCACTGGCGCTGCATGTGACTCATGGAAGCAGTTAAAGACTTTTAAAGCTATGACACTGGGGCGCCGGTACAGCCTATTAGTTAGATTGTGTGCCCCTTGTAAGAAGGCAGTCAAAATTCAACCTGTGAATTCTTCTTTTCCTGCATTGTCTTCCCCGACTCTCTCTATCCCCGATGTCCTACTCAATCCACTGTCCAGTCTCTGAAAATAAACGAATGAACCCAGCATCCAACCAAAAAATTTAAATTAAAAAAATGTTATTTGTCTGTGGGGGGCAATTCAAAGGCAAATTTTTTTTTTAAAAAACCCTAAATGATGTTAAATATATGGAAATAGCATCCAACATTGTATTTTCTCTCCACCACTCGCCACTACGCAGTGAAATCATATCAAGACATAATGCAAATATGGTACGCCTCAATAAATTGTGATTTCTAAGATATCCAATGTGAATGCGTTACAGTAAATACAGAAGGAAATCCAATTAAAAAAGGGCCTCATTCTTTCAGAACTTCCAAACAACACATCACACTTAAGTACTCCAGTAGCAGTTGTTAATACAGCTGAGGGTATATTAACTACTAAAATGCTAACAGATAATTTGGCATACTTTTGATGGTGTTGTTTATTTTTCGAAATGTAAACAGAAAAGCCTGTTCAAGCCAATCAGTTTCAGGTCATCAATGTGGTCCGTCAATGTGGTCGGGGTGGTTAATGAAGTTGTATGTCCAAAGAGGGACCACATGTTGGACTAATAATGGAGTAATGATATGCTGATGTCATTGACTAAATATTAAAGACAGGCAGAAAACTCCATGAACTCATTCCTCTTTTATTGCCACAAATAATTCCACTTGGGTCTGAAAACAAACAGTGCAGGGAAGGAAGAGAGAAAGGTATCTCACGCAGGGAGTGGATAGAGAGATTAGGGTCTGAGAGTGGGCCTTTTCTGTTGTCTGATTCCACCTCAGTTTCTCCCCCGATGCTGGGAATCTGCAATCAGTAGCAGGAAGGGAGGACAGGACGGAGTAGGAGGGGGTCAGGTCTGAAGATGAGATAGAATGAGACGTATGCTGCGGTGAGCAGTATTTCAACATGGGAAGGAGTGATAACGACCGAGAAAGCACATAAACAAACAATAAAGAGATGACAGACGGACACTGCAAAGAGAAAAGAAAGAGGAATCCGTGGTTGCAGAAGATGTTTCCCCACCCTGCCTCTCCACACATCACCTTCTTTTTTTCCACTTATCGTGCTCTCCTCCTCCGCTCTCGACTATTGGTTAGCGAGCCTCCCCGGTGGGGAGACGGAGAGAATAAGACAGAGGGGAAGACTTAGAGAGAGGTATAGTGCTGAGGCGGCATTCACAGAAGATTACAGTGCAGGCTCACTGATCAAGCTCTCCACCATTTTCTCTCTTCTGCACAGAGATGAGCCTGTCTGCCTTTGATCACGCTCACCACCAATGGGATCACACAGGTAGAGGAAATAATGAAGAGCAACCTCCAACACACATGCACATTCAATTGTAAGCAAGCTGGCTAATCAGATTTTGTGAGTACAGTGGAGGCGCTTTCATGAAACAATAATTCATATCTCATCTAGGTTTGTCAGGAAAGTGGAAGTAAAAGACTGACGACAGCACACTGCAATTAAACTTTGTGTGTTTGTGGAGCTCATGAGGAGACGGAGAAATACTTAAATCCCTTGATTCATCCTCAGCAGGGATGAGGATCGATAGCTCTTTATGAAGGAACTTAGGGAACTAATTAGGTAACTGAATGGCTGTGCATTTCTAATGAGCTGACTGCGTGCACAATGTGAATTAAGTTGTGGAAATGCAAAAGCAAACTAAAGGTGACTTTAATCACGGAAAAACTCTTTGATCCATCACTCACAAGTGCACGAACACCAACATGAGCTCAGGTGCTCACAGGGGTGTTCCATACGGTTGGACCTGGGTGACATGGGCCCCCTGTGAATCTGATTGGCCACCCAGATGCAAACTTTACTTTATATTACGGTTTGTTTAAATAACACTTCTAAATAGAAACTGGATAAACAAAACAGACTCAGTAAATGTGTTATTGAATTTCTGTAATTACTTAATTAAATATGTAATTTTCATTCACTGTTCCTAATGTCAGTCAGACCTGATGGAGTTCAGCTTTGTCTAGAAACCAAGTACAGCTTAGGGAGTATCAAGAGCTCTTCTTCATGTCTACAAAGATGTTTGGAAGAACTGGTTGTTGACTCCAAACTCCTAGACGTCGAAGTTTATCCTAGGTGGGTCAATGTGGCACCACCCTGATAATGTTAATATCGTTTTGAATATATTCAGAGTCTTTGGAAGTGTCCAGCAAGTGGGATGTTGAATCATGTCTCCTCAAGTATTCATCTGATTTGTAAACTTTCATCAACGTAAGCCATCTGAATCTAATGAGTCTTATTGTGTGGAGTCAAGTCTTGATCATTTCCTAGACAAACGGACTTGAGCTTGGATCGCACTTTTCTAGACTTCTGACTACTCTAAGTACTTTTCCTCTGCAGGATACACAAACCCATTCACACACTGATTGCAGGGGCTGCTATGTAAAGTGACCATCAGCAGAAGCTAATCCCACTCCAGTAAATTAGATATTGTGAACAGAAAGGAGACAGAAATGTAAATAAAATGCTACTCACAAATATTACAGATTTGAGTCTTTGTAAGTCAGTGCCCAAACTCAGCATGGCCCAGTCAAACAAAATGTGGATACGCCATTGGTAATGTGTGCACAAAACGTTAAGGGTTCTGGCTCATTAACTTCACAGAGATGTTGTTTGTTTGTTTTTTTCTGCAGATATTGTGCTTGATGTGGTGTTCTTTTCTATCACACTAAATTATTTAGGTTTCGTGATGTGAGTAACAAGTTAAGCATGAAACATCAAAATCTAAAGGCTTGAAAGTGGCTGAGTAAAGGCTGAAAACTGGAAGGTTATGAGACAGGAATAATAATTAAGGATACACTCTGTACTCTGCACTCTCGGCAAAACTCTGTCTGAGCATCTGTGTGTGTGTGTGTGTTCTGAGAATTACTACAGAGATCAGCGAGTAAAATTAGCTTTGTAGCATTCAATTTACACTGCATTAGCTTCTCTCTTCCCAGGTTTAATATGAGAGCATTATAGTCCTTTGGCTGTATTTTCATTTGATGAATGTTTTATGCCAGCAGTGCTTGGGTGCATCTCAGAACAAAATACTTTAGTTCTAGACTTCTCTCATAAAACCAAACAAAACCTTCTGACAGGGCATGGGGTAGCCCAACTCTGGAAACCCCTAAGAACAATGCTTTAGTTAGATTATTTATTGAATTAGGACACTGCACATTAATCAACACATCAGCAATACGCATCTATATAAATATGCTGGGATTAGCACAGTAGCTAAAGGTTCTCCAAATTTCTAAGGCATGTAGCCTACTTACAAAGAGTGATCTTTTTTTGGGGGGGGGGAGTGCAATTGCAAGACACCTCATAGGACAGTTTGACATACATAATAGACACATTTATTTTATAAGAAACATCACAGCCACATACAATCACCTAGCTAAAATGCAGGACGAGCCAGAAGCTCCTGAAAATGGGCCTCATAGGAGCAGACAGATATTTCATGTGGCTGGTTTGTTTTTAACCAATCATTGAGTCTTCTTTGAAAGGTTAAGTAGTTGTCACAGTCCCCGATATGTGCTGTGAACTTGTTCCAGGACTGTGTGCTTCTAAAAGATAGCACTTTTTAACTCAATTCCGTTTAAACAGGTTCATTTTTTAAAGTAAATATCGCTACATTGTTAGATCTTGGAATTGTCAACGTCTAACCATTTTTTTTTCATCGACCTTCCATTTTCAGTAAGGTCAAGTTTGAATTGATTCATAAAACCAGTGACAGAAGCTTTAACCATGTAAGCATGTCATACCATCTCAATCACAGCAAATGGTGATATTGCATCAAAATGATTCGCTTTGGTTAATGGAAGATGAGTCCTTCACACGAGCTGGAAGTTTACTTGACAGTAACCATGCTGATTTGTGATTCCTCACAAATATTCTACCCATAAAAAGAAATGAAAGGATGGAATTTCTACCAATTTTATGGAATGGACTTGAGTTTGAATTGTACTGTCCAACTCTTATAAACCCTTTTGTGAAAGTGAAAAGTAACTGTTTTTGGGAGTCAGTCCATACCACGAATTGAAATCATAGCATTATATTTTGCAATGCATACCTCCCTGTTTGGTGCAGAGCATTTCACATGCACAACCAAAAGCCAATCCTTTGTGAAAGTTCTGTTCCTTAACCTTTATAAAATCGAAAGCTAAGTGGTTGTAGTTATCTAATTGCCACATTGTGCCTTTGTTCCTTGACACAATGTTTCCCATGATCTGTACAGCACAAGGAGTCATGGCTCTGCCAAACCAGAGCGCATATTTTAATGGTCAATTTGCTGCTAGCAAGTCCCAGCTATATGGCCGATTAAACAGATAAAATACCCTCAACTCTCAAACCATGAGCGTCATTCCAGCGCTTTTGCTGAAAGATGCCCCAAACACTCGCTGATTTGCATTTAAGGTTGCAAATTGCCAAACTGGATGGGGTGTAGCTGTAGATAAATCAGATAATTTGTCAGTGAAAATGACCATTCTGTGTTGCAACTGTCATTTTCATTAAAGAAGGTGCAGCCAGGCATTCATCAGTGTCAGTTTAGTCTGTTCGTTGCCACACTCGTAAACTCTCTAAATGCACCATTTACAGTAATTCCATGGCCTGCCTGCTGCATTACATTTCCAAGATGAGCTCTCCACCAAAGGAAGGCAGCAATTAGCCCTGTACCTTGTGGCAGTGCACACTCAACATACTGCTCCCTCTACTCCACAGCTCAAAAAATGGCCAGTAATTATTGTCAGGGATGGTATTAGAAGGACTTAAGATGAGGTCATTTTCTGCAAAACAGAGACAGCCATATGGATCATGAATGCACAATTAAACAAGAAATAGTCATCACATTGATTGCAGTCTCTTAGCTTAGTCCTCTTGTTTCATGAAGTGCTAGTAAACTTGACTGATTGTAAGAAAGGGGTAGCTTAATTTCCTTTCTCTAAAGAATGAAGGAGTCTACGTCTGTACCTTGCCACATTTCCTGTGGTGTATGAGAGTCGAAGAGTGATACAATCTACAGGGAGAGATGTTTGGGCCATCCTGATAACAAATGATCAATATTAAAACATGTTTAATATTTACTCTCTGAACTTATGTTGTATGAGCGGAACAACAAGGGCAGCCAGCTTGCACTCCGTGAATTGTCCCAATAATAAAATAAATGGCTGATTGTGAAACAAGCTGACTGAAGACAGACGTGCAACAACAGCAGAAAAGTAGTTTTGACTAATTTCGAGCTCATGCTGTAACATGTTCACATTGTATTCATGTCTGTATCCATAGTTTTTACTTGTTTTTTTTTTTTTTTTGTTTCCTTTTTTTTTGTTTAGAAGTAGCCCGAAAATGATTGCTATCTCATCCTACCCACTGTCCGCCATGTTTGTTTGCCATTCGCATTTGACATTGAGAGATTTTGAGAGGTTTCCAGTTGCACAACTCAGGACTGGTTGTCTGTGAATCCATTGGACTGTGGTGATCTGTTTTGGCCACATTGTTGCCATCTACACACCATAGTAACAAAACAGTTAGACCTATGATACTTCTTGTCATGTCATGTGAAGTATATCTCCATAAGTCACCAATAAATAAAGATGGGTAACCATTATTTGCTTTCGCAACAAATACAAGTGAGTTGGTTTGAACTTAAGTTCTGCCTCTAAATTGGCAGATTGGTTGTTTATGTTTAATTAAGATATTTAGCAGCTGGCTCGTACATTAAGTCTTTTCAATTCACTCAGTGTTGAACTCACACTCTTTTGGGAAATTTGAATCAAATGCACTCTCATACATGATATTCAGTCTCAAAAGCTCTGTATTGTATGAAATAAACAGAGTAGTTTAAATTGGTACCCACCAAGAACATCTGTACATTGTTATTTTCGAGTATCATACTTTAATCCTTCATTTCACAATGGTGTTACGCTTGCTAAAAAATTGAATCAGCCATTTTGAATCCTTTGTAAATAAAGCATTGGAAGAGAACTCTCAGTGGCTAAACACAAACAACAAGCTCCCCTCAAAACAGAAATCCCTCTGAGCTCTCTCCTATCATCAGGCGGCTGCAGAGAGATCTTGCAGATAGAGAGTGATTGAAGGGTTCCAGACGTTTGGCAGGATTACAGGTTTTGAGATGATAGCAAGATTTAATAGACCTCTGGAGCAAAAGGCAATTTACCCACAAGCGGAGAGAGAGCCCTTTTACCCCTCCCATTGACCTGCAGCTGCCCTCCTCCTGACCTTCTAACCTTTGACTTAAAGTGGCCAAGTCTTACTGGTCTTACTGAGAGTAAGCCCCCCATACATTTTCAAACCTATAGCCTTTTTGTATTGTATCTGAATCATCAGAATCTGTCAGATTCCTTGACCCAAAATGACCCTTACGGCCATAACAACAACAACCATAAAAAAATGTTATTGTGGGTTACAGTTAGATCAAATAATAGTATCCCACCAAAGACCTTCAATTAATGTATGAATTTATGATATCTACTCTACGTTATGAGCTTTTTCTTGGCAATTTACTCACTGAACCGATTCTCTTCTTAACCCTATAATTCAAGCCATCGATGTGAGCTTAATCTACCCCGCTGACCTTAATCCTTTTAACCCCACTGCACTTCTCGTCAATCTTCCTCTCCATGCTCTCTTCTTTAGCCTCTCTGAGAGTTGTATTTATCCACATTGCCTCATAACGGGACAGTAGTCAAACCCTGTCTTGACAGATATTCAGACCAGTCAGTTAGGAGATTGACTGCATGTTTCCTGGAGTGACAGGGAAAAGAAAAAACAATCAGATGCTTGCTGTCAAAACTGCCATTCACTGAATGCCATATCTTCTTTTTATGCAGTTGTCATCTTGGCATTCATAATCATTATCGACATCCAAATACATACTATGGGGAGTTTATGTGTCCAAAGTTCCAAACTTGACCAATAACGTTTAAAAAACTAGGTTACATATTGGAGAAACTTTTAAAAAAATGGAGAGAGGTTAGAACACACAACTCTTCAGAGTTGGCTAAACACTGAAGCTTCATTGTCCACGACATAACCCACGTGCATATCGACTTGAGGTTTGGGCAAGGGGAAGACAGCTCTATCTAATATTTTGAATTTGGAATGCAGTACCCATTGTAAGTGCTAGGGTTCACTGTTACATATTGCCCCTTTAACTACCAAAATGGCAAACAGTTATTAGTCACACAAGTTATCAATCTCACAAAATCTTTGTCACAACTTAGTGACAAGTTTTCTGCTAATGTCTGAAGCTAGCTTTCTAACTAGGAAGAAGACGCCTGTATTCTTAATACTCGCATTAAAAGGTCTCTTTGGGGGTGTCTTCCGCTAGCTAAAATAGCTCTCAACACCAACACTTTTTGAAGTGATCAACAAATTGCAGATCTCAACTTCAATGTAGGTGTTTGAAATTGTGCTGATGAACTTTTCCAATGTTACATTCAAGCGAAAGGATTTTTTTATTTTTTTTTACAAATTCCCTGGAAGTACATAGTTAAATTTTTTTAGTGATGACTGACCACTGGTAAAAGTGGCATATTCTGCTGCAACCCTAACATTTTATTTAGTTTTATATACTTTATTAATCCCCAAGGGGGAAATTGTGGTTTGCACTCTGTTATTTTAGAGACATGCTTCTCACATACACAGGCCTGAATCACACACAAGCACAAGCAGGACCTGTGTATGTGCATTAATGGGGAGATGTCAGAGTACGGCGGCTGACCCAACTGGAAGCGCCCCCTGAGCTGATGGGGGTTCAGTGCCTTGCTCAAGGGCACCTTGGGAGTGCTCAAGAAGTGGTCTGTCTCGTGTAAAAATGCTGAAACTGTCAGAAACTTCTCCTTGCATCGAGTCCTGTGCATTATTACAAAAGTTTTTCTGCTCTCCCTGTTACTTTCTCTCTGGATGTTCTGTAATTCCTCTGCAGGCCCACATCTGTCTTTACGAGGCCCGCTTCATTCATCTGAGTGACAACAGTCCATTCAAGATGAAAGCACTCAACCGTAGCCACGTGTCAGTTTGTATGATCTCAGATCACATGAACCCATTACTCATCTTTCATTACTGATGCTGTTTGATGCTGTATTAAATGTCAGAATACACTGCACTGTAAAACCTGTGGTCACCTAGTAAAAGTGCCTCTGGGTACATTTTTATTTCCATGCCAAGCACCCACACTAAAGCGCTAACACACACTCACACACTACCGGTGACATTTCAGGTATGGAAATTTGATGGCATTTACAACTTCTGTGGTGTCTTATGAAATGTAAGTAATTGGACTGAGGTCAATGTAACAATATAAATATGAGATGAATGCTGAGGCAGCCACTTGAAACTTGAATGAAAAAATCATTTGAGGTCCAGGGTAAGTGGCTTAAATCTTTTACTTTGATATGCAGCACAATTTGGATGTTTGTTTCAAGAAAATAAGAAAACAAAGCTTATACAGGCCAGTTTAAGAACATTATTGCATCAGTGGTGGTTCAGAGGTTTAATTCATTAAACCTATCCATTCATCAATCCATCCATCCATCTATCTATCCATCCATCTAATACATGACCTACTAACCCACGAACCAACCTAATCAATCCATCCATCCATCCAAATGTTTAAACTACAATAATGTTAGTACCCTGTTTTGAGGTATGCCACCTCGGTTTGCTGTTCAGGGAGTAGAGAATGGAAATAGAAAAAGGAAGAAAACAAAAGAAGGGGTGTTGAATGTACTTGTGTATCAAAGAAGGTGACTAAAAAGTTATGAGAAAAACCCAGAATGTGTTTGGACTGATTTATTCCTTTGCACACACCCACATCACTTACACTAGTTAGATTACAATT
Organism: Symphodus melops; assembly: GCF_947650265.1. Classification (NCBI taxonomy): domain Eukaryota; kingdom Metazoa; phylum Chordata; class Actinopteri; order Labriformes; family Labridae; genus Symphodus; species Symphodus melops. Next base: position 11,282,111 of record NC_136710.1, on the reverse strand, counting down.
AGTCCCTGTCTTTGTTGGCATCAGCTGTATGTATATTGTTTATTTGATATTAATCCTTAAGTATATGTTGACCTTTCTTAAGTTTGCAGTATTTTTATACTTTGAAATGTATTAATTAGGAAAAGCAATGCGGCACAATTTAGAACATCACAAGGAAAACCCAGTGTTTTCCTTATGGCAGGTTGATTGTAACTTTGCTCTGTTTAGGCCAGTGTTTCTGAACAGGTGGGTAGGGATCCAAAAGTGGGTTGCAGAGCTGTCAAACAGCTTTCTCCTGTCACATGTGTTGTATAATCAGAGGTCCAAACTGTGATGTTGAGACATGCTGCCAGTGCATCGTGTTCAGGAAAGAGACAATAGATAGGCAGTACAATCATTATCTTTGTTTTTCAGTCAATCATATACACCAACGGTAATCTTTCAGATCTGACAGGATTCCACTTTTTCACTTTGCACACAACTGATTCTGCAGTTTAAGTTTTTTAGAACAAGAAAACATTTGATTTGATTTGATTTTTTTCCATCCCTTAATCGAGTAGCTTGTTTAAAAAACAAAACAAAAAAAAACTCTTGACATTATCTTAATGGTATGAGACATTCTTGCACTATCTGATCAGTTTGTCCTGCTTTATCTGCTTGCTTGTTGCTGAAAGCCTAATATATAAATGATGCCATGTTTTGATCCTCATTCAGTTGTTTATTAATGGCATTGCTAGTTCTCTGGAAGGCTCTCATGTTTGCACAAATATGGAATTGTCCCTTTAATTTGCTTGTGTTTGATACATCAGTGTGTGTTGTGTTAACTTGCAATGTTTTGAGCTCTGAGGGCCGCCATACAAAAGCACTAATACACCATCCTTCACATCATGATTATGTCTTTGATTTCATTTTGTGTTGTAGCCTGGATAGAAGGAAAAAAAATCTACCTTCTATAAATGTATAATCCATTATTAAAACGACCGACCTGCAATTAGAGAAAAACACTGACAGCCAATTTCTGTCGGTGCAAAGAAGAAGCAGGCTGAAAATTCATTTTCTTAATCAGATAAAACTTCAAAACATTAGACGCCTGCTGTATCCTGTGGGAGAAGCTGAGATAGCAATCGAGAAAAAGGTTTCACACATCTACTCCTCGGAGAAAATATGTGCACAGCTAAATAAATAAATAAAGAACCGAGACAAATAAGTTTGCACTGCCGGGCAAAACACGGTGCAGCCACAATGTGGTGTACGCTATCATCTCTGTTAATTAGCAGACTCATTAAATATGTGAACATGTTGATGTTGGATTCATAGCAAGATAGACGCTTCTTTTTTGTAAATTGTATAAAATGGCAAGGGTGTGATATCTTATTAATTAATCTCGTGCTCTGCATTACCAAAATACCCTCGAGCTAAATGCATCCGAATCAAAGTGAACTGGCTATGTAGATGATGAATTAGTTAAATTGCAAGATAAATATTTTCAGATGAATGGTCGAGATGTGAAGTCTCACATATTCACAGACAGAGAACAAAGAACAAGCGTGCACATTCTTTTAAAATCCCATTATCGAATGCAGAGATGTGTGTGGCATGAATCAGAGCTAAAAAGACATTTGGACTGTAAGCAGCCAAACTCCTCTCCCTCCCTCTTATGTGCATTTTCCATTTCAACCATTTCTGTGTCTCTCCCAGCGAGGCTAAAGCAGAGCTATTGTCACTCAAATCTTCTTCTTTTTTTTTCCCCAGGAGCTTTTGTAAACAAATCATTTCAAATCTCGCGGTGACCTCGTGGAATTTCAATTAACCACATGAAAAGCATGTTGCTTTTAAAGAAATACACTTGTGAACTAATGGAATACTCGCAAGGACAGCCTAATAGAAAATATACCAATATTCAGCTTGGGAAAGAAAAATCTTTGTAAACATCCTTTCTGTTCCACTGTAAACTGAAAAGACAGAGGAACACCATCCATCGCATGAATAATGATGGAATCAAAACATTTGATGAACGGTGTGATGAAATGGCTGATTAAAGTCACAGAAGCTGCTTGTTGTTTGGAAGACATGCAATTCAACTCCATTTGAATTACTGATGAAGGGTTGGTAGAGGTTCAGCAGTGCTAATGAGCAGCGATATATTCAATGACAGAGAGGCGTGGGTGATTAATAAACTGTCAGCCATGACACCAAGAAGAGTCAACATATGCTAGACCACCAGCAGTCCTGTTGAAAAGAAACAGAAAGCCCTCCAAGTGAGGATTTAAACATAAGCTGCGAGTGCATTTGCAATATTTTCATTAATAAGGCCCTGACTGGTCTGATTATCTCTTTTGTCGTGTTGTCATTCTGAGTCTGAAATTCAAACCACTGCTAAAACATGGTGGAGACTCGAATGAGACAAACATTGTTATGGTATATCTGTCCAACAAATATATAGCTTACAGCTGAGTGCTTAACTAACAGAGAGTCAAGTGGAGATGAAAGCAGCCAGCTTGACTCTATCCAAAAGACATAACGGCATATCTTAAAATATAAGCATACAATTGATCATATTATGTTAACTTTGTCGAAATGTGTAAAGAGGTGAAGTGCAGTAACATTTCTTGGCTGGAAGAATTGGGCTAACTTAGGGTGACATTTTCAAACCTGTTAATTGGAACAGTTTCATTTTACCACAAACAAACGACATGTATCGATCCACAGATCAGTGACCCGACTAATCAGACAAGATAAAAGTCGACATTTCCTTCCAAGTCGGTTGTCACCAGTGTTTGCTTCACTGAAGCCTTGTGCCACACCGTGTGTGTTTGCTCTTTTAAATATGGCTTTGTACAGTATGTCGGCATTTCCATCGTGGGCATCTGAAAATGGACACCTGCAGTGTGTGGGAAAACGCAGCATGTTCATTGGTTGGTAATTCCTGGAGCTCTTTGGAAAGTACTAATGTTCTATTCGTCATGACAGCTAGCTGACCTGGCGTTACGCAGCAGGTCCTTGTAGCAAGATAAGCTAGGCTATCCTAACAACAGACAACCCTGAGATTCCTTGACGTGTAAAGACGAATCGGTATTGAGTATTCAGTCTTGAATTTTGACTCGTTGGCAATTAGTGATTTTTTTTGTGTCGGTTAAAATGTCAACAGCCTTCGCCATGACATTGATTGACATTTATACAGACAATTCAATGACGCAAGCATCAGCAGATTTAAACTGTGACACTGAATGTTCAAGTCCAGGACATATTTGTGTTTTATATTTAGTTGTGCAAACTTGGTACACAAAGCTTCAAAATGGGACACCACAGTCAGATTACGAATTATGGCCACCCTAAAATAACTGTAGAATCTGTTAACAAAGGAATTAGCTTTTTTTCCCTTGCAAAAATGTCAAACTGTCATGTGTACATTTCAGTTTTTGTACTGGAAGGACTTTATGCAGGATTTGAATAACAGTTAGATTACTTTAGAGTTAGCTTTCTAGCATTGTGCCTTTTTAAGAGGCTAGCTGCTTCACAGTTACTATTGTTCGGTACTTCTTTCTTGTTGCCAAATAATCCTCTTGCATCACTCTCCACAGAATTTTACCGGAATATCAAGCGGTTCATTGAAAGACACCAATATTTATTGTACTTAAAACATTTAACTGATTTAAATTAGCAATAGCCTGTACCTGAATAAAGCAGTGGGTGGCTGTGACTCAGTGGTAGAGTTGGTTGACACTCAACCAAAAAAGAGTGGGGGTTTGGTCTATAGCTCCTGCAGCCAAATGTCTGATGTGTTCTTGGGCAAGGCACTTAACCCCGATCTGCTCCCTGCACAGTGTTTGCATCATAGTCTATGGTAACTCTACATGTAGCAGCCACCGCCATCAGTGTGTGAATGAGGAGGTGTTACCTGCAATGTAAAAGCACTTTAGTCAGAGTAGCCACAAGTTTAGAAAAGCACTATGCTTGACATATACCATTTACCACACAGATCTCTTATCTGAAATGTCTTTATACTGCCAATGATCACCAATAAGCTTTGGAAAACAAAACAAAAATTACCCTTTTTTTGGGTCTAATTTCCCCATGTGTGGTTTTTGGATACTCCTTTGAATTGATGGGGTTTTTCCAGTCCTTCCATTATCAGGAAAGACCACATACTCTAATCACACTTTTAGTATAAACCAAGACACCATTATCTGTGGGAGTTATTACAAATGCACATGCATCATTTAATGGATGCAGAACTGAATCAAACTCATATCTATTACTGGCAGTGCCAGAATATAATCATGTCAGTGAAAACAACATGTAAAATACTCATGTGGTGTCAGTGATATCCTCTTGCTTTCCAACTGGATTAGTTCATTCCCCACTGAAAGAAATAAGTTATCATCTGTGTAACATCTCAATGCTTCTTAGAATAGCTTCAACACTTAATTCCCCTTTTTGCTAAAACAGAGAGCTCTTAATCCTTTATTGGCAAACTGTCTCATTGGCACTACTTCATTACACAGCAGGTCCTGTAGAAAAGCTGGGTAAAGGGTAAGTACAGTATGCTCCCGTCACTGTCAGTTTATCCAGGTAAATGACAGAAGTGTTGACTATAGTGTTACACATATTTGCAGCCCAGAATGTTGTTGATTCAGTAAACAACAGACTAAATAATTGTAAATGGACTTGAGCTTGTATAGCACTTTTCTTGTCTTCTGACTAGACCTCCATCACACCTGCCCATCCACATGCTGATGGCAGAGGCTGCGATGTAAAGTGTCCATCAGAAGTAAGTCATCCCATTCCTACACCATGCATATGGATGTTGCACTGTAAGCGTCACATTGGAGGAAAACCTGAACATGTGCGCTGCCAGAGCTGGGGATTGATCCCCAGACCTTGTGTTTGAGAGACAACCAGACTCTACCAAACGGCACACATCTTACGTGTCCTTAAGCAAGACACTTAACCTCAAATTTAGGGGCACCTTTGCAGTTCTCTAGAAGTTCCCTGGCCAATCAGACCGGTCCGCACCAGGACTTGAACCATCTCAGGTTCTAAGTCCCAAACTAACTCAGGCTGAACGTGAACAATAAAAAATGATATAATAGACCAAACCCAACATATAAACAGATTGGTAATGATTAAGGTCAATTTAACTCTTCAAATAATGCCAACAGGTGTGTGAAGTTTTTAAAGCCATGAAAGAAGGTTAGGGTTCAAGAAGGCTTTGGGGAATAATTTTACACAATTTATGTATTTAATACAAAGGTCTTTTTTTTTCCAGGGGGATTATTTTACCGTGGCATTTTCATTTATATTTGGACAATCCCAAATCCCTCTCTTTTCACTAAGCAGTGCACAATATAGGGAACACGCCATTTTGAAGTAGTGTGGGAATTCTGAATGAGTGTGATCATACCCGACAGAGTTAGGGTTGGACACGAGTCTCTGGGACAAATCAATAAGTTTAGGTGTGATAATATGTTTCATTATCTTTAAAAAACTCAATGTTTTATATTGATTTATCATTTGAAAATGTTTCGTGAAGATACACTCAGTATCGTATAAGTAAAAGACAGGGTTGATAATTTTCTCCAGATACACTTTTTAAGATTTTGATCATTGTAATTTTTGTAATTGTCTTTCGGTCCTGACAGTAAATAATAACTCATGTGCTCTGAAAAAGAAACATTCTGTCATCTGTAGCAGCTGGAAACAGGTAAAAACTGCACACTCAAAACATGAGCTGAAATCTGCTTCTGGACCAATGGCGCTAGTGCATGTAAGTGAGGGGCGTGGCTTTTAAGAGGGCACAGAGGGGAGGGGGGTGAAGCCAGAGCACGGGGAGAATGCTACTTTCAAAATCATGCTAGTTTCCAAAAAATTACCAACCCTGCCTTTAAGCTGCTGGTCAAATTGTGTGACAATAATGATGTCACAGTCGGCGACCAGCGAGTGTCACTCACTCTAAAGTAAGAATGGAGTAGAGAATGAGTGAGTGTTTCCTGTTTCATTTTGTCATCTGTATTCTCATATCTCTCCTGTGTACTGTTTTATATTATAGTTGTTTTCCCCCTCAAGGGATTAATTAATCTGTTTCTTCTCTTTGTCTTGTTTCCCTCCATTTTGATTGCCCTGATTGTCTTCACCTGTGTCGTTAGTCTCAGCTGTGTCTGATTACCCCAGAGTCTAGTTAGTCTCTGTGTTCCTTCGCGTCCAGTACTTTTGTTACGCTTCCTTGATGGTCCTGCTCTTAAACTTTACTCTGGACTTTCATAGACTTTGTTTTTGCCGTTTTGCTCTTCTGTTTTTGTTTTGGAAATGTGTGCGACACTTTTCTTTTTTTTTTCTTTTTCTTCTTAATCTGACATTTTGACATTCTCATGGTGTGTGTCTAGACCTGAAATTGCTGCATTTACCAACAAAACAAAGAAACGAATGCAATGACAAAAACAAAAGTAAAAAAAAAAAAAAAAAGGACACATTTCAAAAAGTCAAGAATTCAATGTTTGCTTGTACAACAGAAAGTTTTATCTTCTCATAACCACGCGGTCAGTGTTGAAAAATAAAGCCTACGCTGAAGTGAAACATGCTGTAGCTCGTCAAGTTTCCACTTAAGGCTGGATCCAAAAGTCACATACACATGACACGGAATAAATTAACATGTTTACAGCCTGGTACGAAAAATGAAATGGGTCTGATTAGTTGTTATTGATATCGTATATAGCCACACGAGCACTGTGTCCTTGGGCAAGAAATCTAACCCCAAGGTGCTCCAGCAGTCTGGTATGAATGGATTAGTTGTAGCTCAATTTCACCAGATGCATGTTCGGTCCATCTGGTTGTTGATAGGTTTCACTTTATTCAATGCGTGTGCTTCCACTGAGTCTGCTGTGCTGCGTCTCAGCTTCCTCTCAGCTCCGGCATTCTGAGCCCCTCCGGAGCATTACCTGCACGCAAGGCTTCTATTTTTGCCGGATGTCGGCGCCCGACGCATCACTGTAGCACACAAAAGAAGAAGTGGGACGGGAAGTCAGACACCGATACGACATTAAAACATCCGGCTTATTTTCAGAATAAAAGACTCATTTTTGACGGTTCAGGAAAATAACCGTATAAGTTTATTTATGTGTTGATAAGGATTCTATTGAGTTTTACACCACATACATCGTATTATCTCGCATAGTCACGAGTGAGTCTGTTTAATTACCGCGGGAATTCCTTTGGCTCTGTTCTCCAACTGACCGGCTGTGCTCTCCGTGCTGTAGACAGAGAACGGAGCGGACGCACAAGATCACACACAGATCTGGTGGAATTGAGGGGTTAACACTGATTGACACTTAGCTTCTGGGTAGATGTGACCTGCGGTGTAAAAACACTTAAGAGTAGTAGCAGAGGCTTAAATATGCCGACTATATTTATCGAACACAATATCTTGACTGAACAGCAAACTCTACAATAAGAAAGACATAAATATTCATCTTGAACTGCCTTGATGCATCATTAATTAATGTAAAGAGAATACATAAAAAGGTTACCTACACATTCCTCCCCAGTGTATTGGCCCTGTCCCATTTGTGTGGTGTTTCAGCACTGAGGACAGCTCCATTCATGCTTACAGTGCGACATAGTGAAAGGAAGGGAGAGTGAGTGATGTATATCTGATGCATCCATATGCTGTGGATATCCGTTTTCTCCTTGACATTATCTGCTGATCGGTGTTAAAAAAAAAAAAAAAAAAAGTCCTATTAAATCATGTACGGGACAACAGTAAAACATGTTTTTTCTTCACAGGCAGCGTATGTTTTGTTGCCAGCATATTGTTAGGCCGTTCATGAGCATCTTCATAAGTATCCTGTCAGGCTGACATGCAACTTTGCCAAACAACACATAGTTGTCATGCAGCGGTCAAAGAAAGAACAATTTGTTCCAGACTAATCTCCGACATGAACAAATTTATTTTCCATGTCCACTCACTGACAAATAACCCGCATGAAGTGGCCGTCTGCAAAAACACAGAGCCAGAACACCCGTGTGTGAAAATGTCAGGTATAGGTCAGAATTGAACCCTGGATAGATTGTGCGCCTTTTTTTCCCCCCCTTTCTTTTTTGTTGACAGCTACCTGGTGGATTGAACTGTCAGCGGTTAAATGTTGCTCTTTCTGCTGCATAGCTTCATCAACAAAGCAGAGACTGTTTCACTCAAAGTTTTAGTGACCTATCAAGGACAGATTTTCAGTACCAAGCCTGAGAATAATCGCAGAACAATTCAAAGAACTCACAGAGACTTATATACGTACATTAATTAGTCAACAACAAATGTGCATACCTCAATAACCTTTCATTTCCAAGCCAAATAAAACCAAAATCCACTTTCAAAAGGCAGGGTTTTAAATTCATTATCAAACTTAACTTTATTAATTTTGGAGGCTCAGTGTTAGAGTCAGGTCTCCCAACCAAAAGGTTAGGGGTTCAATTCCCAGCTCCTGCAGCCATTAGTCCAATGTTTCTTTGGGCAAGACACTTAACTCCAAGTTACGCCAATGCTTTGGTGGTAGCATGTGAATATCTATGACTGGATTAATTAAAACTGTTGGACAGTTTACATAGCAACCTCAGCCACCAGTGTGTGTGAATGGGCAGGTGTGACCTGCGGTGTAAAGAGTATTCAGTAGACTAGAAACTTGCTGTACAAGCTCAAGGCCATTTACCATTTTTACAGCAATACATGAATTTGGCCTATCTAGGTAACACAATAATGAGTGTGATATTTTAATTTACTTCAGTTCTGTTTATTTTTACGCAAACAGCTTGCTTCCAGCGTCCCCCGCTGGTGGAACAAACTGAACTCCATTCAATCCAGAGTCCCTTTGCACCTTCAAGAAAAAGCTCGAGACCATGCTCCTTCATTAACACCTTTGACCTTAATGATATTGATGATGATGCATTAGATGATGACAACAACATTATTTAGGATGATTTTGATGCTGATTAGAACTCTCAAGAACAGCTGTCATTGTTGTTGATGACAATATATTATTAATTTATTTTTTAGTGTTCTGCATTTGTGCAATGCCTGCCAGCACCTGTGTCTGATCTGACTAAAAGCTGCTCATTTGCACTTGCCGAACTTGCTTGTTACTCTCTGCTTAATGAACTGAAGAATTGCAGATGGTCTTATTTGAAGCTTTCCTCTCATTGGTTTCCAGTGTATCAAATTCACAGTTCTCTTCCTCATTCACACCCAGTTCTTTGTGTCCCGTCCTCTGACTGATGAATGGGAGGAGCGCGAAGGTAATTACACTCATCATGAGACATAATAGATACAAGCAAGTAGTAGGATTTGATGTACTCGGCCCTTCATTTCTTGTCCCCCCATTCACCTAAGACAAATTAATGAAGCCAGATTGAAGCACAAATTAGTTTTTTTTTTTTTTTTTGTAAAAAGTTATAGCATCCGGGCACCTTCGATTAATATTAAAAAAAGGCTCTGGACCATGCAGTTTCAATTACCTAAGAGAATCAAAAATGCTGAAAAGGCCTCAAATTGATTTTCTGTCTTGCAGCTGCCTGCCTCTAAAAATACACTCTAGATCTCCAAGACACTCACATGATGCTGTGATTGGTTTAAATGCTAACATTTCTTAAATGTTATTAATATTTGCAGTATATGTTTAATTGGCTTCGTGTAGGCACTACAGCATTGCTTCAGTGAAAGCACTTCTGTAAGCGTATGTTTTAGAAAACATTGGGCAAAGAAATGCATTAAAACTTCCTGATAGCAGCAGCTAGGCATCAAATCAACCCCATGCAGATTTTTTTGAAGATCTATGGTTCCTAACTGAGAATCAAAGGCAATAAGAGGGCCCACAAGACAATCCTGAAGAGCCACCAGGAAAATAAAACATTTGTAATAAATTCACAAATTAATTTCCATTGTCCTTGGAACATCCTCCTTTTTGTATTTTCGTACAATTGCTGAAAATACAACCACAGTGGATTCTTTGTTGGTCTTTGCTAGTTACACCTATACAGTGATGAAATCCAATGTCATTATCATAAGTAGGAAATGTGTTACACTGGAGCAAATTATACTTGTGATATTCTTTCCTACTCATGTACTGACATGGATAACTCTTCTGAAGGACTCTACGACAACACCTTTATCCGTGACCTTAAACATGAGCATATAATTTAATTTACTGACAATGATGTCAAAAAAAAAGTAACCTGTATATATATACATAGATTTTGGGTTTGATATTTAGGGTTGTGTCAGACAGCACAAGTACAAGTACCTAAAAAGTGGACTCTTAGTGTATGCAACCTGTGGGAAGGTTTCCAAGTAGACATTGTTTTGTAAAAAGGGTTCATATGCCACAAAGGCTGGAAATTGCTTATAAAAAGTTGTTTTGGTTTTTTTTCAGCTGTGAAGTTTCTTGTTTTTTTCTTTGCAGTTTATCTGATGACTGTCTAAAAGAAAGTGCTTGTCAATTAATTCTTTAAACTCTAAAATTGTTTCTTGTCTGTCTATTTGGAATAAAGTGAAAAATTGCCTATATAGTCATGGAATGATTAACTGAAAGGACATCCAGCAGGTGATGGAGGTTAGGGGCCCACAAACCAAAGTCATTTATTGATCTAATCACAATATCAACATATGTATGAGGTCAGAGCCACCACTTAGCTGCTAAAAACACCATCAATGCCATCAAAACTCAAAAGGAACTCGAAATGACAAGGAGAATCCACATAAAAAGATCAAAATAAACTACAAAAAGAAACAAAAGAACAACTAAGAGAAACAAAAAAAAAACTACAAAGGGAAACAAAAAAAATACAGACAAAAGAATTAAAAAAGGTAAACAAGAGAACTGCTAAGATATTCAAAAGAGCTACAAAGAAAAACAAACAAACTCAATAGATTAACAAAGGATTTGCAAAGACAAACAAAAGAACTACAAAGGGAAACAAAAATCTGAAAAGAGAAAGACTAATAAATACAAAGAGAACCAAAAGAACTGCTAAGAGAAACAAAGTATCTACAAAAGGTAACAGAAGAACAATAAAGAGAATGAAATGTCAACAAACGTAATCAGAGGACCACGGGCTGCAAGTAATAGATGGAGAAAATACCTCTAAAGATAAGCAAATGAACCAAAATAAATCTACAAAAAAAGAACGAACCATAAACAGTGCAACTGTAAGTGTTTCTAGCAAACGAGTACTTTAAATCTATTTTGAAAAGTCATAGCGTCTGAGGAAATAAAAAATAAGATGTGAATTCTATTTTAAGGGTGTGCTTTGTGTTTCAAAAATGGTTTAAAAGCTCAAAGAAATGAAAAGGTTTTCAAAAACACAGACCATGTAATCCCGAATTTGAGGTTTAGCATATAAAACACCAACATTTGGGTTCACAGAGTTGTATTCCCACCGTGTTAGACAACTCTTCTGATACTACGTTGAAGACTACATAACTAGAAGGTTTTCGTTGTTATAATTTATCTGCAGAATGAAAGAACCCCTTATGTTGTCTGTTTGGGGCCTTTGTGTTTCACACTGCACTCTCAAATAGAAAATGCATTACCTTCTGTCCACAGATGTGCATATCAAAACCGGTGCATCATGGTACCATGCATACGTACATGCCCGTACTCCCCCATTCACACACATACGAGTCACGGAAGCAGTGACTTGCCATTAAGGTGGAGCGCAGATAATAGATTTAGTGACTGTAAGCAGATTTGGGTGTACGCCTTACTTAAAGGCAGATCATTCGGTGGCTGTAAACAGGCTTTGGAGAAATCAAACCGTTAAATAGAAAATACATTTATTAATTCAATCCGCTTAGTTCAGGTTCAGCTCCTTTCGCTCAAATTAAGTTTGCTGGATTTCACAGGATATTAGCAGGCAAGAAGAAAAGAGGGGCATCAGGAAGGCTGCCGTGTCGTTGCAGTCGTGTCGTTGCCTGGATGTCGCTATAACCTCGGCTGAGATATTCCTCAGCATGAATAACAGCAGTGATGACATTCAGCAAATAAAGCAAAGTGTGATAGGAAGATTGAATTTTCAGCAGCTGAGCGAATACTGGGTATGTATTGGATGTAGGAGGAAATACTTGACAGAAAACTAGAGGATATGTATTTATTACTGTCTTCAATGGTGGATAGTGATATGCTATACATCATTAAGGTCACGAGCTAACCTCTATTAACTTGCTGAATGGTAAATCTCATAGGGAATTGTCTTTCCATACCTTCTTACTGTCCAGGAACTGAAGAGGTTATTGAATTCATGTACTTCATGAGGTAATTTCAATATGAGCAAATCCAAGTCATCATGGTACCTATTATAAATAGTGGGACCAAGGTTGCTATCCTCATTGTTCTATTGGATTTTTTAAAGTCTGCAGCTAAGACTATGACCAATGCTCTTATCACTTCTTCGAATAGTGTTGAAATCAATGTGTGAAAATGCTGTTGAGCTAAATATGGAGTTTGTTTTCAATGCTAACAGATGAAAAGTGTCTTAAATTTTCAGCAAAATTGATCCAGAGAATCAGGCAAAGTAAAGAAATGTTCATATATACATCTTTGAGATGCCTAGAAGTGAACCCAAAGAGGACCATGGGACCCAATGGGCCCTAATAAAGCTTGGTTAATCCCTGCTGCTGGGACATTAAAAAATTTCTAAAGGTTTTGTGAATTGAAAAAACAAATATCCTTAAACAATAGAGAATAACCAATGCAGTATCTTTAAAATAGGCATGATAAAATCTCTCTACCATGTCTTGGTTGGAATAGCAAAAGTCAAGCCCTGAGTTTAGAAATGAATGCAATAGTTTATCATTGTCAACCAGAAAGAGAAATTGTCTGACCTTTCTAATGTTTCTGAGATGATAAATTGACCATTTGGTTTCATTTATAATGTAGACTATAAAGTTATGGGAAGAATGAAAGGTTACATCAAGCTCTTTTGGCCTACTGCTTGGTATGAAGGGCAGATGGGCTGATGAGGATCCTAAATTATCAACAGGTCTTGGGGGTGAGGTTATTTCGCATGCCCCATGTACAGAGGTAATGAGTCCTCATGGCAACAGCCATCGGTTCAAATCCTTCTAATATGTCCGGTCTCTCTTCCTATCCAATAAAGGCTAAGATGACCAAAACATATCAAAAAGAAGTATAAATAGAGTTAAAAGTCATTTTGGATACCAAGGTGTATGGTTGGGTGGAATCTGCATAGCTGTGAAACATCGGTTAATGCTTCCTTATGATATCACCAAATGGTAGCCAAAATGATCTACATCGATCGGACCTAAAATAGAACCTATAGAAGGATGCTACTTTTGTTATCTTAACGCTTAACCCAGGGAAGTATTTTGTTGAGCTTTAATTATGTTCATAAAGGAAAATCCCATTTATTCACATTCGCGAAACATTTTTTTCTAAAGTGCAATTCCAGGGTTGTGGACACAATCTGTTTTGTGTTTTTAAGTGATGGAACAGCCTTTCTAAATCATTTCAAAAATACCATTGGAATGTACTTATTTAAAGCAAGCACAATGACAAAGATCACTTAGACTAGCATTTAGATTTACTGTCAATTTGCAATATTGTATTCAAAAACAGTCGCATACATAAAGAGAAGAGGACCTGCTGGATGTTATCTTTTACTCCACTTCCTGAAGACAGCCTTACTTGAACTAAGAAACCCTCAGGTTCAGTCTCCCTTGGTGTCAAAAGTCTCCTCAGAGTTGTTCCTGGCTTAAAAAGTATCACATTCTTCAGCGAGCTTGACACATTTTTCATCCCCAAGAATAAAACAGAGGGGGAGAGATGAAAGAATGGTGACTCTGGAAGTTGAATTCAGCCAGCTCACACCTGGTCTGAGTGATGGACAATGGTGTGAGAGAATTATGTCCAAAAAACCAAGAGCGTGTGAACATTTCGAAGCTCCTACTAAAAGTTTTATCACGCAGCTTCTGAGCTCGCTGCCTGAGCGTGGAGGTCAAGCCTTGAGGCTGAACTTGAAACAGCTGAAGGCTTCATGAAACATGGAGGGCGCATCAGTGTGCCTCGCCATTTCTCTTTTGGCCATCTTGATTTTACCCATACTTTACCTCTCTCTGCCTATCATGTTTTCTGACTTTATCACATCAGTTTCATTCTGTCCAGTCCATGAAAACAGCCTTCAAGGCCAAAGTCTTCGCTGTGTTTTTATCTGAAGTTTCTTTTTTTAATACTGTCCAAGGGACATTTTGAATTGATAATCTGCAGAGAAAAAGATTGAAATCAAACCCCTGGTCCAAAAAAATGATTGATGTTGCTGAGTTTTCTAAGTCTCCCTCAAAATATAATACATTACTTTAGCACTAGTACAGCTAATCGCTAGCCTAATGGAATGTGTGGCTGCCATATTGATCACAAAGTACAGCAATCACTCATAAACATCCCTTGAATGATCCTGTGTATTAACACATGATCAGGCATCAGCACCTGCATATGACTGACGATCAATAATCTCAGGAAGTGAAAAAAAGAAAAAGAAAAGAAAAGCTAGTTCCTGAACAAGATGCTGGAAATGTTGTTTGGTAAGGTCTGAGTTGTGTTTGCAGAATTTCAAACATTTCTTGTTCCAAATTAATCTGTCAACTTTTTCTCCCCCGGAACACAAAGTACCTGATGGCCATTTTTGGATAACAATGTTTTGTTGTGGTTGGACTGGAGATAGTGTATTTTTCCTGTGACAAGACAGACTAAATTAGATGTGTCCTTATCTCCTAATACACCCCAACTCTTAGTTTAAAAACATGTATTATTCTACCAAGTTTTTTTTATGCATTTCTTCTTGATCTGGTAGAAACTCAGAACCTTGATATGGGAACTCTTCAGGCTAGGATGCCTTATGATCTTCTATCAGACGACACCAATTGTCGCATTAGAGAAACTGATATCTTCTGCAGTGTATTCATTTGTCTTCACAACCAATTAAATCTGAACAGAGAAGGCAATTTGAGGAACAAAAAGGCAAAATAAAAACATCATTCCCTGCAGGCTTAACTGTGAGTGCACTACAATTAGAAATAACACAGAACCATCTCCAGTTCCTTAATTGGGGCGGAAGCTTACCTTTAAAATGATTCATCGCTTAATTTAATACCTCTATGTCTCATTTCTATATGAGATCTCCTTCCAGTTGTAGGCGGGCCCAAAGAAGATACACATTTATTTATTTTATTTTATTGTTGTCTTGCAATAATACGTACTTTTTTTTTTCTGAAAGTCTCAACTATTTTCTCGTTATCTCGGGATAGCGACACTGGTTTTCCCATGATTAACAAGTATCCATCCATCCTTTTTCCACTGCTTATCTGGGGCCAGGTCATGGGAGCAGCAGTCTAAGCAGAGACGCCCAGACTTTCCTCGCCCCAGACACTTCCTCCAGCTCTTCCGGTGGGACCCCGAAGTGTTCCCATGTCAGCCAAGATACATAGTCTCTTCAGCGTGTCTTGGGTCTACCCTAAGCACTCCTCCGGGGGGCATCGGGAACAGATGTCCGAGTCACCTCAGCGGACTCCTGTCGATATAGAGGAGTAGCGGCTCTACTCCAAGCTCTTCCCTGTTGGACGAGCTCCTCATCCTGTCTCTAAGGGTGCGCCCAGCCACCCTACGGAGGAAGCCCATTTCAGCCACTTGAATCCGGGATCTTGTTCTTTTGCTCATGATCCAAAGCTCATGACCGTAGGTGAGGGTCCTTGGGGAATCCTTGCCCCAGGAGGAGGAGTTTAAGTATCTCTGTGTAGAGTCCGCAGTCATGCGGTCTCTACATCGGACCGTATCGGACCGTTGTACAAGTACATCAAGTTTATGTGTATTGCACCTTTCAAGAGCAGGGGTCCAAAAGTGCATCACAGTGTAGGATTGGGCAGATAAATTACAAAGAGACAATATAGACAGATCAAACTGTCTGAACAGATGAGTGTTTAACTCTGATTTGAAAGTGTCCACAGAGGACACAGTTCCAAAATGTAGGTGACTACAGGTGACATAACTAATCCCATTCATACACAGTCATAAGCCGCTGACGATGCAACAGGAGCAACTTGGGGCTAAGTTTCTTGCCTAAGGAAACAGCAGCCATGTTGCTGCTGAGCTGGGGACCGAGCCCCCAACAATCCAGTTGAGAGACAGACGACTCGACCATTTGAACCACAGCTGCCCCTAAGTTGGCATAACAGCAGAACAAGGGTTATTTCCCAGAGCTCTTGAGACAACCAATGAAATGTACAAGTTTCTCTGTGGTCCGAGAAAACAATTGAGTTATCAAAGTCAAATACAGAAAAAGTTTGGGTTATTAAGAGTCACATAAATGTGACTCCAACATAAAGTGATTAAGTAAACACACAGCGCATCTCTGTTCGTGTGCACCTCCAAGCCAATTCAACTTTATCAAAGTCGCTCACAGCAATTGAGAGCCCAATTAGCACGGAGCATGTGTTACTTGATTACAGAAATTACCTGTTCGTTAGCATTCACAATGGCTTTCCTTCCCCCTCCTGTCCACCTGGGTCTTACTGAAACCCCTCAAGGGGTATTCAGTATCATAATGTTGCGATAACAACATGAATCAACATGCCCAGCAAAACAGATGCAGGTGTCGAGGGGCCGACCTGCAGAACACTCTGGTGGGTCTGGTGCACCCTGAGGATGCAGATTAGAGCCCTCCTCAATACACAAAACATTGCCGAGGGTGCTAATGTCCTCCCACAGCAGCCCACCACTTCATTAGCACCGGCAGTCCTGTTCGGTATATGCAGATCATTTGCATGTCTTTAGATAACTATACATACAGTGGCGGTTTAGGAGGAGTCCACGCTTTACTTCTATAGTCGGAAGGGACCTCAAGGAAAGTGCTTCAAGCTGTGGATTGTTATTATGCAGCTCCTCAGGTTTCATTTTTATAAAGCCGTTGGCAGAGGAAAAGAGCCTTTGAAGCTGAATACAAAATGATGCCTCACAAAGCTCGATGAATTAATGCGCGAACAAATGGATGAATGCATGACTGTTTTGTTCCGCTGTTCCTGAGCAACATAATGTTTTGTTCTTTTATTGTCACAATATTGTCTGGATTTGAAAATGTACTGGATGGGCATTCAATATCCCAAACATTATCTTGCCATCCTCGCTATAAGTCAGAGAAATGTCCTTGTTATTTAAAAAAAAAAGTGCTTTAGAAACAATTTACAATCAATCAGTTGAACATTTGCACATCACAAAAAATTGCTCACACTGGGGAATCCATAATAGAATCATCACCTAACTCCTTGTGTTCAGATTTAGAATCACAAATACTTTATTAATCCCAGGGGGAAATTCGTTTATTGTGGCTGCCTGTTGTTAATGTGCCAGGATGACACCATTGGTTGTCGACTGCTCACGGTGGCATCCTGGTTGGCCCGGATAGTCTGGAAGCCGTTAAGGGAGACACTGTGGTCGGGAACATCCTGATGCAGCCACGTTTCGCAAATCAAGTTGCACTCCCGATACTCTCGCTGACTCCTAGCTAACACTGTTAGTTCATCCAGGGACCTCACGTCAACCATTGTAAGATGATATGAGTTGGAGACACGTCTTAAAACTCTTCTCCATTACTCTTTTGTATCTCGGTCCCACTCTCCTCCCTTGCTGCTTCTTTCCTCCCCTGCATGTCCAGAATTGTATTTCCACTGGGACAATAACGATTGTCGGTGCTGTGCTGGCCGGCCGGTTAGCCGGCTGTAAACAATGCAGGAGGTTGCTGCGCAGCAGTTGTAGAATAAATGAATCGCAACAGGGTGGTGGAGAGCTGTCCAAAAAACACACTCCAAAAGGCATGAACACAGAGGACAAAGCTTTAAAAAATCGTCAGCAAAAAAGGAACGACAAAAAACCCCCAAAACAGGTAAAAGTAAGATGCTAAGCACCAAGAGGTCAGAAACGAACAGGAGCAATGGCAACAGGCAGCCTGCACAGTTGGCGCATGTGCGAGGGTTACACATTTCAACAGGTTACCAATGTAGTTAGAATGTTGACTTATTTGTTTATTACGGCACACATTTTAGCTCGCTAAACAAAATGGATCAATTACCACTGCATAATTTACAGACCAAATATGAGCCCCCCTGTAGCTTATATCAACAGGAACCAGCATCTATTTTTAGCAATTGGCAATTCTGACTTGGGGCCCCAGGCCAGAAGGGGGCCCTCCCAGACTTTAAACCACAGCATTGCCTCAACATGTACAAATGTGGCAGTGGCAGTAGGAAACCCCCCTAAGGGGGCCCCATCTGATAAGCACTCACTCTCTATGCCATGCTGAGCGTCACATGCGTTATTACTGTGAAAACCAAAATGTGTCAACGTGAATGTCGAATGAAGAGGAATTATTTGTCTGTGAGCGGAAAAGAGAAAAGAGGAAAATAATGAGGAACACTGGTTGGAGGGGCTCCCAATGAAGTTTGCCCAGAGCCCCAAGAGACCCCAGAACCACCCCTGCATAGGGACGGTACACTCCCTTGGCTTTGGTACGCATTGGAGAGGTGGAAGTTCTGAGTCGGAAGGTAACATGTCCTTGTCATTTTTAGACTTAACAAGTATAAGATAAAACAGCTTTTACAGCTCAGATCTCACAATCTATATTTCCAATCTATTATTTGAAGTCTGATGGAATCTGCAACACCCCCAGCAGACTGGTGTTACCAGGGAAACAATAGCATAGTCACTGGTGTGTAAACATCTTTCCTCTTCTTGTTTATCTCATATGAGTTCTTCCCCCCCCCCCCCCCCCCCCCCCCCCCTCCTGCAGTCAAATGAGAACTGGATCAGTTTGTCCCAACAAAGCACAGATGCGGGTTAAGGAAGGTTAGCCTTCCAGATAGCATGCCTAATTAAAACTCATTCACTTGTTCTATCATCTGCATCACAGATGACAAGTGATCAGAGGCTCTCGCTCGTAATTATCATGCGGCTTTGAGTTGTTTTCCTTGCTCTTCGTCTCATCTTCGCTTCTTTGCCTCTCATCGCCGCTCAGATTTGGCTCTTAATTGGCCTTTCGTGCTTGTTGACATCTCTCTCCTGAGTTTTCATGCATTCCAGTTTGACCCAGGAAGGATCTTGATTGTTCAACTTTCCTTTTTTTTTCTCTCCAAATCTGTCAGGTTCAACTGTCTCCCTGTTTTAAACTCTAACTCAGACTCGCACTTTTATCAAACTCAACTTGTCAGTTTCTCCATCTCAGTTATTTTGTCTCTTCAATCTTTGTATCCTGCTGCCGCCATTTCCATTCCTCCCAGCCTCATCCTGCCTGCCTCTCTCACTGTCCTCCGGATCGTGCTGGATGGCTTTACCGAAACAGCAATCTGTCAGGGCCATAGGTTACATTTTGCCATCTGCTGTAAGATTAAATTAGGGGGAGGTTGTGTGTCTGTCATTGTTTGGGCTGCCTCTGCCCTCTACGATATTTCCTTTCACATCAGGCCTGACATGCTGGGAGAATGTAAGAGATGGAGGGAGATGACCTGGACGACAACCAAAGTTGAGATGAGCTTTTGTGCTCTGTGTGTGCCTGGTTGTGAGATTAGTTGGCATCTCATTGTGCCATTTTCTTTTGTTTTTTTTTATGGCATCATTGGTGTGCTGGCAGGAGCACAAACATACACCTCCGCATTGCCCTTTTCCTACCTCATTTTGTCCCCAATATGAGTCCTTGGACAGTAAGTACAGTAGTTGCATTGAGTGCCAGGAAGGTGTTTTTGAATTGGGTATCCTGAGCTACCATAGACAGGTACTGTAGGACAAATACAAGACTCAGGGCGAATCATATGCTTCCCCTAACAACCCACTCGCAACACAAACACACACACACACACACACAGTAAGAAAGAGAGAGAGAGTTGAATGCTCGAGAGCTACGTCTAACAAAAAACACAATGCAGTGTACATTGCTTAAAAGCAAAGCAATTGGAAGAATAAACTATTCAAACCTGAGATTTCAATTTGGAATAGCTACCTTAAGAAAATACACACACCAACAAAACTGACATTGTTTGACAAACTCTGTCTTTATTTTGTTGTACAACGCTTAAAAGTCATGAAAAGCAGGCCACAATTATTGCCTCACTATGGCCGGAAAACTTCCGAATGTGCAAAGCTAAATGAATAGGGCCCTTCTCGTTAGTTAGTAAGATAGATAGTTGCTCTCCCTTCAGAGAAATGTGCTTCGGACACAAGAGAATGTCACATATAGCACAACACAAAGACACAGCACAACACAAATGCATACGTCTACATTAATGGGAGAAAAATGTTTTGCCTGCCCCATAATGTAACAACTTGTTACATTTTAGGGAAAAAGTTTCTACGTCTTGGGCTCAGCATTGTGTCACATTATCGAACAGTTTTGGGTTTTATTACTTTTTTTTAATAACATTTCAGGAAGTTGTTACACTTTAGGCTCTGCAGTGATCAATCTAATTCTTTCTTTAAGAGCAAACTTATTATTATATATATATTTATTTATTTATTTTTTTACCTATGTTGTGTAGCGTTATATCCCCCCTTATTCTCCAGGTTCCCTTACCCTTTAGAGGAGTCAGGACCCCCACATGTCACTTGCACAATATAAATCAGCCTGCTGTTAAATGTTGTCCTAAAGCCCAGGACGTCATGCTTTGAGTCATTTTGCCTACAACATAACAGCAATAATTAAGACAGTTATTAAGAAGCTTGACAGCTGTAGACCCAAGTTATCCTCTTCTTAAACTTCCCCCCCAAATACTGACTTTGAGCTAAGAGCTTTGACCTTGCGAAGGGAATGATAGTGCCATTTGCAAGACAAAGTCATAATGCTACAACTGATATGGGCCTCGTCAGATCTCACAGCCTCCTCTCATTTAGGCAGATGTGTAATGTGCTCCACCTGCTAAATGACGTGGAAACAGGCCTGCGTGAAATGGACTGGCCAAATGGTGCTTGGGCCTCTCCCTGTCTGTCCAGGCAATTAGGGAACAGATTAGCCCGACCACAGAGAACAATACAGTGTGTGCTAATAGACCAACATCTCGGCTGCATTTAATGATGATGATAAAGACACAAGAGCAAGAAGTTTAGACCAGCAGCAAAGAAATAAACACCCTTAAATAGAGGCAATGTGTCTATTCATCAATGCATAAACAAGGATAGTTACATTTGCAAAACATCTAAAAAGTAAAAGAACATGCAGGATCTATTCTTGTTTCAGAACACAGTAGGGAGTAAAGATGGAGTGAAGGAAATGGAAGCAGCAAAATTGTCTGAAATGAGCTCAAATTATAGGAAAATTGAAGAATAGTTTTCAGCGAACTGAAAGAGGAACATAAATGCTACGCTAGGTAGAGGGTGACTTGCAGACAGGGTATGAAAGAGACAAAGTGAGCCTGTAAAACCAGAAGCACACGCGTACATGCAAGCAAAGGCCGACCCTTCCACTGACATCTGGACAGTGATAATAACATAGTGCAAAATGCCATCCCAGAGAAACTGCATATTAACAGCCGACTAGTGGCGTGCTAATCACAGTGATCACAGGCGCTCTCCTCAGCTGTCCCGCTAACGGCCCAACAGGAAGGGAGAATTAAAGTGCGGGCACGAGGCAGAACAAAATGCATTTAAATGATATGTACCAAGGGGCACGCGCTACAGAAATGACTCTGGTTTTAGCTGAGTAATTTTTATAATACTTTACACTGTTTTCATACCTTTTCATTATTTGTATAATGCTGATCAGTAACTAGAATCAGTGCTGTAGTTACGATTTTTCTAGAAATCAAAAAGTGGACTGTTTGTGTCGACCTTTAATTTTGAAAAAAACAGGCTTATCTGATCGATGTATCATTTTAATTCTAAATATCGAAAACATGTTTATTTCTTTTACACTTTAAGTATAAGTATTAAATGTATGTATAAATTAACTTGTACCTGTAAAATGGGGGTTAACAATGTGATTGCAGGGAATCCAGAGTGATTGTATGTTACTTCCAGCAACAACAGCTGTAGTGAGCCCCAATGTTGTTGTTTTTTGACTAAACACATTTTTAAATATGGATTTTTATTTCCATTAACATCAACATACCATAATATGAATGTATCACAGACTTACTTGCATCTGTTATTGGAGATAAGTTTGATACATAGGTCGATGTAATTATGAAGAGCCAAAAACATAAGTGAGTTTCGTACAGCAGCCAGAATAATAACAGATCGCAGAATAGCTCAAGAGCAAGGACTCAGATTGTAATCACAGTATTCATTCATAATGGTAATTGTCGGGTATGACTCAGCGGCATTCATTACAAAAACAACATATTTATATTCTTTATTGCATTTTCATTTCTACTAATTACTGCATGCTTTAATATTCAGCTCGTAGACTGCAGCCTCCTTATCAAGATGTGGTACCTAAGTTACAATCTACCCGTTCAAACGTGGGCACAAAGCATTGCATGCCGCAAACCACTCCGTGAACGGTCATGAAATCTCTATCTGCGCAGCATATACTCATGTTTCATGAATGCATAAGGCAGCAATGGCTCTGGCTGGGAAATGACTCTGTGCAATTATGTGGACCACGGTCTGCAGTATATATGATTAATCCTGTCAAATGGACCCAAGCCCCAGAATGCACTGAGGCAGAGGTTGAATAGCAGACCAGGGTATAATGAAAGTGACATGATTACAGGACAAGTCCTCCAAAGTCTTCCAAATCTCTTTGCTTGCCAAACTTCTACATAAAGTATTCATTATTCTTGATGCCAAAGTCAAGTATTGTTTGGCAGCTACAAATAGCCAATATAAAAGATATTTACATGAAACTAACCTAAGATAACTGTTATAAAAAAGGGCAACAGGAAACAAACATGGGCCTTGAATCTCCAAGTCACAGGCTTGTTTACCCCTCAGAAGATGTTTTATTTTGTCATTTTGTTCATCCTTCTTTGTCAAAATGCCTTAGCAAAGTACTTACTAAGATGCGGGAACACTAGACACCACTGAAGACGGGCAGATGGGCATAGACAGGTTGTTAATAAGCCAACTGTTTAGCCGTGTTCTTGGAACGTCTGTGGTTGATTGTGAAAGTGAAAGTGAGTGCTCCCAAAAAGGTTCAGAACAAACCCTAATTGCAAAGGAAATAACTACAGATTGGATGTTGGACAGTAAAATACCGTTTTACCCTCAAACTTCCAAAACATAGAGTGCCACAGGAATGAATCCTAAAACCCGGAAGTGAGTTAGCGTTTTAGCACCATGGGTTCTTTGATTTTGAATGGATTTGTGATTGTCTGTTTGTGTTGCTGCTTGTTTTGTCCAGAATACTCTCTAAATAGGGATTTTTAATCACAGATTTTTTTTCCCCTGGTTAAATACAAATGAAATTAATACAATTTAGACGAGATAAACTACGTTAGCTAAAACCCAAACTTGTAGATGTTTTTATGTGTACTTAAAACGCTGGTTGCTAACAAGTGGCTAATTGAGATGACAGTGGTTGTCAGGGACATTTATTGTGACCACGATGGTAACTCTTTCACTAATTCGTCTTACAGCCTCTAATTTTGTTTTTCTGTGCTCGTGCAAATATTAGGTTAATAAACAACGTATCAATCTACATTTTCGCTAGCTTGTCCAAACCGCCGATTAGATCAATGAAGATCGATGAAGTATAACGGTCGTGATGTCAAAATCAACCGACCGTGGTGTAATTCACTTGTAGTATAATGTTAGCTTTTTAATTATTTTTCTGCAATGATCCAAAATCCAATGAAAAAAATCCAAAATAAAATTCTCATGAGAACCAATAGTGATGCTACTTCCAGGTACGCCATCACTTTTCCAGTCTATTGAGCTAACTTCTGTGGTGCGTCCAATCATTCATGATACCACCTAAACTTGTGCACAAACTACATCAAAGTATTTAATTTTATGAGGATGACACCATTGGAAAGACCAAACTATGAGAATATAGTAAAGTTTTGATCGATCAAAATCAGTGATTAAATGTGCAGGTGGCTGTGAATACCGCTTGGCATATCAAATAGATATTGATATCCAACCTTCGGGTCAGTTTCCCTCTGCTACTTTTCTCCAGAAATGATTTTCATATTCATTCATATTTTTCATCATCATAGACACTCCATCCAGAAAAGTCTACATGGAGATTACAATCAGAGGCTTGTCGTGTTCAATTTTCAAAGCGATTTGTCCCAATTGCCATCTCTCCATTTCCTCCTCATTTCATTCACTTATGGTAGTGCGATCAAAGGCATTCACCTTAGTTTCCTTTTGGTAGAAGGGAAGAGGACAGGTATTTATGCTGGCTCTTTCCGTATGTCTCATCTGACGGTCTCATATTATCATAAACCAACCTGGGGAACAAGTTGCATGAGGCAATTTTGGGAATTATTGATGGCGACGCTCTGACTCGTAATCTTATGAATCGGTAAAGGTTTGCCTACACCAGAAGCAGATCACAAGAATGTTGTTTTTTTGATTTCAGGGCTGTGTTTAGAGGAGAAAAGATCTGAGGTCAGCTATAGACAGCACGCAAGACAAAAGAGGCAAGACTATATGTTTTGTGATCATATAGTAAATACAGACAAAAGGTCAGCACATACAAACAAATCAGCAGCCCAGAGGCCAAACCTTTGGCTCCGTTCAAGGCTGATGTCATGTGAAAGGGCATGAACTGTGATTAGAGTCTCGTGGTTGAAACATGTCTCTTAAGGCACAGCTGAAAGGTCAGCGGGGCTGTGATCCCTTTTGGTCAACAGCTACGAGAGAAGCTTCTGGGATTAAATTTAAAAAAAAAAGAAGACTTTGTATAACTAAGAAAGAGCTATAGGGATTATGTTTGTGTAAACCATAATCCTGCAAAACAGAAAACAAAATAACAAGTGTGGGAGAGAAAAAACAATAAAGCAAAGACAGAAGCTTCTGAACCGTCGACGCTGGAAAAAATAGAAGATGGGGTTGTACCAAAGTATAAAGTCATTTCAGAGTCAGTGCACTTAAATGACCTCGTTACTGACGGATCTTCATATTCTCTGGGACATGCTCACGCTCCCCCAAATATGAAGCATGACAAGCAGAACTGCACCAACTGCAATTCTACTTTGCCGCATGCTGTCTCAACGTTAACAAAACTGACATGGTCACGGTTGTAGCTGTGCCCTCTCTAACTGACCTTCTTAAGGAACATTCGCTTCATATTATATTACGTACACTCTCATCTGCATCTTTTTCCTCACTGCACAATTGCAAAGAGTATTCCATTTATTGCACAGGAAATTACGAGAAAAAGTAGTCCCTATGTATATAGCCTTAAGGGAATAATCTCTCTTTTCACATGGCCGTCTTTTAGGCTTTCATTGTAAAAGGAAGTATTTTGCTTTCTGGTTAAACATCATTCCAAACCTTTTAGGAAGTAAGTATTTCAAATGAGGAAGGTCTGTATTGCATCCTTACAACACACAAAATCAGTCAGTGATTGTGTTTGATCTTCCATCAAACATTGATAATTTTCAATGCTGGGCGAACCTGAGGAAGCTACAGACGTAGAGCGTTGTTCGCCACAATCAATACACAGGAAAGTTATTTACAGTATTTTCCATGGTATGTTCCTGTAACTGTGCACACCTGAGAACATATAGGCCTTGCATGGGATTACCCTGATGGCCATTGATAATTCAACTCTTAATCAAATTTGAGGTCCGTCTGTTATGACTCTGAGTGCAAAATGCAAAATCACTTTCCAGTACGTGTTTATATGTATCAGTGAAACACTCAATAAGCTCCGTAAATTCAATTTACTGAAACGCATCAAGTGTCAGAGTGACTTAAACACATTTTTTACAATAGCAGAGAGAAAAATCTGCCTTAGCATGGGCAGGTTTTTTAATATCTTCATATGCAGAAACCTCAATAGACCCTGATGCACTACTGCTTTTTCTTGGTTGAAAACCTCTCATCTTACTGCTTGGGGTTGGCCTTAATACTCTCTTCACCCACAGCTGAGGATTACGAGTTCTCTCCTCCGACTACAATAGCTAATAAAACCAAATAAGGTTATCTCCTGTTGGAATTTATTCCTATAAGTCCTTTAATGAACTTAATGTTTGCAGAGAAGTTTGCCAATTGAGACCGAATATTACTTAAAGAGACCAGACGAGGCTTTGGAAATGAGAACTCTACAAATTACCACTCATGTCAACCTGGTTTTACACAGAAGGCTTTACACCCTCATATTCTGACAAGGCCACGTGCCAAAATCAGGTTGTGTGGGCAGGCGATACACCATCGCCTATTACTTACTTCTCCTGAAACAGATGTATCCTAACGACAAGATTCACCTCAGCTGACCTCACCAGTATCTTAATTATCTCTGTTGCATTTTGAGGAACTAGCAGGAGAATCACAAAGTCAGATACATTTTGTTTTGATGGAAACAATAGCAGACACACAATAAAGCTGTGAAATGTTTCAGTTGGATTTGGTTAAGATACAAAATGTAATTGATTTGGCCACAAATAAATCAATAAAAAAAGAAATCTGGGTTGAGACCAAAAAAAGAACCATAAAAAACTAGGGTATAAGACACACTGCCAGAAGTTGGCTACATCCTATAAACCATTGTGACCAATATACAGTACCAGTTTAAAATGCTGGCAATACTGCCTGTGTAGCTGCCACCATCACACTCAATTGGAATTCCGCCTCCATTCATTATGTATTTCAAGCTGTGCTGAGATATGCATCGACGCAGACCAGACTGTAAGCGCTAGTTTTTAAAACATTTTCTCCCACATTTTTTGAAAATCCTTTCATTTCAATTTGTTTTGAAATATTGATTAAAAATAAAATAAAATAAATGACATCCTCGTGGAACACTCTTGAGATTGAGTTTAAAGTCAACGAGTGTCAAGTTGAGGTGGGCGGCGTGACACGAGGACTATAGGTCCGTACTTTAAAACTTTCACCGTTACAGTAGGCTGAGAGCTGAACTCCCATTCTGCGCTATAGCAGGAGTGCAAACAGCCAAAAGAACTGCATAGTGGAAAGTTTCAACCCCTTTTTCACTCTAGGAGACCTCCAAAAACAGACAGACAGCGTCTCATATTATAGATGCATATATTCGGTACTTCTTTCAGATTAGTGAGATTTACATAAAATCTATTAATTTAAAAAGGCTTGTGTCATGATTTGGTCTGTTTTAGTTTGATATTTCAGTCTAAATTTCACATTTGTTTTAGTTCTCATTCATCCCCGGTGTTGCTTGTTTCCCTTGTGTATTTTCTGGTTCATTCTTCAGAGTTTCATGAGTTATTTTGTAACTTCATATCCTCTTTCTATTCTTGAGCTCCGTCTGTCTCCAGTGTTTCTTGAGTCAGTTTGTAGTTTTCTTCAGTGTTTCTTGTATTTCTTCCCGCCTCTGTGCGGTTCCCTGCAGTCCTGATTGCCCTGATTGTCTTCACCTGTCTCATTAGTCTCACCTGGGTCGGATTACCACATTGTCTATTTAGTGTCACTGTTCCTTCCCTCTTGTCGCCAGTTCTTTGTCGCATCTCGGTGTCGTATGTTTGTCAGTGTGTCCCTGTGACAGGGAGACATTTTTTTTGATGTAATTAAGTTTTGTTTTGGCCTGTGGCTTTCTTTACAAAATAAACTGGGACAGATCTAGAGAAAAATCCATGGGGTGGCAAAGGGGAGGCAGAAACAAAGGCAGATTTAATCATAAGATATCAGATAATGTTGCTTAAATGGTAAATGTAAGTAATTTTACCACTGAGCAACAACTTCAATTTGAAACCAAAGCACATTAAATCCATAGAAGTTTAATGACCACCATAATGCATGGCTGATGAACATTTCTGGAAGGCTCTGGAAATGAAAGTTTTCTGGGGGATATAGTGACAAATCAGCTGGTATAGAAGTGTCTTTTTGTTTGGGTCTAGACGCAAGAATCCCTCCCCTCCTCTCAGTCAAATAGATGGAGCGTTGTTAGTGACAGTTCTGGCTGATAGCTGACAGCTTGTTATCAGAAGTCATTTGATATAACTACAGGACAGCCCCAGATGTAAATGATGAATAAACGCATGTACTCAACGTACTGCTCGTAACTTCTTTGAAGAGTAAAAACTCAAACATAGAGGCGAGGTGTAAGTTAAAATAAAAATGTGTAGCCTACATGCTCACTATATATTCACACAATTGTGTGAAAACAGTCAAATAAACTGTTTACATCATCTTCCCACACAATCCACTTTTCATTAATAAGAAAAGTCTACTATATTAGCTTGGATTTAAAGTGGTGCTTTTTGAGGATCTTGAACCTCAGTAGGAGAGGAAGGGAATAAATGTATAGGATTTACGTTAGTTTATTCTGATATTAGGTCAACTAATTCATACATTTTTGAATAGGCTAGGCTACAGTTAATGCACACACACTCCATAGTTTTTACCTGGAACATACAAGTCTGCTGTATGAAAACAAAGGGGCTCTAATAACAGCACCTACAGTCACGTAGAAGAGGAACAAACATTATCTTATAAATTGCTGTTTTTGTCCTTTTCATGGTCTAACCTCGTACACTTACTACTGTTTTGGTACAATTCAAAAAGACTTATGCAAGTCTTTTTTTCCACTTGCACTTCATCCTTCCTGCTGCATTAACTTTAGTCGGGGTGAACGAGAGTAAGAGCAGCAGAGACGCTGAAAGGAACGAGGCAGCCAGAAAGGTACGGAAAGCATTGTCTGTGCTGCATTCACTTGCGCTCGTAAATCGGAGTTTCAGTCACAACTTTTTCTTTTACCAGACATACATTTTGGGGTGGCAAGGCATCATTCAGAGGTGGCATGTGCATCAGCAATTGGATCCAGTTCCATGTTTTTTACAACCATGACAAATTGGTTATTTTAACAATAATAATTTGGCTTTATATTGGACATAACATTTGTTGAGTCAGTTTAAGGTCCTATACATGTTTGACCAATAAAACAACCCAGATCCCCAGATCCAGACAAAATGTGCTGAGGTAGGTATATCACCTGCATTTGTACTAAATGCTATTTTATTTTATCTACCAAATGACCGGCCCTCTTAATCCTAAAACTGCCTGCATTTAATATGAAAGTATCCTTTAACTGAGGATCATCCTAAAATCCAAAAATCCAAATGACAGTGTTTGTTTTTGAGGCTTCTTAAAAAGTCTTTAGTGTTAAGTAAAGATTTTGTTGTTAATAATTTTGAGCAGTTTTGGTGTTTTCAAAAATTATACAACAGAGTCTCAGTTTTTTTGATTCAAGGTCCAAGTTTAAAAAACATCCAACGCGAAATAAATTGGTCTTGACAAGATGAGTGTTGGACCAATCAGAAAACAATGAGGAATGTTCTGATGTTGATTTGACTTCCTGCCTCAGGAAACTGCCAAACCTCATCAGCATCTGTTAAAACAGGTGTAACAAATATGAAACGAAGCATGAGTCTGCCACTGCATGGCCTCTTTTACACCTCTGTTGATTCAGAAAATGATTCTGGCAGGTATAGTCGAGGAAGAAATTTCATCATTCCGAAATCTGCCAAAATTAATTTCCTGTTCGGGGGGAAAAAATCAAGAGAAAGGACTCATTTTAGTCCAGTTAGCAGTAGGAGTGATTCACACCGAGACGAGTTACATTATTGCGTTCTGATGCCTACACTTTTCCCGCCATAAAATTACAGGAGGAATGTTTCTGTCCATGTACCATTTACAGCAACTCCAAACGCATTCAAATGTTTGTTATTCAAGTTTTTGCAGCAACACAGAAATTCATGTCACACAATAGATGGATAAACTTTATTTGGCATGGACATCCCAGATGCAGTGTTTAAGCGTTTTAGCATAGGCTACATGCTAATTCTCAACACATGTCCACAGGAGGCGTTTGAAAGGAAACAAAGACAGGAAGATACGCAATAAAACGGGACGAAACTATAAACTGAAAGGTACAACATTAACTTGATGATATCCAAATGGTTGCTCTGTCGCTTTCTTATCCTTCAATTTGCCTCATCTCTTTTCAAAGTCCACCAGAAGCTTGTGCAGTGAAGAGATTTGTTTTTTCTTTTTCCGAAGATCATTACCCATGTGCAAATGTGTGTGCCCCCCCCCCCCTTTTACTAAGACTTTGTTGATGTGCCCAGTGAGAGCGTCAACAAGCTCCGAGGAATAGATGCACAAACTCTCACTGTCTTGCGGTCATTTACCTACGCTAATAATACTTGCATGACAAACACAATGAAAAGCAAACATTGATGGAAGAGGGAAGGCAAACAACAAGCTGTGCTAGGAATTAATCACTCATCATACTACAACAGAAAGCATTGTGAGTGTGTAGGAGGCTTTCATTTTATATTCCAGACAGCAAACTGTAGGCTTTGTTGAAGAAAAATAATACAATATCAACGCATAGCAACTGTATAATGTCTTTGATATTTTGATCATGGTGGGTTAATTATATGACATGAGTTTAACAATGAATTTATCTTCAAAACAAGAACTTCCCACATCCTATTGTTTTCAGTTGTTTTTCTTTTTTTCTTTCAGCTAAACCTTTCTAAGGATATATATATA
Source organism: Symphodus melops (assembly GCF_947650265.1). Classification (NCBI taxonomy): domain Eukaryota; kingdom Metazoa; phylum Chordata; class Actinopteri; order Labriformes; family Labridae; genus Symphodus; species Symphodus melops. The sequence goes on along the minus strand of NC_136710.1, from coordinate 11,251,464 downwards.
AATCTGTATTAAAACATGACATAAAATAGTCCCTAACCAATCACATTACATCTATTCATCTTAAAGCATTGGCTTCCTAGTTCAGGAAAATGTCCACAGTTATTAAAAAATGCACCTCTTTTATAGTGATTGTGCTTTCAGTGGGAGTCATTGCACTGAGAGGCAGACAGGCCCAGTTTGTTGGTGACAGCTGACTGACTTGAGTCTGTGCATGCTTTTCACCCCTGGAAGCCATGCCATCAGCTTATAGAAATCAATCTTTTCCATTCTCTTCGTCTTATCGAAGATCTGACAGGTATCTCACCATGGCAGTTTAAAAAGCCTTCCCAGACCAGACGAGATATAAAAAACTAGTTTAGGTTGTACCCTCGGGTCTCCTCCCAATTTGACAACCCTGGAAGACTTCCAAAGGGTGCTTTCCCAGGAAGATTAAAATCAGATGCTTGAACAACCTCAGTTATAAAGACACAGGGACTGCATGGCCCAGTTACCCAAACTCCTTGAGAAGCCCTAAAAGGTATTCCTGTTGGGGAACAAGGTTAGCATTCCCTAAGTACTCAAAACCCCCATGACCCATCCAACAAACTTGCAAGGGCAAAGATGGAGTCCACTGGTCCATTGTGATGCTACCAGGACTGAATGCACATGCGCCTTTCAATCACCATGGACTAACCTTTACTAGAGAGGCTTTTCAGCGTGTTAGCTCATTAATTTTAGCACAGCGCTGTCCCCCTTTTTGAAGATTATAATCATCTCTTTCTGCCAATGTGCTGTCCTCAACCTCCAAAGGGGATGTATCCCAGCCAACGCAGCATAATGTCCAGAGCCTCCAGTATCCCAGGGCAAATCTCCTCCACACATGGTGCCTTGCCACCGAAGAGCAACTTAAATGCATTAAAAAGGTCTGCCAGGGATATGGGTGAGGCCACCCCTGAGGCTCCAGATTCGAACCCCTCCAAAGAGTCGGTTCTAGCCAGTTTACGGAGCTCCTGAAATAGCTTTTTCAATCTACTTGAGAATATTTCCTGGTCAATCCAATAACCAAAGTCCAACACACTACTTGGCTATTTATGACTAAGACAACATTATACACAAAGAGCTGTAACTGATGATAGCCTTCATGACTGTCAGGTCTGTTACCAAGACACAAACGTTTTTGTTTTTTTTTGCATGGCACTAGAAAAATCTGTTATGTATACATAAAAAAATAAGGGGTTGCAAAATCTCCTGAAATAGAAGAATGTAGAATTTCTTTTTCACCCATTGTACAAACAACTGAGACAAACAAAAAGAAGCCTCAACTTATAATTAAATGAATTTTAGCTCATTGTGCCCATTGGGTAAACCTGTCTATTTAAATATTTCTGAGGTTTTAACAAAAAACTGTATGACAGTTCTCATTAGTGACCATATGAACTTACATTAACCACATGTGGAAAGCAATTAGGGCCTTGTCATAAGACACCAAGCCCGAGGACCAGCTGGTTGCATTGATAAGCAAGAAATCAGGTAACTATTTCCAATTATAAATACAGAATGCTGCAATACGAACTAATAATTAGACTTATATGTGTTAGTCTTATCTAATTTATTCAAGTGAAGTAAACTGAGTCTTTAAAGATACAATGCTTTATGAAACCACAGTACTGTATATGGTTTTTGCAGTTTGAGTGAGAGTGGCATAAAGATAGTCAATTATTGGCAGGGTTATCCCTGTGTTGTGTTTTACTGTTGTATTAAAAACAAAAGAAACTGAAATGCCAAGAAAATAAAACGGTTTTGGCAATCGGCAATGTGATGCACTGAAGCATGTCTTGGCAGATGTAAGAAGTGCACCTTTGCCTAATTTTTAGTTTATTTGCTTCTCTTTTATCCACTGAGGCTCGTCCTTTATTAGAAATGGAACCCTCATGAAAAACATATGAAAGGCACGAGCCATAACAAAACTGAGCGTTCTTCTTGGCCGCATGCAAACTGGCCACATATAAATGACAACAATTGCAAGAAGATATCATGATTTTAATTGGTCATATCGCTTGGCCTCATTATCACAGTAGCAGTTGAAGCCTTTTGCTAGTAATTTTGTATTAATTTATTGGCCTAATTAATTTCATGAGGAGAAACCCTTTGACATTAAAGTAAATATTTTCATTTACTTTGTTGCCGTGTGTGTGGGTGTGTGAATATGGGTAAATCATTTATTTATTGTCCAACCCCGTGTTGACAATTGGTAACTGCATTACGTTTATTCCTATGAATACTGATAAAGCCTAATGAACCCCAAAAAGAATTTCAAAGTTGTTTGGATGCCAATGTCCCCAGAAGGTTCAATAGTCATGCAGTCCCCACAAAGATCTTTGGACAAGACTAAGTGTTTTTAAAGTTCAAATGGTAAATGGATTTAAGCGTTTTTTTAGTCCTTAGACTCCTCACAGTGCTTATACCCTTTCACACACTAACCTGTGAGGCTGCTATATAAAGACCATCAGAAGTAACTAATCCCATTTAGACGCAACAGACGAGGCTGGGGTTAAGTGCTTTGCTCAAGGACACATCGGACATGTAGCTACAGGTGCTAGAAATAACCCCCTGATCTTCCGGTTGAGAGAAAACAGACCATCAACTGAGCCTGAATTGCCCCGTAACAACCAACCAAAACACAAACATGCTCCAATATCCCCCAAAACTGTTGAACATAGGAAACTACGTTACCTTGGTTCCTTATTAAGAAATAGTGTGATTCCTAAAATGTTAAACTAAACCTCATTAAGCTAAAAGACATTCAAAATTCAATTCGGAGGGCCGATTAAGGGCCGAGTTAAAGTAGTCACATCGTCCTTATGAAGACAGTTTGATAAGAAAATGTGAAACAGAAAAAAACACTTGTATGCACTCACCACCAACAAGAGAAACACAAACATACTTCCATTTTCCCCCAAAGTGCTTTTAATTTTGACACCTCCCAACCCCCAAGCGGAAAAAAATAAAGAGGCATAATGTAAAACACGAGTTGACATGTCATTCCTTCCAGCCACTCTCTGATTATTTTTTATTTTTTTTTTCTCTTTCACCAGAGTGCACTAATGAATAGAAAACAGGCATTTGCTTGTTGACGTAGCAGCTCTGTGGCTGTCGGAGGAATCTTGACCGGGGTGTTGTGAAGGAAGCGCCAGTGACTCCTGGGGCCCCGTCTCCACCAGCGAGCCGGGCATCTTGACACCTCACGAGCCCATGGTTACACTACTACCATTCTTTCGCTTCTGACACAACTGCTTGAGTAAAAACACAGTGACACGCTGCTGACCCAGTTTCAAGTTCTAATTCTGTAATGGGTTTCAGCCTAATTTAAGCAAGCTGGTACATATAATTACACGAAAACAGATTGTTACTTAATTGGAGTTCTTTCTTGAGGCACAGAGGCCGGCAATGTTTTCTGACTGGTGTGGGTGATGAATGTTACACTTACAGAACTCGCTGGAAAGTTGAAGATTTCATTAAATAAGGGAAGTGATTTTTACACGAGGCAGTGCACTTAAAAGCACGGCGCGGTATAGAAGACCGCCAGGCACATTTTGTGGAGCAGAGGATGCAACAATTCTTTGTCATTTATGTGACATTTGTATAATGGTGTGATTTATGTTCAGTCCATTTTGTACTGCGTCACGCACAGAACTGTCAGGCAGAACACTTTTAAAGTTTAAGTGCCGACTCACTAATACATCCCGACTATCAATCAAATACATCATAATGGAGATACATTTACAGTACATCTTCCATTTAGCCATTCGCTTTCTGAGGTGCCATCATTTCACTTTCTCCGAGACTTTTTTCTATTCCATGGTCAACCTTTTTGACAGTTTGACATGTTGTGAAAGTAACTTTATATAACCAGGACTGAATATGATGATGGTTGATTCAGATTCATCTGAAGATCTAAAGTCGGAAATTTGGACAATGGTATGATATGTAATGAAACTTTTAAATACCCTTTTGTAGAACTTGAAGAAAAAAAGAAAATACATGTAAATTACGTGCTATCTAACGCTCTCATTGCAAATGTAATGCTTTTTTAAAAAATATCCAATGTTATTCCATATGAAAGATGTAATGAAATGTGTGACAATGTTAAGCGTACTGCCCCCTTGAGGAAGGAGGACTTTGTTGTTACTGCCTGTGTTTCTAACGTTTACAATCCCCAGGGTCCTCAGGGTCACCACGTGTGCCAGAGAAGACTCTAACTTACATGATGTTTTTATTCACAACTGAGCATACAGCAACACTATGCTTTATGTAGCAACTCCCGCTGCAATGATAAACATGACTACCACCTTTGCAAGACGCGTCCTGTTACAACTCTAAAATTATAGACTTCTCTGGCTTTGATAACTTTTGGAAATATTCAAGGTAATATAAGCATATAGGCTTACTCGATTTTTAATTAAATATTTGAACATAAACATTGCCATAAAATCCTACATAATGTACACTTAAATGTATATTGTAACATTGTAATGTGACCTAAGAAAGGGGGAAAAAGCAGTTTAACTATGAAGTAACTAAATAGATAACATGAACCTTGGTTTTGATATTTCCATTATGTAAAGTCTCTTAATTCTGCTGTGAGTAACAGCATGTGGACCTCCTTCTGTGATATATCCCTTTCCGTGCAGGATGAATGGTGTGCGGCAGATTTAGCTTTATTACGGATTAACTGAGCAGTATATTTTGACTTTTCCCCTGCAATCAAAATCTGCAAACAGATGGAGCACAGCAAAATCTCCACATACTGTCTTTTAGTGTACACATAAACCTTATCCACAGCCATTACTTGAACCATCCAGTATATCCTCCTCATTTATTCCATGGTGCAGGCTTTGGATCAGAGGCTTCCCGGAGCTAACGTGCCTGACGCTGTCAGAAAAGCAAATGTCTGCCGTTTGACCCTGAGATTCTCTCCCAGACCGTCACAGTTGCACACCAATCTGTCAAAGCAGTGTCCCGTTCCCCCATCACACAAACATCAGCCTCGCTCCCCTTCCCAGAACTCAACACCGGGGATGTCAGGACAAAACATTTTCTCTGGGAAAGGAGCTGAAAATAATGAACACTTAGAACAGCATGAGAGAAAGGAAATGTGCTCAATAGTGGGCAGGAAATCAGTTTTCTGAAAAAGTGTAAGCATTTATTTATTAGTGAGAAAAGTTGGGTATATCTGTGAGGGTGAAATAAGGTCTCAGTGCATTGTATAAACCAAGATGAAGTTCGGGGATGTATTCTGACTAGAGTTTTGTCAAATTCTCATGTCGGTTTTGCATAAATGACAAAAATCCTCGGTAAAAAAAAAACAAAAAACGTAAAATATATGCAGGTCACACACTCACTGTGCGTCAATTCTAGTGTACACACACACAGAGAGAAATATTCGATTGAGAATAGTATGAATGCAAAACTGTGTGAATAATTCAGCGGTAAACATCGTTGCATTCACACCTCTCTCTTTGTTTATTATAAACCGTTCTACTGTGAGCCTGAATCAGGAAGGATGCGAACCCAGTGGAGAAGACAAACACTTGTTCTGAATTTATTGAGGCTGCAGGCGCATAGATAGACTCGATGATAAGTTTCACATGGAATAAAAAAAAACCAACTGCTTTAACGATTAGACGAATGCACAGGAGCCCGAATGTTGAGTGCACAATCTCTCCGAGCATCTATTTCCCGTGTGAGCAGTTTCCAGAGGCCCCGCCACACAATCACTACTAGTTTGCAAACGATCACATTCTCCCGTCTTGTATCATCATGATCATCAAAATGGAACAACAAAAACAACTGCTATAGGGCGACTTTTTTTTTTTAACTTCTGTGAAATAATTGAAAACAGTGTGGTGCATTAGTCTGTGTTATTACTGCAGCTGGGGCCATAACACTGAATTCCTTTTTGGTTACGTCATTAATTCAAGTTTTCTGAGGAAGTAAAGGCGAATCTGAATCACAAGGTGCCGTACATAATCTTCACTTTTTTGGCGGATATCGTGTCTGTGCTTAACTTTGAATTTTTCTTACAGCCAATTAGAGTTCTACTCGGGGAGTCTTGTCATTTCTTTTGCTTTCCAAAGAAGAATCTTAAAAGAGACGAGATGTTCTGTTAGGTCGAACTATAATGAAGTAAAGACACAGCATGACTTGCAAGTATGCAGAGGTTTTTTTTTTTTTTCTTTTTTCCTTTCTGTTTTGTTTCTCAATTACCTCAGAAGAGCCGAAAAGAGCTTTCGACACTGCAAAAGCCAATTCTCAATAATAGAAGCTGGAAAGAACCTCTCAGTTTGTGTTCTGCCTTTGGACCAAAAATGACTATTTTAAGATAGACTGTCTTGATGGGTATTATATTAAGACATAAACACAGCTATAAACACATATGTTTACATTGGCTTTTGTCAGTGTATAAGTCAATTTTATTTTGGGTTTTATTGTTTTTGCTGTTTTTTGGGGGTGGGTTACTGTCCATTGGTTCTCTGTAACTAACTCTGTCTTTTCCTGTAAAGCACCGGCCACTCGCTGTTTTTAAATGTGCTATATAAATAAACTTGACATTGACATACACATTTGCATTTCCGTGCCTTATTGTCATGCTGCAAATACAGAAAAGGACAGCAAAATGCTTTCGCAGGCTCAAATAATATAGCTCTAAATGAGCGTTAATATCTACAATTAATAAACGTCTTCCTCGCGTTGCAAACTTCCGGAATATTTTGTAGTTGGAAACTTTCCATGGGAAACAACAGACATGTACAAAACTGAAGGTTGGCTCTTAACAGGGAACTTAAATATAGTTGGGGGAAAAAGGTATTTTAGCACAATCTTGATTGAAACAACCAGATTTCATGCAAGTACACTTGAATATGTTATTCCTCCATCACGCACACAGATGAAGTTCTAGAACCTTGGACCACACTTTGAGCCCTGAGCACAAAGACTAGTGAAGCCACATATTTTAAGCTGTGGACTACATGAAGGAAAGTAAGTTTTGATGAAATAATGGGGAAATACATGTAAAAAAAAATGTGATGATGTAAAACTGTTGAAATTGTTTTATTTTGCATGAAATGTTTGACCTGGATTCTGCTGTCGGGACAAGGCCTCCTGGGTTCCTGGAAGAGGCGTTAGGGTGGTCCAAAGCAAGTGTACATTTTTTTAAACCAAAGCATACATTGGCATGATAGCACTGTACTGCCTGACATAATGGAAACCAATTTTGCGAAAGAGAAGAAGAAGAAGACAGGTTTTAGGAGTCGAGAGAGCTCTTCACAAAACAAGAGACGACGCCACAAACAAAGTGCCGTATTTGGGATGAATCTTGATGAGCCCTTCCCGGATGAAACAATCAATTGTGAAATGCCTCACTTTGGTGGCAGTGTTTTGTCCCTGTTGTGGAGGGCAAATGGAAGACGGAGTGGCTAAGTGGATCAATAGCCATCTCATCATCAAACAGCACGATTGGGATTCTTTTTAACTCTGGATTGTGTGAACCAATCATAGCCTCTTTTATTAGCTGATTTGAATTGCATCGGGCATCTCAATCAGTGTGTTTGTGACTCCACAAGACAACAAATTTAGCACCAATGACAAGTCAGGCAAGAGAAGACGCCTTTATTAGAATTCAGGCAAAAATGTATAACTTTCCCGGATCTGTAATTCTCGACTAATGATCAAAGGTGGAACACGGGGGTAGACTGTGGACGGGGGAAAAAAATGACTGGGTAAATTGTGTTTTTCTGACCCTGCTGCTACCACTTTTCTAATTCTAATATCTTTCTTCGCCATCAAGATTGCTTTTCTCCCTCCTCAACAGAGGATTGGGAACTTTGCCGGGAAAGCTGCCAACTCTCTGGAACTGATCATTCAATCTCCAACAACTCTTCTGCATCTCATAAGCCCTCCTCCCTGCTTCCCCGGTCTGCTCGTCTCAGAAGGCAAAGGACCCTTCTCTATTATTTCCTCATCTGATCTCCCCTGATGCACTGCCGGTGCTCATCGCAGCTCAACCCCTCTTCCGTTAATCCTGCCTTTCATCTGGCGCTGGGGGATCTCTCAGCCTATGGTTCACTTATGATATCAATCAGTTGCACAGCCACCAAAAATGGCCTTACACACACACACACACACACACACACACACACACACACACACACACACAGGTGATTCTGTTAGCTTCCTGTGATATCATCCCAACAGCTTCAGAGAGTATTGCTATCAGACTCGACTTGTAAATGGTCAGGATTGAGATGCATTCAAGTGACATGTACCTGAGGTCACGTCTGGTTTGCATTTGCTAGCAGCACACAAACAGTCAAGGCCTTTAAAACACTAAGAAGAGCACTGAAGGCATCACAGACTGAAGCCTTCTGGGACTGTTTATGTTCACAAATAATTCAATATTCAGCATGTGAACATATCCCAAGATCACTAGCAAAACATGGACTTATATTGTGGATGGATTTTTACTTCAAAGGAAGCGTTTGTCGTGCGCCGTCACCGACACTACGGGCTCGTCTGCGGATGGTGTTTTCATGATTATTGTTGCTGCTTCAGCCACAGTGGAAAACAAAGTGTTAGAGCGAGGCCATTTAAAATTCCCTTTTTCTCTGCAAGAGCTACAAAACACTGCAGTTGCTAGCATTTGAAAGTGTTAGCCCCGACATGGCTATGAAAGCTTGTCCTGTCATGTTTCATCAGGGCATTGTCTAACTGGTAAAGGCTAACAAGGGTGAGTGCTGGGAGCGTACAGAGCCATAACCACCCCCCCACACCCACACACACACACACACGCACAGGCACACACACACGCACAGACACACACACATGCAACACCCCATAGCATGCGTCTGAGCCCCATCCAACCACAGCCTTCACATGGCATGAATGTCACGCAGAGAGTGGCTGGAACTGAAAGGTTTATCCTGTAGACACACGGAAGACAGACAGTATAAAATATGAGTCAAGAGTGAGTGTTTACAGGATGGAGGGCGGTTTAAGAGAAGGCTCGAGTGGACAAGAAAGAGTCACAGGGCGGTTATTTTACAATCCTACTACTACACAAGAGGGAGTCATATTTCAGGTTTTGTCCACATTGTTTATTTCCTCAGCTCAAATCAACATTTTTAGAAAGGTTTAGTTGATATATTTTAAATTCATGTGATGATTTGTGTACATTTGAGCACCCCTTGTATGTAAGGAGGTACCTCTTATGTCTTTGCTGATGTCCTGGGCGTTGATTTTTCTGACAGAAAATTTCCTCCTGCTCCCTTTAACCAAACACATTTCTCACTCAGGATGAATATTCTTCTGAAAAATTGAAAAAAAAAAAAAAAAAAAGTCTGTCTGATGCTCTATGGCAGAAGTTACAGGGATTAAAAAGAACTACATAGGAAGAGTTATTTGTCTTTCTTTTTGTCTTTTGTAGGTCATCATGGCAGGAAAAACTTTTCACAGGAGCTTCAAAGTTGAAAAGAGTTCACTTAAACCCAGGAGGGATTCCGAGTGCTGATGCTAGGTTTTCTTATCTTTTTTTAGCATCTTTTTTGTTCTGCTTTACAACTTGGGTTTATTTTGTTTGTTTTGTTCAGTGTCTTTATTCTGTCACAGGGTTTGTACCGTCTATGAAACTAACTGCAGCATGACAAACGGAAGGAGATTACATACATTTTATTCATACTGCAAATAGTGGTAGACACCAGTTAACAAATACAATTATGCAGTTTTTTTTTTCTTGAGGTTGAAAGATAAGAATTTACATGACACATACAAGGTGAAAATATTTTAAAAAAAAAAAATAATTAAAAGTTAGACATCACAAAGACGTATAGGAGCTGAGCCATTGTTTTCTTGAGGTTGTGCTTAAAAGTGAAAATAGAGCTCGAGGTTGTCAAATTCCCATCAAGCTTGTTCCAGACCTGCGTGTCTCCGGCACATGCACCACACTCATGCCAGTGTGTTTTAATCTCTGTTTTTTCACCTTAATGATGTGTGTGTTTCTGGTGTGCCGGGGATGGGCAGATCGGAATGAGCTCACATAATTCAAGCCAGAAACCAGCTGATTGTTATCTTGCTGTATGTATCTTATTTTTGATGTCATTATATATATATATATATATATATATATATATATATATATATATATATATATATATATATTACCCATAGCCTACATATAACTTTTCTATGACGGTCTTATATATTTGTTTTCTGCTCGTGCCCTGTGAGGATGTGAATGTCTACAAACAACAAAGCAATTGTTCTCCTGAAGATAGGTTTTATATAAATGAGGTGTGGATTTGAAATATATTTCAGTTAACTGACGCCCCAAGTGGTCTGTGTTATAAAATGTGATGTCTATAAAGCTCTGATGGTAACAAATTAAAACAGAAATAATTACAGATCAGTCCCATGCAGCCTTTTAAAACGCAGACGTTTTACAACTGCCCCAGTGCATATGGGATTAAACCTTAAAGCATCAAGCAGACAGTTATGTACAAAAGGATGTTAATTCCTCTGGACTGCTTACAGATCATATGCTACGTCCCTGATGTGTATGTCTGGCACTGTCCATAAGCAACCACACTCCAAACAGACGACATAACAGCCGGGCAAAACGGAGATATTTGCTGCTCGGATGTAAGAGAGGACCTAAAGAACTCCACTTTTGGCACAGGCTGAAAACACAGCCACAGGCTTGTGATAAAAGATTAATTGAATAAAAATGTTGGTACAGTCAATGGGAAAGAGCATATCAGCTTGTGGGAGATGGGGGATTATAAGGTTAAAGGAATGTTAGCGAAACAAACCAATCCCTTTTACCCAGCCCCTACAGTTTCCGCCAACTTGGACTCGCCTATAAAAGAGTTGGCTTTCCTCCTAACAAAGATACTAAGCTGCCACCTTTTTCCTAGATTTATTAGCCCCAACAAATTTAACTGTGAGTCATGTTTTCCTCAAGCATTCAGTCACAAGTACTTCAATGTGCTTCCATTACAAACCAGGAACAAAATATATCTATCTTTTGTTTCTGAGTTTTGCAGGACTGCTATTGTTTTTTTTTGTTTTTTTTTAAACATACATTTAAAAATGGAGTTCCAATAAATGTTACATTGACTTTTTGACTCAAAGTGCTTTTACACCATATCCCACACCTGCCCATTCCCACACTTATGCCAGTGGTTGCTATGTAAAGTGACCATCAGAAGTAACAAACCCCATTCATTCATACACATTCATACGTCACTGATAAAGCAGTGGGAGCCACTTGGGGTTAAGTGTCTTGCCCGAGGGCACATTGGACAGGTGGCTGCAGTAACTGTGGATCACATCCCCGACCTTCGGGTTGAGAAACGACCAATTCTCCCAACTGACCCCGTAAAAGGTTGACCCATCGTTGATCTGTCAAATTGCCTGGTAGACGTCGGTAATCTGCTGAGATGGTAAATAAATTGCAATATTTACCATCATTTGGTGATTGGCAATGAACTATAGCAAAGCTGTGAAAACATGTTAAACGGTTTGTAGAGAGGTTATAAAAACAAGAGATTAACGAAATACTTGGGGAACTGTTGATGTTTCTCAACTTCAACTCCAACCAAACAATATTTTATTGTTTTTTTTAAAGAGCTGGTGAAAGAATCCTCAGCTTCTCACACTTTTTTGGTTTGCTCTCACACACTCAATCCGTTCAAACTTTTTTCGACCACTGCTTTCAAGTTCCTCAAGGTTAATTAGGACGCATGGGCAAATGGAGAGGGGAGAAAAAGACTTAAGCTTTCCGAGGGAAATCTGGAAAAGGTCAGCCATTTTCTTTTGGTCAGTTTGTCCTAATGAAGACAATCTCCCGCTGGTGCAGGAGGGAGTTAGGAGTACTGACGAATGTAATTATCTTGCACCCTCGGGTACAACACATGGCTTCATTATACCCAAATATCAAGTTAGGAAAAAGGAGATTGAGAGGAAAATTTCTCTAACTTAAAATGTGAGCTTTATTTTCAACTTGTTCTAATCAAATATATACTAAAGACGTATTGTAGGTGTAGGTACACATACGGTTAGGATAAAGTTAGTTCTATCTTACAGAATTCCTCAGATTTTGCCAATTATCGACTGTTTCTGTTTTTGTGCTCATTCATTGGATTCTCATAGATATCATAACAAGTTAACTATGTCATTAAACGGTTTGCCATCTGGACTTTAAATAACAATGTATTCTGTGATAGGACCTAATTCGTTCCTCTTCTCACTCATTAAGTCTGCATTGAGGTGACATTAAAACCATACTACATGAGGCCATACACAATACACGGCCACTTAGTTATCTTAGGTCTAAAACTAATCTTCTTGTACTTCCAGACTATCTTTGAGTCATTCAGTATCAAATCAACCCCTAATGAACTCACATATAATGAATCTGTTGTTGTTTTGTTTATCCATTGTGTTGTGTTTCTCACTACTTTTACAGTGTTAAGTCAAAGCCTCGTTCGGGGGGAAGTGTCGCTTTGTGAATTATCTTCTCCGAGGTGAAAAGTGAGAAACTGCTCGCGCGAATTGACGGGAGACATTGTGACACCTGTTGAAACACTTTGTCGGGAAAGAATGATGCCTGTAAATGCGACTATTTTCAGCCACGTTTGATTTGCAGGAACAGCTGGCACAAAACGGATTGATTGATGTGCTCCACCCACAGAAAAAGAAGAGAAAAAAAAAAGTGCAGTTCATACAGAATGTTTCCCATGTGACAGCAATTAGTGTGATGGAATTTAAGTTAGCAGTTGAGGCAAACAAAAGTCAGTACGAAGCAGATCTACTGCTTAACTTTAAAGAGAACATGTTTTTTTTATACTCATATTGTGGTATTTTAGCACACCGCAGGGTAACGTCTTCTCCCTATGTGGCTAATAAGGGACTCATCTTGGCTAATGCGTTGATCTTCTCTCATCTGTAAATATTCCCTGGCATGAATTTGAGGTGCTACACTCAGATTATGGTTTAATCCTGTGGAGTACACTCTTTTTTACTCCGTGGTGGTCTTGACAAACTGCAATTTAGCAAAAAAAAAGAGAAAAACTGCAGTGAAAAATCCAAAAAGTGTCATTTAAAGCACTGCTTGCGTCCCTCCCTCTGTGTGAGATGGCGTGTTACCTTTCCTGACATACATCTGACACACAGTATGCTTAAGTGCTGAAAAAAAAAAAAAGTGCACACATCGGCACCTTTGCTCTTTCAACACACACTTAAACTCCCATGACGCACACAGACACAAGTACACACCAGAACCTTTTGATGTGTTGAAACCAAGAGGCAGCTGTTAATTAAAATTTTGAAAGGATAATGTTCGTCTGAATGTATGTCTGTTAGACTCACAAAAGGCAACTAATTAAAAGTCTGAAATGGATCCGAGTGCCCCTTCTTTCTTTTTTTTTCTTTTTTTTTTCTCGCATCGTCTACTTCCTGCGGAGAAATGAAGAAGATCAAAATTAAAGCAATAACACGCGCCGCGCCGTATTTCAAAGTCAATGAGTCGAAGTGTTGAGCGGTATCTCCCTCGCCTGCAGTGCAAGAGTTCAGTGTGTGTGCTGATCAAGGCGAAGGGAGGGGAGTGCTCACAAGGGGCCCGCGCCACGCTGTTAAAAACAGGTGACTCCTCACATTTCCCATAAACCCGGCCTGATCACAGACCCTGCTATGCGCCTTTCACCCAACAGACAGTTTGCTGTTCAGCGTCTTTTTGGGAGCCGTAATTGCCCGACATTTCCACAGCCTCAAGGAAGGCTTCGACGCATTCTTGTCAAACAAAGGTCATCACTCATTTCTTGAATCTACCATTGAGTGACTATGAAGCTTGGAGGCGAGTGTTGCTCGCTGAAGTGCGATATTTGAGTTCATAACTTTGTGTTTCTTTAACTTTGAAATTATAATCCGTATTTCTATTTCGAGATGTACGCAGGCAGTTTAAACGCCTCTTGTTTCCACTTCCTGTCATGTTGCAAACAGTTTAACTGTTATGTTATATTGTTTGTTTGTTTGGAGTTTTTTTTATATTTGAGTGCTATACGTGGTTTCCTGTACACATTTTAAACATTTTTTTAAAGGCTTTTCTTCTCCTGATAATGTTCCTTCTAAAGCTCAAAATGCAGAGCGGCATTTGCGAAACACTTTATCAGCCTCGGAAAAAGAGTTTAAGGCCTTTATTTTTTTAATAGTAATACACAAGCTGCAACCCACAGTGTTGAATATGAAGCCAAAAGACGAGACTGAAGACCTGAGTTGATATTGAACATATCTGATCTCATCATAATGCCAACACAAGATACTGACTGCCTTCAAAATAGCGAGCCAATACGTCCAATTTGTACACTGAAATATATAAACAAATTAAAAATGGACTAAACCTTTGTGTAAAAATTTTACACAAAATTTTAATTTTCAAAGTTTTAATTGCCCATGCCTTTCATGGCAGACATTTTTATTGTTGCTGTGGAAACACCTGATATTATATCAGAGGCTGTTGCATAAGGAAGCAGAAGCTGCTAATGAAAGATACACAAATATAGATATAGACTTTATCGATTCCAAGCTGGGAAGTTGTGAAAGCTGCCGTACTGTGTTTTCTTTATGTTGTCTTTGATAAAAATGTCACATAATTTATTTTATATTTATATATTCATGCATCATCAGTAAACACATCGTCTTCATTAGGGCCGATTTCGCCCCTTGTTGTCGACTTAACTAGTTAAGGGAGTGAACCCCCAACTCTGTCAAAACTCCCATGATATCATTCTGACTTTGGAATCGTTTGAAATATTTTTTGGTGTAAGGCCAGCATGAATTAACCACTAACTGTTTCTATGAGAGAATGGGAAAATGAAGCTTAGCGAAAGTTCAGTAAGGAAGACTTTAAGTGATCCACAATCAGGTTTCTCAGTCACTCTTTTCACGCTGTCATTTTCGAGCTGTCAGTTTGGGCCGTCCGTGGGTTAATCAGCTGTTCTGTCACCGGACCTCATCTAACCAATGGCGCAGCGTTCCTCCTTCGTTTTCGGCCTATCATCGTTCAGCTCTCCTTTTAAATATGATCCTTTTTCTTCCCTAGTTCTTTCAAGCTGGCTTCGTGCGCCCCTCCACCTCCCCATCACCGCCATCTTCAGAAGCAGAGTCAACTCCCATCAATTCTTCTCCAACTCGGTCTCATCAAATCATCAGTCCTCCACCACCAGGGTCTGGACTCCATGGGGGGATCTATCCTAATGACGAGCAGGACTTCATCACTAAATCGCATCTTCCACCCATAGAGTCCAAGCGCCAAAACATTCTGTCAAATCTCATTCTGTCAATCACTTTTTCACTGTAATAAATTCATTCTTAATATCACTTGTCTCTCCTGATTGAAGTGATGGTATCTTGTATGAAAAAAACAAAACAAAACAGGGTGACAAGTTTCTCTTTGACACTAAATGCTGTTGTTTATCATGAAGGCTTTGTGGCCTTGGATATTAGATTGTTTTTAACAATAGTATCTGGCTGGCGATAACCGTAAATGATGTCATTACCAGAAGCTAACTCGTACTTTAAAGTGTCTCATGAAAATGTTGCCTTAAGGCTTAAATGCAACAATGTATTTATGTACGTTTGAATGCATTAGTATTCTCATATGTATCGGTGTAGACTCGTGCATGCAGTGTTCTGAACTTAAACCGCAATGCTGCATGATTCTCTCACAAACTCTGTCACGACTCTGAAATAAAACTGACAACCGAATTTCCCAATTGTCACAAAATGGCAAAACAACAACATTCAGCCGAACCATTCTTTCTCCTTCCAGCTGCTTCTTTATGTGAGAGTAGATGTTTGGCAGGGTGGAAAGCTGACACTACTCCTCATATTTACAAATCCGATTCATTGAATCAATATTGAACACTGCGGGTGCCGCTAAGAGCCCCATTTACCATAAACATCTCATTTCCTCCGGATCTGAGAGGTTGGAATTGGCGTTTCCGTGCGCCTGAGCTTGTCGCTAGCTTTTTTTTTTTTTTTTTGCAGTTGAAGCCCATCCACGGAGCCTAATGCGTCGGCTCTGTCAATGGACCATTCAGATGTATTTATGTTGCTCCAGCAGGTGTCATTTACTCCGAGCAGATTGTGTTTGGAAGCTGCAGATATTGTGAGATTGCATCACTAGGTTTGGTGTGAGGATGCAGATGAGGTGGAGGGGTAGATTTGTCTTGCATTACGACTCAAATGGGAAAAACAGATCCGGGAATAGATTAAACATAGATTGTGCTTAAGGGAACCAGACATCGACAACTTGTGTTTATTGTTGATTTAATCAGCAGCTTAAAGGCCATCACTGACGATGACTGAAATGGAAATGTGTCCAAACCTGCATTGATAGCAGTTAAACGTGAAATGATTCTATGTCTTTAAATGAAGGGGAAAAGGGACAAAAGTACAAAACCACCCAACATATTTTGGATTTGAAGGTATCTTTTACATCTTTTCAAAACATTTCTATGAACGTTGATGTTCAAAAAAGTCAAAGTAATTCTCATTTATGAAGTTTTCGAAGGTTTGTGCAGTTTACTGGCAATACGTCTTTGTTCTCCCAAGGATTCACTCATGTTGTCAATGTCACTTCTCAGAATGACAACGGGGCGGGGCAACATCAGGCTTTGTCAACAACAATGGCGGACGGCGGAGGAGTCTGACTCCTCATCTTTTCGAGGGAACTGTTTCCAGATTGAGTCGTTACTGATCTCAGTACATGACACATTTACATGTGTTTTCATGTTTCCCTGGTGATTTTTTCTTTACATTACAGCAAATATTATGCACACTGAGCTATCAAAAACACACCAACAGACTTTGGCAATGGGGCAGAAGTTAACTTTTGTAACCTTGACATTAAAAGTCAAAGTAGATTTAGGCTTACAGAGGCTTTAAAGGTTTTTTACTTCTATATAAGAAATAACTTTCTATACTTAATACCTACTCCTTACATTGCCTAATTGAGGACATTGAGTCCTTGGCGCTTTCACATTGTAGCCCGTCCAGTTCAAGTCCATCCTTTAATAAAACCCTTTTTAAAGCAGGTAAATGCTTTTCAAGCTCCATTCAGAATCTTTAAAGCAGGCAGATTCCCCTCAAAGACAACCATGTCATTGATCAAAATGAAATTACATTCATCATTTGAATAGCAGTGAGGTTACCTAATTGCTCCAGGCTCTTTCGTGGTCTCTTCAAGCAAGACAACCCATTCGAAAACAAACTGAAAGATCCTTTGGCACCCAGTTCTGCAGCTCCAGGTCAGGAGTAATTAATGGACACCAATAACTCAATACTGCAGCCATACCTCAGGGTGGGCTGTATAGAAACTTCAGATTACAGACGCATTGATTTTCTCTGAGGACACCATGGCGGTCCATCCATATAGGCCTTTGGGGTCGTCGTTGCCATGGCGACAGCAAAAGATGTCTTTAATTGCTTGATTAGTCTTTGAAAGGGCAGTGATAGCAGCATGATGTAGCGTTATGCACACAAGTGTGGACTGCCAAGAACACCAGTGATATTCAAACTGCAGCTCCATCAGCTTTAATCTGGAGCTGGAGGCCGTTGGCAGCCTACCAATTTACTTGCCATGTATGTTTGTCGGGATTGTCACTTCATCCATGTATGAATGTTCAGTGAACCAATTTTCTGCAACAATGTGGAATTATGTCAATGCCTTTATGAGTGTGTGTGTGTGTGTGTGCTGGGGGGGGGGGGGTTATTATGTTCGCTGTGTGTCAAAGGTAGCTGCTACATTGTGTCAGGGTAAAGATACTGCTCGCTTTATTCCACAGTCATTAGCCTGCCCTGTTTCTTTCTCCAGTAACAGTTTAATGTTAACATGAAACACATTTAGATTGAATAATGTCTTTTGTACATTCTCTTACTTTCGCCATTAATGTCGCTGCTAAATTGCCACAGCAGTCACCTCGGCATACTTTGCCTCAATCTCTGATTTTTCTCTGCAATGTATTGACACATTTAATTCATAAAATTTAATTCAGTATGGATGTATTTTCTTGCAATCTTGCGACATTTATTGTTTCAGTTAAGAGAGATGTGTTCAAAGCCTTCAAAATGAAAAAATAATAATGCAGAATGGCAGAATTTCCACTTTTATCACCTTTTTTGCATGCATTATGAAGCCAGTGCCACTGAGTCGTCTGAAGCATTCTGTGTTGCTGTTGCGTCAAACAGTGCAACATACTGTAAAAACGTTTAACATTAGCATAAAACTATGAATCAGTATTTTTTGAAACAGCATTTTCCGGACTATAAGTCACACATTTTTTCACATGTTCTGCAACTAACATGCCAAAATATAGGCTACGTATTCTGACCATCTACAGACCCAAGAGGGCGCTCTTGGCTTGTAACAACTATTTAGCCCAGCAAAAGAAGAGACAGCACTCCATCTTCCTTCAGAGTTAGCGGAGTGGTACAGAAGCGACACTGAAGATAAAGACTTTCATTGATTAAGTGATGTGAAATAAGATTCAGAGTTTGGTGGACTCGCGAGCTTGTTATGTTAATTTTGCCTATTGTTGAAATGTTCTCTGTGCTAATTGCGTAGCTAAATAAATGCTAATCTATTACGTTACAGTACCGGACACTTCTTTAGCCTGTTGTTCCGTGTGCTTTTGTATAGTTGGATAACTTGTCTTTCCAGATTAAATGTTTGTTCTTGGTCTTGGAACTCCTTTCTCAACCTAACTTTCAGATATCCTAATGACAGGCAGAGAGCTAGAGATTAGGCGAGTGTTAAGCCTCCTGACAAACTGTTACATCACGCACACCTGTCAATCAAGTCAGCTACGTGCCTACTTCTAGGGCTCCTGGAGCCAGACTCAAGTGACCCTTAAAAATGCAGCATTTTGAACTTTTGCTTCTGCATGAGTAAAATCCCAGCCCTCAGATGCCTACATGTTACAACAACAAAAAAATCTGTGAAATAACATTTTGCTAAAAATGCTTGAGACACATTCAAGGTGCTCGGGCTTCAGATTTCCTCTCAAATGTATTTCCTGTCGCAAATTACCGGTGAATAATTGAAGTATGTACTGCAAAAGACGGGCTTCCTTTTTCCTTTAAAAAACAGGAAAGAGAGAATGTGTCTAGACTCAGACAGACTAATTTGCCCATCGATCAGGTTGTAATGATACAGTGAGAGCAGAATGTGTGGATGCCCCTTTTATCCATGCAATAAATGACCCTTCTCCTGCAGCTTCCATACATCCAAGCGTTTGTCGAGAACAATGACAACAAGTCAGGAGGGGGAACGTGGGAGTGCGTCTCCATGCAGTTGAATGAATGAACGCCTCCCCACTGAGACCCTGCGAAACCTGAAGTGGCTGTACTGTAAATCATAATGCCTCCCAGTGCTCCCTGCCTCCCTCCATTGTGTCGGCCCCTGTTTGCTCTGCTACCCATGTGTCAGATCGGCTCGCGTCCGCCGCATGCAACATCTCTCCCCTGGCTGCTGCCGCTTCCTGTGAGCTTCACGCCGCTGTCTGCTTCGCCCCTTTTCAAGCCCCCCCCCCCCCCCTTCTCTCCACTATCTCTCGCTTTGTCTTTAGCCATCAACCTCCATCTATCTCGCTCTTCATCCTGCCCTCCTTTCCTCTCCTTTTCTCACTCACACTCTCTCTCTCTCTCTCTCTCTCTTTTTCTCCTATCCTCAACCTCCGAGAGATTTTCCTGCCTGCTGAATATGCAGGACGGAGTGACACGCTGCTGTGTCTCATCGCACTGTGCAGACTTAAAAAACGAGTCGCAGAGCTGAGACAAGAGAGTCAAGTGAATTGCTCAGTTTTAGGACCTAATGATGTAGGGCATGCTTCCCTTTTTTTTGGTGTTTTTTGTACTTGTGTACGTCTTTTTTTTTTTTTAAAGAAATGTCAAACGAAAATGAAAAGCAGGAAATTGACACCTTGATGATTTTATGCCACAAAAGCGAGATGTGTTCAAATGTCCTGACTCAAACAAAAACAACAGCCTGATTGTTCTTATTTTAGGAGCTTCATGTAATGCTTACTTTCATTTTCTTTCCATGTCAGGCTCTTTTTTATGCACAAAGACTGTACCCCACAAAAAAAGGCTGAAAATAGGAACAAAGAGTAACATGCAAAGACTGCACTTTATATCTGCACCTGCACACACTATTGCACAATCCGCTCCATTTACAGATGCACAACTTCCCTGTACGTGCATGCACAGTATATATAACTGCATCATGGATGTGTACAACAAATAGTCTCAGGGTTTTCATGCATGTAAATGCTTTTCCATCCTTATACATACACATGACTCTCACTGCACTCAGCTTGCTCATGCATTTTTTTTTTATTGATCCTTTTTTCAAATTATGCATTTGTACATTAATGTATTTTTTAACATGTTTAGCATCTTGAGCCAGTTGAAACAGAATTTCGTTCTCCTGTGTACCTGTAATGGAGTCTGAATGACGATGAAGGAATCCTGAATATTAAATAATGACTCAAAATGAAAGTGAAACTACCTTTATATTCAGGCAGAAATAAGCAAAAGGAAAGAAATGTCTAATATAGAGAGACAAAAACAAGTGAAAGCAAGTCCGGATGTTGCTTTGTGTCTTCATTGTGTGTCCAAGGACAGTGCATACTCTCAAACTTTCCCTCTCTGGAGATGACAGCGTGTTCCACACTGTCCTCTTTTGGATGATCAGAAAACTGCAGCTGCGTCTGAGCTGCTGGAAGGGAAGAGCACGAGGTGGAGGAGAAGGAGGAGGAGGAGAGAACGGCAGCGGAGGGCCAGAAAGACAAACAGCAGACATTTCATGCTCTCGTCGCCAGTTTTCCTTTTGCGAATGTGTGCGCAGATAAACTGCAATGCAATGTCAGCATGTTTATTTGACTTTCACGATCAACATCAAATCAATTTTTCTCAGAACGCACTTCTCTCCCGCATCCCTCTCTCTCACTCTCTCCTTCTCTCTCGCAGGATATAAAAAGAATTGTTTGTGTACAGTCAGCACTAAGCAGATGGGTTTCCGTAGCCTGGATTTGCACACTGTGACTGTCTCTGTTTCTGTAACTATAACAGACTGCTCCACAATATTGATGCTCTGAGCAGACCCTGCTGTCTGCCTCTCGTAATGGTTATAAAGCTGTTTGTTTGTGTTAACATCATTGTGACGTTGTGACCTGGGGATTTGTGTAGACTAGGGAAGAAGTAGTTTTGTCTGTTGGTGATAATCAGGGTCAGTGGTGATCAAGGCTAAAGCAGAGCAGCAGGATGAACGGCTCTGCTGGGAATAAAAAAAAAAGTCACATCTGGGTTTTTTTTAACTACTTCAACAGGAAAGGAGCGCCACTGTGCCCTTTTTACAATGCACTGATTCACAGAAGCTGAAGCAGTGTTGCCAAGGAAAGCAGCTATTGGCTGTCCTAAAAGTCGCTAAATGGCGTCATCATGTAATTTGTATAATTGACAAAAAGCATGCAATCATAATGGATGCTGTAGCAGAGAAATAATGTTATTAAAGAGACAAAAAATGGGTTAAAAAAAAACGTAAATATGTTCAGAAATACAAATGAACTATCTTCTGTTGATTCTTGGTTTTTAGTTTGTTTGTTTTTCTAACATTGAAATAGGCCATCACTTCTCCAAATAAAAAGTCCCTAGAGTTTTCGCTCGTAGCTTTTGACAAAAAAAAAAAAAAGAAGTCACCAAGAGGATATGGAAAAGCCACCAGATTTAACGAGAAAGTCGCCAAGTTGGCAACACTGATCTAAAGTTAAGGCCCTTGTGTCATATTGTTTATGGGGCCAGCAATGATAATTACGGAAGCCCAAAGTGGACAAACATGGATACGTTTTGTTTTTCAAAAAATGTTGCCCCGGCAACGAATTATGTTGTATTCGTCCACCTGTTGTAAGGTCTCGTAATCTAAAGCATTTTTATTCAGTTTTGTCTCAGCCTCAGACTATGTTACTGTATAAGTATGTAAGATGATTTTTCTGTGATATTTATGGTCTGGTTTAGTTTTTTCCCTGGTCTCACCCTGCCTTGGTCTTGGTCTGGACCCAGTCTAAGAGCAATCCATAACCGGACATGTCTTGGTTAGTGTGGTCTTGACTACAACATTAATAACAAGTACATTTTAATTGTTTTCTAAAGATTACAACTTATGTATCTCTTATGTCAGGATAACAACACTGGTTTTCCATGTTTATAACAATTACATTTATCGAGATCTCGGATATAGAAATCAACTTTTTTTTTTTAAGATTTATATTTGGGCTTTTCTGCCTTTATTTGAGAAAGAGAGAGAGAGAGAGAGAGGAAATCAGGGAGAGAGAGGGAATTGACATTAGGGAGATGGGGCTATGGGTCGGAGTTGAACCCGGGCCACCCGAGTGAGACTGTAGCCTCCATACATGGTGACGCGTGAGCTGCCACTGCGCTACTGGCGACCCCAGAAATCAACTTATTATCACAGAAAAACAAACAATATCCCAGCATACACGGGAAATAAGTTGGCAATCTTGAGAAAATAACGGAAAATTGCTTTTCACGGTTCAACAGAAGAAGAAAAGAAAAATGATTCATTTCCACTTAGGGCTCCCATAGATTATTAAAATCAGGAAAGACTTAATTGAGAATGAACAATTATGTATAAACAATGAAATGTGCAGCAATTATAGAATGAAATGTGCAAAGTCTTTTAGGGTCTAGACTCCATGAACTCTGAGGGGTAATGAGGCCGACGCAGGATAGGATACCCCTCTATGGAGTATAGACACTGGTGGTGGTGAAGAGGAATGGAGGCTGTGATGAGGAGTGGGTTTCAGCCTGGATCTGGACTCTGCCGAGCTGGATGGAGGTGACTGTGGCCGATTAGGGTTGCAGTGTGAACCTGAAGCAACAGAATGACGCATTCCAGCATGATACACGCCCATGAGCAGCTGATCACCAGAGAGAGAGAGAGAGAGAGAGAGAGGGGTAGTAGTCGAGGGTGTGGGTTGAGAATGAATGCGGAGATGAATGAATGAAAGAAAGAACACCAGTCTTCCTTTCTGAACTTACGCTGAGCTCCATTTTAAGTTCAGACCAAGAAGTTATTTTATTCTTCTTTCTTTACTTTGAATGCATGGCAAATATTGACTTTAACGCACTTTATAAATCTCACATCTGACTTACTTCACAAATTTAAAGTTAATGTAAAATGATTTTAAGAACATGTCAATTTTGATGCATTCAAAATAGAAAATAACCTTTGCACATATATTTCATAAGGCAGGTGCGTAGGAGAGTTATGTGTCCATCATAATTTAACGGTAAGCTCCTTGCACACTGTCTTACCCGCTAATAAACATTTATTGTCAATGAGGAAAGAATGTTGTGCTAAACGGCTGATAAGACTGGAGGCATTGGTATCCAAGGTGTGGTTAAATACAAAGATTCAGGGGTGAGACATGAAAATCGTACATTTTTCATTAGGTTTTCTTTGAGACTGCACTTTGTCAACCACACCAAAACCTGTCAAATGTGTATCGTGGCCACCCATTACTAGTTTGGGCTGTAGCTCCAGTCAGTGGCTAGTGCCATAATGCTGCACTATGACCTATCACAGGAGAGCAGTTAGCCAGTATTTCGATCTATAAAACAAATTAAAAGTTGTATGTTGGCTGTGACAGGTTAGACTGTAACATCTACCACATGAACCAAGGAGGACTTAAGGCTTGTGATTTGATTTTAGCAATGCTAACATTAGCCATGTTGGGTGAACCCATTTGAAATTGTTTATGGAAGTCCACATTCGACCCACAATGCATTGCATTTTGCTTCACTTCCCTTGGGTGGAATGCGTTTTTTACCTACAAATAACTGAACTCTGGTGCACAAGCGACACGACCCCAGTTTTTAAGTGGACCAGAGCTGCAATTCTTGTGTCTGTAGTTCATTTGGGCTTTCCCACCTCACCAAAAAATATAGTCCAAAATATTTGGATAGTAATGATTTAGGTCATTTTAACAGAAAAAAAAAGTGTTTCTGAAATGATACTGAACTTTGCCTCCCCTGTCTAAATGGAAGCACACTTAGAGATATTAAAACTTAAAGGTTGTCATTACTGTGAAAGAGATTTTGTTATATTTTAGAAAACTTAGTGGACTATTCAAGAAAACATATGCTATACAACATATATCATAATTCTAAAAATCCACCCCTGTAGCCCTGTTTTAAATAATAGTAAACTAATGGGACCTCCTTGATGAACCACTTTAACAAGATAAAACTCTTCTAAAAGGTCAACCACCAACTTATTCTACTTCCAGTATTGTTACTTTGCTATTTGTGTCTCTGCTTTGTAAGGTGACCTTGAGTGTTTTGAAAGGCACCTTTAAACAAAATGCATTATTATTATTATTTTTATGTCGTTTCTTCATCGTTTTTGCTTGCAAAGTGCTAATAAATGTCAAAGACTTACGTTAGCTTAGTGACACCACAGCAGAGAATATGTTAGCTAACCCATAAGACTTTTGGGGACTCTAAAAGGAGTGATTTATTGACTTTTCCTTGGAGTAATGAAGTGTATAATGCATTGTAACCACTCTGTTAACTTTGAAATACCTGGATACTGTGGTATTTGTTAAAGGAATTGTACTTGACTCTGCGAAATATAGAGGATCTTGATTCCTTCGCCCAACACTGGTTAATAGTGCATCTTTAAATCTGAAACTAATTAATATCATTAAAGTGTAATTAAACAGGTTTAGTCCAAAACGTGTAATCAGCATCTTATGTATCTGTTGTGGAGAAACTGATCCCACTGTAAGGGTGAACCAATAAGCCAAAATAAACAGACCCGTGTGCAATCATTACATTGCCCAGCATGCTCCATGTCCATGTGCCCCTGGCTGGTAATAACCTTTAGCTAATTACTATTTCTCCAGCATCTTAATATCAGTTCATAAAGCAATGCAGTGCTAATTAGGGAAAGGGAGGGAGATGATATCCAATTAGGGGCCTGTCTCGTGTCTCAAAACAAGCAAGCCGACCCAATTCGAGTTCACCTTGCGTGCCCCATAGCTACACGGTGGGGAGGATGAGATTCTTTGAAGGGGTGGCTGGTGTCCCTGTGTGGTTTACACTTTTACCAAAACCAAACATGTCAGCCAAAACAAAGTCACAGTAAGGATGAGGATTACAAAAAAATGGGAACGGTGGGTTTTTTTTGCTCTTCAGTTCTGGAAAAAGTCAAAGTTTGCAGGGATAACAATCTCAAATCTAAAATAAAAAATCCACGGGTGATAGGTTTAAAGTACTGCAATCTTTAAATCCAAAAGCCCCAGAACAGGACAAAACAATGACGCAGATGTGGGCTTTTTTTGTCTTTATAAGCTAGTGCACACAATTTGGTCAGTCCATACTCCTGATAGTAAAAAAGTCAATTCTAAGATAGAAAAAAAAACCCTGCACTCCAAACTTGGAGCCATATTTTACAGACTAATCTGGAACTTTAAGGC
The DNA here is from genome assembly GCF_947650265.1 of Symphodus melops. Taxonomy (NCBI): domain Eukaryota; kingdom Metazoa; phylum Chordata; class Actinopteri; order Labriformes; family Labridae; genus Symphodus; species Symphodus melops. The sequence goes on along the minus strand of NC_136710.1, from coordinate 11,225,875 downwards.
ACACAAATTACTTTAAAGTCTTGGCGGGGAAAAAAGCTAAATTGCATTGACCAGTGCACCTACTTTTCTATGGGTCTTTGAACATTCTAATACCAAACTAATTACTTAAATTATAAGTCCACTTATAATTATTAAAACCACTGAATCAAGGTAGACTTATACGAATTTAATGAGAAAAAAGAAGAAGAAGAAAATTGTCCTATATTGAGGGCATTTGAGTTCACAAAGGTCACAAAGAAAATCATTGGTGAGGTTGATAAAAATACCTGCGATTCACCCAAGCATGCACTTCCCTTCTGGTCATTGCCTGTTTTTAGCAAAGACTGGTGGGCTTAAAAAAAAAAAAAAAGCGACTAGAATCAGATTAGTGTCACAGGGCCGACTGCCGTGAATGGGAGTCATGTTGGTGGGTGTCTGCGAGGGGTAGGGGGGTGGGGAGGGGTTCGCCTGTCAGCACCTTGTGTCATTTCAGCCCTGATGGCCTCGTCCCCACAGACATCAGAGAGAGTAGCCGATGTAATCTGCAGTCATTCAGCAGTGACCTGAAGAAATGGAAACCAACGCCGGCGGTGAAAGGACGGAGAGGCGGGCCGCACAAAGCGAGTGAGCGATCTGGTCAGCCCATGTATTTATCCACCTGACACTCTGAACTCTGCAGGACCCGCAGAAAAAGAAGAAGAAGAAGAAAAAACATCCCTCCTCCCTCTCCTCCTCCTTTAGCTGTTTTCACCCAGAATTCTAAAGCAAACAGAAACAGCAGCAGCTAAAACGATAAAGATGTAAGATTGAAGAGCACTTGCCTAATTGACTAAAATGACACATTAAGACATACAACTACCTAATTGCAGCTTTCTCTTAAATTTGCGGTATAAACACTTGAGGTTCTGGTAAATAGTCAAACTGGCTCGCTCTCGTCCTGATCTGACTGATAATGAACTCATTTGAATACATTTCTACCCCAGTAATTACAATCTAATCGGAATTGATGGATCATTTGGGCCCAACCTGCATGAAACATTCATTATTACAAGCCCCGACACATGGTCGGCGCGTTTTCCACATCAAACACCGGCGTTTAGAATCAGGAACAGACTAATGAGGTGGACACACGATACAAATGCATGAAAGGAAAAGTGCCGCATGTGTATGCTGTGCATTTGCATGGAAATGGAGCACAATGAGTGTTTTATGCGCCTATCTCTGCCATCCTCACAGGTTTACGAAAACTGTGGCGCATGTCTGTCAAGGATACTTTGGCGGGAATCCACATATTTACTCAGAACAGGTGTATTAAAAAAAAAAAAAGGACACAGAACAGCTTCAAAGCCTGAATGGCCTCTTTTGATTTGCCCTTCAAAACAACATATGGTGCAAAAACATGTCCTGTCTATGGACATATTAATGTATTCAACTGCATTTTATTATTAGAACAAACATTTACATAATTCTCCACTTGGCCGCTGTCCAGCCATCTCCAGTATCGAGACTGATGGCAGCTTGGCTCTTCATCCCTGACCTGCATTCTCAATGGCCTCCTAAAAAATAAAACAAAATAGAAAAAAAAAAAAAAAAAAAAGGGGCTTGGGGGCCTCGTAGCGGCAGCAGGGATTAGCCGTGCAAGCACTTCCTCCATTTTGGGGATTTTGTTATTGAGTTGCACTTTGCCAATGCTAATTGCCTGTGCCCACGCAGGGTCAGAGAGGGCCACCTCCCCATCGGGATGGATCTCTCCACTTCATCTGGACATTATATTACCTCCGGCTACGATTTGCGTCAGCAGGCTTCAGTTTAATTCCCTTTAATCACATTCAGGCACCCTGGCAGAATCAATAAAGGCACAACAGAAAGGCCCGTCCTTTGTCCAACATTCCATTAAGGAGATAGAAGCTTCAGCACACTGCGAATGCAAAACTTTATTATCTGACAGCTACATGTATGATTTTACCCCAGGACAACACACATCGTCGAAACTGAGGCGCGTTTTAAGCCTCTTGACAAACCGTTGTATCATTCATAAAAATTAAAATGTGGCTGTAATAGAAATGAATAATACAATTTTTTTTAGTAAAATTGATATCTATCGACACATTATGCAAACTATTCAAATTAAAATGTATGTATTTATGTATTGAGATTAATGTATTGTAACTCTAGTATTGTTGAATTATTGCACTGCTGTGCTAATAGTAATTCCCTCTGATGTTGTTGGTGTGTTCACCATTCAAGCGCAAGAATTTAATTTAATATAGAAGCAACAAAATGTACAGGAATCAAAGCTTGCATGTTTTTTTTTTCAGTTCTTCACAGCATGTCTAAGCTGTGTGGAAAAACTAACTTTGCAAAGCGGTCCTCTCTAATTATCGAAAATGAATTCTAGTTCAAATATATGTTGCACTTCAGAAAATGAATGAATAGACTATGACACTGTCGTACATAACGTCAAACCGTTTCTAGATACCTGGTGCCACATAGCATATCATCACCGCGGAGTTCTGAACTGGATCCGTCAGTTGTTATTAGCGAGCCGAGAGGAAGCAGGTAACGGAGACGTTTACAGGTCATGTCTCTTCAATTCACGTGTTCAACAGACAACATGCGAACATACTGCAAGTCCATATTAACCATTCACATTCAGGGCATTTAGTCAGCGGTGTGGTTATAAATCAGAAAAAGGAAAAAGATGAGATACGTGAAGTGTGTCTAAAAAAACATTGTGTTTGAAAAACATGACAAAAGGTACTAAAATCAGCATGAACAGTCAGCTCGTTGTACTTTTGAAGCAATATGTGACTTTAGTCTTTAATGTTGAGTATATCATACAGTGGTCTTGTGATAGAAACAATATCCACGATGGACGCGAGAGTGAGACGGAAGAAAGAAAAACAAAGAACCTTATAAGCTTAACTTTCTGTCTGCTGAAGTTTTAGGGCTACAGAACGTGTTTATAATTTAAAGGGAGGGTCTTTTTCAAACCCCAAAATAAAAAGTCTTCCGCACACCATAACACCACATAAATCAATCCTATGTCCTCTGAAAACGGACAGAAAAATCCTCTGAGCTGAGGCAAAATTGTGTCTGCTGCGAAGCTAACATGCAGTGATTTAAATTGTGTTTTTTCTTCATACAGTGTGTGCGAAATTAGTCCAAATCCCTTTTTTATTTCTGTACTGCGCTCAAATAGTTTGCACTTTGTATGGATTTGCTGTGCGTCTCTGTGTGTAAGAATGTGCTCCTACGTAAACAGGAGTGGGTGATGTCTGTCTCGGAGTATTTTCTCGTATCGATTCTCGGCGGTGTCCCTGTGGTTCACCAGTGTGGCCAACCGAGGACTGGCGCACACAGCATTTCAATCTGTCAAGATGTCACCAGCCCCGGACAAGAAGGGAACGAGAGATGAGGAGGGTGGGGGGGGGTAAAGTTTGGACAGAGAAAGAGAGATGACACCTAGCAGTCAAAATGGGCGAGAACACACACACACACACATGGACAAAAACACACAGAGAGCCTGCCAGTCAGTCAATCAGTCAATGTCCACTTGAGGGACTCGACTTGTGGCCTTTATATCCCTGAAGACATCTCTACACAGTTGTACATCAGTCTGCTGGCAGTACTTCACTTCATACTCATACAGTACAAGTGTGACATCATTGATTTTGAGGGTTCTGATAAAATAAAAGGACCTCGGGTTAGGGTTAGGGCTTAAGAGGTAAACGAGTAACATTTTTCAACAAAACTTTCAGATTTCATTTTTATTTCACGGTTATTATTTCCTAAGTGTGAACTCCGGATCTGCTCTCACTTTCAAATTCAAGTTGCCTGTTTCAATTTGTCAGTGTTGACGTTCCCATCTGGGAGTTTTGTGGCAACAGCTGATTCCCAAGACAGCTGCAGCGATGTTGCAGAATGAGCTCCTGAACAGCTTTTATAGGCAAACATGCCAAAAGGTAAGATGTTAAATTATCGCGTTGCTTTTAGGGGCCTCACATTGAACCTCAGTGTTCCCAGTGTGTTTGTGTACACAACACACACGATCATTTTCCCAAGAGACAGTCAAGTCGGTATTCCTAAAAGGATAGCACTGAAACTCTAAATGTATCAGGACGATTGAAGGTTGCTGTTAAGAAAAACAGATTGGTTCTAGTTTGGCTGTAAAGTGACAAAGCACAAGTCTGCGATATCGGATTTATTTAAATATGTGAACTATTTGCAAAGAAATGGCAAAGACTACTAATCATGCATATATAGGTAACAGCCAATGGGGCCCGGGCATTGATGGTTTGACCATGTGGCAAACACAAGCCCAAACTGGCAGAGAAGCCATCCCTGTAGACTATAATTAGAAGAACCACTTTGATACCATCTATTTGTTTGTCAGTTGCCATATCAAAATCTAAGGTTTAACATTGACTGTCTCCATCTTAGTGTTTTGGATCCATGTTTAGCAAAGCGTATAGCGCTGGATTTTTGGTTTAAAAAAACCCCCAACATCATTCAATCTTGACCACAAACAATGGCTACCACAAATATATCAATGAATGACTGATACTGAAAGAGTAAACAAACCAGGTCAAAGCTAGAACAAAGAGTTATCTGTTCGACCAGTTAGGAGACTAACACAGCTGAAAGGTGAAGTTCAGTAACTGAATCAACTGAGGTAACACTATAATTCCAACAGATTAGTTATAAAACAATCCCACCCCTGTAAAGTTGTAAAGAATGACAAGAAGAAACATGTTAAATCCTCGTAGTGTTGATCAATCAATATTGGGACTAAGAAAAGATTTTGTTAATCGTACTAATTACAGTTTGAATAAAAGGCGCAAACAGTCTCAGAAAGTCACCAATTGTTTTTTCTCTTTTCAAAAAACTATTAAACATTAAAAAAAATTTGGATTGGACAAGTGAAGAGAGACAGGACATGTTTGGAGGAGAGAGTAGGGAATGAAATGCAGCAAAGGGCCAAGGTCGATTCGAACCCACAGCTGATGCGACGACGACTATAACTTCTGTACGCATGGCGCAGAACATAACTGCTAAGCTACCAGCACTGCCTTCAAGAGGCATTCTAAAGCCGAGTGATGATGGTCGCCATCTTGGAAAAGGTTTCTCACGAAGTTACAGTCACAAGAAACAGACAGAGATGGAGCTGAGGGGGGCCTTTAGCTTCTTGGCTAACAGCTACAATGCACCACCTGTCAGCCACACACCTATAACCATAACTCTATGTACTGATATCATCAAATCAGATGAGTTGTAAAAGAAAAAGGAACCCCAGTGTGTGCTTGTAAACTGATCAATATCCTTCTGTCTTCAACACAGAAATAAACATTTAACAGAGTGTTTCTGTTTGCAGAAGTGGAATTACAATTTGGGTGTTAGTGACACTTACTGACAGCCTCAAGTGTTTTGCAAGTAAATCCTAACTTTTTTTGCTTTTATTTCTTTAAGTAACTGCATAAAAAAACAGGAACAGACATACACTTTCTACTGTTTTCTACTGTTTATTATCAGCTTTAGTAGTTGCTGCAGGCATCCAATAATGAGCCACAAAATGTTTTCACATATTCTAATAAGGTTACAGGTAAGCCAAGCTTTCGTGCGCTGCCTGATTATTGCGTGAAAACATATTTTTTTAAAAACCCACCTGCACCTGCTGTAACTTGTGCGTCTGCGGTAGCTTTTGCACATTATTCCAAATAAAGGAACAAATCTGTGCTTCTAATTAACATCCCTCCCACCCTCTGTTTCCACATGTAAAAAAAGAAAGATGGACTGACAGCTCCTGTGCAAGCACAAAGTTAGTGCCGTCCAGGGAGAGAAACACTTAGATCACACCCTAGCCCCCATGCAGTGATAAATACATTACAGTAAGAACTTAATGGCTTGCCAGGACATAAAATATAAAAGAAATATTGACTGTGTGAGAATATGTGTTGTAGGTGCTGGTAGGAGCGGCTTTTGAATGAAAAAAGGATGTTTCAGAAACGGGGAAGGGGAAGTGTGTATGTGTGTTCAAATGTGTGTCTGCTTTGTTGGAGGCTCATCTATAATGTACAAAGACGATTAAGTTGGAGCAGCGGCTGGGGCAGATAGACAGTCAGTTGAGTGGTGAGGTGCAGATAAGAATGAATGCAAATATACAGCAAGAGTGACAGATTAACCTTGGACAAGGTTGAGCGTTAATGCTGCGAAACAGGCGGGGAGCACTGTGGTGCCTGCTGAGGTAAAACACACATATGCACACACGCACAAAGACAAAGACGCTTTAAACCCCGCACACTTTGAAGACGAGGGTGTGGGGATGAATACGAGAAGACAAGTGCACTCTCACTTACGCTCACACAGTGACGCCCGCTAGCTCTGTACACATCTGATAATAGATTATTCATCAATCACAAAGTTCAATGTAAAGGAAATGGGCCTTTTTATTGTTTAAATAGGTGATCTAAAGCAGCACAACCAGCATCCTTGTCACTGTACGCAACTCCAAAAGGAAGCACTCCAAGACACATTAAATTGCTCTTCTTTTGTCTTATGCAAATCTAAATGTTACATTTTATGCATTAGGACATTTATATTTTTTCTCCTCAGTCTTTGATATGATTTTGTATTTTTATTATTTATAAAAGATCCAATATATGTGACATCTAGTGATCAGGGAAAGTAGGAGGTTTTAAATCATCCGCTGGATAAGTCTTGGCGATGCTTTTCAAAAGTAGAAGTACGAGGGTAGAAAGGTTTCAAGACAGATACAGAGCTGGCTAAACACTGAAGCTTCCTTGTACGCGACATGATAACCTGCGTGAACATTGACTCCAGGAAGGAGGCGGGTGGGGGGGTGAGGTTTTTGCTGCAGTACCCCTTTTTAACAGCAGGTGTTCGACTTACATATTTGTCCTTTCATGTTTTTAAACCGGCTATTAACCTTGTGTAGTAGTTCTTATTGTTCCAGTTTCTTAGTCCAACATTTTTGTGTAACTGTACTGATCATAGAAGCTTATCTGCACTCTGTTGTTGTGAATTGGGGCTCATACTTTCTAAATTTCTTTACATTATAAGACTGTGCCTTTCATACACATTAGATAAATGATGTCTCTCTCCCTCTGCTGTCTCTCTCGTTTGACGTCACATGCAGGGAGACGGGATGCAAGGAGCAGGTAAAAATAGTGCAGCAGAGGTAGGAGACATCAGGTAGGGCGATGTGCAGAGCAGATGGAGGCAGGAAGCAGTGAATAGCAATAAAGCAGACGGATTTGGCCTGGGTGGCTATAACTGTACTTTATTTGTCAAGTTGCTCTGTGCAGAGTTGTTTCGAGGCCCCATGATATGAAAAACCTGGGCCGGTATGTGAAAATTGAGGAAGGAAGTGGTGAAACTGTGGGCTCCTGCTCTGAGACTTCATCTCGCAATGAGTGTTGAGGTGTTTATTTTTATCATGGTGAGTGATAATGTTACATAAAATCAAATGAACAGCAATGTCAGGCAAACAAAACTGTCTCTTTGTATCATTTGCAACATCATCTTAAAGACAGTGCTGTAAGAAATACAATCTATCTCATGTAATCTATTTTAGTGTGCTAAAATTGTTAGCTTTTTAGCATTATGGCAAGTTATACACTATACTGCCAAAAGTATTTACCTCCCTTGACTCACATACAAATTTGAGTGTCATCGCATTCTTAATCCAAAGGGTTTAACATGACATCAGTCCACCCTTTGCCGCTACAACAGCTTCAACTCTTCAGGTAAGGCATGAGGTCAAACACTGATGTTGGACGAGAAGGCTTGGCCCTCAGTCTCTGCTCTAATTCATCCCGAAGATGTTCTATCGGGTTGAGGTCAGAACTCATGGTGTGGTCATGTTGGAAGAGGAAGGGGCCATCGCCAAATTGTTTCCACAAAGTTGGGAGCATGGAATATTCCAAAATCTCTTAGTATCCTGAAGCCTTCAGAGTTCCTTTCACAGGAACTAAGGGGCCAAGCCCAGCTCCTGAAGAACAACCCCAATACCAATCCCCCCCTCCACCAAACTTTACAAACTGGCACAGTGCAGTCAGAGAAGTACCGTTCTCCTGGCACCCGCCAAACCGAGACTCGTCCATTAGATCGCCAGATGGTGGAGAGCGATTCGTCACTCCAGAGAACGCATCTCCACTGCTCTAGAGTCCAGTGGCAGTGTGCTTTACACTACTGTATCCGACGCTTTGCATTACACTTTGTAATGTGTGGCTTGGATGCAGCTGCTCGGCCACGCAAACCAATTCCATGAAGCTCTCGACGCACTGTTCTTGAGCTGGGTTTATAGCGACTGACTGCAGAAAGTTGGCGACCTCTGCATTTTTAATCATTTGGATGGGTGACTGAATACTTATGGCAATATAGTGTATCTTCAATCTAAGCGACAACAACACATCGCCAATGTGAAGTTCATGTGGAAGTAAAATTAAGCCTTTCCAACACTAGCTTGATGAAAGTTACGTATGTTAGGTCAGTGATTTATGTTCATGTAACTTAACTTAGCTTACATGCATGGAAAGGACATTCATTAGAGAAGTCAAGACAATAGAACATTTTACATCAAGTGGTTACATTAAAATGACTGGACCCTTTCCTTCCCAACAACTCCACATCAAGTAGACATACACACTCCAACTGACACAGACATGGGATATAACAAGCTGAATCAGTTATCCAGACATTAAGCTGATGTCACACTTTATTTCCATAATTGTGTAGACTTCAAAAACTAGCCGTTGATTGACCTTCTGAGCATGTTTAATTGGAGAGAGGAAACGCAGTTCATCCAGCGGAGCCACCGTGTACAGTAGACCCTTAGAACCAATTAGAGAACTTGTTTTTTTCTCAACATTCCTCAGATCACTCCGGTCCAATTTGCCTGTGAAAGACACAACCCTAAAAGGTGGTAATGAAGGAAAACACACTTTTCCTCTGATTCACCACCTCGCTTTCCCTCGGCTGCTGATAAGGCAGCTCACTGTACGTGAAGGTAATATAAAAAACCTCTCACACTAACATGAACAATACAGCAGGAATCAGGAGGGTTACACTCCCAGAACAAGATCATCTTAACACATACAAATCCAGTCACAGACTGTGACATGTTCTGCTTGAGAGTAAGCAAATATATCCCATAATTAGAATGACGGAGGGGTAAGCTCGCTGACATGCATGCCATGTCGTTTAATGGATGAAAACAGTGATAAGAGGCTTTTGGAATGGAACTGCTAATGGGTAAACAAGATGAGATGATTAATACTTAAAAAACAAAATTGTGTTGTGAGTGCAGAGGCGATGGAAATCAAGCTAAGGGGGCTGTTAGTTAACTGAGGGGCTTACATCACAACACTTTTACTGGGAGGTTATGGTACAAGGACTGCCACGACAACGTTTAAGGCATGGTGCCTCACCATTTCTTTTCGCTATTATTTTTTTTCTATGTTATATGTTTTGATCTTTTTTATATTCCTACTTTAAGTTTTAGTCAAATTTCTCTATAATTATTCAGTGTATTGTTTTAGCTAATAGTATTTCTGTTTTGTTGAGTTTCTATTTATCAAAAGTTTTTCTAGGGATGTATCAGTTGAACATCGCTATCAGCCGATATTTGCTCTGTTGATCCATATCAGAAAATATTGTGGCATGAACCAATGTTAGTAGCCGTTGTTCATTCAACGTGCCAAATCTATTTCATGATGGCATCTAGTACACCTTACTACTGATTAAAGAGGCTTTATGTTGAGCAGATGAATTCACTTGTTGGGAGAGAAAAATGGTGGCTTTGTTGTAATCTTACGCAAAAAGAAAGATGTCATGATGGAAACATCGAAATCGGCGATCAGCTAAATTGTTGTTTCCGACATTGGTATTGGCCCTGATTTTCACAAATCGGTGTATCTCCATGTTATGTGCTTCAGTTGGTTTCTACCAACTACATCCTTATTCACCCTTCCGTCTCCTCTCCTGCTGTCCTTTTGGTGTTACTTGACGTGGACTGTCGTCATAATCTCCATTTACAGATTCTACATGAAAGTGCAGACTGTAAGTGAAGGACTGGATTTTTGTACTGTCAGTGTTCTTGCTCACAGTTTGCCATGTTCAGGCCTTGTCATTTGGCTTTTGGTCATTACTTTTACAGCTGTATGCTTTCCTCTGCTGTTTGTTCCTTCTCCCCTTCTGTTGTCTTCAGCTCTGCCCAGGTGAAGCTCCTGATCGCCTAATGAGGTGCACCTGGCCTCAGTGCTTTAAAGCCTGGTGCTGCCTTCAGAAGGAGGGAAGCATTTGGAGTTGGAACTGCTGTGTCTCACAGCCAGGGAATGTGTGTTGTCTTGTAGAAATAGTTTGAGTTGACTTTGTGAGTCTTATATGGAATCCCTTTGTTCTGATTTTTTTTAGGTGTAGGATGTGATTTATTGGGTCAATGTGTGGGTTGTTGTTAGCCACATAGGGACGCCTTATGGTGGGGTGTAGCGTGGACTTTCTGAAGGCGCATTCAAATATACTCCATGCGTGCCGTAGTTTATCAGCGGCGCGCATTACAAGGAAGTTAGCCGCCACTATAGTCAATCATTGTGTTTACACAGCAGGCGCTATGTTCCGTCTCTGGTGCGTGCCACCTCGATATGCTTGGTTTCAAGCTAAACAGAATATCACAACCTGGACATGAAGTCAGACAATGAAACGCACAGAGCATCCAGTCAATTTCAAAATAAAACGTCAATATGAGTCGCCAATTGCATCGTTCGTCACGTTATCAACGTAACGCCAAAACAAGCATCAAACGAATAACAAATCATCCTCAGTAAGAACAGGACTCATGTTGTCTACATGTTTCCCCCCCCTCTTTACTCACGTGTGATCGTGTAGTTCTCCGTCATGCACTGAGTATGTGTGAATGCGCCTTGAGTCTTGCATTTGCTTTAAGGCCTTTCATACCGTCTTGCTTTGAAAGGTGCAGTTAAAGTAGAGTTTCTGTTTATATTTAATTGGGTGCAGGTCTTAGAATAGTATCCAAATTGTTTTTTCAATCAAAACATGTTGCCATTGAACAAGCAGTGTTCTTTGGTTGATTGAAAAAAGGTTAACAAGGTTGTTTTTTTTGTCATCTGTTCACTTCTTTCAGCCCATGTGAGATTCAAGATCATAAAACATGAATGATAAGTGGTCCAACCTCTTATTTAATCAGATTGTTCAGCTGGCCTTCCCAGACTATTTGTGTTTCGGAGAGCTGCTTTGTATACTCCCTAATACTTCTGTTTCTTGACCTTCTCCAGACCTTTTCTGAGCCTATAAACTTGCGTATCTCGGCGCCGATGACTGGCTTATTTCCTGTTCTCCCTGCAGTTTTTGTATATATTTTTTTTCTGCTCTATAAATGCGAAATAAAAAACCTTCAAGTTCACAATAAAAAAAACAGCTGAGCAAAACAAACGCGTTTGAATTTCGGTGGTTCTCTGTTTTAATAACCACAACGGCAAAAGAGAAGTGAAAGAATAAACATGACTGCCAACAGAGCAGACTAGACCAGACTCCCTGTCAGACAAACAGTGGGGAAAATAACTACCCAGAGAAAACATATATACTTATACTTAATAGGGCTTGGGAAATTACAAGACTGCAGATTCTAAACAACCAGAGAATACAATTGCTGTCATCTTTTTTCAGAACATGTTCCAAGAGTCAGTCATCCAAAAACTGAAGTGAGGTATGCTCAGCTAGCATTTAATTACAGTAATGTTAATGATAGTGGTAGTAGTAATAAAAGGTGGGGTTGGGTTCTGATATGAGCTGGGCACAGTGCCAGACATTGGAAACATAAGCACTGGCCTAGAAAAGAAGCAGAATCAGCAACAAGGACAGCAGCGAGATGGCTTATTCAGTGGCGAACAGGATCAGCACCATGGATAGAGGATTTGAGAATGCTTGCAATGCCTGAGCTTTAAAACTAAAAATGTTATCAGGATGAAACAGCCACTTGTTTTTATGTTACAGCTGATTTTTGATCCTCAGTGAAAGTTAAAGACGCCAGATAGTTAATTGGGGTTTAATTATTCTAACATGTCATAATCATGAGGACACTGCAAGGTGATGAAAAACACTGATATTGCAGTTTGCTGTTAATGACTAAGACTCACTGGCACATAGCTTGCTAAGATCCCCCAACACAAGTTTGTTTGTTTCTTGCCATCGGTGTGTTGATGATTATTTTTATATGAACAGATTGTTTTTATATAGTGGAAAGGGTTTGAGATGCAAGCTTTAATTGGGAACGGTCTACTTTATTGTTGGATCGGAAGTATCTTAAAATTTTCTTGTTGACGACGTTTTAAATATATAAATAAATTAAAAAAAAAATATATATATATATATATATATATATATATATATATATAGCACATTTCACAGGCAGAGGCCACAAAGTGCTTCACAAACAAAGTTAAAAACATCACACGTAATATACAGGTCAAGACAGTACAGAGATCATAACAGCCCTAAAAGAGGCTAATTAAAAATCTGGACAAATAAACGCGTCTTCAGTTCACTTTTGAAAGTGTCAACTGAGTCAATTGAACTCAAAGATGGCGGAAGTTCATTCCAGAGCCTCGGAGCAACAACCTGGAAAGACCGGTCACCTCTAGTGCGATGATGAGCTCGAGGGACCTTCATCAGATTGTGATCCATAGACCTCAGCGCTCGCACAGGAGCGTAAGGCTGGATCAGATCACTAAGGTAAGAGGGAGCCTGACCATGTAGGGCTCTGAAAGCCAGAAACAGAATTTTGAACCTGAACCTAAAGGACACTGGCAGCCAGTGAAGTTCTTTCAGAATAGCGGATATGTGGGTCCTCCTATTTGTGCGGGTCAGAATTCTTGCTGCAGAATTTTGAATTAATTGGAGTTTAGAAAGCTCTTTCTTGTTTGGACAGGAAAACAAACAGTCAAGACAACAAATAGTCTAAACGCGAAGACACAAAAGCGTGGATAATGAGCTCCAAATTGTTCTGCAAAACCATGTTTCTGAGTTTGGAGATCTTCCTCAGTTGAAAGAAGCAGTTCCTTGACAGCTGTTTACAGTGCTGCACTAAGGACATTTCTTCTGTTTTGAACTGATAGCTCAGTGTTTTCTTTGTTTCCTTAAGTGATGCCATAGCTCATTTCAGCTGTTCGCTCCAAATGTCTGCAAGCCCGCCCTCCCTTATCCCATCGACCTGATTGGCTGTAGGTCATCTTTTTACTTCTTCTCTTTAACATCAGGTTGCAATTAGCCTTTAAATGGCATTAGCGCCCCCCTTTCCCTGTGTGTTGGCTGGTGTGATTACAGTATTAATTCGACCAAACTTTTAATGAACATTTGTTGTATTTATATTAAAAAATGTATATTCCAAAAATTCTTTTGAGCCTTTTATCGCCCAGGTCTATTTGAAATATACCATAAAAAGTTGAAGAGATAGTTTTAATTTTAAAGTGACACAGCTGTTCACCTTCGAAGGCACACTAATGTTGATATAGAGTGTGTCATCATGGTTAAACACATCTCAAAGGGGCAGGCCATTGATCTCATATGGAGTTTATAAATATATATTTAGAATTTATGGACCTTTCTATTGTCTGATAAAAATAACCCTCACGACATCATAAAAGAAGTCTTACACTGCAGCTTCAACATTTGGAAACAGACAGATTTAAAATGAAATGCAGTGTAATTTTTTATAAATAAAAAGCAGATATTCCTGTATTTAAAGTTCCAGGAACTTGCTCACAGGTTCACCATATCTGCATCAGTTCTCCAACTATATGAAAGTTTGACTTCTCATTATCAGGCACTATATGTAGTATTCATCAGTGGAGAAAAAATTGCATAAATGATTACAGGTGCAAAGATCGTGGAGATTGTGATTTAAATCTGGTGTTGCATGTTCAGTGTAAAATCTTTAGATGGAAAACCAAATGATTGTGCGTGCAAAAAGAAGCTCAGTGTCAATGCCAGGAACCACAGGGACTCACAAATGCAGACTCCAAAAACAGTTTCCAAAAAAGGGGTAATTTATTACAGTCCAGGTCGGTACACAAGGTCAATCCAATCGAGCAAACAAATCCGAAAAGGGGCAGGCAGAGAATCAAAAACCAGAGACAGGCAAAAGGTCAAAAAACACTATACTAAACAGGAACAAGAAACGCTGGAACGAGGGTCACGAAAACACACTACGAACTGGCAACATGAGGAATGAAACACCAGGGATATATAGACAGACAATCAGGGAATGACGAGACACAGGTGCGGGTAATTAGGGCGGAGTTGACACAAGGCAGGAACATGAGGAGCAGGATCTGAAAGACAGAGACAAGGGTAAGTATCAAAATAAAACAGGAACAAGAACAATAATGCAAAATAGCAAAATAAACATAACTTAAGACTACACAGATGTGACACTCAGTCCCAATGGAATTAGAGGGTTTTTTTATGGGAGTGTGCCCTAAGTAAAACAAGGAACAACATGTTAACTTATTAGAAGGTTGTAAGGAGCTGGAAGCTGAGGAATGAAATGAAATTTGGCTTACAATAAAATCTCGGGTGATTAAACAGGTTTTTTTTCTTCCTTGCATGTCTTGAAAATGACATGCAAGGATGGTTATGTGTTATGTGTTGCACAAGAGGTGAGAGCTTTGTACTTTGTGGCTCAGGCTCTCATGCGTGACACTCAGGCCACTGTCAAACACATCAGACAGCTGGTCAGCACTGAGTCTGATCTGACAATCACCATAAATGCCCTGGCAAGAGGTAGTGGGTACGAGCAGTGGTGAGGTCTCCCAATCCAAGAAATCCTGCAACAGAGCAGCTGGAGACTGTTGGTGGGTGGGGTGGGGGCATCGGAGGAGACAAACCAGAGGAGACGCACACAACCTGTGAAAGAGGAAAATCCCAGTTAAAAATGTTGGCAAAAAGAGGAAAATAATAAGATTGTTTTTGTTTTTTCATTGTACTTCAGGCTACAGTGGCTGTGCTACTCTTTGATCCAGTAGATGTCGCCCTTGAGCTTGAGCTCCAGCCTTAAAAACCAAAACAAACTGCTTTTTCACGACACCTCTGCTAACTTACAGTGATACAACTGCAGCCCCTTCAAATTAAAACACACCACAATTAAGTTCTTCACATAAGTGGCAGACAAACTTGGCCTTGTCTCAAGCTACGTTGTTGTGTTAGCAGGCTAATGGTAGCGCTCCTTAGTTAGCTCGTAGCTTCCCATTGCATGTAGATTTACAAGGAATGACCGTGTTCTAAAAAATCATTGCAAACAGTCATGATTCAGAGTTATATTCACAGACAATATTCTGCTTTATTCATTTGTGAAGGCCCTGACACACTAAGGAGATCGTCGGCCATCGGTCCTAGTTGGACTGTCGGTAAGCGGTCTTTGCCCTAGTTTTTGTCAAGTTTCCGGTTCTGTCGCTACCCGTCGGCTCTTGTCACCCTCCTTTTTGGACCAAGGGCTAACAATGCCGGGGTCATTGTCAACATTTTATCAAACATTATACCGCTGCCTGGGGAGTTATTTCCTCTCGCGCATTAACATAGCGTATGTGGTGGTTGACCGTCTTTGTGGTGTGTTCTTGTGCAACTTTCTGGCCAAGAAGTGAGTGACTTGACCAGTTCCTTGGTGTGTCAGGGCCTTAAAATGTTGCACACTTCCTTTGATTTTATTTTGTCTTCAAATAATCAACAATGAAGAACAACATACCTAACAAAGACCATAAAATGGTATAAAAAAAAATGCAGGCCGTTTATTCTCATGTCATTCCAAACATGTTAATGCTTGTGGAAATAATAGGTTATTTACACCTTCCTTCAGTCTTCCTGTATCTTCTCATCACTACAATAACAGCAGCCACCTATGCGTTACACTGAGCACTTTGATTAGCACCTTCCCTTCATAAAGTGTTAAATAACGACAGTCACAATAACCTCATTTTGCTCTTTTTTCAGGCTTGTAAATGATGCTTGTACTAAGTTTACTTGGATTAGATTGCACACTTGGGTATAAACGGCCCATATTGCATATTCAGTGGACAATGTGTGCTGTCTTGCATGCCATCCTCATTACTATATCAGTTTGCATATTAGTTTGCGGGTGATATCAAGTTTATACATGTTTTTTTTAAGCGTGCAAACCTTCAGTAAATCAGTCTCACTGTGTGTTAAAAGAGAAAACTGCACACTTGCGAAGCTATTTAAATTGTTTCTCTACTTTAAATGTCCTCAAACGTCTTGTTCAAGAAATGCGTCTGACATATGACCCGCAACACACCTTAGTGAAAAAAAAAACAATGCAATATAGTACACAAAGCGACTTAAAGAGAAACACGTCGGGAGATTTCCATTTCAAGATTATGACAGCACTTCAGGTTCAGAGGTGATGATACTGAGCTCTGAAAACAAGTTACGTTTCCTGGCTTGTGCCATGTGTTGGCTGCTAACAGTAGTACATAATAGTTGTGACGTCTTCATTTCAACTTGCAGGCAAAAGACGATAAAAATCGTTTGGGGTCTAGTTTATTTTTTTTAATTATTATTATTACTCGGACAATCGGATATGGAGGGAATTTTTTTTATGCCAGAGGGTATTTTTTTAATAATCAATTATTCAATCCTTTATTCATCTCGCAAACGGAGAAATGACAGAGTTTGTGCAGGGAGGGCATTGGTCTGCTGCGACTCGTACGCTTACACTTGTTTCTTCCCGAACATCAGAAAAAGAAAAAAAAAGAAAGGGTAGGAATGGGGGGGAGGAAGGATTGCAGTGGTATGGGGGGGGGGGGCATAAAAAACACAACTTCCATGCTATGTCTACAGAGGGAGGCACAGAATGGATGCATAGAAAAAAAAATTACCCTTAACACAAACATGTACACAGTAGCAGTGAATGTGAGGATGGGAGTACAGGCGGTGTATGCAGGGTGTGTGTATGAGTGTGCATCTGTCCATATGTTTATATGTGTGTGTGTGTGCCTGGCTTCCCCGGGGTCGCCCAGGTCAGAATGTTCTCAGTCGCAATATCTGGCGAAAACACTGCGTATCGCTGCGGGGAAAACCTTGAGTGTCTCTCAAAGTTTGCTGCTAACGTTGCAATAACACATTCCCACTCAGTGGAGATGTCCTTGTCCTGGGTTTCTTCGGCAAAACACCAGGTGTCTGTGTGGAGCAAAAGTTCAAAATCATGTTGTTTGTAGTATTTTGTGGTTGCTCCAAGTATATACTGTTTAGATGTACATTTCAGATGTACATACAGATTAATGTTTCAAGAGGCAAAAAATCTCTTAAAACTCTCAACTCTTCTAAGTGTGCGCAAGTGTGTGTTTTTAGGAAAACCGTGTAGGTGTGAATAATTATATGACTCAGAAGAGAAGAGAAGTGCTATGGATATGGCTGCAGACAATATAATTCTCTCTCCAATGCTCCCGTTTCCCCCACCCCACCTCGGCTGCTCGAAGCGAGCGAGCGAATAAGAGAGGGAAAGGTTACACCAGCAAGGGTGTGTATTGAAATTCAAGACCACTTCACCTAGCCCAGGAGTGGCTGTCTGAAGATTAATGAGCTATTTGGGGAGAGTTCAGCTATTTCACATGCGCAGGGTTCACATTAGTGATATAATTAATTTTACAACACAGGGGTGTTGTCACCCCTCAGTAGCGTGCCATGCGCCTATGATAAGCATTTCCTAATTAAACAACAGCAAAAAAAAAAAAACAGTACAAAAAAAAAGAAAAGAAATGGTTTGACATTCAGGGTCTTGGAAGGAAAAACAACCTTAAGCAGCAGTCCGATCTTTCCCTTCCTCACGGGCACCTTCGCATGAGTTTTACATACTTTAGTATCAAGTAATTGGATGTATATTGATTGTGGTGTCCACAGTCAGGGTCTTAGAAATTCCAAGTGTGCAGGATATCAAAGTCTAGTATTAGAGTTTTTTGAAGGGCTGACCTCACATAAATGCAAACACACCAATATCTCCCATTTCTGCCACAGTGCTATTTAAAGGAACACAAATGATCTGGCTTAAATATGTGTTTCCAATCTTCACAGATAGTTTTGACTTTTGTACAAACTTTTTTTAAACTTCCAGTCACCAGATGTAAGATGCATGTATTTTTGTTTGTATTGTATGTCCTACATACAGCTGCAGGTGTCAAGAATTATTGTGAAAACTGACTTTTTCGGTTATGTTTTTGTAGATATTTACTGTGTAAGGAAAGGCACAACAATGGTTTGTGATGTCAACTAAATCCCAATGTACACACAGGCAGCTAACCAGTTTTGAGGCTGGACGAGACAATGTACCAATTATCACAATGGTTTAACCTCAAAAGTAAATCATGCGATGGCTTTGTTGTTTGTCAGAAAGCAGACAATACCATTTTAAAGCTGATGGTGTTGATCGTGATGTACACAAGTAAATTCAGATTCCAGAAAGTAAACTTAACGTTGTGTTCCTGTGCATGCTGTTTGTTGGGAGTGTTGACATTTGATGCAAAAAAAGTTCAACCACCATGAGGAATAACTGGAACGATGGAGCCTTTGTATGTGCCGCAGCATCACTCCCTCTCTCTGCCTTAAACCATGACATCATATTGTCCAATGTGTCTATATGTTGTCAGACCACTTAAAAATGTGGTCAAGTTGAACAGGAGCAGACCAAAATGACTCCTCTTCAAATATCAAAGAAACATAATGTTTGGTGTAGCATTAAGGTAATAGGCTATGTGGCTAGCTGTAACATCAATTGTAAATAGCTTTTAGTTCAATATGTACCATAAATGTTTGGCAAGACATGATGAAGTGGCCAAAACTAACCAGTTGTACATATCATTCATTACCGTACAATTCTTATAATACTGTTGCATTAGTGGGTTCATGACATTTTATAACATCTGTGGCAGCCATCTTGAATGTTTACTTCATTGTTTGCTTAACTTGAATGACATTGAATGGACGTCTTTCTCTACAAGAGGATTACCACCCATAATTTACTACAGCATACATGAAAACGAGCTAGCAAAATCGTCTAGTTGCCAGGCTAACTAGCTTGTTATCTCGAGGCTAACTGGCTAAAGCTGGACTGTTTAAGCCAATTTAACATTTCATGTTGAACAGATTAACACAGATCAACACAATGCTATAAAGGACTATGACTGGCTATACAAGGGTATCTCCGGGAAATTTAGCACATAATTTCATAGCACATATCTTCACAATGCTAAATTCTTGATTGTCAGTCAGCCACTGCCATGGAAAACATCACACAGAGGCTTGGAGCTTAGACACTAGTTTGCCCAAATATTGTATATCCAAAAGGGATTTATTCTTAAAGGCTTCTCTTTGCTCCACTGTGCCTTGGATAAAACCTCATTTGTACATAACCATGAACAAAAAAAAGCACGTCTAACACATAAATAAAATGTAATCTTCTCTAAAAGGAGTAGTCACAATAGTGGCTTAATTCTAGTTTTTCTTTCCTCACAATCTTAGTTCAGAAACAGGAACACACACACATCTGCCTCAAGGCCTTAACACCTCACTTCTCAAGTACATCGCACACTGTTTTCCAAACTGCGTGTCATAGGATATGTGTGGGTTTTTATGCTAATTTTCTATAGATCATACACCTTAACTGCAATGTACAATAATATGCATTTTCTACCTGAGAATCATTAAGGTGAAAAGGTTAGTAGTTTTAAATGTTTAGATGCAGGCGTCTGACATATTGTAAAGATGTTTCAGTACTTCAAGGTAAATGCGTGCAGGTAGGGAATTGCGTAAACCCATCTTCAGCGGTGCAAGGTTTATAAAATGTAAACAACTTCAAGAAGGCAAATGGTCAGTACATGCCCTTAGAGGCGTAGCCTTTCAATAACAGAGCAGAACAGATTCAATGTAGCCTTAAAATGCTGTGTGCTGCAAGGTGCAAATAGAAAGCCGAATTATTTATATGCTACAGGATTTCAGCTTAATGGAAGTGTGTACCGGCTGCCCTGAAGGAGGGAAAAAAACAAAGTAATGAAGAGTTAATTTGTGTGCATACAATGCCATGGTGATTGTAGAACAATAGAAGCAATACGGAATTACTCTTAAAACAAGCTGGTTTATCAAACCCTGGATGACATTCAAATCAGACAAATAATCAAAGTTTCGGATATATGTAGTATTATTTTTCTTGGGTGTTAATGCAGCAGAGCTAGTCTTTCTAAGTTCCCTGTTTGTTTCATTGCATAGCAGTGATTTAACTGCTGCTGCTGCTTCCACTGTTTTGCATTTTTAATAATGATGATAAAGCACCACGCTGTTTGTATGCTTTATCCCTCTTGGTGGAGAGAGTATGCTGGAGGCTGCACTGTGTGAGCGTATTTGTACCTTTGCTTTTTGTACTGTAGTGTGTTTAGAACTTTTGGGGAAAATTACCACATTTACTTTTTTGTTTCCGGCTTTGATTTTTTGAAACTAAGGTTCATGGTTAACTGATCAGAACTCAAAATGTTGTAGAATCACACAGTGTCTTACTTTTCAGGATTGCTGGGCTTTAATTTTAAGGTACATGAGTGGCACATTTGACTGCAAATTCCACCATGTGTGTTCGGTTCATTTCCGCTCCACCACAGCAGCATGGCTGATTGTTCTTAAACTTAGTTAATGTGTGTGCTTCTACTGGCGCCGCTGTCTCAGCTCAGTTTGAACCCCTTCTTCTACCACATAGCATGTGGATCGGGACAGGAAGTCTGATTCACAAACAACTTTTACACAATTGGCTGATTTTTAGAATGAAACACTATGTTTTGACAGTATAGAATAATGCTAATGTGCAGGGACGGCAGGAGGTCAATCTTCAGGGACTTCGGTTGAGAACTGGAATGGTTCAAGTCGTGTGTAGGCCAATGTATGGAAGTTGGTCTGGTAGTTGGAGAGGTACCAGGTCACTTCCCTGAGCACTGCCACATAATTTAAGAGACTTGGGACATACCCAAACATTCCTAGCTAATGGTTGTTCGGTTGGCTAGGAGTGACATCAGCTGTGAATGGTTTGAAGATACTACTGTTAGCTGTTGTTTTTTCATCTTGCTTCATTGTTTGTCGGAAATTGAAACCTTTTCTGTGGCATCACAAATATACAGTTATACAGTTTCAAAAAACGACTTGAAGAACATTAAGTCTTAAGTCAAAAACTTAAGTCAGTACTGATAAACATTTTTTATCTTTGATATGCTGAAAATCAGACTTAGCCTTTGTTATTGTTTGTTTCCTTTTAGGTTTTTGTTCATTTCTGTAAAATATCTTTATTTTTCGTTAGTTATTGTCGATAGGATATATGTTGTGGAATGTTTTGCATAGTGTGAAAAGAGTATTTATGTGTAAAATGTATTGTCAGTGAAAAACTGCCGACTTCAGGAAGAATAGCTTCTTGCTATGCGGAAGCTAATGGGGATCCAAAATAAACAAAAAAAAACAAACTCCTCGAGGAAACGGTTGACTTGACAGCAGTACAACTAAACGGGTTAACTCACTTTGCAGATGCAGATTTCTTCTTTTCATAGAGCGACTAAAAGAAACCACAAACCTCCAAACTCCTTCAAAAATACCTTTTTTTACGCCAGCAAGAGGCCACTGATTGGTGGAAACTTAAAGTGAACTATGATAGCAGCAAGAAAGTTCAGAAACAGACAGGATTATCTCTCAATTTAAAAGTCCCCGGTTTGACACCCTGTCTCGTTCTGCCTTTTATCTTTATTGGACAATGTTAACATTCTTCTGATATGGTCACCCCATATACGGATTTTACCATGGGTGCTCACAGATAAGCAGGACCCGAGGCACCCAAATAATTGGCAACTAAGTCCGGACACGGAGCAGGGATCAAAGTGTGACATACTGAGCAGAGTCCTTATTCACACAGACATAAGTGGGTTTTCAATGTATTCTCAAGCATGAAAAAGACCATCTGAGTGCACAGAATCGACTTAGAAAAAGCAGCTTATATGCACAGATACTCCACAAAACTTTCTTACTCTTGAATAGTTTCACACAATCAACTCGTCCATCTGTTACATCCACTTACCAAATGTTATTCCTGCTTTGCATCTCTGCAGCGACTGTAGGAGAGCACCGTTTTCTCAATGACCTTTGAGTTTTTTCATATGTTGCTACGGGCCAGACGTCCTCTCACTGTTCTGTCCACTTCCATAATGTGTGCACAAAATGTGTTAACAAGCCAATAGGTGTTAAAGAAAAAAAAAAAAAAGAATAAGTACACACTTTGTACTAGATGCCCAGTGCAAACAAAAAAAAAGTGTTGACGGCAGGGGCAAGGAAGTGCCACAGACGGAATCAATTTCACACGATTTTGCAACGTTTCACACTTTGGGGTTACGGGCGGAGTCCATATTTATGTATTCAGTAGCTTTGAGACTGGTTTCTCCCTGGCTGTGCTTGTCAAATCTGTAGCTGCGATGTCTGTGGGGAGTGTTATTTCTTTTGCATCAACATCATGAATAATTTTGCATTTAAAGCTCTCTGCACGATTGCGTTATTTCATGTGCAAAACAGACTAAATAGAAAATCAAAAAAAAAAGGGCCCTCGGAGAGTCTGTTCGTGCTTTGTTTTGTCTTTCTCATTGCCGACATGAAGTATTTGCCGTGATGGCATGTGTATTTATGAAGTGCCACTCCTGTGTGGTTATATAAACAGAAAGAATTGCAACCAGTCAAATAAATATGTACATATGAGGCTTAACAGGAATGTGTACAGTATGCATCAGTACCCTGTTTTATCACCAGCACTAAGAGCTAAACGGTTCTCCCCTGACAGACACCAAACATCCCTCCAAGTTTGTCGCTCTCCCTCACCAGCCTGCCTGATAGGTATGGCGGTCAAAACGGGCAGAAGTAATGGGAGACAACACAGGCGGAGGCAGTGCCAACAGCTCGCGGGTCCGGTATGTAGCGAGCTGTGCCCATGCGACAGATGGATGTAGTCTGCGGACTGATTAATGTGCTCACTGGCCTGTGCTTCAGTGGCCACGGCAATGAAGGAGTTCACAAAAGTGCTCGGGATATTTGTTCTCCCTCCAAAACAGGTGTTACACTTGTTTGCCCCCCCCTCATTGCCGCAGCCGTTTCGTGCGGTAGGATGATCCAGCCGAGCATATCTGACACCAAGGTCAACTTGCACTTTATTCCCTCCCGGAATACGTAAAATGAATCAAGTCAAAATGTCTGCGTGCATGAATTTATCATAAAAAATAATGGAATACGGCCACAGAGTGGAGCAGAAAATGCAGTCGGAGTCAAGGTCAGGCTGAATTATAAATGGAGCCTTCCAACGAAACACATCACTAAGTGTTTAAACAGCAAAACATCACACAAACAATGGCTTCATACATTTAAGGAACATGCTTGTCAGTTCATCCAGGATTTTGTAGGCTTTTTCTTTTGATCGCTCAGGTTCCCTTTCTTTTTCTTTTTTTTTTTGCAGCAGCAGCTTTCTAAAAAAGTTGCAAGTTGCGAAGCTAAGAGGCTTTTTTCCCCCTCTGCATCAAACAATTGAGCAATGACGAGAAACACTTAGCCCAAAGTGTGAGCAGTCTGTCTTCTGACGTTCTCTTTCATTTTCAGTTTGAGATTGCCATTAAATTTCCCATGAAACTTATAATATTCCACAATGCCCACTCATGTTGATACAACACTTTCATAGCGATGCGAACCCTCAGGGGATCAATATTCTAAATATCGAAGAAATTAGTCGAGTGGCATTCGTGATGATAGCTGGGTGAGAAATATAGCAGTTTGCTAAATTAGCCTAAAGTGCAGGGTTGCAAAAAAAAAAAATGCATTGGTGGACATTGCAACTTTGCATCTTCCTGGAGGGACTGGTTTGTTGTCTGTTATTTACTATTTTGGCAAATCAATCGCAAAATCGACAATCTTTTTTACTGCATCACTAAATGCTTCAAAAGAAATACATTTGGGGGTGCCAAGTGACACCGGTCAGGGTACATCATGAACAGAGGCTGTGGGACCTGAAGCAGGCAGGTTTAAATCCAACTTTCTGCTCTTGTCCCACATCATTCCCAGATCTTTCTCTTTCCCTGATTTTACTTTACCCACTGTCCTATCGTTACAATAAAGGCATAAAAAGCCCCCAAAATCAATCTGAAAGATAAAACAATAGAAGAATTGGGATGCTGTTGGCCTTGCCCCGTGTTCAAGTCCAACCTGTAGCTCCTTTCCCACATTCCCCGCTACACTTCCCTGATTTCCTACTCTATCCATTTTCCCATTTCAATAAAAGGCATGAGCCCTAAAATGAATCATTGAAATAAATAAATCAACGACATATTAGCCTTAAAGACATTACATGTTTGTGGTTTGCTGTATTTCATGTCACTATTTATCTGATGTCCTGGTTTTAGAGTACATGCCTCAGAGCTCTAAGTGTTTGCTCAGCAGAGGGAGCGCAGGGAATTGTTTCTATTAGGGCGCCATACATAAAGCACGAAAATCAATATGCATCCTTTCTCCCAGGCCAGACCGGTGCCTGCCCCAGATCACACTGGGGTCTGGGAGCTTGCTGTAGATACCCAACCAGGACGCCAGGAGTAATAGTAGTCAACGCCAAGTGACAGTGAGGCTTATCTGTGGAGAACCATATTTCCTCGGCCTCCCCAAAGATCTGGCCGGACAGTGTGTGTTATCCCTTCCTCCTGATAAACCTCCTCTCCCTCTCTCACACACACACACACACACACAACCTATAATGTATGTCACATCCAGGCTATAAGATACAAGCTCTCCCCCTGTCCTTTAACAGGAACCGTGACAGCCATGCTCTCGCTGGGGGAAAACAACAGTGGTTTTTGTTTCATAGCCCACCTAATACTCTGCTGACACACATTCCCTCCTCCGCTCCCGCTTGTTTCATATGTTTTATCCCGTCTTTAAGAATCCCTTCTTTCCCCCCCCCTTTGAGATTAGTGGTGGGTTGAGATGAAAAATTGCATTTTCTTCGCCTTGACATCTAATCTGTTTGGTGAGCTTTAATTTCCCTCGACAGTCTAAGTGCTGGTGGGCCACAAGCTCAAGAAAGACACACTTTTGTCAAAGGACGAGGGTGGCACCAGAAAGGAAACTTTGAACAGTATTTTCCTTGACTTTGATTTTTTTTTGTTTTTTTAACTGGCCAAAAATTCACCTCAGCTTTGACATTTTCTGACCAGTTCAATTTTTTTAACCAGGCAGTTTATTTCTGTTGCAAAAAATGTCTTCTTTCTTTTATTATGTGTACATGTGACTTCTGGGGCTTTTTTTTGGCAGCCAGCCTTCAAGTAGACACCCAAGAAATGGTTTTTGCACATCAGCTTTAGGTTGCTGCTTTCTGGATTTACAACTAAAGCGTTAGCAGTTAGCTAATGCCAGCTGATACATAACAGAAGCTTCTTTTCATGTCTATGAGTTTATCCAATTCGGTCCACACTGAAATATGTCAACCAAAAGACGTAGATTATTGCAATGAAATTAACCACAAACGTGTATGTTCCCAACAAAATAAATAACCCTGACTTTAGTGAAATTGTTACTTCAAAATTGTAACTCTGCCAGGTCGGAGTTTTATGCTTATCCCGAGATGCAACCACCCGAAGGATTTGAAACTTTAACCAAGTTTTATTACGGCCAAAATAACCAGTGACCTAAGTGTGGTGACCTTGGTGATACTTGGTCAACAAAATGACAAACTGAGACGTCTGTCCGCCAATCAGTGCAAAACAGAAGAAGACTATTGGTTGAGAGGTCTTCAAAGAATCTGCCAACAGTAGTCTTTCTGGATTGAGCGTTGAACTCTACAATGCAACCTCACGCCTTTTTGTTTCCAGTGGCTTCTGCTTTTTTGTTTTACATTGTGGCTATACATACATTTGTGTTTAGCACAGACCTGCAAAGTGGCTACAGATGGAAATTAGCCAACGGCTACAATCTGGCATTTTTTCATGTTGAGGCTCATTAATGGGCACTGTTACTGGTTTAAATATTTAAATGGGACATTTTGGCCGCAACATGGTTGCTGCTGCCCTCTTGGCCTGGTCAGCCTTGTGAAAGAGATCTTGATCTCAATGGGTTAATTAGCTGGTTAAATAAAGGTTAAATAACTAAAATGTGTATGGGCTGTCAGGGAAGACAACTGTTGCTTAGTTGTCTTTTTTGATGTGGGTCCTTCCTGTTTTGTAATGTTTGCTAGTATGGAGTGTTACCTGTCTTATTTAGCCATTTCTGATCTCGTTGTTTCCCTTGTGTGTTTTCTAGTTGAATATTTTGTAACTTTGTATCCTTTTGTGTCTTTGTGTTCTCGTGTGTTTTCGTATACATTCTTAAGTTCTCGCGTGTCTTCAGGGTTTCATGATTTAGTTTGTGGTTTTTCGGACGTCACCCCTGCCTCTCTCTGTTTCCCTCCTGTCTGATTGCCCTGATTGTCTGCACCTTTGTCACAAGGCTCACCTGTGTTGATTACCCCTGTGTCTATTTAGTCTCTGCGTTTCTTTCCCCTCTGGTTCAGTTCATTGTCGCATGTTCCTGTTGAATGTTAGTTGAAAGAGGTTTCCTGGTCCTTGTGATTCCTCGTGGCTAACTCTGTTTGCATCTTTTGAGTATCTTTTTGGATTCGTCTTTAAGCACGTTTTAGTTTGCCTTTTAGTTCAAATAAAGTTTTTTTTGTTCGTACTGCAGTTGGGTCCAGTTCCCTGTTCCCATCTTTGACATGGGTTAACGCATAACAAACTGGGAAGCAACAAAGAAAATGTAGCCTGCATAACATTTGGGGGTTTTGGGGGGAACTGCATCAGCATAACTACAGAGCTACAGATATGTGAATTCCAAGTGAGCTAATTTTCAGAATAGCCATCTGAAGATGGGGAACAATTTCTTCACCCTGCCTTATCATTTATCAGAGCAGCTTTTTGCCGTTAGTAAGGTCTGTACATATACACCGTTGACAATAATAGTCATTTATCACAAAGACTCAGTGTCTTGTTAGAAACAGCTGAATCAGTGCTTGCCAAATATTATTAAAGAAAAACAGCCAACCATGAAAACGTAAGCGTACTTGAGGATAAGGAATGTTGCTTTTCACTTGAACGAGGAACACAACTTTTGATGCCTCTCTTATTGAGCATCATATTAGTGCAGCAAGAGAGACTAAAGCTCCGAGGTTACTATTTGTCTACACAAAATAGAGGCTATTTTTCATCCTGACAGGTGGAATGCGTGTGCAAAAAAATCTGTCATTTAGGCACAAATTAACTTAGTGCGAGTGACACTTTGACACAGAGGTTCAGTTCCTTACCCTCAAGTCATCTTTCAATTTCAGGAAGTCAGAATTACGCTGTCACATTGCCGCTTTATCTCAGGATCCATCGCTCTCTCCTTTGTGTGGCAAGTGCCCACTGTGGAAAGACGGATGGAGTAATAGATTGATCTCTGGCAGGAAGTGGGATGGAGGGATGCACAGAGGTGGGGGGAGTGTTTCGGGGGGAGTGAATCAGATCTTAATTTTCTACCACTTTGACATGCGTCACAGTAGGGCGTGCTGCGATTACATAACAATAAGGACCCGCAGAGTTCACCAGCAGGCGTCTGAGATATCTGCCTGATAAATGTACTTAAAGGCTCAGAGGGAAGGCAACGCAACGGGGGCGAGCTAAAGGCCAATGTCACATCGAGTGTGAACAGAGCGTTATGAGCTCAGCGTGTCACAGGTAGAGACAGGACAGTGGTGACAGAAAATGTGGCCTGTTGCCGACAGCTTCAACTATGCTTCTGATTTCTATCAAAGCCTACGAACAATATGTCAAGCTGGGAGACACAGTCACCAATTTTTCACGGATACGTACAGAGGACGTATGACTGTAAAGGCAGGGTAGGTAAGATTTTGGTTAAATTTGTCTTGTGGTCCTGACAGTAATTAATAATTCATGCGCTCAGAAAAAGAAACCAAAAAAATCCTTTATCTGGAGCAGTTGTAAACACGTTAAAACTTCGACCAATATCTGCACTCGGTACACTTCTTTTTTTTTTTAATAAACCAGTAAGGCTTCCCTGTCTCCTTTCTAGTTCTCGCTTCTGGACCAATAGCGGTATTGCATGTAAAGTGAGGGGCGTGGCTTTTGAGGGAGCACAAAGGGGAGGGGGGTGAAGACGGAGCACGTACAGAATCATGCTCGTGAAAATGACCAACCCTGCCTGCATTTATTTGTTCTTCATGCTTCACATGGTTTGCTGGCTTGTACGTGATCATA
Organism: Symphodus melops; assembly: GCF_947650265.1. NCBI lineage: Eukaryota > Metazoa > Chordata > Actinopteri > Labriformes > Labridae > Symphodus > Symphodus melops. The sequence goes on along the minus strand of NC_136710.1, from coordinate 11,197,532 downwards.
CATTTTATTAATGGTTAGAACTCTGGGTTGTTTGTGTTGAGCAGCAGTTAGCAAACAACACACAATGGCTACTTTAAGTTAAGCAGCACAAGTCGATCCCTGGAGGAGTTTATAAATGAAAATAAAAATAAAATAAAACTTTTCTGGACATTATTTCACAGGACAGATATAGAGAGATGGGATACAGAGAGAGAGAGAGAGAGAGAGAGGGGATCAGGTGTCCAGTACAATGAGGACTGTAGCCTCTGTACTGGGGCAGCTTCTCTTGCAACTGAGCTAAACCAGTGCTGTGGCTGTTCCGTCAGATGATAACAAATTGATTGCCAACACCTCGCTCCTTTCAAGCAACAGTCATGTTGGCAACCGCATGTCAAACTTTATAAACACCATTGAGAAACCAATGGTGACATTGGTGGCTATAGAGCAATGGTGACATCCTTCTTTGTTTTTATTATGCTGTAGTTTTTGGTGACGACAAAGAAGAGGCCATATTCATACATAATGTATATTAAGAGAGTCCCTCATGGTCTTTGTTGGGCCGCCATGATACTCCAGCTAACCTGATAATTAGCTCACTGAAAAGTCTGAGGCTATCAATAAAAGTGAAAAGTACTGTAAATGTCTCAGATTTCAAGAAAAAGCTCCACCTATCACTGCCTGTCTGTCAGCCAGGTAGAAGCTGATGGAGGGTCTCTCATGTGGCGCAGAGCATTAACCATGTCATGCATTTGCACAGAGCAGTCCTCCATCACCTCCCCGAGCACTTAGCCCCGGCAGCAATGGGGGGGGGGGGAGAGACCCAGCTCATCCCATCCCACCCCCTGATGGCTGAGACCATTATCGTGATGCACAGTAGCACATTCTTCATCCTGTGCGCGGGAAGGGTGATGGATCCGCTCCAGCCCCCGGGCTCAGAGCGGGCCTCCCTCGTTTGGGTGCAGATAGGTGGAGCAGACGGAGGCGTGGGCGCAGTGTTAGCTGTATGATGGAGAGTTATGAGGTTGAGCTGAGTGTAAAGGGTGCAGGAGTAGTTCACGGCTGACTTCAGGGTCATGGGTTCAGCTTGTAACTAAAGGAAAGTTAAATATTTCATTTTTTATGAACACTCCAAGCTGAACATGTTTCAATATAGACACCGTTGGTTTAAGATATTACCACTTTTTCATGAAAGTACGATTATGAATGGTGACCCTTTGGTTCTTCACAAAAAAGACAGAAGGAAAACAGTTCGGGTTGGGTGACACAACATGTCACAATTTCAAAGAAACAGAAAATCTGCCTCATTGTGCTTTTCAGACCTCAATGTTCTTATGTTTAGTGAAAAACTGTTTTCAAGTGTCACTGTGCTTTTATTTATTTAGCAATTTGTGAAATGTTTGGTTTGGCAAAATGTTGAGTTTTTTTGATGGAGGGTTGGGTTTTCTAAATTGTATTATTATTTTGTGAATTGTTGTTGGGTCTTGATAAATATTTGGTTTAATCAAATTTTGCAAAAAAATTGGAGCAGACAAAAAGAGGAGTGGATGGACTTTCTTATAATTGGGGGCTTCGGAGACAGACAAGAGACACATATTAAGCCCAGTTTTCACCAAGTGGTCAGGTATGGATCAATACAGTATGTTGGTCTGGTTTGGTAAAGCCTGATCCTGGATGTGTTTCTACAGTCAACCATATTTTGGTCGGCGCCGTGTAGGCCGGATGTCGATAGCCCCTTCAGCTACGTAATTATAGCGTCACATCATAGCAGCTAATTGCTAAAAGTTACCCCGCTAATAAATCCAACAAAGAACAAAAACACGACACAGTAAACAAATCCAACGATGGAAGACATCCAGCAATTCATCTACTCTGTCATTGGCATGTGGCTCTTCATTACAAAATGATGTCAAGCTTTGTGTGCCTCGAGGAGAAATACAACTAGAAAAATGACTGACTATTTAAACATGGCGGGGTTGTGTTTGCTGCTGTTGAATGGGAAGTGACAATTAATTCAACCAATCAATGGACTGCAGTGTTTAGCTCCACCTTTTAGGGTTGGATTGATATACTTGGCACCCCAGCAGAAGGGTACCAAAAAGTAGGACACTAGGTGGTCAGTAATTTGGTGATCTTCCACGTTTTAGTCCATGGAAAGGCCATGAAATGCGTACAAAGACAAACCGAAGTGAGGCGCTTGGTGGAAACAAGGCTTTAGTCTTTTAGTGTATTTCGCAATATGTGACCTTTAAGCAATACTACACTCAAGATAAAGAGAGTACAGGGAGTTGCTTAAAGTCATGTAAAACCAAAAAGACACCATCTAAATAAAAGACACCTTAAGGAGCGGTTTTAGAGTTCCAATCTGAGACAGAATATTCCTTTTTGTTAGATATTTTATTCATTAAAACTTTATTCATTAAAATTCAATTAATCCGACTCTCTTTTTTGATTATTTTTTTTTTTTAGCATTTTGCTTCCCAGGTGAAATCGACAACAGCAGGCGGAAGGTTTTGACAGTCACCGAGGTGGAAAGGGGAAAAAAGAAATTGCCAACTGTTAACAACCTTGTTAACAGCAAAAGATGCTCCTTTCAGCAAAATTCCCCCCCTGTTAATGAAATAAAAGATACTGCTTCTGACTGCAGCCAACACACATGCTCATACACATCCCCAAACACACACCCTGAATGCAGTATAATGAATAATCACAAAGTCATAATTACCTTCTAACAACCTTTTTCTCACTACAGTGCATCTTTGTGATTGAAGTCCACCCACATTGAGTTAATTGCATTTATTCCCCCATGCCGCAAATACGCAATTAAAATGCAGGCATTACACACAGCGCTGCAAAATCATCAATACGGCGCACAGTTAAAAATAGGGCCAGCGTTTGCTCTCGAGTGTGACCTAAAATTTGTTTTGGGAGAGGTGAGGGCAGTCGAAGATGAGGTTTTCTCTCTGCACTTTGGTGCATTTTGTTATCCTGAATAAGCATCACTGTCAGTTACCCAAGTGGGGAACTGAGTTTTAAAGCTCACTGTAACATAGAATTAGTTTGATAGTCAGTCTGGCTAACAAAACAGAACATGAAGCTAATTTTGGTGGCTAAAAGTGTGGAGGAAAAAGAAACTAAATAAACATTTTAATGGAAAAAAATAACTTTGCAAAAAAACATCAAACAAATTGAGTTTCACACAAAACATCAAGAAATGCTACCGTCTGTAATTCAATGTGTGTGGGGAGATATGATCTCTCTGTCTATCTGATAAAAAAAAAAGCTCCTTCTGATGCAATCTTAACGATGAGTTACAACAGCCCAAGTTCAATTTGATCAAATCGTTCACAATCTTTTCTGTGTTTGACCCCCTTAAAAGAGACTCAGATGATTTTACACATCAAAGTCTACAGTTTACATGGCTCAGGGAGGATCACTGGGTGTGTTGAAAGAACAACGTTTTAAAAAAATATATATATTTTTTTTTTTTTTGTGGCTCCAGAAGGAGCTGATAAATTAAAAGATTGGAAATGTTTTTCAAAAAAGACAACCTTGGGGTTCTCTGTAACCTGGGTCTCACCTGGGCTTGATGCTAGCTACTCCTGATTATTGATGTCCAACAGTGTGTCATGAACAGCGAGACTGTCTTCGGTTGGGTTGCATTGTGGGTAAGGCAGGCTTTCAACAGGCAGAAAGCTTGAGCCGAACCAGACTCATGTTGAGCAGCGATCTGCTGAGACTGTGTGCGGCTTGGAAAGGGGGACAGGTCAACACGGCGGGAAAGGATAGAGACAATGTCACTGCTGTCGGCAGTGATTTAGGCAGAAATGGGAAAACAGGGGGTGCAAAAAAAAATACAGGGGGTGCAAATTTTTTTCAGTGTCACTCACGGCGGCGCGGCACGGCGGAGCAGAGGTTATGTGCTCCCTAACACACTGGTTTTGAAGAAAACTGAATAAGTCTCTAAATTGTGCATTCTGTTCAATAAGATGCATTGTTACACATTTTAGTTTTCACATTTTAGTTTTCCCAAGCTTGATAATGTTGATTTACTGTACAGCCCCTGCCCTGATACACCCCTTCATCATTTGACTCACTTGGTTCATGTTGTCTAACCCCTTTGTTGGCCCACTACTTCTATCTGCACTTTCTTTAAAAAACAAACAACAAACAAATAAATTCATAATATTACATGTGTCATCCAGTACTAATAGATCCCTAGACCTTGATAAGTCAATCATCTGTCAGCATATTCGAATGTGGCGCTGACCCGAAAAGGTGGAGCTAAACACTGCAGTCCGTTGATTGGTTGAAAAAAATCGTCACTTCCCGTGTTACGTCAGTAAACAAAACTCCGCCGTGTTTAAACCATTGACTGTAATACACAGCTGATTGTTTACGTGTGTATTTCTCCTCGCCGCTCACAGCCTTCTCTGAAACAAAGCTTGATTGAGTTCTTGTAATAAACAGTCACATGCCAATGACAAAGTGGATGAACTACTGGATGTCTTCTTCGTTGGTTTTGTTTGTGTAGCGTTTTTCTCCTTTGTTGAATTTATTAGTTAGCGGTTAGCAGTCAGCGGTTAGCTGCTATCATATGACGTTATTTACATAGCGGCTATCATCATCTGGCTGACATGCCGTCTACCAAATAGGCCACGGGTGGCTGTAGAAACGTAAACGGGATCGGGTTTAAGCTTTTCAGTACCGGTATTCGGCAAACATATTCTTTGCCAGAATTAGAATGTAGCCTAATCAGATATTTAGCGCACCGTATAGAAACCTGTGTAGTAAGCACGTCTATTAAATGTAGATATTTGCACGGCCTAGGTCAAGCCGTGCAATAATTTCAAGGCTGTGTTTTTTTGAAGTAGGCCGTGCAAAAAGCGGTTTCGCGGCAGGCTACCTAAATCTATGGCTGTCGGTCTCACTTGACATTGTTTTGTTTTCTGTGAGGCGCTACCTTACCGCCATACATTCCTCAACTTCTGATCTGCTTCACCTGTGGTGGGCTGACGACAAAAGCTCCTCATCCTTCTCTCTCGATCTGCAGCCAGGATCAGAAGCGTTGGCCTGAGCCACCGTTTTTCCTTTACTCTGACTTCCTGTGGTCTTGTTACAAATAAACATTTTACTGATTTTTTTTTTTGACTTCTTTATGTCGCTTTCTCTGAGCTAGGGTCACCATTGTGTCACCTATGAACTTTTTTTTTGTACAAATACCTCCAGTTATGAGGCTTTTAAAGGGACAGTTTGGATATTTTGAAGTGGGACTGTGTGAGGTAATAGTAAGTGTAAAAGCCAGAGGAGATGCCGGGCAAGTTGATTTCTTATAGAGACCTAACAAAGTCAAATGTTGAGAACAATGAGGATAAACATCCAATGTATTATTTTTATATGTTTTTTTTTTTTTTAATCAACCTTTATTTTACCAGGAATGTTCCCATTGAGACAACAACATGAAATCTCTTTTCCGAGGGAGTCCTGGCCAAGGGGGCGGCATAAAAACATGAAAGTTTGACATTTAACAACAACATTACACATTGAAAATAAAATACAAAACACAGGAAAACAGTAAAACCTTCATTCCTCCTTTGAAATTGATCATGAAGAGGGTGCAAAAGAATCACTGATTGATCCCCCCCCCAGCTAATCAGCTTCTAGTTTTAAAAATTTTCTCATATTGGACTTATTTACTGCAGATGAAACCAGATACAGTTTAAACTCAGTGACTAGTCAGTTCGTAAAGAATCATCTGTTTCAGAAACATGTACAGTCCATCCTTTGCATGATGGGAAACCACTGTGAATGCTGTTCATGGAATGGCTGGGACTCACTCCTGCGGGAGAAGACGAGAGACGTCATGTCTTCTAATGAAACACACTGAGTGTTTATATTGATCCGAGCCAGCCTGCGGGTCTGTACTTGTACGTGTATGTCTGTGTTTGCTGGAGGCTAAGACCCTGGAGACTTAGTGTGTGTGTGTATGTGTGTGTGTGTGTGTGTGTGTGTGTGTGTGTAAAGGTAAAGTTTATTTCATGTACAGCATGTACAGTAGATATGTTGAGGCACACAATCTCAATAATGCAGCTCGCCTAGCAGGTTGCCCCCTTCTCCATTTGCTCAGGCAGGTTGGGAGAATTGCTGATGATGCAATGTGCTGACCCAAATACACTACCTGCTCCCAGCAGACAGCGCCAGCTGGGGCAATCTCCCCCGCTTCCCCTTTCTGCCTCTGTCTCTTTCATAAACCATGATACTGCTTTCGTTTCTTCCTCTGATTGTTTAAAAAGAGAAAGGAGAGAGAGAAAAAAACAAAAAAGCTCAACTGCATGTTCTTCCCTTGTGGACCTGCTTTTGCCCTTCTCTGTTAAAAGTGCCTCTCTGTGCGCAAAATGATCCCACTCACAAGCCTGCAGAGTCCCCCTTTCTGCTCTCATTTTTACTCACAACACCTTCAGTAGCCTTGTCAGGAAATGTGTCTCATCATGCGAGCGTTTTGTCATCTCGTCAGCGAGGAATCAAAAGCCAAAGACGCTCAGTCTTGTGGTGCGAAAGTGTCGGAGACGGGCAAGGCTGATGAAACTGCTCTCTACTCGTTGACAGGTGGGAACGCCGTGCAGTAAGTGCATCAGAATAATGAGTGTTCTTTTGATCAGCTAACACGAGATAACGCTCGAACGTGCGCTCAAGCCTGTTAAATACAAACGCGCCAGATGACCAATTTATCGCTCGTTGCTCACACTAAACAGGCAGATTCTAAAAAAAAAAAAAAAAAAAAAAAAATGACGTTCCAAACCTCTAAGGCCTTTTCAATCACTACAGGTTGTCCAGGTGAGCTGCTAGACTTCTACTGACAACCCAATACCTTCAATATCAGAGACCCCAAAACTGTTGTGCAAGTAATAGCCTCATGATTCTGGCAATGGCTGTTCCCCTGACAAACTCATTGATGATATATAGATGGAAAGTCAGAGAAAAGTAAGTCCAAACAAGTCAAAGTCCCAATATGTAGGTTAGTGGTAGAGTTGGTCGTCGCTTAACCAGAAGGTTGGGGGTTTGATCCCAGCTCCTGCAGTTACATGTCCACTATGTCCTTGGGCAAGAGACTTAATCATCATCGTCATTTATTTATTGAAATCCTGAAGTACAAGTGAAACGCAACGCTCACTTGTAAAGGTGCAGAGGTACAAGAGACCGATAAAATGGTCAAAAAAAGGCAGGAAATAAAACAGGAAGTAAAAAAAAAGGCAAGAAAATACAATATAAAAAAATAGAGTAAAATAATGAGTAATAATTTTAAATGTTAAAATCAATCAAACCAGATACTAAACTTTTAATTGTCCCAATGTTATTCATGTGTTGATCTAAAAATGTTGGTGGTTTGGTTTGGTGAAAAGCCACCGAAGGCAGACTGCCCTAACTCTGTGGACTCTCTGTGGCAAATATGTGTTTTAATGGTATTAGTTCAATCTGATGGACGCTTTCCACAGCAGCCTCTGCCATCAGTGTGTGGATGTGTAGGTTTGACCTGCTGTGTAAAAATCGCTTTGAGTCGTCAGAAGACTAGAGAAGCGCTATACAAGCTCAAGGTCCATTCAGTATTACAAATAAATTCTGAAGACTTTTCAAACATCAAATCCAGACTTCAGATTGGTACTGTATATTAGAAAACAATTAAAAAAAAGTTCATTATGTTTAATGGTAAACTGTTTCTATTCTTCAGCGTTGCTACATTTTAACCAAATGTAGAATTAATGCTTGCATTTTTAATTTACTTTTTTGCTTTGAATTCAAGCTCCACCACGATCTGGTGCTGTTAATCCACAGTGGAATTTACTTGTGTCAAATGAACAGCTGTAGGTAGAAGGAAGAAGTACTAACACATAAGAATACAGGTCTGCTTCGAGGAGTAGCACATGTTGTACCGACAATATTTAAACACTGCTGGTATTTTTTAGTGGTGAGCGGAAATAGAGGCAGGTACTGAAGGGCAATGTGTTTCTTAGTTGATGCCCTTGTTTCCAATAACTGATATTCTAAGCCGACAACCAGAAAATCAAATAATTTCGTTGAAGCAATGGACAGCAAATGGCGTCTCTAATTCATTTACATAATGAACACTGGTTGTGTTGAAGGCTTTCATCACACGGACGGTCACGTCCCACCGTGGTGAGACGGAGAACAGAAAAATGTATCTCCGTCTGAATATCACACCTCAAACTATCCAGCAGAGATAATTCTGTGTAACCAAAGCAGTTCTGAAACTTGAATCCATTTTGTGGCTGGATCAGTGTGGTTTTTAGCGAGGGGGCTTATGCGTATAATTACATAGACACACTTATTTTCTGCATGACAGCCTGCCCGCCATAATAGCTTCTGTTTTCTGGGGGAAAAAAAGAAGAATGAATATCAGGTAAATTGGAATTCTCTCATCATGTTGTTTTTTTTTTTTTTTTTTCACTAAGCCGGTGTCCAAAATTACTTTTTCGCCTTCTTTAGTGAAAAGGACGATTGTATAACCAAAACTGAGAAGGCTTAAAAGACAAGTTAATATGGGCAACATGAGGAAGCATGAAGCAAATGTCTTTCATCTGCTACTTCAGTGATTTTTTTTTTTGTACGTCTAACATCAGGAGACCCCAGATTTGATATGACTTTTATTAGGAATTTAAAAGTACAAACAACTCTGAGGACTATCAAAGTACAATAATCCCAGAGGATAGCACTTAAAAGCATTACTTTTTCCACTCGTTTCCAAAGTGGTCCTAGATGGAGCAAGCAATACATGGAAACAAACAAATCAATTAAAAAACAACAAAGCAATATAAACCCGCACGTCCTCCTTACCACCCCAGGCCAATGGTTCAAACTCCCGACCTTTTTAAAGTGACCATCAAGCTTTTTTTATTTAACCTTTATTTATCCAGGTTGGTCCCATTGAGATTAAAAACCTCTTTTCCAAGGGAGACCTGGCCAAGACAGGCAGCAGCAAAAAAAAAAAAAAAAACCCACAAAGTTACAGACGGCGACACGAAGAGATACAAAAGTACAGTTCACAAAAGCATAGTACCATGGATTAAAATAGTGCCATCTAAGAATCAAAAAGTTTTCTTCCATCGACCATCAACCCTACCACAAAGCCGCCTTAACATTTGCATAAAAAATTGCCACTGATTGTCTTTCGCTTTGTTTAATATGCAGGGGCAAGTCTTTTTCCATAAGAAAATCCCAGTATGAAAAAAATGAGCTTCTTGCTGTTTTCCTTTTAATCTGAGGAACACTGTATGACATCATGTTTGCATGTCTTGTGTTGTAATTATGTTAGAAACGCATCAAGTTGATAGTTCATATATTCCGGGGCCCTTATGTGAATTATATCGAACGTTTTGAGGTGATGTTTCAGTTGCTTAACTCAATCTTCAACAGATGATAATCTGTCTTCCTTCCTTTCTACAGGTCTTATGTGTGTCCTGGTAGAAGCATTGAGAACCTATCTGACAACATTATTCTGAGCTACCTGCATTTTGTTTTTAACTGCATGGTAAATGGACTTGAGCTTGTCTTGTCTGTTACACCGCATGTAACACCTTCACATTCACACACTGATGGCACAGGCTGCTTTGTAAAGTCACCATCCGAAGTAACTCATCTCATTTATACACATTCACACACCCTCGATAAAGCAGTGGGAGCAACTTGGAGTTAAGTGTCTTGCCAGAGGAGACATCGGGCATCTTGTTTCAGGGAATGAATTTCAGAATGGAAACCCCAACGTTTCGGTTGAACGTCGACCGACTCTACCAACTGAGCCACAGCTGTATGTGAACAACCAGGAGAGGAGAATATCCGGGGCATTCCTCCCGGAAGTATCTCATTATGGGAGTGTCTACACGTAAACAGCTTCATGAGGTGTCAAATCTCCTGGTCTAGTATTGACTTAGTTTTTGGTTTCCTTTATCAAAACACATTTTTCTTCTGAGCGATGACATTCGAAATACTTTGACAGCACTATGGTTTGTAAATCAATGAAATATTATCTCAGAAGAAAAAGCCCTCTCTTCTATTGGCCCTCGTGCATCCTCTCTAAAAAAGGAGAGGGCAATAACACGTTCATTAAGAGGTTGAGGTTTACACTTATTATTCCATTATCGACCTTGCTCTGAAATTTGCATCATGCTTTATTCTTATTCAGCGGTAATCAATGCGTGCTTGCCTGTTGGGTTTTAAAACTGGTGATTGGCATTGATAAATGAAGGTGTCAGTGTAACACAGAACAAAAAAAAAAAAACCTGACCAGAAACCGGCAACTGTGGAGGTGGGGTGGGATCCGTTGAGGAAGAAAATTAAGCAAGAGCTATAATCATTTAACCGTAGGAAAAAAAACGGTGTGAATGGAGCTCACTTTAGAAGGAAAAGAAAAGAAGAAGAAAAAGATGATCTGAGTCTAAATGGAAAGAAGAAAACCTGGCGCTCAGGTTGATGTGCAGACACCCAATCAGACAGCCCTTCATCCTTTAACCCCCAGCCAAGAGTGGAATAGGAAGATGAGAGGAGAAAGGTGGAGGGGATGGAATCAGCTTTGGAACTGCTGAAGCTAGATTTTCTTGGGGGGGGGTGGAGAAAGGAATACAAAAAGAAACAAAAGGAGGAGTTCTGGGAGGAAATAATATAAGAGCTAATCTTTTAAAACAAGGAAAAATCATGAGTCAGTTAGAAGAGTTCAGGTGGAAATGTGCAGCTGAAACAATATGGGTTTTTTTTTTCTAATCTGGCTGTGGAGCCTGTGAGACAATGGCTTAAAAGATTCAGAGTAAAAGGATCTCAACACAATACTCCCCTGATTCAGTTGCGCCGCTCCAGTTAGATTGAATTCACAGAGGAATATGAAGGTCAGGTGCTCTACCATGCACACGCTCAATCTCCATTGCCATTAGTGCTTACTTATAAACCCATTAATGTCCATTATCATAATTACCTTTGCTTACTTGCAGAAGCCACTGAGTGAAATCTGCAGAAGTCACCCAGAACTCTATCTGCCAGCCATTAGAGTCTTTTTCCTGCCTCTTCATCGTCCTTGCGTCGCCGCCGCTATTCCACCTGACTGCCCTAACCTTCTTCCTGTCTTAAAAACACAACCCAGAGCCTTTTGCGACGAAAAGGTGGGCCATTAATATGCAAGTGCACATCATGAATAGGTAATGCAGCACCCCCCTTTGCCAGCACGGTAGATGTCAAGTTCAGTAGGAACCTAGCAGAAGGAGGACGTCTGGTGGGTTGTACCGATGTGCCTTCCTTGCTAAGCATTGAACAAGTAGGGTTGTAGTTCCCCTAAAAGGGGAGCAATACGTTGCAGCTTTCTACCTGCAACTCAGCTCCCAAAGGGATGCAACTACCTACAAAGCACTATCTTTCCCTCCCACAGAAGCTGTGGAAAACTCACAAATAGAACTTTTCAGGATGTCGCTGTCGTCGAGACAAATGTGGACTGTGTAGGTTGTGCATTTTTATCTCCTGCGAATATTCCTCAGTGTAACAGACACTCCATACATACAATCCCTCCTAGACCTCATTAGTGAGCGGCTCTCTAGTGACAGTGTGTCTCACTTTTTTTTGCCCACATCGGTCATCCAGCAGGACAATTTTCCTTTCCCTTGAGGGAGTTTTCTTTTTACCCTGCTGCTGAATTCACCAGGCGGCGTGGTACTCGGGGGTTCAAAGGTTGATAACGGCCAACAATCCAATTTCACAGCGCCTGCTTCTGACAGACACCGTGTGATCTTGGGTGGGACCCTTCCCGATCTCCCTCTCTGCATATCCTCAAGAACACTCTGAACTTAATCAAACTTTAATTAGCCCTCTGCTTTGGTGATAATTGGCAGTCGGGGCAGGGCCAGAACTCTGCTCTTGCAAGTTGCTGTCTCTGAATGTATTCGCAGTTAATCGTGGAAAGAGAGATGGGAAGCCATTGACCAAATCTGCTCCAAAACACAATGAAATGACTTAGTGAATATAAACATGTGTGTAACTGTATTTTAGCCTGTCTGGAATTACATTGAAAGTGGAAGTTGTATGAACAGTTCAATCGCCTGACTTCATTCTTTCGTCACTTCCTCTCATTGGCTTCAGGAAATGACTTTATGCTGTGCTATATTAGCGCCACATAATACGCATTTTCAAATGGCAGTGTCGTGGAAATTGAAGCTTGCTTGACAGAGCAATGGGTTGTTCTTTTTTTACTCAGTCTAGGATTGCAAAAATAAAGCATGAAAGCAAGTAAGGTAAAAGAATCATGAGTTGATGATTCCCTGAAGTCAGTGAGTTTGGTCTAAGCTTGCATCAAGTGCCTTGGAGCCCAGAGGTCTTCATTCCATATATGATGTGTGCTTGGTCTACACCAAAAAGGAAAAATGTAACATTTCAGTGGGCACCCACGCTGCACTTTATACATTAAAGGTTCACAGCTAATCAAATAGAATTCCTCAATATAAGACGGCAGAGAAAAGAATCTCCTGGGGAAAAAAATGACCTATGTCATTGATGTGTGCTGACTATTGAGCAGTCGTCAGAAATATGATACATGGGTATGTTTTTTCGAGCCAAAAAGTAATAAAAAACAATTATGGTCTAAGCCTCTTTGACCCAGTGGAGAAAATCCATGCCAACCCAATCTTGTTGTAGGTGCTATGATCTACTGAATCGAATGCCCTGTGAAATGAAATCAATGGAGTTACTCACTCCAGAGCCACATCAATCTGCTGAGACGGTGGAGCATGTGGATTTAGAGGCCTACTGTACCCCCTAAGAAGACTTAGGTCAATAGCATTAATGTGAAAAGTTTGAGGATAGCAACAGAGCACATTCTCTCCACAGGTTACAACCCATTTCAAGTCAATGTGCAGCGTTAAATGCTGGCAGTGGTAGTCAGCAAAGTGCAGTCGTTTTCTTTAGGATAAGAAAGCTTTGCAAAGATACTGCACCAGGGTGAAACTGTGCTCTGGTTTGTATATAAAGTCTGTATTAGTTTGGTAAGTCTTTTCAAAGACACAGATTCAAACTAATACCATAGACTATAAAACAATTGAATGCCATACAGAGTCTTAAATATAGTGATAATTACAGACTTGATCATTTTCTGTTTAATGTCTATTAAATATTGTTCTTCTTTCCTGCTTTATTTCTACAAGTAGCTTAAAAGTGCATATATTTAAGAATTTTAACATGTGTGCACTCATAACCTTTGTATGCTCCACAACATTGTTTTGCAAAGCCATTTCAGTGGGTTTGTACCTGGACCTGTGTCAAAAAAGTATAAGAAACACTGTTTTGTTTTGTTTTTTGTTTTTGTTGTCAAGTTTTGTACCGTCTGAGGGCTAAACTACACTATTCCTAATTAAGCAAATGTGATTGGTGGAAAAATGTCTGAAATTTGAGTCGTAACTTGTGTTGGAAGGAGCTGGTGGTGGGTCCTGAGGCTACACCAGTTGTGAACCACTGCTTCACAACATTGTCTTTTTTTTTATAGAAGAGTGCAAAAAAGAAAACAGTGGGTGGGTGTGATGTCTCGAAACAAATCTGTTTGAACAACAATTTTAAAGACTTAAGTGCTCATGGTGCTCTTTACAACCTCATTTCAATGTTGGGTGAAAAGGCAGCCGCTCAATGAAGGCGTGAGAAACAATTACTACAATGTCCTATTGAGTGTAGTCATGGTGGTGCACTACATTGAACAACATCAAAACGGGCAAAGTCAAATGTCGGTGGTCTCACCACTGCATACCTGGGCAATCATGGCAGGAAGTAGGACATTCTTGAAGTCATGTTTTAAACGTGGAACTATTTGGGAACTAGAGGAGAAATTTGCTGCTGCCTTTCTGTGGAGTGGAAAGACAGATTTTGCTTTTTAATGTCAGCCTGGCCTGAGACATTCTAGAAAAAGAGCTGTATCATTCCCTTCTGCCCAAAGGGTTCAACTACTTCAACACCCAGAATGCAGTTGGCTTGTTGCTTTCCAAGGCCGATTCCAGGCCGTTCTTCTGTACTGTGTTCTAGCTTGTATTAGAAACTCTGAATGTCTGACTCCAACTTAAAGTAAAAAAAATCATTTTCTGCCACAGCCACAGTAACACTGCTTGCTGCCATGTTCTTCCAATATGTGTCTCCCAGCTGATCTTGGGCTTGATGTTTGGATTCTGGCGTGTCGTCGTCGCTCTCTAGAAGCAAAGAAATACAGGTTGTGAGGCTTCACAGAACTACGCCACACATTTACCCTAACCACGCCAAAGGAACATCGGGATGTTATATAACACAACATTGAATCTATTATTTAGAACTAAATGGATATTTAAGTCTGAATAACATGAAATGAAGTAAACTCAATGAAACATTGTGCGTGTTTCTTCATGAGGACAGACAATTCCAGCTCTTCCTAAGTCCTTCTGCATGCTCCAGCTTCCAGCGTAACGTCTGACTTTTTCATTCAGGATTATTGTCGAAAATTTATCTGAACATGTTCAAGTTCATTCAGCTCTGCCTCTGATACTGCCACACTGGTGTTAGAGAGTTTTAACAGCTCAAACTCTGCCAGTGTCTTTGGCTTATCCTCTTCCCTTAGATTTATCCATTCTTCAGTTGTCACATCGGCGCCGGAAAAAGGGAAAGTCAAACACAAAATCCATTTTGTCGGCAGCCATTGTCACTACATGAGCTGTCTTGCTTGTTAGTGTGTGGAAATGAGAAAAAGCATCAAGCGAATTTGATTTTAACAAAATGTTGTCCATTACCGCCTTCTTTTCACCAGAAGATTTTTAACTGTTTCCTGTGACATGGTAAAGTAAATAAGACAAAGGGAAACCAGGTAAAAATGGACTTGCGTAACATTTGAATGAATCATTCTGTTGTTGCCCTTGGAAGCAAAGCACTCAGGCCAAGCAGAGAGGGGAAAAAAATGGACATTTAGCACTAAAATGTATTTCATTGATTTTAAAGCCCGATATTTCCAGACTCCAGAGTCTGTCAGACAACTCATACATTAGTTACTTTGTCTGTGTGTGCTTTGGTTTTGTAGATTTGTTCTTGTGTGCATTTGGGTCTGTAAGTGTGTTTAACAACACTGTCAAAGGTCTAATACTCCTGGGATCTCTCTTTGCACTGATTTGTGATGGGATTGTGAAGTTGCCTCATGGGGGGAACAACACAGTTACCTTGCAAGCAGGGGCGTGTCTATAAAGATAGCCAGGGGGTGGCTTGGACCCCTTAAAATGATTGGCCACCCCCTAAACTATGATTGGCCAGTTGCCTTTTCAGACGCAGGATGTTTGTCAACAAAACGATTCTGGCTTCTTTTTTTTAGCAAAATTCTGCAAGTATTTGACTTTTCATGTAAATATAGACTATTTTTTTATGTTCTATTTTAGATAAATACCCTGCACAATTTTATCAGTGCATAACACTGTATTGTAATGAACGAACAATTTGTCTGTCCTGAAACATTACCGACAAGTGTATTTACATGTTAGACAGAGTGCAGGAATTCATTCAATTCAGTTTATTTAGGAAGGGGACAGTGCAAATGAATAAAATATTATTATACATTTGTAGAACTGGCAGAATTAGCCAAAACACTACTTTCCATCTGTAGTCCCCTGGCATTGATGGCTTTTTAGCTTACAAATAAACAAGGAGAGAAAAAGTTAAAAGAACGACGAGTCCTTAGGTCAAGACAAGACACAGCACAGAACAAAGCAGAACAATAGGGTAAAACAAAAGGACAGATACACAGATTACAAAACACACTGATCAGAGCAAAGAAAACAGAAGAGAAAAACTTAAAATAAAGATGCGTTTAGATTGCAAACTGAAAGTACATCCATGATAAATCCTTTTAGTGCTGACGTATACGTATCATCCATTGTTTTAAAGCTGGTTCACACGGCAGGAAAATTAGGCCGATTTTGGCCCCAATTCTCCCCTTCCGATAATCTTAAAGAGATAATCTTTCCCGTCCGATCGGAGGATGTTCGCGAGTGAAATCTGTTCGTGTGTGGTGTGTTAATGTTGCCCTGTGGCCGCACACCACACGCTGTAAGACCAAAACTGTGAAACCTTTGATTATTTATCGCTATGTGTGAGGCCTCTGAGGTTTGGGAAATCAGCTGGCAATTTTAAAATCATGCCATGTGAATCTGGCATTAGAAAACGATTTCTATGTGTTTAGTTGTCTGATATGTTCAGAAAGAATCAATCTCCTTGTGACACGATGGGTACCAGTTCTTCTGTTGATGTTGGCAACTTGTGAGAAACTTTAAAAACCGAACACAAGCTATAACATTTTATGAGGTCTTCTCATCTTAAAAGCTGTTAGTTTTGTAACTTTGAGCATTTTTGTTTTTTGATTTCTTAAAGAAGAAGGCCACGAAGATATGTTTTTATTCTTGGGTTACATAAAAGTAGATTAGATGAGTGAGAGAGGGTAAATGAATTAGATGACTGTGTATGGACTTCACACTTAAGACCACCCTTGAATAAGTCAGTACCCCACCTGGGCCACCCCAGTGAGAAAAGCCTAGACATGCCCCTGCTCGCATTCGCTAGCATTAGCATTCAAGGATTCAAAGTTTTGACAGAGACTGGGCTGACTTGTCTCCCTGCTGGGTAAAAAGCAAAAGGCAGGGGGGACCTTTGAAGTACAAGCTTCACGGCCTCGTCAATATCTGGTATTGACCCTTCCCTCTTTTATTTAATAAGGTTCCCATTCCTGAGGCTTGATTTGCTGGATACTCATTGCTATGCTAGCTGTGCTGCAGCATGCTGTCATAGTGCTGATGCCAAGTATTTCCGCATTGATTACACCTCTGGGATTAGCTCAAATGCAAATGCGAGTGTGTGTGTGTGTGTGTGTGTGTGTGTGTGTCTGTTTATGCGTGTATGCAGGAGTATTTGAGGGAAGTGAGTAAAGAAAATCTCAGCCCTACAAAGACTTATCCTCATGCGATTGTTTGCACATATGTAGCTCACTTATTGTGTATGTTTGCCAATCTGTGCGTTCAAATAAGCTTTGATGACAACAAGCCTAGCAACAGCAAAAAAAAAAAAAAAAAGTAACCAAAAAGGCAATTCATACATTGAGTGAATGCTCAGACAAATGTCTATTAATAGCATTTAAACAGATTCCCTCCCTCTACATATGCCCTTAATAAACAATCCAAAGCTTCCAAACCACACAGGCGCACTGTATGGAAACAGCAGCAGCTGTGAGAATCTGGCTTCCTTGAAAAGCCTGGGAATCAGTACAAGGACAAAATAAACAAAACAAAACAAAAAAAAACAACAGAAAAACAACAACACCAGGCAGAGCGAGATTAACATGCAGCAAAGCAGAAGTCCCCCTTGTTTTGTAATTACGCTGTGGATTAAACTGTGATCAGGCATTCTGGATTGATCTACATGACAGCATCAGCAATCTGCAGCGTCCTTGCACATTTAAGGAGCACCGTTAACTGTACACTCAAGCATTTTACCTTATTAAGTAAATCCAATTTTCCCCCCGTGAACAGCGCGTGTTTCACAGACGTCAAGGTCAGCGCGACACAAGCAGGCTGATACAGTCTTTGTAAAGCTGCGTTTCACGTCTCTTTTGTTGCCGGTGACGCTCCTCTCACGAGTCACCTTAAAGATTAAGCAACTGATCGTCGCGAAAATGTACGGCGTATTCCTGTGTTACACCTGAGGGCAAACTGGAGGCTCCCCATATGACCTCCTTTTCCACCTTCTTTCCCAAACAGCTTGTTGTGTTAGTGCCATGACACCTGCTTCTCTTTCTGTATCTTTCTGTACCTCCCTGGTTGGATTTGAATGCTAATATCCCGATCTGTCTCTACTGTGCCAGGAGAGATAAACAGTTTGCCAAACCTGTGATTTATTCTAAAAACAACATTGTACAAAATAGTAATTTTACAACCTGTTGGCTCACTATCTGATGCCCCACTTCCAAATCCAATACCCTAAATTAGAATTACATTTTAATGAAGACACAAACGAGAAAATGAAGATGTGTAAAATCCTCATAATTACACACATACTGAAATGCTACTACGTCGAAGTCTACTTGAAGGCTGAACCCTACATTTTTTTCTGATCTAACATGGATGGATTTGAATTGGTCATTTCAGGAAATGTCCTTATTTGGCAAGGTGAGGTGGCCAAACCTGTCAGGAATTTAAACAAAAATAAAGAAATAGAAATGTTTCCGACTTGTACGCCTGCTCTCTGCTGCCTCCTCCCAAAGCCAATGCCCTTAAAAAGTCTATTTTATACTCGGGGCACAGAGGCGAGAAGCATACAGAAATATGATATGATATGATAAAGGTATTGGGTTTCTTTTTTATTTCCTGCATCACTCATCAGTAGGAAACATTTTAAGAATTGTAAGAATGTGTTGTTTTGTTGTTGCTACTCGTAGTTACTCTTTGTCTGAGACTTGTCAGAGACATCCATATGTACAAATTAAAGCTCAAACTCTAAAAATATATCACTCTGCAGGCCTTTTTACCAGAATGGGATCTTTTCGGGGGGAGTTTCAGTATGTAGCACATTCTTCCAAGTTCCTTTTTTCATATAAAATTTGTTGCAAAAATGTATGAGGATTATTGGACTGCAGAGTGCCATTTCACAATTAAAGCACATTCAAAAAAACAATGCTGATGTGATGATGTTGTGATATGAACAAACATCTAATGGGACTTGGGGTTGGGAACCAGAGGGTTCAAATCTGATGATTCTACATGACCAGAGTCTCAAAGTTTGTGGGTCGACAGACACTCAGGTGTCACAAAAAAATGTTCAAAAAAACTGGAAACGTGAATTTCATACATTATGTCCCCTTTAATAACGACTCAGAGCACAGTCACACTGGCCATCCGTACCAACCACAGCCAGTATGCTACTTGTTAGCATGCTCATAAGCAACTAGTTAATGGTGAATAGTGTGACCTTAATTAAAGATGATACAATTGTTTCTATTTATTTTTCTGTGTGCTTCAACCTTTTTTTTTACAATGAAGCTTTTCAATTGAATTCAGGATTCAGTTAGTGAGTGCCCATACTTGGTTGTTTTTTAAACCCAATAAAATGTTTGAAGAAGTGATACATTTAAAGAAAAAAAAAAGAAGGATTTCAAAAGCACTACAAATCATTCATTCCAACTCTAGATCACCCTCGGACACCTTCCTGCCACTTCATCTCTCAGGTTCCTCAGAGAGCCAAAAGGAAAATAGACATGCTGTCCAGAGACTGCAGACATATTTATCTCGTCTGCTGCCAAATCATGTTTTTTTTTAACATTTGACGTTGTCTTTCGTGAGACACTTTCAGACTTCGCCTCACACACGCACACCAACATGATTTCCTTGTCTGGAAATAGCAAACTGAGGCGCCCTTTGGCTCCCCAGAGGAAGCATGCATGCCGAGCGGAAGATGCCATATGGAGGTGGGTGTAGCGTGTCTGGTGGGAGAGCGCCGGTGAAGCTACAGAAACAATGTAGGGATGCAGGAGTTCACCGTGAAGCGTCACCCTCCCCTGGGGAAGGGGCACGATGATGGAAGGAGCGGTTCAACTTGAGCCGGTGTAACACAAGCACTCTGTTCACACAGCTGTCACCGCTGCTTGGCTCGGATGATGGGTGGGGGACACCCAGGGAAAGAGATGGAGACGGATGTAAGGGAATTGTTTGATAGTCTGCCAATGTAAAGTGCGAACATCTGTTTGCAATGAAATATGGACAAAGAATCAAGCTGCAAATCACTTACGAGGGTTTACACAAGGTTTTATCTTGGCCTATGTAGGTTGACGATGTACCTTCCAATTATCACGAGAATTGTTCCCCATATTTAATTGAGTATTCAACAAATGCTTTAGTGATACTTTAATATCCACCAACCAGTTGGTGCTTCACTGCACAAAGTCCACAAAAGCTCCCGTATCACAAACTTCTATGGCTGTATCCAAATGTGCTTTTTCTCGTTGATGTTGACGGGATGTTGGGCGTCTCTTTTCCAGTCGCCTTCGAAGGCCCCACCCACGCCGTCCATCTTACTCGGGTGGCGACGCGAACCGTTCAGACTTCGTCTATCTCCTGGTCCTCCATGCCAACTCTGTGTTAGTTTATACGTTTGTTCTGTGAGCGACCACTTTCACCTCTGTTTTGTTCGGGACAACAGGGTCTGAGAAACCTTTGTCGTAATATCAACCCAAAGATTGAAGATTGGTCCCAAGCTAGGCCTTGCGTCTTGTTCTACTCTTGAGAGTGGCTGTTTGCGATGTCATGATCAAAACATGTGGCTCTGAGAGACGATGCCGGCTCCCCCACTTATTTATTTCAAACAATAACCCAATAAAAATAATAAGAATGATAAGGTCTCGCCTTCACCGCATGACCGTTTGTGACAGAAACGAATCAGATTCTGGATAACTTTACATGTTCATGTTGTTTACAGCTCTTTTAACAAGTGCATGAACAAAACAAAGTACTGTCATACTAAAACACGCACCATGTCTAGCCTACAAAGGATACTTGTCTAAAGCTGAAGCTTATTCAGGGCAAGCATCGCGCATAAACCCGAACTATAGGGGGAGCTCTGAGAGAAAAAAACTGTCTTATATTTTCAGCTGATCTCTGTGACAATCAGTTCATTGTGCTTAGAGAGTATAATGGGTCAATGGTTCCACAAACTCTCTGTTCTCCATGACAGTGCAGTACAGTGAGTGGGGAAAAAAAGCAGTAGCTCAACTCGTTCTCCTCTCAGATTTTTTCCGAAAGCAGAATTTTTAAGTTTCACAAGGGAAATCTCTAAGCTCAAAGAGAAGTCTGCACGGTGTCCTGGCACATCCTCTGTCAAGTCTGCTATCTTTTACAAGCCTGTGTGTGTTTGTGTTTGTGTATGTGTGTGTGTGTGTGTGTGTGTGTGCGTGTATGAACCAAATATAATGACATCTATCTAAAGGCAGATAATGAAAAAAAGGAGTCACGATTGTATTCTGTTTCAGTGCTGTTTTTTTTTACACAAACGATCACCGGGTGGGATTTTGTGGCACATGGACTGACCTGGTTTGAGTCTAACTTAAAGGGACAGGGTCTTCTTTGTGTCTACAGGTAACGTTTCATCTGAGAGTGTCACCATCTACATCATCCCACTCAGCTAAGATCACTGAAAACACCAAAATAAGTTACTAAACAACACAGGTGACACATGTATCTATGGTGCGATGTTCCCCCTGTGACCCTTGCCTCATACAAACACGGGGCAAATGCATAGCTAAACAAAGACTACGGTAGTTATTTTTGTAGCCAAGGAGGAGCTTTTAAAAGTCAACCTTTAAGCTTAAAGGTACAAGAAGACATGAGAACTATTATAATTGAGGGTTTCAAATGTCAAAGTTGATCTCCTTTGGTGAATAAAAGACAATTATGACTATTGTTTTCTGGATTTCACTTGCTTTCAGTTCCACTCTGAAACATTGACTCTAGACTTTGACTGAACAATATGCAGTGTGGATCTATTTTTTTCGCTGTCACTTCGCCTGCTAAGTGGTTTGTCTCTTGCTGGTCTGGCTGCTCGCAGTTTGCGGTTTGCTCTCGAAATTGCTTCGTCATAATGTTCCAGGCAGAGTCACAGCTAAGCCGGTGGTTGTTTGTGCTGCACGGTGAAAGCATGACTGATGAGAAAGAGAAAAAAAAAAAAAAAAAACCCTGAATGTCCCATAGCTCTGGGGGCTTTTGTGTCCTTACTCTTAGCTCAGCCGTCACATCAGATGGAACCAAATTCTGCTTACAGTATGCAACGTGATTGTGCAGCATGTTTATGATGACTCCCTTGTTAGGGCCTTGTGCTTCAGGCACCGTGGTTATTAGGAGTTCCATGACTTTATTTGCTTTCCCTCCACCCATCTGATGAACAGCTTCACTGTGCTGTGCAACAGCAACAAAAAAGCTCAGAAATGGGTCATTCAGCCCGAGTATGCGTCTATCAAATTAAAGTTAAAAATTCAACTTTTCACTAGCTTCTCCAGATTTATTGACTGCAGATAAAATAGCTTACAACCAAATGCTACTGTCGCAAAAAAAAAAAAGGATGCTGAACATGGATAAATTGGAACCAAGGCGCCAAATCAGTCATCACACTGTTTCTGTTCAGCTCCAAACCTCCTCCTTAAAAGCAATCTCCTTCCTGTCCCGGAGTTGGGGGACAATCTTTTCAAATCCTGCAAATACATGGAAGCAGGAAATAGTGAACTGACATCAACAGAATTTCAATGAGGTAGAAGAAATATTGTAATACAGTAGGTGCTTGCATGTTTCCCACTGTGTATAAGTAGGTGGAGGGAGCAAGGGGTGTTATATAAGAGACAGATTCAAACTTTCTGTCCCAAAAAAAAAAAACAATGCAAAACTTGTGTGAAGCTGTGTATGTAGATGTGTAGGTGCGAGGCAGTTGGAGATCCACTGTTGTTCATATCATCGAGTGCATCCAGAACATTACCTGCTTGTGTGTGTGTGTGTGTGTGTGTGTGTGTGTGTGTGTGTGTGTTTATGTGAGCCTGCTGAGCCAGCCAGATAACCAGAGTGTGCGGTCACCTTGCCTTATGATTAAAGGTTTGCGCTCTTTACTTGCTTTAAAAGGAGCCTCAAACGGGAGAAAGGAACACAAGCGAGAGAGAGAGAGAGAGAGAGAGCGAGAGAGAGAGAAAAAGGTTGTTTTTATCAGTCACAGCCAGAACTCAATATTTGGCTTTTTTTTTTTTTGTCAGATTAGGCTTATTCACAAGGTCATATAGGTGAAATGCCTTCAAAGATAATAAAGAGATGAGGATCAGATTCACAAATCCCTACCAGGGAGAGAAGAAAAGCTTTGAAACAAACAAAGCGGTCCAACTTCCTGCAATTTCACACTTTACTTTTCTTTCTCTTCCTCTCTGTCGCTGAGCGCTTTGGATTTGGCTTATGCTTAACTTCTTAAATGTCCATATTAAGATCTCCTGTTGCATACGTAACTTGCCCCCCCCCCATGTCAGCTTTTAAAGTGAAACCAAAGCTTTCTCAAACTGAATGTTTTTGTTGTTGTTTTTTTTTTAAATAGAGGGGAATCTTGGACACCATTCTTCTTCCTCGCTCAACAATGCATTTGTTAGCATCAAATGAAAGTTGAAATGGGAAAATAATGTCCCTGGAACCAGATTTGAAACACTTGATTATTCCATTGGCAGTCCAATCAAAGCCGTGGTATGGTTGCACACTTCTTCCAAGCTGTCGTCCATTGTCTTGCGTTCAGAGAATTTGGAGGGACATTGGGTGGCCCCAGGTGTCAGTAGAGACTTGAAAATGGTAATGTCACGCTGCCAATGCCCCTTCTCCTCGCTCGCCCAATGATATCATAACTAGCAGGCAATCAGGGTTCCTAATTTAATGGATCCAGATGAGTCGGCTTTGCGTTGCATTCTGAACTTCTGAATCCATTTTCAAGCCAAGATCGAGGATACTGGAGGATACTGGATGCATGTGCCAACTATGACAAGCCTTTAATCATCAAGTGAATATTTCTGGCTTAAACTGGGAGCATTTCTATCTTACTTTCCTTTTTTATGTAAATCTCCTCCTGCTCTCATCCTTGTTCCTTTCTTCTATTCACTACCTAAGGTCGAGTAAGAGGGAGCGTGCTGTTGTCAGTGAATGCGGCAGGCCCCTCCTGTAGGAGCAGAGTCACTGAAGTGACCCTTGCACGCAACCACTAATCAGTACTGTCACAGGGGAGGTCCAGCCCCCATCGACACATCGACATTCATTGGTGCAAAGCCGCTGCCCTGCCATTAATAAAGACTCACATTTACATAAGGTGACAGGTACACAGTGCTCTTGCCCCGCCCACCCACAAGGACTCCACATACACACAGATTCAGTGGACTGACAGAAAGTAAAAGACTGTGTGGTTTCTTTCTTTTTTTTTAACACAGCTGGATCTTGTCTATTGTTAAAGAAACAATCCATCATTAAATGTATCCATTCATCACACTGTGCTTGATCTTAAGTGGGCTGAATACCAATTGGATAGTCTGTGTCATACAGCAGTGCTATTGAAATCCACATTAAGAAGACCACATGAAAAAACCACAGTGGGTTATGTCCATTAAGCTTAATAATCATGAGGTAAATGGGTAATAAAATGATTATCTGCTTACTTAAATCGTGAATTTACAAGAAAGGTGGGAGGAAAAAACTGATTTGGCAAATGTGCTTTTTTTTTGGAGGAAAGACAAGATGCGTTGTTAGAAATTACTACAGTTGTTTAGTCGTCCAAACATGTTTGTGTCCCGTTAAGTTGGATCACTTAGAGATACCCAGAGTTCAGATTTTGAGGTGCATGCAGCCTTTTACAGGGTTTTACTTTGATCAAAGTGTTGGTCAGACAACACAAAAAGACTGAAGTGAGTGAACATTTTTTCCATCACATTATAAATCCCGATAATATCGTATCTTGGGGCCTCTGCCAACATTATCATTCACATAATGTTATTGTATTCTTTTCCATACTACACCACATTTATCTCGTATGGATATAATTGCATTTTTTATACTGACTGTTTGGATCATAAAATGGTGAAAAGCTTAGACATCGAAGTACGTAAAGATGTGTTGATGTGTTTCGATACCACGGCAACAAAATCTGACGTCCTGTCCGCCAAATATGGAGTAAGGTTCGTTGCTTCATTCCAACCAAATCGCTTGAACGAGTGCCTGTCGTCATTTGGGCTTCACGACGAGGACGTGCAATGTCATAGCGTCGTGACGATGAACCGCTCGAGCTACCTGTGAGGCGGAGACACTCCGCATCTTCGTTCTCATATGTGAAAATAAACAGGGCGTTTTGTTTCCTCTCAGAGAAGGATTGATCTTAGCTGTCTTCTTTTATTGTTTTTGTGGGGGGGGGTTTCTGTCCCTATGCCGACCATCTTCAGCTATATATGTTAGATATGTTTTAAGCCTGTATGGTAGGGTGACCATATTTTGATTTCCAAAAAAGGGACGGCACTCGGGACGGCCATGAGACACAAATTCAAGCAGGCTTCTCAGAGGTCTATGATCATGATTTATTATGCCTCAATGGTGCAAATGTAACTTCTGTAATGAAATCAAATGAAATGTGTAACTACCTGTAACAAAAATAATAGCTCTCTTTTCAAATAAATAATGTGAAAATATGAACTCTTTGTGTTAGAAAATCCAGCTTTAAATATCTCCCTTTTCAAGGTAACAAGATAAATAATAAATTAGAAAAAATGCTCACAAAAATACTAACTTAACAAACAAAAATGATCTACTTTCAATCATTTTTTTTGGTCTTATTCATCCTGCTTTTCTTCTTCATCCTCCTTGTCTGCCCATCCATATTTTCTGCAGAACTGGTCTTTGAGATGAGTCCTGACATGTTATCTGAAAGTGGTTTTGGGGCAATGATACTGAATTCACTGAATTCAGAACACCAAAATAAATCAGACACTTTAAGAAACAGAAATAAAATGCATTGTTGTCTTTAAATGGCTTTTGTATTATCTTGATTATAATGGATGATTGCAAAGAAGGCGCAATCAGCTGCGAAAGAAGGGTCAAGAGGTTTGTCGGCGATACCTTAGTATCATCAGCGTAGAGGAATAATTTATGTTCCATATTGCCCACAGTACAGCTCAAATTCCAGCATTTGCCCTTATGCCTCAAGGCTTTTTTTATGATCCAATCACAAGGTTGAACACTGTCAGATCGTTGTGTCAGATCAGGATTTAGGATTGGGTGACAAGCTTGTCAACAGAGCGTTTGTGTGATTTACGTCTCTGAGTTCTGACGGTTTTAGACATATGCTTCATCTCTACAGGAAACATTAAATAAGTCTATTTTTGAGGGAGACCAATTTCTCAGCATTTGTCCACATTTTTCAACTGTCATACTTTGCAATGTGTTTCCAAGTGTTGTGTTTTTATCATCTCATTAACAGTTTTTCTGTCTAACTGGGACAGATAACTCAAAGAATCCTGTTAACATTAGCAACAACAACAAAAAACCAAACATCTTAATCTTTCAATACTTCTGACAGTTGTCTTTCGAAACAAGTGACATGTTTTCAACAGAAAAAAAAGGTGTTGCAGGACATAATTGTCAGCATCACACTATGCTTGATCAAAGGCAGCCTCCGAGTTTGACTGAAAAGCCATCGTAATAACTGCAATCCCTTTAATAAAAGCTGGGAGAAAAATGTTGCCTTCATAAGTAATCATCATAGATATCTATTTGTGTGTTGTGTTTATCGCTCTGCTTATTCAGGTTTGAAACTACAGTATTCTTCTCATAACTTGCTGTGAGGAAGAAATTAGATTGCTCCGTCAATTTATAACTCTTACTGCTGCTCAGGTAAATAGATGCAGCTCAACATGTCCTGTTTGCTTGAAAGACAACTGTGAAGACTGTTAAGCAGAGGACATGTTTATAAAATGAATTACTTTAAAAGGCAACTCAAAGATCTTGAAAGCCAAAGATACTATGACAAAATGTTGATCGCCTGCCATGGCCTGTGTGCAGAGCTGTAAGAGCTGGTGGCTTCCAGCAGAAACATCTTGGTTTAGGGTGGGGAGCAGATGGCAGGAGGATTGTAGAGAAACCGTAAACTGTTCGGTATCTCCGCAACATCTCACTCTCGAGGCGTCGGCAAATATGTGCTGAAGATTTGTTCTCAGGGCACATTGGAAATGGTGTCAAATTGGAACCCAAAGACGAGAGACTCGCCATGGTGGATCAGTGCTGTCAGTCCATAAGCATAAGAAAATCGATTTAAGCAGATCATTCAGCAGTTTTGATCTCATGCAGAATTTGAACAGTTTACACTTCTTATACTTAGGTTATTATTGTATTTTTACGTGGTATATCTCGACTTAGAATTTCGGAACAAATAATGTATGATTAAGTGTATGAACCTTTTTCACGTTATCATCAACTAACTCACTAGCTGTCTATCTGGGAGAGGTAGTATTTTAGCACTGTCAGTAATATGTGCTTTCATGACAACATAGTACCACCACCACCCACTGCACACAAATTGGGTCAATTAAAAATTCACCCCATTTTTTGTGTTTTTCAAGTACCCGCTTCCTTCCACAAGGCACGCTTGGGTACACGGTGATGTGGGCCACAACGTTTTCATCGCTTTTCTACTTCCTGAATTTCAAGAAAACAATGGTATACTGTAAAAGAAGTAAACGTTGTGAGCTGCTGATTGAAAAAAAAACAAAAAACATCTTCAAATGAAGACAGCAAGGGACCCGCAGAGGTGGGCTGCGCAACTCTAAGCAAATTGGTCAAGGACTGTGGATCTGTTCTTCCTAACTAATGTAGACTCAGAGCTCAATTACTGTACCAGTAGTTTGTATTATGCAAACTCCACATGGCAAAATGAGATGGTACTAGAAAAAGCTATTTAGCTGCACAGAAATTATGGAATCTGTCACACGGGAAGACAGCCTCAACCTTTTTTTTTTCCAATGTGAAAGACCATGAAAACACACTTTGTCCTACAGTTGAGTATCACATTTCAGATTTAAGATTACAAACACATTTTAGAAATATGGCTGCTGTAAAATTTTAAAAGAAATTCAATTCAACCAAAATACCACATACAGAATAGCCTCCACTGTGTCAGTATTTTCTTTTACACACATGTATGTCACCATCAAAGATGATGGTGGGCATGTGTTCACTGTGTTGGTCAAACTGTACTCTGTAATAACAGAACAGCTATCTGATACTGTATCTGTATTGGGACAAGGAGGCGGCGGGTGGAAGAAAGAGAACACTGACTGATAATAGTGATCATATACTGAAAACAACCCAAATCTGGCGTCACAATTCTGCCCCAAACATCAAGCACTGTACAATGATTTAGCAGCCTCACACAAAATAAAAGAGATATGCTGTGGGACTGTTGTGCATTTACTTGACAGACTTATCTGAAGAGCAACTCTTCATCTCCCTGTCGGTACAGTTCACATAAAAAGAGATGCCTCGGATCCATAAAGACCTGCAGTTCCAATTTAATGCCGTCCTAATACAATAAAACGTGTTATTCAAAATGCACTGGGAAATGTAAATGTCATGCCCATTTCTCAACGTAATGGCAAGTCCGGCAATAAATTGTGCTCAGTCCGTGTCTCCCCTAAGAAGCTCATTCCATAATTCAAAATATATTATAATTGGCAGAGCCATAAAATATGTGTTTCTCTGTAAATACCGATGGTGGCAAGGTAATTCAATTCACCATATATGGGAAATGTACACTGCTGCACATCAGTAGCTAATTTCCTCTGGGAAATTGATCTTGTAGGGTTTATGATGAACACTGACCACTGTCTGCTGTATAAATATTGACAGTGGGGGAAGTATGAGGTGGCTATAACACACTCTTACATGGGACAGCTAAATTATGTCTGCACAGAGGATGACAATCATTGTACGCCTGGTATTTATTAAATCGATAGTTGAAGTGGAATGAGTCATTCGGGGTCTGTGTGTTAGCTTGACTGGATTGGGTTTTTTGGAAAAAACTTTAAAAGGAGTCAAGGATTTAGCTGCGACTGTTTCATAGAGTTCTGACAATTTCCCAATTGTCGCACCAGCAGTCTTCCTGGATTGAATGAACATGACAGTCTGAGGAGAAAACCTGTTGTGACTGGCTTCCCCCACTCGAAATCCACTTTCTTTCAAGAACTGATGGACATCACATTCAAGCCAAATCTAACAATGTGACAAACTGTGGCAAGCAATGGATTTGTCTCTACAAGCCGAGGGTCTGTCCTTCCAAACCTTGGACTTGTGACTGTGGTGGATTCCCACAAATCACACAACAGCTGCCTTGGATTGGAGCACGTCATGTTTGGCTTTTCAGACTCTCTTGGCAAGTACTGCTGGGCTGTCTCAGTGGTCTGCTGAAGCCAGTTAGGTCCTATCTTTCAATCTTTTCAGCCATGATTATGCTGTTTATGCGGGCATACTCCGTCTGCTGTCAGGATAACCCAAGGGGTGATTGTGAAGGCTCCCCCTCTTTGCTACTCCCTGGACTTCTGCCAATGGCGAAAAATATATTGGAAGAACTCAACATGTCAGCAAAGGCAAAAAGGTCTGACCTGGGAGACCTGAGAGAATGTGGTCAAAAGTTGCCCAGACCAAGGCCACCATCTGAGGCCTCAATGATTTTACTTTGGGGGCTGCTCAAACCCAAAATAGACTTCACATTTACCCCTCTCCCATTTACATCTCTTCCTTTGTCCTTGTCCAAGATTAGGACTCGCAATAATCCTCCTCCAGCTCTAGTCGTTTCAGTTTTGTCTGAGAATGCATTAAAGAAGCATTTAACCCTTGACTTTGGGCATAATCGCGCTCAAAGTTTGGATCTCTAACAGTGCATCAGTTGCTATGCTATGAGATGGACATTGTGGATATTTATGGAAGATAGGCACAAGCACGGGAATCAGTCAGAAGACAACAAGAATCAAAATAACATGAGTGAGTCTCTCAAGACTGCTCTTTTGTCAGTTGCCGAAGATGACCTCCAGTCTTGCAATTGCCATGAAACACAAGTACTTCATTGCCACGGGGAGAATGACTGGTTTGGACATTCTCCTAGAGTGCACTTTGTTGCCAGGCAACGCTTTACCTCCAATTGTCTGTTTTTCTATATTGCTTTGAGTATCACATCACCAGAAACAGACCAAAAACCATACCCATCAATCTAAGCAGAATAATAAAGCTGTCAACTGGTCAAAAGTATAAAAAGAAGCAAAGACAAGAAGAAGAAACTACCTCCTCTAATACCATTAATTAATTTAATTTACACTTTATTAATCCCTCGAGGGGAAATTCAGTTTTTACACTCTGTCTAACACACACATAGGCCGAGATACACACTCATGCACAAACAGGGTTCTAGTGACATGCATTAATGGAGAGGTCTCAGAGTGAGGGGGCTGCCCACAGCGAGCGCTCCAGAGCAGTTTTGGGGTTCGGTGCCTTGCTCAGGGGCACCTCGGCAGTGCTCAGGAAATGGACTGGCACCTCTCCAGTTACCAGACCAGTTTCCGGACTTGGTCCGTGCCGGGACTTGAACCGGCGACCCTCCGGTTCCCAACCCAAGTCCCTACAGACTGAGCTACTGCCGCCCCAGAAGACAAGATGTTAGATTAAATGGTAAATGGGCATGAGCTTATAGCACTTTCCAATAATCTTCTGACTAGAATCGATGTCCTACGAATTCTCCTACTTTGAAACGCAGACATGCCAACTTCCACATAATGTTCCGAACATAATTGGCCAACTCTTTTGAGGTGTCCTTTTTTCTCTGTTGTAACATTTGACCCCCAATTTTATGGCTAACGGCTAATTGCAACTGTCTAAAAGTTTGTCAAGAAGGATAATCTTATATTCTCTATTCTCGCATGACATCCAAAACTCTCTCACCAGGATTTCCACCAGGATCCCCCCCCATAAAAAATAACCACATACCTCCCCTTCCCAGATACAGCTGACATTTTTTTTATCATTCAAGCAAAAATTTAATTTTTTGTGTGAATACAAAGAATGTCTCCATGGAGTACTATCCTTGATAACATGCTGTTTTTATTCTTTATTAGATATGACACTAATTAAAAAGAATAAGAAACCTTTTTTCTGTGTGATGAATTTCCAAGCGATGGCTTTCTATTTGCGAATGCTGTGTAAGAACAGTCCTTCAAATTCATCCTCAGTAGTTCTCTAGAGGTGTTTTCTCTCCCCCCCCCCCCCCCACCTTTTTTTTTATCTGTCCCTGGATGTTGCCCCACTAATAACAATACCATCCTCGTACAACACCTGCCACATTAAGTGATGACGTGAACCATCCCACCATCCCAGCTCCCATCTGGCAGCTGCCAACATTTTAACTGTTTGCTAACACAGGGGTTAATGAAACCCCTGTGTTAGCACCTCTGCGTTCAGGGCTCAAGCTGCTTGGAGATCTACACATAGCCCTGAAGGATTGGCTCCATTATGGATGCCAGCACGGAGCTACACACACTACCTGAATAAAATAATGCTCACACCTGCTACCTGGGCTCAGCTGTTGCCACGCAACATGGAGATGATGCATTCTGCTCTGTACTGTCGTGCTGTGTGCACAATGTCTGCAATTACAATGTGATTAGTAGACTTCCAAAGGTTTTAACTTGTAATACAAAGGGAATTGGTTTTGCTTCTATCAAACTCCTGACTGCGTTTGCTATAAGAAGTTTTATAATATCATTTTGCTTGAATGTACAGTATGTAAAATAAATCTCAATCAAAACAGTAACTAAAAATGATGTCGAGTCTCACGGGGGATTATGCGAGTGACTCTCTCTGCAACTCGCCCCGCCCCCCTCCAGTGAAAATGAACTCCTTATTGACCATAGTCAATACGAATGGGCGAAACCGAGAAAGACTATGTTTACCGACAATGTATCCAAGTATATTTTTACGCTAATCAAAGCGTCACATGCTGCAACAGTAAAGCTGCTTTCAGTAAGCTATGCAACAGTCTTCGACGTAGCAACTGGTGTTTCCATGACAATGATACACATTTCATTTCTGTCATGGTGGTTGCCAACAAGATATGGTCCGTTGCAACTATAAAATTGTAGATTTCTCAGATTTTTACAAGTGTTGGAAATATTTGAGGTAATCAACAGTAACATAATTTAAATGGGTTTAGTCTGTGTGAACATTAGCAACTACATTCTACATGTTGTACCTTTAAATTATGGTAGCATGGACTTTCTGCGCGAGTTGACATTTTACTGGTAATGTAAGGACAACTGAATTCAAACTTGTATGCAATACACAGTTTAAAAAAACCCCCAAAAAAACATTAACCTGTTTGAATAGGAATGTAAAAGAAAAGTGTCCTGTTTGTCTACAACGGACATATCAGGTTTGATTGTCCAGCCGAATTAGTGGCCAAAGAGTTGTGAAAAAGAAATGACTACTTGACAACCTGTAAATGAGAGAAAGTCTGCTGTGTGGTGGCAGGGAAAGATCAGCAGGTGTGACAAAGAGCAGAGATCAGAGGCTCTACACAGCAGGCAAGGTACAGTCTGGCTTTGAGTGCAGAAAAAAGTCAAACCTTCCTGCTGGGTCCTGTTCACGTGTCATTGTGTTAATTTGTTCTTTGAAACATGAGCAAAGTGAAACAAAATGTGAACAACTTTTTGAGTTTCTCTAATTTATCGGTTTTCTTCATTCCATTTGGAGCTCCATTCAGGCTGTTCTTTCTGTTCCTCTCATGCAGTTCATACTTTGATATCTTTTACAACATCAACAACAACATGTGACAACTTTCCATCACACTCTGCTGTCTGCCTGCCTATCTGTTTGCATGTGTAACATACAGTATGTGGTGAGATCGGACGTCTATTGAACCGCAAATTAAACATAATAAACAACCATTTTATGAAAGAGAAATGTAGGCGACATCATTTTATAAAACCACGTTTCATAATAAGTCCCTTTGGAGATTTACTTTCTACTATCCTCTAATCGATTAGAGTTCTGCCTTCTGTTCACAATGAAAATTTGAGTGACCAAGAGAGAGGGAGTGATGTACGTGAGCCCTGTACATCCGTCTTGGATGAGCTGATAACAAGTGGATGGCGTCCCACCAAGTCAAAGTGAGAACACACCCCGATGCATCCTGAGGACTGATTGAGAGCCCACACCTCAGAACACATTCGAAGATGGTCTGGCACTCCTTTAGCCTGGCTGGTTTGGTTGTGGAGACGGTCATTGTGTCCTGGGCCGCATTTAGGACATGGAGAACAATGCTTCCTCCAGCTGGGTGTGTGGCAAACAAGTGAAATCTAAATTCAAGGGCAAATATTTCACGCATTGATAATGCAAAGTGAACTGTCCTTTGTTGAGTGCTATCCACTTACCCAGGATATATGTTAATGCAAGGTCCAACACGGGGCTGCATTCGAAACATTCAGCATTAAAGGCAACACCCTCAACATCTGTGTGCCAAAGGCGATGGCCAGTTACAGTATACAGTCTCAAGTTGTGGTTTTTTTTTAGCTCTGTGATCCGATGCTTTGACATTTTAATAAATGTTTGGTGACTTCAGTTAGAATGTGAGCGAGCTTGACATGTGACCAAGGGAGGATCCCCTTCACAGACATGTTTTGGGGACCTCTGAGACATTTTTCGAACTGATGAGTATAATATGTGACCTTTAAAAGCACACTGACATTTTCATCAGGGTGGCTTTATTTTAAGCCAGAGACACAATGAGTCATAACCTGCAGACAAAGAGAGATGAACAGCCACTAAACTCAAGACGGCTAATGCTAGTGCTGCTGCCGAAAAAATAGAACATTTATTTTGTGGCCTTCAATATAGGTGCAAGCTCTCTCACAGCTGTTTCTTTCTCTGTGAGCATCAGATAAGTGAGCATCTGTCTGGTTTTTCAAACCCTTTGAGGATGCAACCCGGTATTTAGTGCACATCTTTGAACCAACATTTAAAGGCTACTTTGATTCAAGTGAAGGATTGTTAAAGTATCTCTTACTTGCTCTTTGAAACACATTGAAGCACTCAATGAATGAATGACTGGTATGCCATTGAAAACTTTTGTTGTTTCAAAAAACTTTAACATAGCAAGCTTGAAAAGTGTTACTAAAGATAACACACCCAGACAATCATAGCACACTTCTTTCTAGCGTTTTATGTATTAAATTGTGATGGACCGACCTGGAAATTTGGTTCTTCTTACAATTCGTTTAGCACTTAGTTTTTATTTCAGGAGTTTTAAATCCCTTTCACAACATCTCCTTCAAAAGCAGCAATGATTTGTTTTCTAAGGTGGTCAATGACAACTATTTTGGAGGTCTTAACAAGCAGATGAATCTGTTGTATTGTAAGCTGTCTTTCTCTAGATATGCTAGTACTTGCTGATAGCCATTTGCAACAGTGTCCTTTCATTCACCATTGTAGTCTCCCATCACTTTTTTCAGCAATTACATGGTGGGTCATCACACAATAATCAATGTCACTCTACAAGGCCTTTCCACAGGAAGAAAAATAAAACTCTTCTCCAAGGAGATTCAAGGTGTAGCATTCATTGAAAGCGGACGTGGTGTATTCAAATTGTATGTAAATCCGGTGTGTGAAGAATCAGAACACGTAAAAAAAAGGACCTGGGGAATCGTTCCAGCTCTTTTGATAAGTGATTCGAAGAGTCCAATCAAGAGCTGAGGAGCCAACGATGCAGATGATAGTCTGATGCAAAGGGCTTTTATCTATAATTACAGGTCACTTGCATCGACATGAGCTCATTTAAGTAGAGGAACTGCTGCCTATATCTCTTACACACTCTACCTTATTTTCCAGAATATTCAGTCTATCGTCCATGTCATTGCTGATTGGGATCCAGAGGTGAACGTGAGTTACTGTTGTGGATTTCTGTGATCATCAATCAAAGTAACTCGGAGCTGATTGAAGACATTTCATGAAAGGGTATGATGACACACCTTAAACATACATCGAAATGCACAAAAACACTATGATGGTAGTCCAAACTCAAAGCCAGTTCTTTGCTCTCCGCATGGTCGTTGGTTGTGTAGTCTGTCCTTACACTGCTGCTCTTTTCTGCTGCTATCTTTAACTGTGTTATGTATCTTTGTCTTAAATTGTTTTACGTATGGGTCCTTCCGACCTGTGCAATGCATTTGGAAATGTAGTTAGCAAAAACCTGATCCCAGGTTGATCTTGTGAAACTCTATCAATAACTAACATAAGTAATCCATCTATTAAAATTACACATTACACCTTTTCGAACATGACTCGCAATGTCATCATATAGAGGCCTAAATTCATATCATCAAAACCTACACACCACACTAAGATTAAAAAATGGCTAACATAGTCATTGTTTGCCATAAATGTCATGTTAAATACATTGCTCTGTTAACATAAACTTTGAGCTCAATTAGCCCCAATGACTTGCTTGCATGGCTGCGAACTGGTACTTTTCGCCTAAATTGTTCAAGAGTAAGACAAAAATCTATTTTCTGCATTTCCAGAATATAAAAGTCTGGACCAAATTTCAAGTATGGTTGCAGATTGTGGAAAACTGGATCCCAATCAAAACTAGAGCATGTTTGGAATGAATTTCTATCGACCTCCCTGGCCATTCAAATTTGATTTGCATGTTTAGTTTAGTTTTTTGTTTTTTTTCAAGATATTTATCCCGTTTAGGAGGAAAATGAAGAGCACTTAAAAAATTCTGGAAGAAAAAGAATGGGGGATGTAAAAAAAGGAGAATGTAAAACTTCAACCAACAATGGCTGCAGAGTTCAAACTTTTGCACACACATTTGGGGCACACACCTTAATTGCTAGTCCAATCATCAGCCACCATTTCTATGTTTTTGTGCATACATTGCAACTTGAAGAAAACCCATGTCTCATCAATAGTAGATACACAACATCTCTGTCTTTGCCGAATTAGGCAGAATCAGGGTTGGGCTTCACTACTGGAAAGTTTTGGCTTCCTCTGGTGGTTGGTAATGATATGCCTACTGGTAACTTGGAAGACCCTGCCCACCGACCTGTGATTCCAGATGGACTTCACCTGTGTGGAAGGGCATATAAGCCAGGCTTCCACAGCTTTCTTTCCATCTCCCTCTGGACAGCCAAGACAGCCAATCTTCTGCCATGGTTTAGTTGGTTTGTTTTTGAATACAATTATAACCTAAAATGAAGCTGACTGCGTGTAGCTCCCTTTCACTGTTATGGCTGAACTGATAACTCATAACACTGAGATCTTTACAGAAGCAAACCATGCAGGTAAGATTGAGTCTTCTGCAGACAGAAATCCAATCTGATCACTTGGAAATCCTCTGTGGACAAGGAGCTTTTACTATTTAATTGAAGAAACCATATTTTACCCATTCTTCCATATTTGAAATTATTTCTATATGTGTGTGTGTGTGTGTGTGTGTGTGTGTGTGTGTGTGTGTGTGTGTGTGTTGCATGACAGATGCGTGTGATTGATGCAGGGTGATATACTCTCTGATTTGTCTGACACTGTCCTGTCAAAACAGTTGAGCTTCTACCTAAACGTGCAATCTTTTCATTTATCTCACTTATAATCCACATTTCTTTCAACTTTATGAGATGCTGATGCATTATTACAGCAGAAACTGTAAGTATGTATAGATGAAAGCATTGACTCAGTACAAGGGCAGTTGATATCTTTGTAATTTGATTTATCCTGACTAGTCACTTTACAGATTGATTTTGACAGTGATGACCTTAAAATCTGCCTTTATGCAGATGACGTTGCGTTTTAAAACCCTTCAAGGTCATAATGTTACCGCCACTCAACTGTGATTTCTTCTAAGCTGATGATGTTTTGATTGAGGTAAGTTTTCAATATTAAACACATGTCACTCAATGTTTGAACATCAATTTCCTTTGGCGTTGACATAGTGTTTGATTTGCTAATTTGAATTGCACTCCTCTCCTTGGAGCTTTCCGTGTGCCACCACTCAATTTAGTTCCTTTTTGTGTGACTTTTGGGGAGGTCAGCACCAACAATACCACCATTCCTCGGTGGAATCCTCTGACCCGATAACACACAGAACATAAAAGCCCAACAGAACACTATCAGCAGCGGCATGCATGGTGAAGGCCTCGGACGGATAAACAGAGAGGGAGGCTTTGGCTTTGGTCACAACTCCCATAGATGAAAATGTTGTGATTCATTTGCATACTGAACAATCTGGAAATGTTGTACAGTACAATAGGGTGAATTAACAGTGAGCAGGGACTTCTACTGTTCATATTGGCCTATTGTATTTTTTTCTTTCTGGGCACCGAGGCACTCATACTTCCAAAAATGTACAATCCCAACTTGGTGCCCTTTTTTGCTTAAAACTCCAACAATAACCAGGCTCAAATATTCAACTATAATTTCTTTCACATCCCTGATTTGCACTTCTACTCTGAGTTGAGATATTTTTTTTTCTCTCCTCATCTACCTATTTATGACTATCACACAAGTGTATATAGGTGCTCCAGCAGACATGGCCAATTACCTTTTATTCATTAAAAAGCTTGAGAGGAAGCAAATCTAAGGTCAGCGTCTTGACCTGGCAAAAATATAACGTTATGTATTAATAGCTGCCATTCTGCTGCTGTAAGCCTTTGCTAATGAATACAAACTAAACCTGAATCATGTAGTTATATCAACCCATCATTTTTACCACTACTGCATATTCAACAGGAGGCTTAGAAAGATTTGAAAAGTTTACAACAGGAAAAATTAGAATGCTGAAAATCACATTTAATAAGACGTGTTTTTTCATGGCAGAAGCCAATTTGTGAGGAGTGAATTATGTGTCATTCAACTTGGAGTTAAACTGCATTTTGAAGAAGCTAGCTAAAAAGCTAAATTG
This sequence comes from Symphodus melops, assembly GCF_947650265.1. Classification (NCBI taxonomy): domain Eukaryota; kingdom Metazoa; phylum Chordata; class Actinopteri; order Labriformes; family Labridae; genus Symphodus; species Symphodus melops. The sequence continues at coordinate 11,160,005 of NC_136710.1, read as the reverse complement.
ATGGCTAACCAAGGCAGCTGTTCGTACATTATTGTCGCCATAATTTTTGGCTTTCCTGTATATGACCAAAGTTCATAAAGTTGCACTTGTACTTGGATAAGGACAGATTAGGTACAGATGTGTTCATAAAGTAAGAAAGGTAAATGTATTAAGCATATGACAAAGAACTAGTGGCAACGAAGCCTGACTATGGTATCGCCTCACAACACATTTTGTCTTGGCCAAAAATGTAACTTAAACACAACGCAAAGACTACAGCCAACCACCACGTACATCAGGCGAATTTAATTGGCGGCCCAGGGGCTAACTCCGGCCCGCAGGTGACACCAGACTGGCCCGAGGATCAGTTCCATTTACAATGAGAAAATAAATTAATTACAGCAGAGCGCTCCCGATTCATAGAACATCTTTGGTCCTGTGATCGCAGCCTATCTCAAGCTCGTGTTGTTCATGGAAAACAATAGCTTTCACACACTATACTGCTGTGTTGGGCTTGTCTGGCCCTTGGTTCCTTAGCTTTCCGAAAAAGTGCCCCCCTTGAACAATAGAGTGGAATATCCCTGATGTATGTTTTGCGGATACTTGAGAGAAAATAACTCCACATACCATCAGATGGTGTTTGTATGGGACTCGGTCAAGTATTCAGAGAAATCTTGTTTCGGCATCCTTTATCCAAGCGCACGTATATTGCAGTCAAATCCCCTTAACCTATATTCATCATTTACCAACAAATAACATCATCAGCATAGCAAAAAGGCTAGTGTACAATTGAGCTGATTGAATCGCATTATTTGTCAACCAATCATAGTGAGATTTTTTACATGTAGCTAATACACTTAGTATTGTCTTCCCAGAGCATCAAAAATCAATTTTAATAGCACAGCAATGAACATTACCTGGCCCTGAATGTAATATGATTACTGCGTCAATTACCAGTTGTGTTTGTCGGTGCCCTTGGTCATATTGATGTTCTTAAATTGAGCTATATGACAGTGCAGGACCTGACTGCGACTGCCTGAGTGTATTCTGAAGCTGCCTCACTACAGTGTCTAGCACTGGCAGTATATTCAGCAAGGGATCCCCATGTCGTAATGGGATATCATTACTTCACTACCCTCATTACAAGGTCCTCATCTGGCGGGGCTTGAGTGTAATATTAATTATCATGGAGGAGTCAGAGTGGAAGGTGCATGGAGCTCAAAATGCCACTTTGATTGGATTTTGCTTTCTTTTCATCTCATTAAGAACTCGATAATGGCTTGTTTGGTTGTCAAAAAGATTACACAAAGACAAATTGCAGTATGTTGATCAATCTTCAAATATGTAACCCATATATTCCAAGGCAAATATGCAGTAAATACAATGGTTGGGAAGGTATGGGTATGTGTTATGACTATGGCTGCTTGAAAGGACATTGTTTCAACAAGCTTTAGGGGAAATCATTATGTGTGGGAGTGAGTGTGGTTATGTCAAGCACTCTATTGATAAGGCTTTGAGGAGAACCAGAGGGCTACAAAGACCCCAGTTAGCGCGAGTTGCTGCACTGCTTAGGTCTTCAGTTCAAATATGAGCAAAGCTTCAAAGCACAATCCACCAAGCCGAACCGCCAGAAGCTTTATGCACTTGAAGACCCATCGCTGGAGCCTGGAAGTGCAATTGCTGACTCAGTTGTCATATACTGTATGTTACATCCAGATACAGAGTCAGATCTAAAGAAATAAACTTTATCAGGCCATTTTTCACTCTAAACAGAAACATCTATTATGCCATAGTTGGTCGTATTTTGTCTATTGCCAATAACTGGTGCATGAACAGGACTGGTCTTATGAAACATCTTCTATCAACAAAAAGACAGAACTTACAGTGAAAATAACTGTTAGGATGTGAAGGATGACCTTGCCTACCTCAAAGTCAAATGATACATATTTAAACCATGATACAATCAATTTAAAAGGAATTTGCTAGAAAAGTAATTCAAACTCATTGGCCTGAATACATTTTATTCAAATCAGCATATGCATATATCATGAATTTGCATTCACAAAAACTGGATTGAAGCTTAACAATTGGACCTGATTTAACATTGCAATCAACTGGGGGTGGCAGCTGGTGCATTATTTTCCATTGGGTGGGCATTTTCCCTCAGATAGGCTGGAACAAACAGTTTAATTTGCTTTATTTCCTTAATCATGACCAAGGTAACTGGTACATAGAACACTGTTAATTATACTTAACATGCTTAACAAACAATATTATATGCAGTCAGACTTACAGGCAAATATTGTCTTTATTCTGATCTGTTGCTTTTATCCATTTTTATATTCATTTAATGCTTTAATCCTGTGACACTGCATGTCTCGCTCTTTGTCACAATTGCTGCCAACATTTTGGTGGTGGTGTGTAATGCGTTCATGGGCATGATTTCTTAAGAGAAGAAAATACACATCTGCAACTTGCAATGAGAACCAATACAGGCCCAGGACGCCTTGTAGGTATCTCCTTGTTGGATGTGATCTGTTGGGGCCATAGCATCCTCAATACCAGACACCGCTAATGATTGACCAAATGGACAATACATTTATTTGACTTCTGGCATGTCCAATAGTTTGAACATCCTAACCTACCATCCCAACCACCTAATAGTCTGGTGGTTGGATTGAGTTAAATATTTAATGGCCTGCCCTGAGGTAGGACTCAGACTTCCAACTACTCCGGCCAATGAACCTTAGTGTTCAGTACAGAGTCCATCAACCCTTTGGTCGGTAGGCTGAAAGAACATAGTGCTAATCTTCACACTATTTACACAATGTTTGGTCTCTTCCCTGCTGGCCAGTGAGGAGAATTTACTGGCCTTAAATTTAGTCTTGTAAATTTCAACCAACTAAAAAAATTTGCCCCCTCCACTGATAACTTCTGAGCTTGTAAACTAACCAGTGTCTGTTTGACTGATCTAAAGGCCCTCGAGATCGCATTAATTGAATTACCAGATGTTATGGAGGTGAATAGCTATTCTATATAAACTTTTTTCACTTCTTTTTGTTAATAAGTGAGGAACATTGATTGTTTTTACTAGGGTGTTTTGGTTTTGTCTCTTTTTAGACTTCCCCCTTACATGTAAGTAGATGTAGACAATGGGCCTCTGTTTCTGTTGGAAAGAAAGATCGAAAGTACAAGATTATACCCAATGATTTGATGGCAAGCTTCCAAGGAATGTCTCGTCCACTCCCATGGTTTAACAGTTATGTGAGTAGAATAACAGTCACGGGCATAACAGCCGTAGAGTGTGACTGTGTCCTGCATCAAACACAAGGTTTGTGAGTGTGTGTGAGCATCAGGCTGTCAGTAAGGGGTCCCTCAGGGCACTTTCCCCTTGTCCTCTTCACGTCTATGTCGTGTCACCCGTTCGTGGGTCTCCACACCTGACCCTTTGCGCTTTGGAAAGCTTATACGTCTGTTTGTGCTTTTATTCTTTTATGTAGTTTATGTGTCAGGCTGTCATACGCATCATGTGGATTACACACACGTCCAGGTCAGGGTCTTTGAATGGGAGAACCCCCCAGGCTCACATCCAGGCTTCTCTTAGCTGTCTCGTTCTTGTCTGCCTTTGAAGTGCTTACAGACAGTTGGATGTTGGAGGAGCTGTGTGCTCTTTTGGCTGAGGAGAAAGCTCAGAGAAACATCAATGGGACGAGTCTTGACATGGTCAGGCACACACAAACACACATGCGCACACACATACATAGAGTGCACACATACTTCAACAGACTTGCTGAGGTGCAGAGAAGGAGGACAAATAAAAACTTCCCAACAGAGGGGAGTCCACTGGACAGTTAAGGGGTAAACAAAAACCGCACGAGCCAGAGAGACGGACCAATGCAGGTCGTGACCTTATCCATCTAGGTAAAGCCTCCAAGGGTGTGACAAGCGCAGTGGTTACCATTAGGTCTAGACAATTGAAGCCCAGTAGAACTAGCTTCATAGTAAAAGAGTTTGACGGTTAAAGTGGATACCAGAGGAGTGAAGGTAAAGTTTTTCCAGGTGACTGCTGGGTAGTGCTTGAGGGGTCATAGAACAGAAAGAGGAGGAGATTGATAAGAGGGCGAGTGTGTAAGTCATACAAGGAGCTAAAGGTGGGCTTGTGGTCAGAATGGGATTTGGTCAAAGATTTTTTAAAAGACTTATGCCGGTTTTACCCTTACAGGATTGAGGGCTTATTGGATGGAGAAGATGGCTCGTTTATAGGGCCGGGTCTGGGTCGTGCCACCCAACATTTCTAACCTATGATTGGCAACTTGCTATATCAGAGGCGGGACTTTAGTTTAGTTGTTTTCTTTGCTTTCCAATGTGGGATATTTCATTTGTATTTCAGTAAATTAAGTTGTAATTGAATTGAAGTGGATAAATGTGAATGAATACTCTGCACATGTATTCTATAAGACAAGTACATTGGGAAAGGAATGAGTCTGCTAACTGTTCAACTTACAATGAACTAACTGCAAATGTTTGGAATCCAAGCTTGCAAGTAAATCTACTGTATGTCAGACGGCAGGTCTTACATTGTGCAGGCTTTTGCATGCAATTCTGAATTACTTTGTGACTTTGGACATGCATGTTTTTTTTTAGTGTTTACAAAAATTAAGCTAAAAAGATTTGAAAGTGCATCTCTGTTGGGTTAAAAAAGGAGTTATGACAGGTGGATATAAAAAGGATAACTAATTTAAATTGATTAATGTCAACAAGTTAATAGATTTGGCTTAAAATGTAATTTCCTTCTTACAGCTTTACAGCTTTCAACACTGGTTAAAACTGAGCAGAACATCTTGAATTATTAACAGCTGTGTGGTGATGAGTTCCCACTCTGCTTTAGTTCTCTCTGGTGTGAAGCTTGGCAAAACTAGCTGGCGAAAATATTCATTTCATACCATAAAAACAACATTCTGCTGTAGCAGATATCCACAACAACAACAAAAACAGGCCATCTGCTATTTATTTTTTGTCTGAAGTGTTAAATCTGTGCTCAAACTTTGTTGCTGCAATCATGGAGTAGTAATGAAGCAAACATGTCAAGTTTCACTTTGTTGACAGGGAACTCCACTGTACAGTGAGTTATTTTACAGGACCAGTTTGGGGGCCTTCTAATCTAGACCATCTCCAGTGGCGATTCTAGAGTCTGTTGGGGCCCTAGGCAAAAAACAATTGGGGGCAGGGGGCCTTCAACCCCCCTCTCAAACCAATCCTGTCCAATAGGACAACAATGTGAAAGCTGTCAGATGGGGCCCCCTTGGGGTGGTTTCTTACCGTCATTGCAAAATATGCACATTTTGCGTGCGGGAAGACGTTTTGAGCAGAGGGTGTCGCCAACTGGATCTGTAGGGGTCAGTTTACTGTTGTGTTTTAAGCACAGCCAGCAACACACCTCCCTGATCCCTCCTGAACTGTCAATTAGGCCACACAGTGTCAAAAATAAAACTCAAGCTGGGCTGTGTGGACCCAACCGAGAAACAGAAGAGTGTGGAGCAGGAGATTCACTGACATGCTAACGCATAAAGTTCAACATTGGTAACTGCGGTACTGTGTAGCAGCTGACTGGTCTGCCCTTAGTACACCTTCTACCTGTGCGGGCAAATTAGTCACCACCCATTTAATAACCACCAGCCCTGTATACAGGCAGAAAAGAAACAGTGTCTTTACTGTCTTGTATAGTTCACTTCCAGTTTTATATACCTCTTATTTGAGTTGAATTTACTGTATCTATTCTGTTTCCATTTTAATTTGTACTTGCTACTTCCACTTTGTGCACCTGTTGCAGCCTATCCACAGATGGGACATCTGGTAATCAATAAAGTATAATCATCTATCTGTAAATCTGAGGTACTAACCACATCTTTTCTTGAGAGCTCCTGGGCTCTCCTGTCTTGTAGGTTCATCAGGATCATTTGTGGCTAGCCTGCCTGGATGCCCCAACCCCATCTGTCTTGTGTCATGTTATCCCATCGTAATTTATATTTGCTCAGGATCCAACTTGAATTTGAAATACCAAACTTAACGTTCACATACTAAAAGTGAAAAATAAAGTGCAACCTGACAAATGAACAGTTAAACTAAAACATTGACGTGTCTTCATAATAATTACCAACCATATATCACCATTTCAGTCATTGCCTGTAGGAAGCAATTAATACGACTTTAAAGTCTGCATAACTTGACGATCATCCATCCAATGATCAAAAAAATCTAATTATCCTGTCAACATAATTACCCTAAAACAGGCTGTAGGGTGGGCCAGCACCCATAGGCAACCATCACTGGCATAGAGAGTGTTGAATCAACGCTGGACTGACTTGGTTCTAAAATGTGTCTAATATGTTCCCATCTATGCAAATTCTAATAATCTTGAATTCATCTTTAAGACTGAGACTGGCTCCAAAATATCCCAACCAAGCGTGTCCTCCTGTGAGTTTAAATGTATTCTGTTTTAAATCATTAGCCTGAGGGGACAGTGAAATAATAATGCACTTACTTCCACTGGTACAGTCACCAGTGTCTGTCTGCCCGGCCGTTGGTTTGTGACTAACAGTTCATTGCTTCCAAGAAAAGAGACTTATTGATTTCAATGACCTTTCAACCTTTCCCCAAGCCATATCTGGCCAAACGTTGTTTTCATTTGCTGACCCCTTCCTCATTGTGATACATTTGCCATTCACCTTTGTGTTCTCTGGGTTAGCAAACTGTTGATTTTGGAGACCCTGTGACCTTTGTTCCTGCACCACTAGTGGGCTAAAATTTCACATTTTCAAAGCACAGCCATTCTACTGTGCCTGTAGTTAAAAACATTTGCTGTATGCTCATTCATACAGCCAAGTGGAAGACATCCAGTAGACCCAGTAAAGAAAATGCATTATTAGCCATTATTAAAATGGTAACCCGTGGGCCTTTTACATGTATTATTTATATGAAAACTATATTTTGTCATCTGCTAGTGTTGCCAATTGAGCCAGACCATGACTTTGGATTAAAATACGAGATGAGGACAACTGATGTCTTTACAGCATGGAGATTACAATCAAGAATATAAACGGTCAAAAGATAGCAACTCAGAGATTACTTTATTGAAAGGAAAGTGAAGAGAAACATAATATTAGTAAATCCCAATTAAGAGAAACATGAACAAATTGGCAATATACCAAAACAACAAAATTGCTGCAGTCAAAATCTGTTTCAATTTATCGCAGTGCAAGTATCTGAAATGCCCTTGAAATACGGATTGATACCATAAAAACAATACAATTTGATGTGATGTATATATACTTTATTGACCGCATTGGGAAATTTGTCCTCAATATTTGCACTGAATACTCAGTTTTGGGTAATTGCAAGGGTGATCCCAGGATTTATTTTCTCCCTGTGCTTAAGGGGAGCTATGCATAGACGATTTTCATGAATTCATAGTTATTTAACTGTACTGGACTTAGTCAAATATTCACGTTTTGCCTGGGCTTGCATCTATTTCTTGCATCTATATCCGCAGACTTTAAGTATTTGCAAATACATGTGCCGAGACATGCACAAGACACCTGGAAAACACACTAAAGAACATATAAAACAAGAAAAAGCAGAATATGGGACTTTAATTTTAACCCTTCTCTACATCTGTCAAAGGTGTGCTAAGATTTTTTTAATGTCTGCCTCGGCCATAAAAATTAGAAATGCTCAGGAGAGATACAAGTTTAAACGTCTGTAACTCCACAACAACTTAGTAAGGCTATTTCATGATGTCAGAAAGTGTCAGTACAGCGTTTAAATAGCTAGTGTAGACCTACAGTATTAATGAGGATTCATACATTTTAAAACGTTCAAGCCTGATATTTGGTTAAAATATTTCTTTTTCAAATGGTAAATGGATTTGAGCTTGCATGTCATACCGACTCATACACACACTGATGGAACAGGTTGCTATGTAAAGTCACCATTATAAGTAACTACTCCCATTTATGCCCATATACACAGCAGACAAAGCGATTTGGAGTTAAGTGTCTTGCCCAATAACACAATGGACATGTTGTTGAAGTAGCTGGGGATCAAACCCCCAACCTTCCAGTTGAGGGAGCCACGGCCACCACTCAATCATCCACTAATCAAGCCAATCACTGTCTTGTGAGAGCTGGTTTTAGTCTCTGCAATAATCAAGGATGTTTGACTCTGGTGAAGACACGATCCAAAAATTACTACTTGCGTTAAATAAATAATAATTAAAGAAGCACTCCAGTTTTTTTAGGCTTAATTATCTTTGCATTTGGATCAGCTCTTTGGATAATATCTCATCAGCCAGGAGTATAATTTGAAATCATGATATCGCCTCCAACCCAATCAAAATCAAGGATGTTCCGATGTGTATGGATCCTGCTGTTTTTATGCAACACTCCCCGAGGTGAATGCAAAATATCCTTTGGTAAACATTATATTTTTCTGACAATTTGAAATCTTTCCTTCTTCCATTTATCCATCACTTTTGTAAGAGAAGATTTCTTTACTTTACTTTCACCGTGAGCTATTTTGTCTCGGTGCAAAGCTCACTTTGTTGGGCCCCAACTATGTTCTTTTGTTGATAAAATTTCCAACGTGCAGGAAATTGCTTCTCCTAACCCACCGGTGAGTTCCTGTGGTTTTTATCTCCATTTATGTGTGCCAGCTCTCTTGCTCTCCACTGAAGTGGTCCGGCTCTTTTTCTTTTGTTTCTTCCACTTTTTATGGCCACTAACAGAAAATAGTCTTGTGAGGCCAGAGTAGAGAGCGGACAACATTAGAGGGGTTGATAATTGCACAGCACTCTAGCTCTTATATGGCATGTGGTCTTGGAAAAATACTGCTAAAAACCTTAATAGCACTGGATAAAGAAGCAAAGATGGAGCTAGTAAAGAAAAACAGAGGAAGAAAAACTTCACAGATGTGGGATTTTTCAGTTGGCAAACTGTATTTCATACACAGCCTGGCGGTATACTTATAGATACTGAGGCTATTGAGGCAGGTTTTAATTAAAGGGAGAAGGCCATTAGTATAAAAATAGCCAACATATGAGCAATCATGTATACTTGAAAGAATATGACAGGTTAGATGTGATTCTGTCAAAGGGTCATTGCCAAGTCCAAGACCACACTTCTTTTCTAAGAACATAGTTTTTTATATCTATATGCCTTCAACTGTGAAACCCACTGGTCAAAAATGAGAATATAGCATTACATAAGAGATTTTTGTCAACAGGTTGTGTTTTTATTGCTGCCAATAGCTTGTGTAATATCCTCTGCAATGATGTTTTCATACATTTTTAAGTTTCTTGTCAGCGTTCTCTCCCTTGCTCTGCCATCCCTGTTCTCGTTCTCACAACTTTGTATCCCTCTCCTTCATATCTTCATGAAAATGGGAGATAAACGGGGAGGCTAGATCATTTATTCCGCCGAACTCGAAGCCCTAGCCTCAAAGGGGTTCTCATCCTGGCTCTAGCGTTCCTGTCCTTTTTTCTCAAATTCTTTCGACAGACTCTTCTCTCTGTTTTCTCTTGTGTAGTTTTGGCACGAGGAATAATTGCGTTTTTCATGTGTTGGTTAGTTTGGTCTTTGTACAAAAGATTGCAAAAGCACAAGGAGTTGGGGGTCTCTGGGATTCTGGAGCTAACTGTCGAGCCTTCCTTAGGTGCTGTGGGCTGAACTTTACAAAACACTGTTGAAGGGAGGTGCCAAGTTGATAACACTGTTATTGTGTGGGCTCTCGCCGTCTCTCTCGTCTCATAGTTGGGTTGTGGGGTCATTACAGGCAATGTTGGCATTGTTTCCACCTGGAGGCTTCATGTAAGGAGCCTGGGTCTGCAGGTATTAATGCTGTTTGGGTTGCGTTTGGCACGAAAGGGCCATGTGACAAAGTATGCAACTTATCAGTATGGCTGAATGTGTGAGTGTGTGTGTGTGGTGGGTTGGAGAGGGGGTATAACTACTAAGAACATTTTGCAACATTTTTTGGGGTGCTTTTTGTCTAAATTTGAATAAGACAGTGGATAATGTAAAAAATAAGGAGGGACAGTGGGAAGTGAGAAGCAGGTCGGACATGAAACAAGGCCATCCGTACATGGGGCATATAACCACGAGCCCATCATCCAAGCAAAAAAAAGTTTTTGATGTATTAAATTTTTTTGTAAAACCATTAGTTGCCAATGTTGATTGAGTTTGTAATGTTTACTTTACATTTGGTACTTTTTTCATTGGTGGAATTGTTGATCACTGTTGAGCCAAAGCCTTTACAACAAGATACATGGGGTAGGTTGCCAATTTAAAGCATTGAAATGTGAAACGATTGCAACTGAGATTCAAGTGGAGTAAATGCAGCTCTTAATTGTCTATTTCTACAAATAATCAAACTCGTACGTGTTTGTTTGGCCTTGGTCTTACATTATACATAAAGAGTCCGACTCCTTCATTCATTTAAGCTCATATACATACATCAGATCTTTTAAAAGACTTTGGATGCTTTCCAGCGCTCACATTTGCTAACATGGCATGTTGGGCCATTAGTCAGAGGAAATAATTAGCTAATTTCCATCCGTCTGTATAATAATGGGGCTCATTTGGTAGACCCAGATTAAGAACATAAGGGAATACATCTCATTCTAAAAGAAGGAAAGATAGACACTCACTACACTAGGATAGAAAAAAAAAACACGTTTATCAATATCTTGAATTTCTACAAAGTGTGGTTCATGTATGAGGGACTGAAAACAAAAGGGAATCCAATTTAAAAGTAGTGTTTAGTGTAATCCTACATGTGCCTTATCCATGAGCACTTTCATCCTGGTTTCAAAGGCTTCCCTTCTTGTCTTCCTCTTTTTCCATCCAATCAGTTACCATTATGTCTCAACTACAAGCTCTTTGAAAAAGGTTTACAACAATAAAAATGTAAAATAATATTGCATTATTTTACACTTGAGTTGTGGTGACTCCTCTGAGTTACTTCAATCTTGTGTAGTCTTTGAGTTTGACAAAAGAAGTACTACAATACAGCACTACAATACCCATGAGCTGCTATTCATTATCAGTCATTAGCCTGAATTAGAGTTGTAGATTAACATGCTGAGAGTGTTACGGTTTTTTTTGTTTTGTTTTGTTTTTACTGTAGTCTTTGACAGAATTTCAAGCTCTGTGTTATAATGTCTCTTGTCAGTAGGACCTTGGGAGTTGTAGTTCACTTCTAAGGTTATTCTTTTTAGTAAAAATACCTATTGTGCTTGCAAAGAGCCATGGCATGTGAGTCTAGAGTTCTATGAGCAGTGTTTTTGTTCCCCCCTCTGTCCTTGTTTTTTGACTTGGCACCGTTTACCCCACTGCAGATTTCAGCTCTTACACACTGAATACATTGCATCTGCGATTTAAAAATTTGATGGCTGGGGCAGCAGGGGAAGGTTTCTTTCAGTTTTACACCACCTGGACTAGGTCCAGTGCCAGTCAGAAGCAGGGTTACGTTCCAAGCTCCTATAAAAAGTGGGAGACACCTGGGCACGGCTGCCTTTGTGGAGTTCAAATTGGTGCACAATATCTTGTCGTCCCTCCAGCATTCAGCGACTTTATCCCTCCGTCTTTTTCCCTCTTTCATTTCCTCTGTCTCCATCTCTCATTTCCTCTTTTTCGTCTCACTCTCGGGCTCTCTCCTCTTATTCCCCGTTCGCAGAGGCATTAACCAGACCATTAATGTGACGGCAATCTACATATGAAATGTAATTTGCAAAAAATTAATTTCTACCCTCCATCTGTACGTTTGCACTCGTCCTTAATTTGTTTTGGAGGAACAATTGCGTTGGTCACCATCTGGGTGTTTGGAGAAAGGAATAGAGATGTATTCATTTAATGTTAATGGCATATGTGATTGGCTCTGCATGAAAAAAAACTGAAAAAATTAAGAAAAATGGAAAAATCCAGTTGAAGGAACGCAGATGTCATATTAAACATTTAAAGAGGGCTGAATGGAAGAGTCCCATTTACAACACAAACATTACTTTAAACTAGAGACAAATGGCAATGACAACAGATGAGCAACATAATATGAGGTTTAGGAAACTCATTTTGGGGGGCGATTGAACTCATAGCGCCCAGCACTCACTTTAAAATCGCCACAGTCGGACCCTGCACCAAAGGCTCCCTTGGTGCTTTCCAGTGTGCCGCGCCAACCAAACAAATAACAAAATGATCTGCTGTCAGTTGATTGTAGCTTTGGCAGAGAAAGTTTGGAGGCAAAAGGAAGTGTGGGGATAGTACAGCGGAGGAGGCACATATCTCTGGCTCATATCAGCTGAAACCCCAGTCACTGGTTTCAATTAGTCACAAGGCAGTGTTCAGGATGGGCTAGAGTAAAATCTATTGGGGGGATGGGGCCTTGGAGAAGAAAGAAGATGACCAGCAATAAGGTTCAATAATAACAAAATGGTCAGTCTAAGATAAGATATCCTTTTTTGATCCCCAGTGAAAAAATTCAAGTTCCCAAGGTTTGCAACAAAATAATCTGGGAGGTAGCATCCATTGGAAAAAGAAGGTGGTAATAGTGCATAATAAGTACATATGAAATAAGTTGTTTTTAAAAAAATATATATATATTATTATGAATTGCCTGCATAGCAATCTTGCACTCAGAGGACTCTTGATGTCAGTGTACCTGAAAAATTGGATAACAATTTGAATAATTCAACGAGCGGTAAAAAAAAAAAAAAAGATGAATTCAGAATTACTGCAGCACCCAAGCAAGATTTCCATCATTATAACAGTCATATACCGTAATGTGTTCTTTATAGATCTTCAAATTTTGGTAATCTCTTGTTAAACCATTAGATTTTTTTCTTTCTGTTATTTTATCTTTGGCTCCAATGTCAACAGTTAATATACAGATTTCAGTGGCCTCCAATAGATGAGATTACATGTTGACCTGACATCAGGTTGTTTTTGCTGGAACCATCAGAGTGTAGAGTGCATTATTTATCATTGAAAATCTAGATTTAACTTGATTAAATTATACACTAAAAAGGCATGTAAAACTACATGTAATCAAAAGCCCTTGAAAAGACGAGGGCTTAAGTAAAATGCATTTTCACACTGAGCAGATTCAAGAACCGGGACAACCAACGCAATCAATCCACTGACTGGTAATGGTACTCTACGTTCAGAGACTAAAAAGCACCCAGACAAGTATAAAGGAGTAATTATGAGAGGGACCATTAGCATACTCAAGGATTCTGTGACACGTGTGTTTGCAAACCAAACTTGAATAGCAGGAACATACAAGGACATGCAACTACATTCTTGCAAAACACTTCAAGTTGTGCATTTAATCATTTACGTATGGTAACACCAGAAATGTATTTGTGCGCTTGGTTTTAGATTCAAGTACTTCAGTGCAATTTACAAGTCAGGAAACGGAGGCCCTCAATGCTGTTTAAGCCCCCTTGGTTTTATGGTTTGATCTGAAGTGTAGGCTGTAGTTAAATGAGGAAAAATCAAGTGGTGATGAGAGCTTCAATGGCAGTCACAAGAAAGCACTACTACATTTAGAAAACACAGCATGAGAACTGTACTCGACATGGAAAACAACTCCTTTCTGGAAAATTAAATTCTGTCTGAAAATAGAAATAATGACTTACTACTGGTGATTTTTTTTTTAAACTAAGTAAATAATCTCCTTCAAAGCGATATGCTCGGGAGCCTAAAGTTGTCTCCACTCTATGGTAGAGAGCACAGGCTCATTAGACACAGATGTAACACAATATTGGGAAAACTGTTAGTGGTAATATTATTTGCTTGGAAATCTTCATAAAATTGAATAAAGCCTAATCACCAGTTGCTTTCATTTGAGATTAGCTTAGCATTCTAATGCTAATAGGTATGTTCTGCCTTTTCTCAGATTCTCTTGTTTTTTTGTTTTAGCTTTGCCAGTTAAAAATATTCTAAAAGACTACCAGCAAGGTTTTGTTGCAAATAAAATATTCATCTGAATTCATTCACATCAATGTTTTTTTGCTTTCTGTCCTTTACTAGCTTGATTGATTTATCTTTAGCTTAGTGTGAACTCAAAGAAAATTAAAAGCTACTCTGGGTCACTTTACAGCACCAGAGCTCAACTATATTAAAATCTGATGTTCAAATATTGTTGAAGACTGCGAGCAAAGCATCGTTTTAAATAATATCTCCCTGGTTTGTTTTTAAGTCATGCTTCTTGTTGTGTCCTTTGCTAGCTAGCTTGATTTGTGTAAGCTTATTAACTGAAAGAAACTTTGCACGCTGTGTTATCTACTTTCCTGCACTAGTAGACAAAAGAACAGAGGGAATCCTTGATAGGCTTGAATATTACTTTTGATAAAATTGTCAGTAAAGTTGTTTATGTAGAAACAGCTGTAGTTCACTGATGCTATTACTGTTATACAGTTCTTAAATGTACACTTTCCACCCAGCTAGCTAATATTATTCAATATGATGGCAAAAGAGTTAGCAACATTGTTTTCATCATAACCAGAGTCCAAAAAATTAGAAAAACAGCAATTACTGACTGAAGAGTTAATGACTGAAGATCAAACATACAATGATCTATAAGGATTGTTCCAACCTAGTTCACTTTGGATATGCAACAGTGTATGCAACACTTATTGCAGCAAGCCTTTTAAAGTTGTTTAGATCAAGAAGTGGTTGAGCTACGCACAAGCTTGTTTTAGCTACAAGAACAGCAAAAAGCCACAGTGTTGTTCCCCAGAAAAGATGGACTGACGGTTAGCCTAAAACATCCATTGCAGAGAAGGGATTGCAGTTTATTTCTGTCACAGGGTGAGTATTTGCTTCAGGGTGGGGGAAGCAGAAACATTAGGTAAGCGATTGAGATATTAGCTACCTGCAGTTTTCCTTCTACTTTATTTATTCCCTTTCCTTTTTCTTTGTCTACTCACTAAATCTGCTTGCTCCTCCAATATGTAGAAATTTACATATGGCCTCCTGGGACATACGTTTGGAAAGGCCCCATAGAGTGAAAGAGCAGCAGCAAAAGGTAGGAAGACATGAGGGGAAACGGAGGCAACGGTGAGGCATCCTTGCTCACGTGCACCTGCAGTGTTTGATGAATGACGGGGATAATGACTGATGATATCTGGGGGGCCTGGGGGAGAACACCTGAGTGGTTCTTGCCAACACACGCACACACACACACACACACACACAGAGTAACAGTCACACTAATCCACACAGCCTTGCTCTGACATGGTCATTGCTTTGATAAGTCGTGAGATGGGCCAAATCGCTATATTGGCTTTGTTTATCAATTCTAGTAACTCTAACAATTACATTCCCAGGAGCTGAGATGTCTCACTATATATGTTTACTGACTTGTCGGTGCGCTTTTTTTAGTTTAAGAAAAAGTGGTTGTTCTTTCAACAATCCGTCTATGCTTCCTAAAGGTTAGCTCACACTGCTACCTCATTTAATGTATTGCATTAAAAGAATTGCAGTCTTCAAGTCTAATGCTCAAGGTTACACATAACAAAAAATCATTTCAACCATTCCAACCCTTTCTCTATCCACTAATAACAGTATGGCTAATATCCACTAACAGTATGGCTTCATTTAAATCGTGTTGGTTTAATTCTCTAAAAACATGAAAAGGAGATGCTTGACCAAAGTCAAAATTTAACCCCCTCAGGTCTAAGAAATGTTCCTTTAAAAACAAAAAAAAAGGAAGTAGACTGTAATCTACATGTGTTTTTAAGGACAACCTGGGGAATTAGAATATCTACCCCTATGGATGTCAGATGAGAACGTAATAAGTCATAAAACCATAAGTACAGAAGAAAAAAACTCAGCTTTCTGTAAAAAGAGCACACATACTAGAATAAGCTGAACAGGACCAATCCATTGAAATCAGTTCTTTATTTTTTTTTTCCATGCTAGAGCAGGCCATTTAAGTACATCCTAGCAGCTGTGGATCAATTGGTAGAATCATCGTCTCTCAACCGGAAAGTTGAGGGTTCAATCACCTAGCAGAGAGAACTCCCATGTTATATCTTTAAAGAGGGCTGCACAGTTGCAAGACATTGTGATGAAATGAAACACCCCATTTTGTCTTTATTTTTCCTAGCAATAGAAGTCCTCAAAGGAAATCCAAGAGGTGTAATATTCCTTTTATCAGGAAAAAAGAGAGACACACATTTTGAAAGTTTTATTTATAAAGTTTATTTCCAGGTGGGATGAATGAGGATTTTTTAATTAGTGAGTTTTTAGTGTTGTTGAAGTGTGACCCTTTTTTTAAAATATTTTTGGAGTGTTTTAATTGTTTCATTTTTTATTTCTTTCTAAATCCTTTCATTTGTTTGTTACAAAAGCTTTGTTTGAATGTACTTTTCTTACTCTTTTTATTGGGACCATTCCATCACAATTGGTCCCTACTTGTTGGCCAGGTGAGACTTTGTTGGACACACCTGACATCTCCATGTCAGTGCTCATTGGTCCGGCCAACAAACCGAACCAGCCCACCTTTGCATCTGCCTTATTGGCTGATACATATAGGTATATGGATGTATTTGATTGGTTGTCTTTGATTTTTTTTTTTTTTTTTACCTTTTTCTCCATTTTGTACCTACCCTATTGAAAGTGTTTGCAATCTGCTTCTTGGTGACTCTAAAGAAGGACACAAGCTGAATTATGTCAGTCTAATTTGTTAATGACGTTGATCTTTATAATGCAAGTTGTTAGAGCTTGTTGACCTCTTTAAGCCTTTCATTCTTCTTCATTGAAGTTGTGCTTGAAAATTCTTTATCCTTGTGAACTAACAGAGAAACTGTTTGACTAAAATGTACACATCACGGATTACATTCTTTTTTGGAGACGTGGATACAGATAATCACTGAAACAGTTGGGGGAAAAAATACATGTTGGATGCTAGCTATTTCATTGCTCTTAGACAGTGCAGAGGTATGGACTCCCACACCCATGTCTTATAAAATACAGTATTTAAATAAAGTATTTATTTACAAAAAATATGAGGACCATCTTGAGCACTAAGCAACATTTATCAGAGTTTAAGTAATAATGTCAAACATCCTTTTAAGAGGCAGAAACCTCGAGCAAAACAATCATATCAATCACAGTTTAAAATGTTGGGTGGTCGGCCATTTGATTTTCTCGGGGAATTAAAGCCAAATGTCTTGCATTAGATTTGCTTTAGATGCTGACCAGAGAGTTATTCAAGTGCGAGTTCTTCAAATAAGTGTCTGAATTGCTGACTGGAAATACTGCAATGTAAATGCCCTTTAAGGTAAGCTTCAAACCAGTTTAATCTACATAGCTTGTCAGTTTAGGAGCATTAGTGTGATTTGTTTTGTTTCACTGTTTTAGACATGTTTAAAGATTTTCAAAAATGTTAAAGCTTCTCTTGTAATAAACACAACTCAAGTGTAAACTCACAACTAAAACAACTCAAGTTTTGAAATTTCATAGGTCTTTTATGATTTCCTATGCAGCGACACAGAATGCAAACAGCTGCGTTAGTACAAAGAAAACAGCTTGTCTTTGTTTTACTATTTCCTGAAACAAAAGCACAAGGCTGTCAGGTTTTACAACAGGTGTACACTATTGGGGGACACAGTTCTTCTCAGTCTTATCATAGTATCTTTTTAATTATGTAAATTAATTCTCAGATAATCAAGTGTAAAAGTTCTACACAACCTCAGGAAAGCTGTAGTATTTGTGGCTAGGTTTTGTAAACTTTAAAGGGATAGTTGAACTTGCTTTAAGGGATTATTAGAAGCTATTGACTTCGAGAAAATACTTAAAGGAGCCATATATAGCTCTGACACCTAGTGTTTAAAATGGGTACTGCAGTCCAAATTCACAGCATTGAGAGTTGTCTCCCCATGTCCCCTCCTTTCTAGAGTTGATGTGCATGCAGGTTGTTGTGTTGCGGACACTGAACCTTCATTAAACCAGCTCTGCATCAGCCTATTTTTCAAAAGCATCTCCAATATTGATCCTAGTTTTTACCAGGTTTCTGGTCGTGGAGCTAAAGTCGTTGAAGGAAATATTTTTGGGTTGGTAGAATCATTCTATCTGTGAAAGTGAAAGTAGGAGTTTGAAAAGCTGTAGTTTGTGACGGCTATTAGAGAATGCATCTGTGATTAAGTCAAAGTGCAGTGACACACTTAGATAATAAAGAAACTGAGCATCCCAGAAGTGTTAGAAAAGCAATAACATTAAAAATCACAGATTGGAGGCTATAAAGGGAAAAGGGTAATCCGGATTTCCCTGCAGTTTCATGCATTTAAAGCACATGCTTATACCACCCCTGACCTCTCATCCAGCATCTTTGCACCATTATTACAATTAGCGTCTCATTTGACTGCAAGCTACGCACCAAAGACAATTAATTCCAGATAGTGTGTCGAGTACGTTTCATGACATATGCTTAGAATAACGCACAGGCAGGAGGCAGAGACATTTGCATTGGATGTTGCTCATTATCTTCCTGCTACTGTACAGTTAAATTACATCAGCACAGGAGTTCCTCTCCATGTTGTGATTGTATCCTCAGGAGAGGGGGGGGGGGAAAAAAACAACCTTTGATTTGATTTTGATTATAATATTGCTGAGTGCAATCTAAACAATTCATGATTTATTCTGCCCTTTTTTAAAGCGGTTTCTATACATCTAGCATCGCTGCTGTTTATCTAATATATGTTTGATACAAATCGACATGTTTGATCACGTCATTTCATTTTGTTGAAGAGCAATTTCTTTTATGTACATGTTTTTGTTTGATCAAGTCTTTGCACTGTGTTCAAGAGCAGTTTCATTATGAGTGAAAGCTGCCATCACAACATGCACGTAGACAGTATTGTGTTCTTCATGCTCTACCACCAAGCAGTCGGAGGTGCTGTTTGTCAACAGGCAAGGCAGACAACTGCTTGGGGCCCCAGGCCTGTAGGGGGCCCCCCAATGGCTGACAACCCTCAAACCAAAGCATTGCCTCAAAATGTGCAAGTTTTGCAACAACAGTAGGAAACCTACAGTACGTAATTGGGCCCCGTACAACAGCACTCACTCTTAATGCCCTGCTAAGCATTGCAGCATTATTCCTGTGAAAACCGAAATGTATCAATAGTCTAAAATGAAGTCAAGATAGTGACTCAACTGGAAAGCAGTGTGAGCGACGTGGGTGTGTAGGAAGGAATGAATGAATGAAAGAATCCCACGTTCTGGGTCTTTCTCATAACTTTAGTACAGTCTCGTCAAGCGCAGTACATTCCACTCCCCTCTCTTCTTCTGCTCCTCCCTTTTTCCTCTCACTCCCTGAACCGCGCCCCTTGAGGCGACATACCTCCTAACAGGATCTGAACCTTACTTGTGCAACCAACATGGCAATTATTTTTACATTTCAATCAGTTAAAGAAAGAGCATAATAGCCATATTTCACAAAGTTATTTGTAGAACTCCTGAATACATTTTGTAATATTGGAGCATGTCTTAATTAGCACACATAAAGAAATTAGCCGATACTAAAAGTCACTGGATATGATTTTATCGGCCGGTCGATCGGTGGGGTTCTTTAACAAATGTCCGATAGATTTTAAACTTTAATTACACCAGAAGATGTATTGCTATGTTTGGCAAGACCACAAACCTTATCCACCATTTGATACACTGAAAGCTAGAAATGACCAAATGTCACAAATGTTACTGGCCTCTCAGCAAGCTCTTAAGTGTTACTACCTAGCAGCAAACTGTCATATTAGCGTTTTCCAGTCTGTGCTTATGATTGTGAAATGTTCCTATGTTCAAGTAAAGTTTGCCATGTCCTGACAATAAAGAAAAATTAAACCAAAATTGACCTTCTGGTTTCTTCAATTTTCACTGAGGACTAAAAATTGGCATTTATATTCGAAAAAAATAACTTAATATTTAGTGTTTCTTTGTTCTCAATAATGTACTCAGCTGAATCTGAATCTAAGTTTCTACAAATTTAAAATCCTAATAAAATGAAACTTAGAGAGTATCCAACTGCCAAATAGTGACATTTTTTCCTTACTGAAATGTTAAAAAAAAGCACTCACAAGATAGAAGATAGGACATAACATTGGAAAGAATTTGATTGGATCATTTCGACAAAGCTTGGCCAAAAATGAATAAACGCTGAGCGCAAAAGATTTCAGCAACTGTGTCCGTCTTTGAGACTTGGATTTTGTTATCATTCAAGCCATATGTTTTAAGAACTTTGAAACAAACCTCAGACAAAAAAACAGGACATTTTAAAATGAGCTATTGATAATGAACAAGCAATTGTACAGTACTTTTGTTCCTTTTAAGGTGAAAAAAATCCAAGATAAAAATGACGAATATTTCAGAGTCTAACATGGAAGGTTATAACATCAATGCTCCCAGTGACACAGATAACCAACTTCAAACTTGAAGTGAGTAAACCTTGAGATGTCATTATCTGCTGGGTGTTCAGGTGAGATTATTTTATCTCAACTTGTCAGGTCAGAAATCCTAAATTAAGTTGTACATCTGTGCACAGCGATACTGACTTCTTCTTCTTCTTTTTTTTTTTGGATGGGTGGGGAGTTGGGGTTGCAGACTTTTATCCCAATGGATTTATTTAACAAAGCAGCTTAGGTCTAGCTCCAGGCTGAAAAGCAGTTGGTAGAACTGGAATCATGTGAATGGACTGGGGATTTGCTAGCATGATTTGTGCATTTGTTTGATTTTTCTTTTTTTTTTTCTCCCCCCTCCCTGGAAAGTAATTAAAGAGCTGACATGAGCACACCGAAAATCTCACTCCTGTGTGTGTGATGTGATGTGTGTCGCCGGCGCTTACACTCCTAATTACACTTTAACTATGTCTCTTTTGGAATATAATAAAAGCAAAACACTTTTGGTGCCACTCAGCCACAGTCGGAGACAGCCGACGTGCTGGCAGGAATAACTCCACTGATGGACGTGTTTAATTAGCAGGCTCTGACACTGGGTACATTTTCTTTTTTTCAGCATTTCATTCATTCTGAACCGCTACTGATTGGGTCAACTCCATTTTAGCAATGTCCCAAATCTGCTCATTCAATGTTCTTGGCTTAAAGTCATGCGAAATAACAGCTTCCACAAGCGTGACAGCAAGAAATATGGCATGAGCGTTGAAGAGGGAGAGTTTTGCTTAATTTGGTTCAACATTTTTTACTTTATTCCAATATAATCTGACCTCAAGGGTTTGAAATTTAGAGCAATTATTACTCTTTTACATTCATTTCTCACTTGAAACGCTTCTTAGTTCAAAGAGAAAATGTCCTTGGATCTGTTTTGGTGCTGCTTTAATTTATTACGATCTATTCCATACAGACTTCGTTTGAAAAGCAGAGTCTACAAATCATCTTAAAGAAACAAAATGCAAGCAACAACTCCTGCCAGCATTGACAACTTATTAGATGGCTGTATTTTCAGCATTTACATAGTAACATTGCTTAAATCCCGGGGTTTTCCATGCCTCCTCCCCACGTTTTCCCCACATGCCTGGAAAATTTGGCACGGGCAAAAGAGAAGGAAATGGCGGGGGGGTTTTTTTGGGGGGGGGGAAATCTTATTAAACAAATTCTCTAAAGCATTGAGACCAACTGGTGTGGAGTGCGCTGATAACAGCTGGCCATTTTGGAGTGTCACCTCGCTTGGCAGCTGCGCCAGCGGAGAGAGAGAGGGAAGAAATGTTTTAATAGCTCTGGCCAACAGATTTGAACACTGTTATTTTGGCAACTTTTTAATTATCTCCAAATGAATGGATTGATAGGAACGGTTGTTACCAGGAAGAGATAGGGGAGCATTTTGTTCAGACTGCTCACCCCCCCCCCTTCCAATTTGGTCAATTTTCTAATGGAAAGATATTTAAGAAAGATGGCCTCCAGTCTAAATTACTCGAAAGTTTTGAGGCATCTTGGCTAATGAGAAATGTAATCGCATGCTTTTGGGATATCTTTCCTTTATATGATGGACGGAACTTAAAGCTAAACACAAATTGGTTTTCTTCCCACACGTCTCCCTTCAATTTCCGCGTTTTAAAAACCACATGGCACCGCGTTTGGTATTCTCTTAGATGAAGCATGAAAGCCGAACCTAAACATCTAATAGAGTAAAGCAGAAACGTTAAAGACAACTTTCTTTTGAAGGTCCATTGTACAAATTGGGGGCTTATTAGTCACTACGCAATGCTCTTCTTTTTGCGACAAATCAAAGCAATGTCTGTACTCCCAAGGAAACCTTCAGTTGTAGAAACAACGGTAACAAGGTGCCCTGCACATTCTAACCATCTGATATCAAATGCTAGCTTACAAAGAAACTTTTAAAAACATTGTAGATATGACCAAAAAACCGTCGATCTATTGGTGATAAAAGAAAGCAGTTATAGTTTGTCCCTTAGAGCCATGCCATGAAGAGTCCGGGGGAAGTCAAGTCATGCTGGCACTGTGACTGGCAGGTGTTTGATGTTAAAAGGGAAGTCGCTGGATTAAAGGTGCCCCATGCTCAGATCACGTGCGTTGTGACAGGCTTCTCAATACAAGCAAACACTCTGAATGAAGATGCCAGAGCACAATGTACAATTCCCTGTAACATGTACACAGCTGATATATATGTCACATCAGTAGCTGGTATGGAAACATTAAGCTCCTCGAATGAACTTTAGTAGTTGTTTATTTTGGCGACCCCCTGTGGTCAACGGTCTTATCCCTTCGCTGATTTTGTCGTTTACATGTGTAGGTAGCGTCAAGAAAAATCGAATCTTTTATGAATACTCAAATGAATCACTCAACAATGTTTTTGGTGTGGAAAATCTAAATCTAAACTTAAAGGCTGTTACGGCAGACTGCACACTTCGTCTGACCCCCGGCAGCAGCTTCAGGAACTTAAATTTACTTCATAGAAATGATCAGTTGAATCACTTTTGGCCTCTTATTTTTTTGTAGGTCATAAAGTGACATCGTGATTCATTTTATTCTGTTCCATTGCTGGCTAAAAACCCCTCACTGTAGCTTTAACAAAGAAAGTATACATCAAAATGAAAGTATAGCCTTTTGAAGTACTGATTCATGTTTCAACCTTGGATGCCACTTTTGTAATAAATCACAAGAAGTTTGTTAGACTGCAGCTAGAATTAATGCAGATCTACTGACTCTACAGAGATTTATTCCTGGGCAGAAAAGTGTTTGCTCTGTGTTCGGGTTCAAGAGTTTGTGCTGAGAATAAAAGCACTGCACTTCTGTAACATCTCAATGACAAAAGTCTGTTGACAAGAGCCGCTGTACGACCAACTGTTGCTTTTTACTTTTTAATTGAGATCGGACTAAGAAGGTACGAGTCAGTACAAACATCCCTTTTAGAAAAGTTGAACGATTTTCAACTTGAAAGTGTTCAGAGCGGCCACATGGAAGATGTGGAGCGCTTGTAAAAATGCATGCTTGGCTCAGCACTCTCTCCAGGTAGCAGTCTGCTGTTGCAAACACTCTCTCCTCATTGGGAACAATTAAAAATAGGTCACTAGCAGTGCTAGTGCAAAATGCAAGGTGGACACAGGCCCTTGGGAGAAAACCCCCTACAAAAAAGGCACCTTAATGTAGAATTAATGAAACCCCTTGACGCCTGTTGTTGCGAATTTACATCATTTCCGCTCCAAATGCAGCCAAAACAGCGTCAGTATTCCTCCACTGCTGGTTGATGCACTTTCAATACATACCTGGGAACCTTTTGCAAGCATTAGTTTGTCACAGGACCAGTCGCAGATGGAACAACGTCCGTTTGATGTGCTATTTTTATGTAATATTTATTTTGTGTGCTATTTTCAAATTAATTTTCTCAACTTAATGTAGCATCTACTTGAAAGCAGAAACACATGTAAAAAAAAAAAGAAAATTTAAATACAAAAACAAATTCAGGTGTCAAGGGGTTAAAAAACAATCTGGTTCTTTTTTTGTATTGGTGAGCCATTAATTTTACTGCATGTACTTAAGTTTCCCAAACATCAATAAAAATCCACTTTCCGTTCTGTTACATTTGCAGAATCAGACAGTTACAAGTAAGTTCTCTCTCAGATGCAGAAAAGCTGGTTCATGCCTTTGTCTCCTCCAGACTGGATTACTGTAACGCACTGCTCATCGGGATCCCGAGCAAGAGCCTGCAGAGGCTTCAGTACTCTGCAGCTAGGATCCTGATGAGAGTGCGGAAACATGAGCACATCACCCCCATCCTCTACTCACTCCACTGGCTTCCCGTCTCCTCCAGGATTGAGTACAAGGTTTCCCTCCTCACACATCAATGTGTCCATGGACACCCCCCCCCCCCCCCCCCCGTACCTCAAAGAACTTCTCAACCCACAAAATACAACACGCTCCCTCCGCTCCACTCACTCAAACCTCCATGGGACCATGGGAAATAGGGCCATCTGTGGAATGCCCTCCCTGACACCTTGAGGGCTCCACAATCCACTGACTGTTTTAAAAAATGGCCTCAAGACATTTCTTTTTAACAAAGCTTTTGGTCCTTCTTCGATGCTTTTGTTTTTAAACCTTTTTAAATAATATCGTTCTCTGTTTTAAACCTGTACTGTAGCACTTTGAGATCTGTTGATGAAAAGGGCATTGTAAATAAAATGTATTGTTATTATTAAGTTACAACAACGACAAAAAGTCAGACCCCGTATCACCTTTTGCTCCCATGTGAACTCCCTTAGCATAAAATTGGGAATGAATAAAAGTTAACAAAATATAGCATATCTCGACTGCTTTATATGACTTGCAGATTTTAGGTTATACGTCACAACTTCATGTTGCTCAGGACTTATAAAGTGTGCTGTACAAGGATTATGAAGTCTAAAGTTTCAACAACAGCAGCCATAGGAAGAGTTTTGGTTAGATTATGAAAGATTTGAAAAGACAAAATCTGAACCTTGGTTCAGTCACTGGACCAGCCACAAGGCTAAACAGACAGGAAAGAAAACCGAAAGCGGACCAATCTTGTCCCAAGTCCAATGGCACCAGAATGTGAGTGAGCGTGAAAGTTGCCAGCTTCATTTATTTTGTACCCGTGATGTTCATTGTGTGATCATCAGCTAAATGGACATGAAACTAGGAGCGCTTTCTTCTGTACCAAAGCACTTGGATTGAGACAGAGCGACTTAAAAAGAGTCCAACAAGTTGGAACCGAATTGTCCGCCAGTTCTATCTGCAGTTTTGTTTCCCTTTATTTCTGGTTCAAATGCCTTTGGGATCTCATTCTGATTCACCAGGAGGACATGACCGTTGTCTGATTTTGATCCTGAGATATGAATGTCTGTTGTCTCCTTTTATAGTAGAAACACACAACGAATAGGTGTACAGACTGCTGCATCTCCAAGTTTGTTCACACAATTTAATCTGGTGAATTTGGTGTATGGAAAGTTGTCTCTACTAACACTTCAAATTAAGTTCTGTGGGCTTCTGCTGCTTGACTAGAACTAGAATAAAAGATTGCTTTGGTAAACCCCTCTATTTCAGCCTTTCTCTGAACAGGCTGTTTCTGTGTCTGTAGCTTTAAACGTAAATTACCTGTGTCTGACCTGGCCCTCTCTGGAAAGGGCTTGGGTGTTTCGGCCTTTGTCGCCAAAAGGCAAGGTTTTTGATTATCAACCCTATTGTTTATGGTGAGAAGGCAGACTCAGATGGCAGAGCAAACACTTCAATGTGGGAGTGTAACCCATCTGGGGGAGGGGTTACTGCCCTTTGTGATGTCATGAAGGGAAAATCTCCCAGCGGCTTGTTTGAACGCACATTTTGTGAAAAGTGGAGCAGACAACATACTTAGGGTAGAGACTCTTAAGGCGTTTGTAGACAGACTAAGAACATATATTAATGCTAGAAAAACATGGCAGTGCATTTTACATAATATGACCTTTGAACTTTGGATAGAACTTTGAAAGGAGAGTTTAAGGAGACGGCTGCGGCTCAGTGGTAGCATCAGTCATCTCTCAAACAGGTCTAGCCTACTTTCAGAACCCTAAAATTACATCGCTGCTGTGTCAGCTGTGTGTGAATGGGATTATTTAATACTGATGGAAACTTTACATAGCAGCCTCTCACATTAGACTTCTGCCAACAGGGACGAGGTTCATTAATGGTAGGGGGTCTAAATCTAAAGGATATCTGAGGTCATTTGTCCAATCAGCCGTTTGGTTTTTTTGGCATTGTTGCCTGTACATTTTTACAATATACTGTTGGTCTTTGTGTCCCTCATCTCACTCACATCCATCACGATGATATCCATGGTAATTTTCTTTTATATGTATGTATTTATGTCATTGTGCTGTTTTTATGAATGTATTGCCTGTACGGATCTCTGCTGTAAACCAAATTGCCCTTCTGAGACAATAAAGATTTTGTTTCCCTGTTTTCTTACTTTCAGAACTTATCATTCAAGTTGGTTTCAGTTTAAGCAACTCAAACTTTTTGATTTTAGTTCTGGGAAACTTGAGGTCCTAGTTGAAAGTGAGCAAAGATGCTTTGTGATTTGTTGTAGGAGAATATTTTAAACATTTGGACAGGTGCTGTTTTCTAGTTGTGAAGAGTTTCCTTCCAAAGCTCTGTCTAAAGTTACAAGAAGATCTGCAATATTGTTGCAATACAAGTATCTTTATTTCTGTTCGACCTCTTTTGACATTTCTTATAAAATCCACTCATTACAGATTTCTTAAAGACCATTGTTTTATAAATACAGTTCATGGAAGGCTGTAGGTTCAGAAAATAAGTATTAAAAATGCCATCTGCTGTTTTTACATAAATAGCTGTCCTTGACTTTTCTTGTTTCCATTGGTTATGAAGTAAGCAGAAAATGGTCCCATCCCACTCATAAGAAATCAATGTGTTTTGTTGCACTTTCTGATGAACCCGTTTTTAAAGCATACAGAATCAGAAATACTTAAATAATCTCAGGGAAATGTAGTTGTTACCCTCGCTCTAAAACACAGTACATAGAAGGAAGTATAGAAATAAAAAAGAATTAAAGTGTCCCATGAGATGAAATAACCAACCTGAAATGGAAATGTCACTGCGGTATCTTTTCACAGCAGACAGGTCTGTTCCATCCACCTTTTTGGACAAAGGGTGTTTTAACGCTCAATATTCTGTAAAATCCTTTAGATAGCTCGTCTTATGTGTCAAAGTTTAAAATGTGCTGACAGTAAACTGTCTCTGTAAATTTATAATGCAGACAGAATATATAAATATCAGTTAGAATTCTACATCAAATGTGTGTCTGAGGAGGCCTTTCGCTCCTTAAAGGCATTAAATCCTTTTATTGTGATCACCTTTTGACTTCAAAATTGATTTTTGATTGTTGAAAGAAATCTTGAGGACTTCGTGCTTTGTCATTGAAGTTTTCTCGATGACTTCTATCCCTAGGCACCCACCACTTTTGTGTGTGCGTGTGTGTTTGTGTTAGTGATTCTGTCTTTGTTTGAATATAAAACAGAAGCTCAAAGCGATCAGACCACTTGATTTTTCAGGGGCTGTGTAGGAGTTGATGCATTGTTAGACTCGAAGGTAATGAATCATCTTTTTTAAAATCAGTGCACCTAGTAGACAAGGACAAGGAATGGGAATTTCAGAAAAGTAAAGACACTTGAATGACAACTATACAGCTCGATCAAAGTGACAGATGGCATGATGTAAAATTGTTGTTGGATAAAATATTTAAAAAAACTCAAGGTCATCGTATATAGCAGGGTTTCTTAACCATGGGGCCGCGGCCCTTCGAAGGGCCGCGAGCGCCACCTGCAGGGCCACGAGGGGATAATATGTTTGCATCTGTGGGCCGTAAGGGCCGTGATCGTTGGCCTGCAATATACTCTCCGACCACCAGAGGCAGTATCATCAGTTAGAAGTAGGCCTACATCACGAGAAGGAGAAGAATATTTAGCTTAACGTCTACGGAGAAGTCTCAACTCTGCTAGGTGACTACCCTGAGGCCCCCGCTATGACAGAAATGCATCGAAACGACCGCACTCCGGATTCGAAGTTCAGACTACGTCTACACGGCAGGTCTTGCCTGAGTGAAAACGATGTAGTTGTCACGCCCGGCCAGTAGTGGGTAGTGGAACTTTACAGCACAACACTCAGCAGTATAACCACTTCCTCCACTACATCCTCCTCAACGGCTAGTTCTCCCAAGTCTTACCTAAATGCTGCATATGGTCGCCCTGTGCTTGGGTAAAGGTTGAACTATTTGCCGCAAGTATTTGTTGCTCTTTCGGTGGCGACATACACAATGTATCATATCAAGGTTCTGTTTTAAAAGACGATACAACGCCAATAGCTGCCGAAGCACACAGCCGCCGCCATTGTTGTTTGTTCTCGACTACTGCGCATGTCCAAATGTTTCGTCTTACTGTCACAGCGTCTCCGTGTAAACGGGGCCTGAATCTGAATGGAAACGTAATGGAGAGGTTCTTAAAACGAAAAAATAATGACGGCAACGGGGGGCAGCGCTACACAAAACAGAATGCTCTTTTTAATTTCACCAAATCTACCGAACTTCATTGAGCACCTCATTTTATTGCTTTTGTTGCTAAGTTTATATTGTGTTACATATTTGACAAACATGCACTAAAACATGATTTTATATGAGCAAAATTAATTAAATGATCTTAACTTGTGCAAGGTTTTATGCATAATTAGCCAATGTATAGGTTATATATTGATTAAAAAACATACAAATGAAGAACAGGATTCATTATTACAACATAGTGACACAAATAGCTATTAAATAAAAATGACCACAAAAGTTCAATCAGAACCATTCACTCGATTGGGCCCCAGACTACCTTGCCCTGAAAATGTTGGGCCCTAAGGTCAAAAAGGTTAAGAAACCCTGGTATGTAGCGTAATATCTGAAAAAGAAAACGTAGTCCTCTGAGTGAATGGTGTCACTACTGACCTTTTGCCGCCCCCATGCATGCATCCGACATGCATGTTTGCACTAAAATACAGGAATCTAATAGGAAGATTAACTCTTTCATTACGCTGTACTAAAGAACTTCATAATGGCTGTTGAGGGAGTTCACAGGTTTATCATCTTGCAAAGCTATTCAATGAGAACAAGTTATGGTATTTTACATGTGAAATGAAAATGTGGACTTACTTGTTGATTGAAAAGAGAGAGCTGTTCATCCTCTATATCATGAAGTTTCAGAAAAACTAAAAACTCCAAGTATTTGTACAGTTAATAATCAAAATCGGAGGGCTCATGCTCATAGAACAATAAACTTTGTTGCTACGTTTCATGCAAACCCATCAAGCAATCGTAGAAACATTCTACAATAAGCTGAGTTTTCCAACTTATGGTAAAAATTCAAGCATATTTAAAATCAGAGGGTTCATCCCCTCTATACCAGGAAGGATTGTAAGTCGCTCAAAGCTTTAATTGGTTAAAGAATAGTAACAGACCAATTTTCATTAATTATTTGCACAATGTTCGTGTTAGTTTTCAATCATTCAAATTAAAATCGGGTAGCTTTAGTCTATGGAGTTACAGAATCGCACAATTTTGTTTGGCAGGTCGATTAAAGATGGAAAGATTCATAATTATTTCATGTTCATGTCATTGTAGTTTAGACATTCAACATTTTTTCTCTACTCTTCAAGACTTTAACTAAAGCATGGTGCTAAAAGGAAATGTTAAAGAATCAACAAACACATCAGTGTTCATCCTCTGGGGAACCTGAGAAGCCATGACAAATTGCTTCGCCATCTGGACGGTACTCTTCAAAACAATGTTCTCTCTAACAACAGGTTGGACAGATGAATTGTTGCCCTAATGCTGGCAGGGTGAAAACTGCAATCACACTTGGCCATGAAACATTGAATGTGGAAAAACAGCTTAATTATGTTTCCTTTTACACAAATACTTGAATGTTAATGTGTTACCCCAGCAGCCTGGGATGAAATTCATAAATAAAACATGAATAAATAAATCATCATTTAAAATGGAAAAAAAAAAAAAATCCAGACTGTAAACCTCGTAAAAGTAATGTCCTTGCAGTTCACAGTCAACATGATGGAGGTTAAAAAATATTTGATTGTTTCATTTAAACTAGGTCAT
The DNA here is from genome assembly GCF_947650265.1 of Symphodus melops. Classification (NCBI taxonomy): domain Eukaryota; kingdom Metazoa; phylum Chordata; class Actinopteri; order Labriformes; family Labridae; genus Symphodus; species Symphodus melops. Next base: position 11,129,847 of record NC_136710.1, on the reverse strand, counting down.
GACAACTTACACTGTAGAACAGTTTTTTTTTAAGCTTACCCTTGATATCCCATGCCCTCTATCCCCCCTTTTCTTACAAATCCATTTCTGCCCAGGACCCACTTCAATCCTTTAGCCCAAATGTCCATCAGTCTTTCCATTCATCCCCCCTTCTAAGGCCCAGACTAAGAACACTTGAGCATCATATGTCCAAGCTACAAAGGCTCTCTCAACTACAAAGTGGAGAAGAGAATATAAAAGGTCCACAGATAAACCACAGGGCCTTTCATCACATTTATTTAAACCACATATACACCCTTGGGGTAACAAATACAGCAATGCAGACATAGTAAAACCAAAATATTTCTTTTGTCTTTCCCAGAAGGAGTAATCAGCTAAAACTCCATACTCATTAAAACAACAGAGGCATGGACTCCCTCTGTTACCTCCTTAAGATAAGTCCAATCATTGCACTAATAATTCTAATATTCCACCAGATGAGGCAAACTATTTCATTGTTGTATCAAAAAAGCAATTGCAATGTCACATTAACTCAATGTTACAATGACATTGCAGTGTTAAAAGAGAGGCTTTTGATGAATTTCTCAAAGAGCTAATGGGTTGTTTTCCCCAGTGAATCATACCTCCTTTCTAATCCTATTAATGTTTGGTTTGATGTCAGTTTGCTTCTATGGTGAGTCTTTCGAAGTCAAAGTGAGAAGCTCAGCTTTAATAACAATACTGTATGTCCAACTACACGCACCATGTCTTTGAAATTGAGATACCAGGAGGGCTGTAGCGTTGAAATGCCTCCAAGAAGAAACTGATAGAAGTCGATTCTTAAAAGGAGAACACCCAAGGATAGATTTTATGCCACGCCAAATGCATGATCTTGGGTTGTATCATCAGTGTCTACAAACACAGACAGCTGTCTGGAGTTCAGGACTTCTAGAATGTAACAGATGATGCCATCAGGTGACACTGTGTTTGGATTGGTTTCCATTGACTCAGATTTAATGATAAACCCATGAACTCTCATGGAAGTTGTTGTAAAGAACAATTATGACTTTCTGAGCTCTGAATAAAAAAACAAAAACAAATCAATGTCAAACCATCCTATAACTCTTTTTTTCCCATTATTCTGTCTATGTCTCTGGGGCAACTTTGGGATTTGTCTTCATATCATTGTTCCATTTGCTTCCATGCTGCTCAGCTTAAAGAGACCCTGTGGAGCTTCATCATAATCAAACACAGTTTTGTTTTGTTTATCACCAACTGGATTGTATACACCCTTAAGGCGTTAAAAAAAGCATGTTGAATGCCTTTCCTGCTTTGTAAAACTTTGTTAAGCCCCTGTTTGTAATGCTTTGAAATAATGACCCATGATCTCCTGTTTTACAAGAGACACATGAAGGAAAAAACTGGTTTGGATGAACTTTGAAACAAAAAAATCCATTCATTCAAAGTTAGAAAGAACTTGCCTGTAAGCATAGTGATAATTAAAAAAAAAAATCAATGATTTTTTGAAACAAAGTAGTCTTTCTAAAGAAACAATGATTGTCTCAACAGATACGAGAAGTCATCCTTTGAAAAGTTATGTCAACTTGTTGGAAGTTAGCGTTCCAGCTTCATCCCGAACAAATTTGGCTTACCCTTTTTACTTGGCTTGTATTTAATAAAATGGTGTAATTAATGATTTAAATTACACAAGAATAACCAGAACAGTGAGCTATTGTACCTCACTAGTGCTAGCCCAGCAGGTAAATGGTTAGCTTGCCAGCAACGCTTGTTCAACAAATAGCCCAAAATATGTTGTCACTACAGCATGGCAGTAAGGGTTTTGAACTATTTGTGTTTGTTAGCAAATTTCACTAAGTCCATGCCTGCCAATTCACACCATATTTTTCAACTAGCAAACAAGCTAGGTCACACATTTGTAAGTGTTGATAAACCAAGCTCAAGATAATGATTGTGTACAGTAGTAGTTAAAACAACCATACTTAGTTTATTACGGAATAAAAAGGTTGTGTGTATTGTGTTCATCTGCCTTTTTATTAAACGTTTTACCACACTCAACTTTACAACATTTTTGTTGTACTTACTTTGTATTTGGTTTAAAGCATGGTTGGGTCCATCTAACATTTGACAAGAGTCCCTGGACTAAAAGGTATACCAACAAGAAAAATGGAAAAAAAAAACAAATGGAACACAGATTTAACTGTTGACTATTTGAGGTATCTTGTTATTTACCGAGAGTTAATGTACACTAGATATTGTCAGTAAGATAAAATCGCTATACTGGCCCAGTTGGAAATGTGCAAGGCTTGAAACAGTCTTCAAAAAAAAAGACAAAAAATACAAGCTGGAGGGATGTACCATTCACAGGTACAGCAGCCATTAAGGAGGGAGTCCTATAAAATTGCAGTCTAATGATGATCTAAGTGCACAGGTTTTCTGGGGCCAACCTGAAAAATTGCGTGTCGTTCTGTCAGATGCTGAAAAATTGATGCACTTTAGGTGCTTTGTGTTTTCTTTGCTCTGTCTCACGTCGTGAGGGCAATGCACCCCCGTGCCCGACACCCTCCGCTGCCAATAGCTTCCTGTCCCCTCTATTACACATCATCCTCCTCTCCTGCGTTCTTCAGAAATGGTTGTGCATAATTTCCTACCTCCTCTCTGAAAAGTTTTGACTAAATGGCAGGTTCTTTAGTCACAAGCTATTAACAGTGGTGCATATTGAAGTTGTTTTGCAATTGAGGAGGAAAGTATTCTCTCTCTGCAATATATTCCTCAGAAAGTGCAAAGACATTAGAAGAGAAAGCAAGAGAGAGGGGGGGGAAGAAAAGAGACACAAACAAAAGGTCCTTGGAAGTCAGGGAAAGCAGAAATGTACAGTAAATCTCACTTGACATGATTCATGGCTTGGTATTTCTATATAAAGTACATCTGAACATTGGCAAGAAAAACAAAGGACTGTTGAAACTCATAAGAAACAGGAGAAAGAGACATTGTGCTGATTTAAGTTCCTTTTCTTTTTTTTTACTGTTTTCAAAAATACAACAGCGTGGTCCCAAGGGAAATTCAGTTTACCAGGGCGAGGAGGAGAGAGGAAAAAAGAAGTAACAGCATATCCAACAATGGACCACATGCAAACTATTTCAGCACACTTCTCCTCCAATTTTGTGAAAAGTTTCAAAGAGAACACAAACTAATCTTTTGCCCCTGAAAGTTTATGCCATTACTTGCCCTGCAATAAATTCTTATTTTGGTGTTTTAGTGTTTAAAGTGGAAACAAGAAACAGAAACCCGAGACGGGGACTCTGACTTGAGTCACACTAAAGTTGAACACACATGTGACTTAAAACTTGACTCGTACTTTCTCCCTTAACATTTTCAACTCGACTCATACTCAAGGTCTCTGACTCATTCCCAATCTTCTTTAATAGTGTCACTGGCACATTTTCATTGAAAGCTGAACGCCATTCCCTCTCATCTTGCAGCCCCCACCATATCATGTGCTCAAGCGTCCACACTCCACACATGGCACTGCGAGCACATCACCTTGAGCTGCCCCAGACGGATCATCTTAAAGCATACCTGATTCAGGCCATTGCCAAGGTTGCCATTTTCAGTAGAGGCACCGTCTCAAATCCAGATTTATTTTTTTTTAAGAATCCCTGTATATAACGTTAAAAGCAGCGTGAGCAACTTTAACACACTCTCTTGCTCTCTTCCTCTGTCCAGCTCGGCCACTCGCTTAAAACGCACCGTCCAACACAGCAGGAGGAGAACTGTTGCAGCTGTTTGCTACAGCTAACAGGAAGTCGCGTTTCCACAGCCTTTGAATTTTTTGCACATCGATGTGTCTAAGCATGCACAAGTCACCTGGAAAACACACTAAAGAGCCGATAATACCAGAAATTAACAGACCGACACACTGTGGACTCCACTGACTTCATGTCTGTTTTACAGGCAGACAGACACACAGGCTGCAGCATGTGATGCAGAGAAATGAAGTAGACAGTAGCTGATCAGAATTGAATAGAGCAGCCACTCTGCACTGCAACAACTGTATCTGAAAATGCAAGACCACAAAGTTTTTTCTTCTCTGTTTTCTTCCCAATTAATGATCGACTGTTGTTTAGTGTGTTTGTTAGTCCAGTTTTATTTTCTCACGTGCAGCCTTGTGTTTCTGTTTCCTGAGTATTTTTCTATCAATAATCCTGCATTCAGTTTTCAGCGTTGCCTCTTTTATTTTGTAGCATTTCCCTTCTGTCAATCTTGCCTAGTCTCACTTCCTCCCTTTGTGTTTTTCCCTCCCTTTTTGATTGCCTTCATTGATTTCACCTGTGTCTTGTCTGGCACACCTCTGCTTGATTGCCCCCTGTATTTAGACTGTTTGTTTCTTCTCCTGTGCAGGTCATTGTCAGTCTGACTCCTGATATTGATAGTTTAGTTTCCTCATGGCTGGTGTTTCCTCCTTGTGGATTGTTTTTGGTTGATGGAGTTTTTAAGGTTTATATACAAAGTAAGTTTTTTGTCTTTTTTGTCTCTTTAAAGTCTTTTTATTTCAATAAATATTTTAGTTTCCTTCCTGCCTTTGGGTCCTCTATGTTCAAAATACATAATAAGGGAGTGCCCATAAAAACACGTTGTGACATTGTGACTTTTGTAAGCGCCCTTCCCCCTAGCTTAGTTGTGAAAATTATTTGAGGTGCTGTTAATACTGATGGATGTATTTTGAATACATAAAGGAATTATCTGCCCTGTTGTACTTCAAATTCTCCCACATTGGAATATACGTAAATACCAGTTAAACATCATAGTCTGGTACAGATATGACAGAATATAGAAAGCTGAAGAGGTTAGGTTGAAGGTCATCTGTTTTTCTATTTGAGCTTGGGGGGGGGGGGCATCAGAGGGAAGAGCAAAGTTTTGGGGGGAAGTGTAGTTATACATGATTCATGGCATTGCTTGGAGAGAAGCCTGCCGATGTGTGAAATTTGACATTAAGCATCTTTTATGTTATTCCTGTATTTGGTATGGAAAACCCAAGGGCAAAGAATATGTGATGTGTAATTTTGTTCTATAGAGAGACGCCGGGGTGAATGAGAAAGTGTTCAAAACAGTGTTTGAGCTTATCTGAACGGGCAACAATGTGATCGTGGAATACTAATCAGCCACTGGTTTAGACTCGTTGAGCTATGTGGCTTAACAAAGGGAGATTTTTTTGCCCTCACTTAACGCACTCTGAAGTAACTCCATGCATTAGAAATGATCCTGTTGGTCATAATAAAGTAAATTGAAGCATAGCATTATTTTTTTTTTTGGACCTTTTCTCATGTGTTTAAGGGACAACCAAATCATAACTGGTATGTGTGATTTTACATGTTTTGTTAAGACGTCTAATGGAGGTTTACATAGTTAAAACTCTGTCTTACTCTATTTTCAGGCTTATTTTGACACTAAAGACTTCAAAGCTGTGGTTCCCAAAGTGAGGGTCGGGATTCCTTGGGGGGTCGCAAGACACTAAAAGGTGGGTCATGAGATTCCTTCCTAAAACCTTTTTTTTTTTTTTAACCCAGTATTATGAAAATATATACAAAAATGTGTGTTTTAACACCAGTGTTTGGATACAGTAGTATACAGTAATATTATGAGAGGCTGTGTGCAAAGTTAATGTTTAAACCACCTCCAGGGACAATGGGGGTCCACGCTCTCTCACCCTTTTATATTGGGGGTCACAGGCTAGAAGGTTTGGGAACAACTGCAAATAGACATGTTTTTTTTCCAACCCAGAAGTAGCTTCTCCATGGGTTGGAACAAATTTGCCTTTGGGATTTTTGTATTGTATTTTGGATCATCGCAGAAAATAAGCACTGTGTCAAACACGTTTCTGATGCGTAGCCGTTTTGTTCGCCTGGATAATCTTTACAGATTAACACAATTTATATGAAGTTTGAAGCTTTAATGCAGTCGATAGAAGTAAAACGCTAACGTTATGCTACAAGTGAACTACAAACGAGAAGTCAAGTACAACCTGAGAGGTCAAAAGTGTTTTGATAAACCGTTCTCTAGAACGACCTTGAAAAGCATGTGTGCCACGAGATGTGGTGTAGAACTATGGAACAATCTAGATGAAAACATCAGACTTTGCAAAAACCTGGCACACTTTAAAAAGGTTTACCAAGAGTTTATATTCCTGAAAATGAACAAAACGACAGAGTAAAACATGAATCAAGAGTCTAGACGCTGCTAGAATCTATGGTAAAAGTTTGGTATCTCTCTTCTACTTTAACAATTTGTACGTTCAAAAACGATAAAATAGGAGGTATTATGGACCTATCAAAGGTCTAAGAAAATACTTGGTAAATGTTTTTGTATTTCTGTTTTCATTTTCTATAGTTTGAACGATCATAAACGATAAAGCAAGTGTTATTAAGGACCTATCAAAGGCTTAATTGATGGTAAATGATTTTGTATTCCTCTCTTCTTTATAATTTGAATGATCATAAATGATAAAATAGGTGGTATCATGGACCTATCAAAGGTCTAAGAAAACGCTTTGCAAATGTTTTGTATTCCAAACAAGTTTTAAGTAAATTGTCACAAACTGCACTTTCATGTTTGATAAATCAGGGGTAGGGGTCACATAAGTTCTGGGAACTTCACCCTACTCCTTTTGAGAGCATTTTCTCTCCGTTTCTTTTATTCCCTGTGAGTACATCTGTTGTCTGTTATTTTGTCTGCTGCTCAAATGAACCAATAATCTAAACTAAAACAAAACAAAACTTTTAGAGTTAGGGATCCATGGCACTAAAATGCTAATTCACTTCTGGGTTTTAGGACTCATTCCTGTGGCACTCTTTAAGCAGGAAATGTTTTGGTGTGTGCAGGTGTTAAGTAGTCTTCACAATCACTGCATCCTTCAGCATCATCGTGTCTTTACGTTTTTACAAATGTTAATTTTGGATAAATCCCTCTGCTGAACTAGACCTTTAAATCTCTCCTTCAATCACAGACTGTGTAGAGAAAGTGAGTCACACATTAACTTGCTGTTGTAAGTCATTCGCTGACTCACTCAATCAGACTTTACATTTCACAGCTATTGCCATTTCCCAGACACAGCCTCATGAAATGTTTAAGCGAAAAAGGGACATGACTGATTCATGAGTTTTCTAACAAAAGCCCTGACAGAGTGATGCATTTCTTTGCTTTCCAAATGAGTGTTTTGAAAAGAAAAAAATAGTAACTTATTCATTTGGAAGTCTACTCTTTTATTTATAACACTTTAATCAAGATAGGTACTGAAATAAAATACATTGAACTTAAAAAAAATCATTTGGAAGCAGCATTTTATTAATTTTTTTATGGTTACCTATTGGGCCTTTTGCCAGGAGAGAGTAGGGGGATGAACTGTTGCAAAGGGCTGCCTCAAGGACAATGGCCTCTGCATAACCAATAGGCTATTAGACCTCCATTAATTTTTATTTGATATGTTTATTTTGAGGCTTTTGAATAGATACAATAGGTAAAAAGTGACAAAATCTGGGGGTAATTTGGGGGATGACATGCAGTAAAGTACTGAGGTCAGGTTTGAACCGAGGACTATAGCCTCTGGAAATGCAACATGAATGCTAGGCTATTCTATGCCCCTATTTATATGACCTCTAAAAACATAATGTTGTAAATTCTGGTCTCAAACTTTAATCAAATTGAAATTTAACAAACGTTTAATGAAGAAACCACTATTTCTCCATATTTGTACTTGTCCCGAGTAACAGATCTTATCGTATAGGAGCTAAATGGCAAAGTATAACTGATTTAAATTCAGTCAGGCAAAATACCTAACGGCCAAATGTTTGACGTATAGCTACAAGTTACATATACACTGTATGTAACTTTTTACGTGTAAATCATTTTTATCAGCAACTAATAAGCAAGTGTTTAACGGATGTAAAAAAGTAGATGTTCACTGTCTATCTGTGTTGTTCGTATAAAAAAGGAATTTGGTCCGATTTTCTGCTAAAGCCTGAGGAAGTATCATTTTTACTTGCGTTCTCAACATCCTCCTCTTCACTCCACTTTGAAAAATCAACAGTGAGCGCAAGCCACAGGTTGTCCGACAGCCATGCTGCAAGCACAGTATTTTTGAAAGTTACATATAGCGCCTTAAACAAAATCATTTGGAGGCAGTGTTGTTTTTTTCTGATCTTTATGTATTGCCTTTTTTCCACAGTACTACATGATTGATTCTGAAATAAAAAGTTATTACTTATTAAAGCTTCTGTCAGGAAAAGTGGCTTGTGTCAACTTTGGCGCCCCCTGTGGACAAAGTAGTATGTTTTAACCCGTACATGTGTAGGTCATGTTTTCTGACAGAATCCTACTACCTTTAAGCAGTCAAACTTTTGACAAACTATAAAGAAAGTACATTTCTTTGTCTGTCGTTTAACCAAACAGCAGTGTTTTCCTACATTAAAAAATACTGAATGCAACCAATAAATCTTGTCATTATGGTCTTCTTTGCAATTGTAGGTCATATAGAGGCATTCGTATTCATTTCAGTCTGTTTCACATCTGATTTAAAAACTCATCACAGGAGCTTTAAAGCAACCTTCAAACTCTACTCTGAAACAAACAGCGTGTACACATGCAGTAACATGCAGAACAGAATTTCACTGTACCTTAATAACTTGACATGACATCAACAACTCATTGTTCACTATCCTGAAAAGCACACAGTGTGCCATTGTCAGCATCTCCGATCACCTTGTGCTCAACATCTTGTACAAGCTCACTTCTGTCCCCTCTCCTTTATGCAATTTAATGCTGTGTCTTTCGCTTATGATTCCCAATTGTTGTTGCCATGGTGACATGCTTGGCAAAAAAAACAACTCACAGTCACTTGCTTCATTATTACGATCATGTTTGACAGGTTTTTCTTCTTTCTTGTCTTGCAGGAACCTTGGGAAGAAGATGAGCAAACCATGGCTTGATAAGTGGACGTTCTCCCCTGCAGGTAATTACCCCTCTAGGATTGGCTGTTGTTATAACCCTTACAAGGAGTGCTGCTTCCAGTCCATCCGAAGCAAGGAGGCAAACTGAAGACGAGTGGGAATCATAATGCGTAAATCATATAGTCTTTGAGAAGTTGAAATTTAGAGAAATCAGAAATAGAAAAAAACTATACTAAATAGAAAGCCTTTATTGTCATTTTACAACAAAATTAGAAGAAAGAAAAGCCCACTAAGCTTCAGATTACAAACCAAGTATACTTATCGTGATTGTATGAAACTTAAAAACTGTTTTCCTATTTATGACTGGTTAGTTGCCTTTTTCTTTCCATGAAGAGTTTGCTTAATGAAACGTTATTTTACTGATTCAACTCTTTAATCACATTGTTTCACCTGATAAATAGAAAATATTTTCCTGTTAGAAACAGCCAATTTCAACACTTAAAGTTGAAGCTTGTATTTTCTTAGATCTGAAAGTTGTCACAAACTTGTGAAATTCAAGAATTGATGGTTTTCTATGAAAAAAGCAATGCACCGACAGCTATAACATAAGTTTGACCAAAAACTAGAGGCAACAAGTTGTTCACTGTGATGGATCACTGATCTCCAGGCAGGCCGCAAGCCCCTCGAAGATAATAGTGTCATAAAAGGTACAGACAAGCAAAGGCTGCCAGGATGGTATCAATCAGTAGTTCAGGAAAGAAAGCGGTGCTATTGGCAGTTTTACTTGATGGGCTAAAAACAATATACTAGGCTGCAAAGTTAAATATCAAAGCCTTCGGTCGTGATCACTCGATTTGTATTCCGCCAATGTTCACAATTTATGACTCAGCTAACAGCTAAACTAAAGAAAAAGGCCCTAAGTGATTACAGTTAATGTTTCAAAAAAGAAATGGTAAAAAGTGACAGTGGATGAATATGAAGCTGTTTTTTATCATTTAATTTATCTGGATTGAAAAAACTTTTAAGTTTGAAGCACAGAGTTGGTGAGGGACATGCCCATCTACAAGATTTGAATTACTATAAATGTATCTTATGCTGATAATGGACAAATACAAAGTTTGACCACTGCCGCAATTTATCCAATGCTTATAGAAAATGTGTTTAATGCCACAAATGTCCGAGTCAAGGTGCAAAACGTTGTTGGATCTCCAAAGTCATGAAGATTAGTGGCTTGAAATTTAAATGTCTGTGCACGTTTGTGTGAATCTATCAAATAGATGTTTGGCTAGAAGAGACATTGATCTTTCCTGTGGGTTACTGGAAAGGCCGTGAAATAGCTAAACTTTATCCTGTTGAGACTACAGATGCATACTGTGGACTTCAGTTTCCCCTTGTGACATCTTGTTCTTTCATATTGAAGGTGGACAAACTCAACTGTGTCAATGCTCATTAATTAACGGCCCACGTTAAGCAATAAAAAAGCTATCTCTCCATATTATTATTGTACCACTATCTTCACTTTGTACAACAAGCTCTGTTGGAGAATAACGAGTGTCATTGCCGTGTAGAGCCACTCGTTCCTTGGACGGTTTGGGTTGTAATTTCCTGTGCACACACTGGGTATATTATTAAGGGTTAAGGGTTTTTCACAAATGTACGTAAATGAGGCTAATCTGACTGGCAAGCTAGCACTTTGATGCTGTTTGCCAGGAGACTTCAGGCCTTCCTTAACTCCAGTTCTTGGCCTGTTAACTACATTAACAAAAAGCTACTGTAGGTAAAGCTACATTTCCAATATGGCAACTGGTAGCGCTAACGTTCAAGACACATCTTTGGAAACAAATGGATGACGTCATTTAGGCTACGTCCATGTTGTATACAGTCCATGCCAAACGCATTGCAAAAAACAAAAATGTTTGAGTATTGGACTTGCATCCATCCTGTGGATCATAATAAGCAAGACTTGGGCGGAAGTTAGGTGAGAGTGCAATTGACAGATGACAAGTACACGTTTTAGATGTGCCTGTTTGTTTTTTATTTAATCTGTTTAACTATTGTTGCATTACTAATCACATCTCACACCTTGAGCCTCAAAGAGATTCCCATATTATTTGGATCCCACATTTGAGATGTATATATATATATACATACATACAAATGTACCTTCTTCTCACATATGTTCTTTGTTGTCTCTTTTGCCATCTCAAAACTGTATGTGGATTAAAAATGGCAGTTAATCATCTCACACAGTTGCAATATGACAAGCGAAATTGCCAAAGACAGATTGGAGTGTCGAGTTCTTGTGTTCATCTCAATGTATGGCAGATGAGACAGAGACGCATGACATGAGTGCCGCGTGGAGTAAAGGACTCTTTAGACATGCAAATAAATCACTGCTGTCAATTCCCTCTGGAGGTGCACTTTCTTGTGTTTCAGAGTAGACAACTATTGCGTTTCACAGTGACACGTGTTTCAAGGACACACTGAGCACTTCACTGTACTGTAACCGTCTGTCAAGTAGTCATCTCTCTGCAGCAATGCCTTCTGTCTGTGTGAAATACTTTCAATGCAGCACTCATACCCTACTTATACATTTGAAAACAACTCTTAATTAGTGTTTTCTCAAACGTGGATACTGTAGCTATGGATTCTTAAAATACTCTAAAACAAAGGCATATATGGTACTTTAAGGTCTTTCTTCCTTCAAATTTCCAAGGTATACACAAGCTACCTTTAACCTACCCAATGCAGTCCTGGACTCTACAAGACCCTCTACAGATGGTGCGACATCTGCACACCACAACGTGCAAATGCTGGACCACTGACAAGAGGTTGGGTTGTTTGATTCCACTTGGCAGTGGGAAATCCTCCCCCTTTTTCTTGTTCCTGTTCCATCTCGCTGAAATATTTACCGAGTGTACACCCATTCATCTGCGGCTCTAACAGGGCCCGCCGTTGCTTTTGTTAGGTTTTGCTTGGCGGTTTGCCGGGGGAGATGCACAATCAAAGCCAGAATCAAAGCGCAAAACAATTACTGCTGCTTGTATGTAGGTGAATGGCAGCAATGAAAAGCTCATTGTCAGCTTTGCTTGCCAGCTGTGCCACAGGCGAAAGATTTAACGGCTGAGGGAGGTGGATACAGAGGTGTAGAACATAGGGGGCATCTGCTAACCTTTCTCAAGCCAGAATGACCGAATCTGTAGCATCATATTGCCAAGATGGACATTTGCCTGGCTAATACTCCTCTGTCCTTTTTTATCAGTGAATGTAGCTGGGGGTGGACGTTATAGGAGTATATACTGGACTATCTGAATGACTGGCTCCCTCCTTGTACGTGTCTTTTCAATCCAACCTCCTAACAGTCAATAGAAAAAGAGGTCAAGCCGCCGCACTGATTCCTTGCCCGAGCATCTTCCTCCCACCTGCTTCACCGCCCATTTCGCCGCCAACATCCTTGTTTATTCCCTACCATCACCATAATACCAGTCAATAATACCAGTCACTTATTTGACGCAGAGCAAGAAACCTATAATTTCCAGGAAGTCAGCCTTTGGCATGATTGACTTAAGTGTGAGTGTTGTTGGTTCTTTTTTTTTCTCTTTTCTTTTTAAAGGAGACCCTAGTGTATAGAATAAAAGACCATAAGTCAAAAGCAAAGAGGCAGTGATGCGCTAGATGAGTACAGTTATTAGATGGAAGATAATCCTATAAATAGAGGTGCCCTGAAAAAGTAAATGTATGTAGCATCCCGATATACATCTAAGCCTCGGTGTTCAGACGAGGCTGAACGCAGATCCAGCTGATCTGTTGCAAATAAAAACTGGAGGTTAAGTATAAGACTTCAGTTTAATTATTGTTACCAGCAGTCGAACGCTGTTCATTTCTGTTCACATGTTCAAAGCAACTCTGAAAACCTAGATATTAAAATGTGGAGATAGAAACATGTGGTATAACTAACTATAGAAGAACTCCTGCTTTTTGTCTTCTGCACTTTACTTTACCAAAAATATTCACCAATATGGTGCTGAGGTGACAAGTTAGCAGCAATCACCTTGTTAAGTCCACCAGCTAGCTACATTTTCCTTTCACTATGATGCCACTCCCCCGATTATGCAAATCATAAAGCAAGCAACAAATATAACCATGAGATTTATAATAGGTCACTGCAGTTATCATGAATACAGGTATTAAAGTCGAAGAGTGACTCATTTTTAGCAACTGGTTGCCCTGAGAGTTCACAGTCTCTTTAAAATAATAGATTATATTTCATTGGGTAAGTTATGTTACCTAGCTACAGTGCAGCTGTTGGAGTAGCTTTGAGACAGGGGCAGTGCTTAGAAACAAAAGTGTATAAAGGCAAAGACATTTGGTGATACAAACTGGGAATCCTCCGCATACCAGCATGGATGTTCCAGGATCTTCAAAAGACCTCCCAAATGAGACACAGCAGCAATCTCTTGGGTGATTTAAATTACCTCTGTTATCAGTCAGATAATGAATAATGAAGATGCCTTTTGGGAAAAGTAGCATCAGGTTCTCCTTGATAACCTCATTGTCTTGATTTGCATCATTGTCTCAGGATACAACAGTGTCCTACTTGGAGACATTTAAATGCATTAGCTGTCTGGACAAGCATCCTATTTAATCACATTCTCTGCCAATATCGACACATACGAGCTAATGTACCTTGACCGATCCTTCTGTACGTAGGGTCAGTTTTCCATTTGATGTTGTCGCCGTGTTTTAAAAGTCATACAGAAGTGACAGGTTTAACCTACTATTGTGACCACTTGTAGAAAGTCAAAGAGTCACTTAAGTTCTATGAAATCGATCCTCTGGGGACCAAGAGTGCGAAGATTTCCACAGATACATAATATTAAATAGTCGGGAAGATTTAAAGTCTGATTCAGAGTCATAAAAAGTTCATGAATCACAACGTTTGCTTCACACACACTCGTATGCATTCCTGAAGCTGAGCCCACATTACTAGATTCTAGCACTGGTACGATTGTAAGTGATGATTAATGCAACTCCTCAGAGATGGCCGTCTTTCACAATGTTTTTTTTTTCTTCTTTTGTTTAGTTTTTGCCTGAATATATTTCATTCTTTTCTTTTCCTTTTCATATTTGCCTTTCTCCACCCTGAGGCCATAAATCAAGATTTGCGCTGTGCTCTTAGTTCTCTCTCTTCTGCTTTCCTTTTATTCGTCTTCAGGTGGGCCTATCATACATCTGTTTGTTTAGGGAGGATTTTAATTTCCTGTAATTTTCATGTGCTGACGTGTACCGGAGTAATGCATGGCAGGCGGCGTGAGGCCACAGCTGCGGATTCCATAAAGTGACAAATGAAGAACGATTGTGAAATTGACATCCGAGTTTGATGCGTTTCATGTTGCATATTTTCCATTAAGTGTCAATCCCCTTTACATATCCGTGAGACACACTGTTCCCGGCTGAAGAATCAGAGTGCAAAAGCATTATCTGTTTTTCATTTGGTTGCTAGGATTGGAGTCTGAGTCAATGATATGAGCTTCTCTTGAGCAGAGCAATGACACAAAGATAGAGAGTAAAGAGACAGACACGGGTTTTGAAGTGAGCTTGGATTTAGGGCTTTGGACTTTTAGATTCTGTAACCTCACTGCACTGCGTTAGATCTCAAACCACTTATTGTCTCTGTCTTTAAATCATTTCCCTTCATAACCAAACCTTTGACGTTTCTGGCCAATATGTTCACTTTAACAAGTAGTCCTTTCCCCTAAATCAGGGAAATGTTAATGAACGCCATGTCACGGAAACAAGGCTGCTCTCTGAGAAGTTAGATTAATTTAAAGTAGGGCTGTTATAAGTTTCATTTCTTAAAAGGATAATTCACTGAACCTCTATAGTTAATGGCATTTTTAATCGGGTTTGAAATTCCATTATTTAGCATTTTAAAAAGGTATTTGTTGTGCTTCTATATGTGTGTACAGTCCAAAGCTTACTTCCTGTTTGAATACAGACCTGTTTTTATTTTGAAAGGAACTTGTGTATAACTTAACGACGGAAATTAGGAACTTATAACAGATGAATAAAAACAGCTAAAGAGGACGGTGTAAAAGTGAAGTGTTTGATGTTAAGAGATGGATGTACCTTTCGAATTGTCCTCTTAGCTGTCTTGGAATTCTTTTTTTTTTTAAACTCAAATATCACATGATCAATGCTGCCATGCTGGGTTAAATGTGACATGAAGTCTAAAAAGTGTTTGAGTGGTCAGAAGACTAGTAGTGTTATATAAATAGTTCCGGTTCCTGCAGTTGAAATGCACATAGTTCCTCAAAAGTTCCCTAAAAGTTCCCAAAGTGGGGGTCCTGAGACAGTGAGAGGGTGGTTGTGGGATTCTTGTTCTCATGACTCTCATGTAAACATCAAAAATAGCATCCTGTCCTTTCATTATGAAGATATGTTTAACAAAAGTAGTTGAAGAACGGGTGTTCTTCTTGTGCGATTCCTATCCTATTTAACTAAAACAATATTACGTGTTTGGGCTGTTGTCTTCTGTGCTGTTCTACTGCCACTATTTGGATGGGGGGGGGGGGGGGGGGTGTGCATGTTGAGAAGTTTGGGAACCACTGCCCTATAGTTCCAGGGGAACGTTCCAGCAGTTGAAAAACAGTCTCACACCTCTCCCAGTAAACGTGGAAAAAAAGACATGCTCTGCTTAAACCGCTTAATAACAGGAATCTGAATTTGTTGCCCTCCAAATATTTGTTTCAGAGTGCTAGAATGTTCATTGATTCGTGGCATGAACACTCAACTTTTATCTCTGTAAGTCACCTGTCATGTTCAAGTTTATTAACTAACAGATGCAGCTTTAACAATGCGGTTCTTTTAATGAAAAACTCAGCTATTTGTCACTCTGAAAAATTCAAATATGTGTGGGTTTGTGTGTACACCATTATGTACTTGTGTGTGAGTGGAAGTATATGTTCAGTATGCTGCAGCCGTTATCCTTGTATTTCCCCGTCTCACCGAGCACACTATGCCTGAATACACCCACTCCAACCTCACCTTTCCTTTCGTACCCTCATCCATTATTCACAGACATTGGACAACGCACTCATATCGACTACACAGACTTTTTTTTTTTTTTTTTAAACGAACGCCGCTCCACTATGCAGATAATACCTGCTTGACTCAGAGAAACACTGTTGCATTAAAATATGTCAATATCCAAGAGCTCACAATCTTTCATGCTCTGTAACATTTTGAAACTTTTTTTTTTTTCCCCTGCGAGGTAAGGGAGGAGGAATAGAGATGGTCCAGTTGCCTCGAGGGAATATTTTCTGCTTCTTTCACTTCTGTTGACAACAATGTGTGCAGCTTTTCCCTATCATTCCGCCTACCAGGCAAGGTCACCTGCATCATTTGCATTTTGTGGAATTGTCTCTGAGGAGAATATTCTGATTTGTATTAATGTGCATGTACATGCCACTTTGTTTTTTTTTCTTTTTTGACATCTTCTGAATATTCAGCACCATCCAGGGGTAAAGTCAATAAATTCATTCAGATTACATGCAAGTGGATATGGAATGGCTTACGCTACGGAAATGATTGCCGAGGGGGAAATGTGAAGACTCAGATATAAGAAATCCACAAGTATTTGTCCTTGAGGCAAGTTTTGAAGACTTTCAAAGCATGTTGTGTGCAGTCTGTTTGTGTTTAAGCACACATTTGACACATTTTTAAATCCGTGTAAGCTGTGCTGTACATGCTTAAAGGAATATAATTGATTTCCATTTATGTGCTGGTATCTTGAGTATGTCCAAGGACCTGTGTTAAAGTCCACATAAACGTCTCTTCGTACTTGATTTGCCTCCATCGTTTTCAATCAAACGAAACTAACATATGAGCTTTTGAATGAATCAGCAACATTCTAAGCAGACAAACACCTTGTTTCGATTAACAATCCTCCCTGATTTTTTTAAAATATATATTAAAGGCATGATTGGTAATTTTTGAAAACTAGAATGATGTTGAAAGCAGCATTCTCTCCATGCTCCGTCTTCACCCCTCCCCTCTGTGTTCCTTCAAAAGCCACGCCCCTCACTAACTTTATGGTCTTGAACATCCTTAACTTATTGAAAGTCACAATAACACAATAACTGTCTCCTGATTGAAAGTCTCCTGATTGAAAGTCTTCTGTTGGTTTGGTCTAAAGTTAGACTCAACTTGCTGTTATTCTCAACTGAAAAGTTGAGGGTTCTATCCCTAGCTCCTGCAGCTACATGTCAAATGTGTCCTTAGGAAAGTTTTGGGCTCTTGCGACCCTTATACAGTAGATAGAATACTATTTTAAATGCTAATGATGGCTATGTCCTTGTCGGTGTAATGGTTTAAAAAGTAGCCTTCACAATGTACCTTTGTTCTGCTTTTCATTAAAGATATTTGTAAAAAGTGTTTTTGATATTATGATAATTCAAAAACGGAAAACAGAGGTACAGCTGTGACTTTCAGACAGTCTTCTGGAGATGTAATGTTCTTTATAAAACCAGAATACTTTGGTCAACATAACATTTAATGTCAGGATTAGGATAAATGCAGTTTTTTTTTTGTTACGCCTTCCAGGGACAGCAGAGCGTCTGGCAGCATTAATCCACATCCACAATGTGAAAGCCACGATTTGTGTGAAGGTACAACCTTTAATATTTGACACTTCACAGATGAAACATGGAACAAGTTTTGTGATGTTTCTAATTTTATATACATAAATGTTAAAGATACCTAATTAATATCACATAAGTGATTTCATTTGCATGTTGTTAGATATCTTACCCAACCTTCAATAAACTTGCAAAATGCAACATTACATCTGTATATTACATAATTATTAGTGGATTATTTAGTCGCTTTATCCTTTAAATGTGTATTTTATTTGCATATTGAAGAACAGATGTCTTTTACATCTTGTTTAATCATTATCACATTGCACAAACCATCAGATGTTTTATCCTTAGATGAATTAGAAATGTCTACCTACAACGCCTACACAAAAAAAGTCTATTAGAATGTGATGCATAGAAACAGTGTTTTATAATTCATCTTTTTATGAACAGAACTATTAATCCGAAATACTTAAATGGCACAAATTAATGTTTAGTAGTGTTTATGCAGAAGATGAAAAGATTTGTATCGTGAAGAGTTGATCCAAAATAAGGTCATTTTTGTATACTTTGCTCGGCAATGGATGCTATTTATGAGACGCATTCTGCTCTGTTTTTAGTGTACAAATGGATATAAAGTGGGCTTTTCGGAAGACAGTGGAGACCATCCATTCATCTCTTTAATGAATGGGGCGAAATGAGTGTGAATGGTGGACATTAGTCGGGCCATGACCTCAGTGGTGACATCAAGGCTCAGTCCTTTGTTGGACGTCATTTTCCTTTCATAACATTTTAAATCATGATGTGGTGTTCGGTTAAAGTGAATACAAGTGGAACAAACTGAAACTCAGTAATGGTCCATTACGGTATCCAACGGTTAAACCAGAGTTAACAGATTTCTAAGAGTTGTGTTAAAGTTTAACCAAAGAAATGTAGCCAAATGTAAACAACTACATTGAAATAACCTGAAACAGGAACCATGGGGCTAGTCTTAATTTGGATGTCCAATTTCAGAACAGTTCAATGTCATAATTCAACAAATTCAACTCACCAATGGCTATCATGTCGACCCCCGTGGCTCCATCTCTTGCGTCTCATCCACCACTCGGTCGATTAGCAGAGTATGACGAGTTCTAGCGTGTCTTAGCCAGCAGGGCCGTGTGGAGTGAACAGTGCCAGGGGATCCATTCGCTCTGGCACAGTGACCGGGGCCAGAGTCTGCCTTGGGCTCACTTTTTGATCATGCGGGAGAACTTGAAGAAAGGGGGGGTGTAGTGTAGTGTTGAAAGTGAAAAAGGTTTCCCTCGAGCAAAGGATGTGTAAATTGTGGCTGGTCATGTCTTTTTGTTGGTTTGGATTGCTGCAAGTTGGGGGGGGGGGGGGGGGAGGAGATAAGCGGGCATGAACTGAAATATTCAAGAACTTTTCCCTTTCAGAGACAAATGTCTATGAGCACCACCTTATGCATTTTAATATGCAGGTAGTGCTTCGTGATATATATATATATGTGTGTGTATGTATAAACTATCTAATTTAACTGACTGTTAAAGCAGGCCCATTGCTCTCATAACTGCATCATCACCAATGGGGTACCACCGTTACCCCATGTATGGAGGCTACAGTCCTCTAACTGTGGCTCCTTCCCCACTCCTTTCCAGCTCTTTCTACTGTCCTATCTCTGCAATAAAGCCCCAAAATAAAGCGCAAAAAAAAGAGAGAGCTGGTCAAATGACAGGTGTTAGATTATCCTGTCCAATGTGTTTTTTTGATCAGTAGTCAATGAAGCCTGTATACAGATAGAACTTTTCCACAAGGTTCCGTTTGTGAAATCAAGAGACAAGCATTATTAGCTCCAAACTTTAATCCCCGCCACAGACACGAGCAAAAATAAATCTTAAAAACATCTATAAGCTCATTATCTTTTGAGTGTCAACGGAAATGGAAAATCGCCTGCATGAGCTGCAGGTTCAAACCCGGCGGTGTTATGTTTGACTGATGCGCCACAGATATCTATTTTCTCTTCAGCGGGCTTCATTTCAGCTCTAGACAGACTTTTTTCAAGTTTATCTTCCTCCTTCTTTTCTTTCCATCTTATATCTGAAGCTAATCGGCCCTTCTGCCATGCACACTTTCTAAAAAAAAAAAAAAAAACTGCTTTGAGGCTCTCTGCTGAAGCAAAGGATGCTGAATAACATGCATTTCTTTATCAGGCAGAAATTCTAATTGGGTTGGAGAACAGCGATGTACACACAAACAAACAGCTTATTTGACTGCAGACGGTGTATTATTTTTGGCTGCTGTTTACTCCAACTTCAGTTATTAAACAGCAAAATGTGTTTGACACAGAACAGGAATAGATTGGACACAGGACTTTGCAGGACAGTTAGAGCTACACAGTCCATTTTAAGTTTATTGTCCGGTGACCTATGTAGCACAGGTCATACTACACTGACAGTTGCTTCAATTTGCAGCTCACTTAAAACACTGTAATGAATGTTCATTCGGCACTTAGGTGGCACAATTTTGGATGCTTGAACAGTTCTTTGAACATTTACTTTCCTTATACACAAGCTTATTTTCTACCTGCAGGTGAACTTAGTCCAACGTCTTCCACATTTTCATTTTCTTTTCAATGACTGTTTGAAAAGAGGAACTGAGAGAAATGAGTCCAGAGAGAGAGAGAGAGAGAGAGAGAGAGACTCCCAGCGTACTCGCTGCAGCGCGAGGCCAAGAAAAAATTATTTCCAAGTGCACTGACTCGGGCCTTTTTCATGGAAGACATTTTGACTTGTCACAGTAGAACAAGCACAATTGTAGATAATAAAACGGTTGAATTACATTTAGCTGCCTCACTTTAAGGGTCCTGGCATTGTTCATGCTGGCTCACTGTCGCACTGTTGTGACTTTCTGAGACACCTGAATAGAACAGAGCCAGTGGTAATTTTATTAGTTGCACCTGCACTTTTGTCGAATACGTCAAGTCGCAATGAATGCTGTGAAAAGGTCAATTCAAACAAAATCTGACTGAAGGTGTAAATCTCGCTTATTTAAGGGAGTGATTTTTTTTTTGTGTGCAATCCTTTAGATTAAAGAAAGATTTATAGGCCAGATAGATAGCTAGATAGATAAATAGATGATAGACAGATAGATTCCCTTTTTGATCAAGAGCGAAATTCAATTTTTAAAAACTAGCATGATTTTGAAAGTAGCATGCTCCCCGTGTTCCCTCTTCACCCCCTCCCCTCTGTGTTTCCTGAAAAGCCACGCCCCTCACTTTAGTCCAGAAGCGGATTTCAACTCGTGCATTGAGTGTGGGCTCATGCATGCATGGGGTAGAGAGCGAGCAGGGAAACAGGGAGGCCTGATTAGTTTAGAAAACGTGTACCGTGTTTTACCACTGCTACAGATGACAGATTTATTTTTCCTTTTTTTCAGAGCATATGAGTTACTAATCAATGTCATGACCTCAACATAAATTCAACCAAAATCTTAAAAAGTGTATCTGGAGAAAGTTACCTACCCTGCCTTTTAAAGTGGAGCAAATTAATCTCAACATTTCATACCATCTGGCTCACTGAATATATAAATATGGACATCACATCTCTTTCTCCTTTTTCAGTTCAAACCAAAATACTCCCACAAAAGGTGCTAAAAACACTGGAAGGAGCCGTCAATGTCATTAAATCCATTAAATAACTAATTTAAAATTGACGGATTGTTCTTATCCCCATTGTAAGACTCGCCTGCTGGATACTAAATGGAGGCAAAGTTTTAAACTTAAACGTATCTTGGTGTAATCCCAGCATATATTTGTACGCTAAATGGCTCCTTCTGCAAATAATGTAATATGATACGCAGAAATGACTTTTAAGGTTCCATATTCTGCTTTTTCTGGTTTTATATTCTCTTCGGTGTGTTTTCCAGGTGTCTTGTACATGATTAGGTACATATATGTGCACAAATTCAAAGTGTCTAAAGTGTCTTCTCCTACGTCCTCATGTTAGCTGTAGCAGTAGCTGCATGTAAAGCTGCAAGTAAAAATGTATCCATTAAAATACATTAAAATGTATTTTAATTTCAAAATTAATGCCACAACCCATCTGGTGACATGGAGAAGATAGTGTGTATGACTGATACAGCAGTTAATCAGTAGGGGGAGCTCTAAATATTTTGGCTTTGATCTGCTGAGGCAGGAATGCACAATGACACGACATGGCTAAAGCCTACCAATTACTGTCTTAAATTTATCCACTAAATGAATCCTGACGAATACGTGCTTTTTGCAAATACAATTGTGTATGGGATGCTTTGTGCTGCAACAATTGTTAGAGCCAACTGGATTGAATGGCGGATGTTGCATGTTAATTACAACCTTTGCCTAATGTTTGTAAAATACAAGCCAGTGTTCCATTTGTCTGTCAGTTATTAGATAACACACGGAGGTGCACGTATACACAAGACCCCAGCCCACTGTTTAGAATACATAATGAGGTGAACATCACATCAGACATGAGACACAAAAAGAATTATGCCCCTACAATGACTAATTCATGAATTCCTTTTGCTGTGGGTGTTATTTCATTATTTGCTTTGAGCAAACCTTTCTTTTGTTTTGTTTGGTCGTCACTAAACAAAGTGCGGGACACACTTGCAGATTTGTAATCGCCGTTGTATATGGGTGGATTAAGTGTGATAGTTGCTCGAACAAGAGAGAGGACGTTTCCAAATAGCGAATAAAGCCACAGAATGCTAATCACCAGGCCCCTCACAATAGTGCTTGTGACAATGTCGCCATAGTAACACTGGCAATGAGGCTGTCTGTCGCTGAAGTTGCTGTCTGTGTGAGTGATTAGACCTACTTTCCAGGAAGTGAGTTGGGAATTATACATATTTTTCACAAATTATCCATCAATACAAAATGTACCCAAACGATGAAGGACTGCAGTAAGTCTCCATGAGTACTGAAATCAATCTTTTTGCTATTTAGTCAGTGGGTTGTTGAAGACTTTCAAATGTGCTTTACCAGATTGATGTTAGTAAGTATTCTAAAGGCAGGTGTATATAATTAAGAAATGCTGTCCAGTCTGAAGTGTATTTATTGATTCAAGCATAGGCCCTATGTACAGTATTATAAAGAACAGGGGCACTTCTTGGGTCTGTTGGATGGGGCCCCATTAGGGTGGTCTCTACTGTCATTGCAAAATGTGCACATTTTGTGGCACTGCCGTGGTTTCAGCTGTTGGGGGGGGGGCCCTGTTGACAAGCAGCGCCTCTGATGAAGAAAAAGTAAAAACAGTTTAAGGTACCGTTCAAACCAGCAGTTGTTTGGGTGACTTGTTTGTCTGGAAGTTAAGTTTTCTTGTAAGCAAAGTGAACTCTTGCGTGGCTGCTTTCTGCCAACTATCTTCTGTCTGCGGCTTGTCATGCTCAATTTGTGCAACTCCTGTGTGGTTAAGTACTGAGCATGTCACTGCCACTGTCTGAAACATCTTTCCCCCCCCAGGGCACACGGACACGAACACAAACGCATGCCCCACACACACACACACACACACACACACACACACACACACACACACACACACACACACACACACACACACACACACACACACACACCCACACACTGGGCGACTTGCATGATGAACAAAGGTACAATGACAAAACCAAGCAGAAATGCACACAAGACAAGAAATCCTCAATGGAATAAAATGTCAACAACCGACCATTCATACACATGCCAGACTTTTAACTCGTCTCTGTGGTGCATTTTACACTGTCTCAAATACATAAACTGTTTTCTGTCTGGACCAGGGAAATTTAATGCAAATATATAACGGTACTGGTTGATTGTTTGCCCATAGGTTGACAAGAACTAACGCGTTATGGAGATTTTGCCTCATTCTGCCTCACCTAGAAAGCCAAGGGCAAATGGAAATGGCTTAGTGGGGCGTATCGGTCCCAACATAACCCTGGCAAGGAACTTTAGTCTCCTCTTTAATTAATGAGCAGCAGTGTTTTGGAATGTAAATATACGCAACTAAGCAGACAGACGGTGCAGTGAAGTGAAAAAGACTGACGGCAGGAATATGCATATGTTTGACTGTCTACTAAATTTACATTTTTTAGCCATGCTCTGTATAATATCATTCAATCTTGATCAAGTGGCACCATGTAACAGATCTAACCGTGGCCTCACTCTGGCTTGGTTTCATTTGTTGGGCTGAGTTTTGCTGTACTGACTTTCTTTATAGAACTTTTTAAGATGTCTCCTATCATTATTACGCAGATGACATTCAACTATTCGTCTCTTTCATCTCAACTGTGTCTTTAGCTGAACTTACATACAGACATGGACTTTTCAAACATCTAATAGCAGCTTAGAAGACATGGCATAAATCTATATTGTCTAGCAACACCCTCAGCCCCCCCTCTTGTGCATATATTATAACACCGTGTGGAGTATTCACAGCCACTCCTCTGACCACGAGATCAGTTTGAACACACAACTTCGGCAGGTAGACTTGTTGTAACGGAGATGCAAATTTATGCTGCGCTCGGCTCAATTGACTGAGCGGAGCCACTTCAGCACATTGTAAACTCTTAACACTCGCTTTAACATGCGGTGCAGAACCGTGTGGTTAGCGAGCAGGTTGAACCGCCTGACTCTGCTCATAAAGTAAGAGCAGAACCAGCAGAAGATCGGAACGCAATTAACGGTTTCTGTCAAAAAATTACATTATTTACCCACCACTGTGGTTGGTAGGTTGAGCAAATTCCCCCAACACTGTACAACAGGGGTCCTCAAATACAAATGGCCACAATGATTCTTTTCAACGACTCAAAGGACCATTTATTGTGGTCGGTCAGGCCACATGCAATAATTCTCAAGCATCCAAAACAAGACTTTTCATTCAAAATGACAAAAAAAATACAAAATAAACGAAATGTAATTTCCATTTTTGTTGTTGTCATATGGGCCTGATTTACTAAAGGTTACTTTAGGCTTATCCCATTTAGCACAGGGCTTACTAAGGCAGGCAGTGAGGATTTCGTCCTTCATATGAGCAAATCCATGTAGTATCCATTTAGTACTTTGGTTTAATGAATATGCAATAAGAGGCGTTTGTATATACTGGGGGGAGAAGATGCAAAGACGTTAAGTTAGTACACATATTGTGATTCACTGTGCATGGCAAAAACAGCTGTGATTGTGACGGTGTCTGAATTTAACATCTTTTGAAAGGAACGTGCTAATCCAGGAGCCCGGTGTAAGTGTCACAACAGGCTGCTGTTATTGTAGTTAAGAGGAGACATAGGCTTAACAAAAGAAGGTATAAAGACTTTCCACACACGCACGTTAAGTTATGTTTCGAATGACAAAAAAATAACTGAGAGCCATTTAGTTTTAACAAAGAGAAAAACAATGATTAAACTAATATAACTGAACATTCACAGCCTCTGCATTCTAAAGAATATTAACATTGCCCCTTCTTCCTATTTTCCTCTATTAACGCCACTCCTCTCTTCACTGCCCTGTGTGCTGTAAGACCCTCGGATTGGGACCACCTCACCACTGCTTGTAACCACCTTATTCGATACCTCTTGACACAGCACTGGCCAGCTGTTGGTGTGCAACAGTCGGCTGAGTGTCCGTGCCCCATAAGGATCATTAATGCAAATATTCTTGGTAGATCACCCGTAAAACGCCCACCAACCAAACGTGCAATCTTTTGCAGTGAACACACAATTTAGTAGGCTACTCTTTAATAGGGATCTTAGTAAATCAGGCCTTTGTCAATATGCAAACTGCTCCAAAAAGAGTTAAAAATTGCACTTGCAGCAGTGATTGACCCAGTAACAGGCTTATCTGCGTATAGTTGTTGTCATGAAGACCAGTCCTGGTATACACGTGCCACTTGACCCAACCAAAACTCATAAGGAAGGAATAACAGTTCAGGGGCCACGAACAGGCCGCCTATTGAGGACCCCTGCTGTACAAGAACATTCGCAAACACACAACCACACACACATACACTCATTTCCAGCAAGTAATGTTAAGATATAACAATGCAGTATTCTTATTTGGTTGGCATGCCAAAGAATGAAAAGTCGTCTACGTCAGTGTTCTTTATTTGAAAATGCTATCTCAAATCAAAGTACCCACCACCCGCCTGGCCTCAGTACAGTCCTTTGTTGCTTACATTGTGATATTGTTTCATTTTAAAGAAATCAGCAGCTTCACGGGGCTGCTGTACATGGTGATGGTTGCTAAGCCATTATTTGACAATAGCAGTTCAGGAAGCTTTTCATCAGTCTTTCATTTTTCTACTGTCTGTACTTGAAAGCATTAAGTAGTTTTAAATTGAGACATATGCGTTTAATGATAGGCTGTAAGATAGAACATTTAACAACCTTGCATGGTATAGAGTGCAAGAAAGACCAGTACGATGACATGCAGCTCCAGTTTTCTCACATGAAAGGTGAACATTATGAGGTTGTATATGAAATCAAAGCACTGGTTATATCAAGTTGTAAATTACTGTATTATGTGGGTTTTTGAGTGATGATGACTTCCTCTTGTGGCATATTGATCTCCGTCTCCTGACAGAAGTTGACATGGTGCATTAGCATTGTTTAAGAAATATAATATCGAACAGGCTGCTGATGGAGGCTTTCCCACTGCTGTTTGGTCAGCAGAAATCCAAATGCAGACCTTGAATTTAGTGTCAAAATGAGACAGAATTATGGATCATCAGTACCAAAGGCTTTTAATGCACTGCAGCCTGAGCCAAATGAAAAGTGATCGCTTTGCACCGAGGGACTGTATCTGTATTGAAAGACTTTAGAAACACTGTTGGTGGCCCTTTAGAGGCAACTTGGATTTTAATGGAGGCGTGAGATAGCCCAAGGGTAAAAATAGCTTTTCAAGTAGGCTTCAGTTGTGTTCATGGTGCCTTTTTCCTTTTTATAACAAGAGAAGTACAGACTAAGAAGATGAACTTTGGTAGGAATGTATAAGTTGCTTCTATGTGTGTGTTATTGCCGAAATACTCTTCCTCTAGGGCTAAAACACAGCTCTTTATTATCCCATGTAAATAAGCAGAAGGCTTTCTGCAAGGCAATAATATTTGCTGAATGTCTACAAAACAACAATAGTCCCCTGTGCCGTATCCCTGTGAAACACATGTATTTATTAAACGTTGATAATACAACTGTGAAGACAGTAAGCCAGAAGCCAATTACTTATTCCCTTTGCAGAAAATGACCCTAAGCGGTCAAACAGGTAAGCAGATGAGGTCAATCACTCTCTTTGTATTTTCAAAAAGGTGCTAAACAGATTCAGAGAAGGGAAAAATTAAATTGGAGAGAAAGGTGTTTTTATAAGTCAGCAAGTCCCTCAGCTTCAGCCCAAGACTCCCGGGCCCCGTGCACACACATCACCAAGAAGCTTACTAATGAGGCCAATCCCACCAAAAACTCACAAGGCAGCACTCTTCAACTTATTTCCTCGCGTTTTTTAGGGTATTCCTGCTGGGAATGGAGCCCCCTTACCAGTGTTCTCATTTGGCCGAGCAAACAAGGGCAACTTTAATGAGGTTGACCATTCTTTTTCTTATAGTTGTTGTTAGTAAGACATGGTAACAACATAATGCTGTACAACTTTTTCAAGGAGGCAACCGAGCATTACTGTGTCGTCACTACATCCCAAATTACAGCAACAGAGGGAGAGAGAGTTATTAATAGGATGTGCAATGACAGTGACTGACATTCACTTATAACCAATCAGAGCATTTCAGCAAAATGTCTCCCTTATGAGTCATTCAGTCATCATTTTTTTTAGAAACACAAGTCAGAAACAACCCCACCAAAAAAATGTTCCCCTTATATCAATATTGTATCAAGTAATGAGGTGTCAATTTGATCACTCCATCCAGCAGCAGTGAGGAGGGCATATTTTATTGTTCCCGTTGGCATGTGCATTCTCTGCATGTCAACCAGGTTTAGATTGCTCATGTCATTAGGTGTAGTAAAGTGGACATATTTTTTTTGGCAAAGATGGTGATGGGCAAAACTCCAGCCTTCTCTGAGTGCCAGTCAAGACTGTATTCGTATTGTTCCTTCATGCAGCTTTATTCCCCAGGCTTCTCTTGTTTAAATGATGGCCTCCTAGACTTTAATTATACTGTATCAGCAAATGTCTCTTTTAGGAAGGCTCTCCTCATCTTCCAACAATCTTTTTTTGACACTGTGCTAGTCTTGGGTATTGTTTTGAAACCATTTTTGGTTTTACCATACTTCTCCATTAGCCATAGTCGATAAAAGCAGGTAACGACGGCATTCAACCGATTAGCAAGCTAACTCAACCATGTGATGGTATCAAAGGACACAATAAAACATATGTTCACTCAAACTGGCAGTTAACAAGTTATCAAATGTATTATTATACTTTTAAATACGGCTGGATTTTCATTCTACCTTCAGTTAGCTAGCTACCAACACTGTTAGCCAGGAAATCACACCGGTCCTATCCTCTTTAGCACAAGGTAACAGTAAAGTTTAATTTCAGTGGTTGATTGTTTACATTAACTTCTCTCTTGTCATTGCTAACAGGTTCGCATATATTGCCAAATATTCACATAACCTTTAGCTAGCTAATGTAACAATTAGGGAATGTATACCTCAACCATTTGACCCCAAAAAAGATTCTTTGATAGGTGTTGGATGCTAATGAGGCATATGTTGTTTTAACTCACAGCCTGATGTTCCTCAGAGTTTCAGATACAATATGCCCTTTGTGATTGTGCATCAATCAACAAGTAGTAAATTATGTAATGGCAGTCAATTTTTTTTTTTTTTGCACCATTTAACAATCTTGAACACAAGTAGAACAATATAGCAGCATCTCAGCCTTCCACCTTGATGGTGAAAATCAGCTGCTATAGAGTATGTTGAAAAAGCTGGGAATGTAACATGTTTGTATCCAAAAAGATATAGTACCTTGTTGCCCTGACTAAAGTTAAACCATTGTAACAAAAACTTCACGACTAGGACAAGTACTCCTTATTCAAACTACCCAAATTACCTAACTTGTAAAAAGCAGACTGAGGTGTGTTGTTATGGTCTCTTTTTTCTACATCATGGTTTGCACTGTGAGATGTATGACATGTATAGAAGTCACATAGCAGGCCTTCATCATGGCTTCACATGATGAGTATTAAACATATTCCAGGGAATTGACAACTGACCTCGTGATTATACATTTGAATTGAATAATTAGTGACCTCACTTTATGCAACAGATGTAAACCCTTAGACAGATTCTGAAATGTAGGATTACTTAGTAACCATGATTTTCGATTGATTATAGATTCTGAACAAGATAACTGAACACTGATAATATTCAACTCATTACCAAGGTTGAGGCAGGAAACAATTTTTTTGTTGTTCTTACAAAGCTTTTTCTGTTAATGCTGAAATTGTATATTGCCAAATCTTTAATTTATCCCAAAAACACAAGTAGCCGTTTTTTTACGCCTGCCAAGGAGGTTATGTTTTTGGTGCCATTTCTTTGCTGTTTGCTAACAGTATAACATAAAAAAAACTATTGACCAGATTTTCACAAAACTTGGCAAATAAATGACACAATAAGAAATCACTAAATTATGGCCCAGCTCTGACTTATCAACAAGTTATAATATTTTCAGGTTTAAGCATATATGGTTGTGGGAAAAAAAGAAAAAAAAAAATTCTTCTCTTGATTGGATTCCTTAAAAGAATGAGCAATTTACCTCAGCAGTGATTTTGGGTTGAACTTTCAAGTAAGTCCGAGAGAATGCAGACTCTTTTTACTCGATAAAAAGACACAACATGGTTCTATATGTCCTTCAAGGCATAGTTCAGCCATTTGCATAAAGATTTGTATCATTACGAAAATTGTAGTAATTTTGAATGGTCGCACATCCCGCCCCTCTTTTTCCCCTGTGACAGGAAAGAATGTCTTGTCTGAAAAGGAGCCTCCGATGATGCAAAATTTTGTGTTTGGGGGGTGGACTGGTTGTGTCGGTGCTCTCACTGTTTGCCAATGGAAGCATTGCTGTCAAGAATCTCTAAGAGGCCAATTCCTTGTGAAATTCGGAATCAGGAGAGGAAACTGTCATATTGTAGACCATAGACTGCAAATACAAGACCGTGGATTCAGTAGGAGTGCCCTGCGGTGCTGTGCATTCTGGGAGTTATTGTCTTTCATCCATATGAGCCAGCTGTGGATAAGTGGATAGAGTTAGTCTTCTCAACTCGAAGGTT
This sequence comes from Symphodus melops, assembly GCF_947650265.1. NCBI lineage: Eukaryota > Metazoa > Chordata > Actinopteri > Labriformes > Labridae > Symphodus > Symphodus melops. The sequence goes on along the minus strand of NC_136710.1, from coordinate 11,099,964 downwards.
CTGGGATTGATCCCCAACTCCTGCAGCTACATGACATTTAACCCCAAGTTGCTCTTGCTGCTTTGTCAGCAGCGCATGATTGTGTTAAATGGGTAGTTACTTCTGATGGTAACTTTACATAGAAAACCTCTGCTATCAGTGTGTGAATGGGTAGGTGTGACCTGCGGTGTCAAAGCGCTTTGAGTCGTTGGAAGACGAGAAAAGCGCTATACAAGCTCAAGTAAATTTACTAAGATGAACCTAGTTTGTTTCTAATATACTGAACAGGCATCGAGGTTGAATGCACCATTAATCACATCAGTTCTTTAGGAGAGGACAGTTTCATCTGATAAAGTGTCTTGGTTCTTATTGGTTTAAGACTTGGCTGAGATGCAGCAGCGGCAACAGTGCATCTAATAATAACAGGGCCTAAAAATACACAGGTAAATCTCTGCTCGGTAACCGCAGGGACCCAGCTTCACCGTCCACCGAGGGAGCTCGCTGACTAATGAAGTTGGGAAGCTTAGAGCAATTAGACACATCAAAGCTGGAATCTGAAAATTAATTAGGCTCTCCTCTCTCTTTCTGAAGCAGCATCCGTTCATGCAGCAGCTAATTAGCATACCGCCATCAAAACACACAGGTGCTCGTGTTGTTGCTGCTTAGACCACTGTGAGATGTGTGGGTTCGTCGTGCGTTTTTGGGCAACTCCAAAAGGAAAATAACACATTTTATATGAGGTTGTATTTCTTAAACCTCACGTGGATCGATTGACTCGCTCGTCGGCGCCTTTCCAGGCAATTTCTACAAGCCACGAAAGTCTCATCCAGCCTTAAAACATTTAGTGGTGCCTTTTTTGAGTCTACGTTGATTTTATTTGCATGCAACTCACTTTTCCATACGCCAAAAAAGCCTTTTAACTTTAGCTCTAAGCCATCAAACGCTCCTAGGGGTCTCTTGTTCACTTTTAATGTCAAAAGAAACGCTGACGTTGACTGAACTGAAGGGTCGCTTTTAGAACTTCATTAGCCACCCTAATGCGTTTTTTCTTCTTTTTCTTTTTTTGCCATGTGAAGTCACATCAAAGCCCAGCCAATCAAATGCTCATTCACACTAATGAAGAGCTCCTTCAAACACAAGAGCTCATTATTAACAAACACCTGATTTAAATGCGAGGTGTATTATGTAAATGACACTCCTTTCTCTTTTAAGCCCGGATGTGTATCCTATATTCTAGGAAAAGCATTATTTTTTCATTTAGAAATGGCAGTAGGACAATAGTGAATAAAGGGTGCATTAGATTTTATGTATCTACTTTGTCGCAGCTCTTTTTGCAATGACAAAATAGGTAAATAATGCATAACTTCACATTGATCTGCTATATGACAGTAATCAGGCCTTCTTAACCTGTTTCCTCTCTGTAATATATTAATCATTTCCCTCAGCCACTCTGCTGTGAAAATTAATGTAGCCCGGTATGTTTTCCCTTTAGGCTGCACTTTGATTAATGAGCCTGCTCTCGTTTCCACGCTACTCTGCTTTTTCGACGGGGAAAAATGCATCCCAATAAAGTTGAAAAAGTTCACCAGCTTCCCGCGTCCGTCATTTCTGCACGAGCAGACCTTTCTGTGAAAAGCAGAGTGTTAACACACTCACGATAATCTCTTTGAGGTTTTAATGATTCAAACTCGACAAGAAGAGAGACAAAACTCAGGTTTTATGGGTTTTTTTTGTTTTTTTTTATCAAATCAACAGAAGGAAAGGCCCTCAGGAAAACAAAAGTTCAGACTGAGGGTGGGAGATAAATCCCAGCTGTAGACAAAGCCTATATTTCTGTGTCCCTGCAGTTTTGCTCTAATCTGTCTCTCTCAGCCCTGTAAGCTATTAAAGGCCAGACAAAGGCAGTCCAGAGTTAAGCACCCTGTGGGGAGATCTTATTTACAGTGTAACTGCCACTTTGACTGCCTGCCACCTCTGTCTTGCTCCTGTGCTTCCTCGTTTTTCCCTCCGTCTACCATTTTTTTTCTCGCTCTCTCTGTCGGTGTCTCTCTCTTTTCATTTCTTTTTCACTTCCATCTGCGGCGTTGGGCTTTTAATCTCCAGCAGCTGAAATTCCATCTTTCGGCTTTCAGGCCCTCGCCAGTTTGAAAGGCTTGGTGTTCAACTTCTTGTTTCTGACTTGGCGTTTAATGGAACTATTGTTCAGTTTGAGGCATATCCCATTAGGGTGAGGCTGTGAGCCGGGGTGAAACATGAGTTATAGGAGGCTGCTGGAGCTTCTCCTTTCAGACCAAGTACCATTAAAAAGGTATCCCTACCCCCAATTACAAGTCTTAAAAGCACAGCAACAAGTTGACATTTGGTACAACATGGCTGAGATTGTTAAATGTGGTCGTCTCCAATAAGTTACATCCAAATAAAGTTTTACTTTTCAGTCTGTAAAAGAAGATCTGGCACATATCCACCTATAAAAAAACACAATACTATAGCTTTAAGATACAGTATTTGAAGGCAAAAAGTTCTAACCAAGACTAGAAGCAAAAAAAAAAACTATATTATGACACTCAACTTTTCCCCAAACTGTCAGCAAGAAAATACACCCCGGGAAGAATTCATCATTTGCATAGTGTGGTACCTTTAAAATGGCCTGACACAAGTAATAAAAATGTATTAGCTTGCCAGGACATGTGGGGGGGCTGTGTTGTGCTGAGTGTGTTGCCTTGCAGTGCTGAATAAGCTACGGCTACAAAACTTCCTCCCGGGTTCATGACATGATTCTGCCAGGAGTTGATATTTTAATTGTGAGACCGACACCTTGTGTGTGGTGTTTTTTTTTCGCCAACACCCAGAGCCCCTCTTTCTTTCTTTGCTGTAGTGCCTTAGGCTAAAAAACTCTCTCTCTCTCTCTCTCTGTGGGTAAACATGTCCTATCCCCCTGTTTATTCAAAAATAAAGTTGTTTTTGCAAAAGAAAAGTGTCACACTAAAAGAACAAGCAGGTAAGAAGGTATTTTTAAGGAGGAATGAAGTGTGTAATGCTTTTAGCATCATCCTTAGCAGTTCCCACAGGCGAAGTATCAGCACCAAAGGAAATAATAATCACCACTTAAGCCAAGTCTTCCAACGTGCTCATTATCAGTGGATGCAAATCAGTCAATTAGCATTCAGGCCATGGACTCGCAGCACCAGCTAAAAAAGGTTCATTATTTTCCATTTCCATTCTCATTCTCATAATAAGAAATAAACAGTATCCAGATATTATAAGAGTGCAGATTCAGCATATTGCAGCGTTTATTTCTGGTGGATAGTGGCAGATTAGGAGTTGTTAACCAAGGTCATCGGAAATTACAGAAAAACCTGTACAGGTGACTAAATAACTAAGCAACAGCCTTCGGCTGTTTTAGTTGTTTGTATTAAATTTCTTCATATATAATTTTTTGCACAGCAACATTTTAGTCATGCATTTACTGTCTATAAAATCGATGTTAAAAATGTCAAAAATTAATCACACTTCATGATTAGCTTTACTTTTCACTTCATTTAGAATGAAGAAAAAGTGCAACAAAAGACTGAAATAAAGAGTATGCAAGGCAATTAGAATAACAAATTATGTCCATCAAGTGTTCATATTATCTCATGCTTTAACACTTTATTGATACTGATCATGGAAAAGTACATTTTCTTTGGAAGTGAAATGTTGCCATGTATTAGTGAACTTTAGACTAAACAAGAATATATCAAATTCGGAGTGCTAAGGACTACTTTAGCTGTTGTGCCATCAAAAGAGGGAAAGAAGAAACTGCGGTGGGCTGAAAATGAGTCTACCGTTATTTTATTGTGAGTTATCGACATGGTTTGCTTGTAGCTTCTCAGGTTCAGCTTCAGAGTACAGATTATTCTGGGTCATAGCCTCAAACAAGCATTATAGCATAGCAAAACATGTATGTGAAGTCTCCTTTTTAAAAATCCACTCTGCTTCTGAATTTGCCTATAAAGACCTTTTATTTCAGGCCTGCTCAGAACAGGCTGTTTCTGCGTCTGTAGCTTTAAATGCAAATTAATGTCTAACCACGCCCCTTTTTGGAAGGTGTAGTGGCTCGGGCTGTCTCGCTCCATGCCCTATTGTTTACAGTGAAAAGAGGGCAGAACAGACACCTATATGGGAGTGTCAAGCACCTTGGGGAGGGGTTACTGCCCTTTGTGAGGTCACAAATGAAACATCTTCAAATGGCCTGTTTGAGTACACATTTTCTGAAAAGGACAAGGAAAAAAGACGAAGTGAATGGATTTTTACCATAACTGGGGAGTTTGTAGACAGAGTAGTGCTACATAAAAGCAAGGTTAAGTGAATTGTCCATGAAAGATTTGTAAGACAATATTTTTTAAAGAAAAGTGCCATGGCTTGCAAAATAATATGTACTTAACCTTATATTGGTGATACTGAACAAACTGCAAAGCTACTTTTGACCATCAACAGCCACATTCAGCGTTTATGTTTTGGAATATAAAGGGTCTGTTTGGCTTTGGTAAAGGGACATGTCAGCGGTGGGAAAAAAAGGCAGGATTAAGTACCTCAAAAAACAGAGGAGACAAACAGCTTCTCTCCAGGCCTGGCAAAAGATTCAGTACATGGAAGCAGGTTAAGTGCGAAAATATGACCTGGCCCGGAGACAAGGCGAAAATACAGCCAAAAGATAAATCTTGTCCAATCTACGTTTCAAAAATGTACTTCCACACACTTTTACTCTTGTCGGTGGGGCCTGAGACATATATGCTAGCCAAGGTCATCCATTGTTCAAACATCAATCGCTCAAAGACTGGCGGCTAAGCTCTAAGCCTCACCCTGATTCTTTGTTTCTTTCTTGTCCTTTTGACTAAAGTGCACAAAAAAGGTCTGAGAGGTATGACATGATGAACTGAAGTGTCAGGTTTTTGTTTTAAGCCTTCGGAAGCTTTGTTAGAGGATTTTTAAACATGTTAAAGGAAACTAAAATTGCATTTGAGAACAGCTGAGATGTTTTATCATATAACATAATTCGCTGGTGAAAACTTCAACTAGTAGGAAAAAAAACCGACATGGTAGCGGCTGAGTGTGGAGGAGTGGGGGTTAATACCGGGGAAGGCAAGCCTGTTTTCACTCAAATATAACCCTCGATTGACAAAACCAGAGGGACACCATTAGTCAGGGATGCAAACACAAGTATAGTGAAAAAAGAGAGATACCTGATGTAAAAAAGAGAGAAAAAAGACTGCATAGATTCACTTGTCCATATTATCCATTATTTGCCGTTTAATAGTTGTCACCAACAGGAAAGAGGGTCTGGGGGTGACCAAACATTAATTGTCATGGGTTCTGATCATGATCTGTTCATCAGAAACATGTTCACACAGAAGAATTGACTTTTATAAACGTGAACTGAAGAGTTGCAGTGTTTTTGCACTACTTCAGCCATGCAGAATGTCTAACATTTTTATTTAAACAAGTAGTCTGTGTATAGCTAATACATAATTTAGTATTTAGTATGGCATTATTTTTTTAGTTTGTTAGCCTACTAGTTTGATGTAAACATAATCCAACATTTCATTTATTTCTGACACATGGTCATGAAGTAAAGAGGTTATCTTTTATATCCTGGGTACTTTTTTTTTTGTTTATTTCTCGAAGAGAGGTCTGGACTATTTCAATGACAGACACTCGCACCTGCCTTTACGCGCACTGAGCGCCGATACTGTTTGCTGCATGAAAATAATTGCCAACTGTCTGGACAACCGCACTGTCTTTGGTGGCTGCGTGCAATACTCAATTTTAAAAATTGCACATAATGTTATCTCAACAGGTGACCTGTGTGTGGGGAGATTGCCACAGCTAAACCAAGAGAGAGCCGAATCACATCAGCAGCAAGCAGCTGTATAAAACAGGAAAATACATTGTTTGTAGTTTTGTGTTTTGCATTCAAAGACCTTCCACTAGACATTTCTGTCTCTTTTTCTCTCTGGTCCCCTGCAGATTATAAAGTCCTGCGACATACGTGTGGGGTACTGAGCGAGGGAGATCGATAACTTACAAGGTTAATAGTCCTAAATTCTGATCAAATGCCGGCGGAAAATATATCTACATGGCGCACCTCGCAAAACATGCTGCATCACTTGATCCCACAGCTGAAGTGTTGCAAAAAACCCACCCTCCCATGTTTCTGATTGGCTAGTAATTGTTTGAGTCTAACTTCATGAAGCACATTCACAATGAATTCCCAATAAATACAAACTCCTCGAATCCTCTACATTGCAAAATTCACCTAAATTATGTTAAAAAAGTGTGAGGCGCTAAAAAGCCATTCTTTTGAATGCATGATTAGTGATGCCAATCTCTGTTCTGCAACATAATGTCATGTCAGCATGCGTTGAACACATTTTCTTCCTGTGGCTTTTTTTATTTCGTTTATTTCAAGGGAACTCCTTCATGGATTTCCATGGATTAAACACCAATCTATAGAGTTTAAAAGTCAAGAAAATGGCACCGTCTGACTCTACTTTGAACTGCAAATGAACTTGTTGGAACTTAAAAAAAAAAAAGACTTGCAACCTGCCTTAAATGAAAATACAAATTATTTTGTACAGTAACTGGCTCCCTATCCAAGGACAACCTCCGAAACTCCACAGAGCCAGGAAAAAAAAACAAGCTTTCAAAGCTTACTGAAAAACATCGAACGTTCATCTCAAGTTTATTCATGTGTTCTAAAATAACGTAAATACATTTTATTAAAGTCATTGCAGTAGTGCAATAGTGGCCTAAAATATTCAGAGCATCAACTTTAAAAGTTCAAGTGGTCACAGAAGTCATTTGCCTAGGTTGCACCATACACCATTAATGCAATGGCTGTACCTAATGGGTTCATTTGCTTGAGCTCATTTCAGTGAAGTCAAAGTTCATTGAAAATGACATGGTGACCAAACAAAGAAATATCATCGCTCGGCAGAGCACAGTACCACAAACACACAGTCTTGTTGGCTGATTTATTTATTTATTTCTTTGTGTAATGAGAAGGATACAGAGATCCTGCTATATTTTTTATGTAAGTCTTAGTTAAAGTTGTTAATAACACAAAAAAATGCAAATACATGTGCACCCTCAATTTGCAAATGCACTATACACATTGTCTGTTTGAGCCAAATAAATCTGCACTGAATAAACAATAGAACTGAAGAAAAAGATTAGTCCATGTTCAATCTGAAGACACCAAAGGTGTCCCCATGAGAACAACATGCCAGGTTAAAAAAAGGCCAGCCACCAGATAGATTTATAAAGACCAGCAGCCACTGGCCTGTCAACCAATGAAGCCCAACTCGTGTTTTGGTCCTGCCAACAAAGACAATGTCCCAATGTTGAACAGAAACGGACAACAAGCTAACCACCTAATTAGTTTGATAGAATACAGTTTGACTTGGCAGCTCCTTAAATACAGCAGCAATGACAAAAGACAAGTGGTCAAGACAATTAGGGCCCAAACGTGGCAAAAAAAGCAAGGCAGCCAACATGACAGCAACAAAATGCAAATAAAAAGTAAGGGTGGTAGGCTTGTTTCAAAGTATGCAGGAAGGAGCCTTCTGCAAACATTTCTTAAAAGCAGAGTCAACAAAGATGGCAGAGGCCTTCCCATTTGCAACTTTTTTCTTTCTACAATTCCGCATTCTGTGCGTGTTCATTGCTGGGGGTTTCAGGTGAGATAGTTTAGTTGGTTTAAACGTGCTTCTAACAAGTCGACGGAACGGACGATCGTCATGAATCACATATAGCACTGAAATTCAGACGATAACTTTCTCGAGAATAGTGACTCTCCGAAAGCCCTCGGCAAATCGATCATAGCCTTCCAAAGTGGGCGAATTTCTGAACTAAAAGACAGAGTTCACTAATTTCCGTTTTTTTTAAATGACAGATGCTGCAGGGTACTTTTGAGGAAAAACCGGTGCTCTCGAGCTTTGAAGGCTAACCAATTGTAGATTTAAACAAGCTCTGGGCTGATGGGAATTTGTTGTCGTACTAGGTTCATTCCAAAATCGTTTGATTCCAAGAGTGGGAAATTGAAATATGCACATTTTCTGTACTTTGTCAGCCACATACAGGTGTATTTTCCCAACAAGCTTTTACATGAAGACACACTCACGTGGAAAGACACAAGGAACAGCTCCTCAGTATTTTCTTGGTGACACCTGCCTGCTGTGATGTGGAAAGACATTATCGACCTCCTCTATCTCATGATAAAAACCTCTGCGCAGGGCCATGGCGGGTCAGCGTCAGGAGGGAGGATTGAATGTATAAGTGGCTGCGATAGATTGAGGGATAGGCGGGGTGACTCCAAAGGGTACTGGCTGTCAGGACAGGACTGCGTGGCGTACATTGTAATATCATGTTTACACTCTTGTCATACATGCCGCACACACCCAAACTGGGCTTGCTGTAAGAAAAAAAAAAAGAAAAAAAAAACAACTTCAACTGAGGATTAGCTGTGACCGCTCCTCTCACATCCTACTGTAGCTCTTACAAGAGTAATTAACTGTTTTTTTTGTTTTTTTTTTTCAGTGCAACATCCTCTCTTAAGAAGATAACAATTTGATAATCAATCTCGTGCAGTGCTTGACTTTGGTGCGATACAAAAACATAAATCACAGAGTATTACAGATGGGAGGGAGTCTGGCGAAACTTCACATCCAGACTGTTGTTGGTTAATAGGTTGCATTAAGCCCATCAAGTGGTGTGGTGCGTGATAAGCAGTCTCGCGGGCCCAGTAGGGGCCTGAAGAAGCTCTTGTAATGAATGGTTGGAGCACTGCTGATGCACAGCAATCATTAACAGCCTGATAATTACTCTGGATACCTCGGTGGATTGTGTGTGTGTGTGTGTGTGTGTGTGTGTGTATATGTGTGTGTGTGTATATGTGTGTGTGTGTAAGACGCAGATAGAGCCGTTACGATGTGTGAGGCCTCCGAGAGGAACAGATAAGCGCTGTGTTTGTGTGTTTTGATTTGCTGGTTAGTGTGTGTTTGTGTGTGTGTTTGTGTGTGTGTGTACATGTGTGCTTGGCCTAGAAATGTCCTACTTGGGCTTTGTATTCATATGCATGCTTACAATTGCAAATATGAGCATATCCTCAGCTGCGTTCTGTGGAGGTATTTGAAACTGTCTCTGCTAATGCTGCTGTTAAAAAAAAAAAAAAACAACAACACTGGCCTGATTAAGGAACCATGATGGATGCTGGGTATTAAGGTTTTCTGTGCGGAATGATAAAAAATGTCCCACAAAGCCGGCTTTTGTTATTTTCTCCTTCATGTTACATCGATAGAACGTTTGCATACCCACTTTTGTTGCTCAAATTTAAACCACTCTTTAAGTCTTATATGGACAAACGTCTAAAAATCTGCATAGTGGAGACGCATTTTCCGATCTCTGCAACGCTGATTTATTTACTCATCTGCTTCATTATTATTCACTTGCTTTTGTCTCACTGACCAAGTTATGTCTCTATGGAAACCAACCCATCATCCAGTGTTAGTGACAGCGCTGTATAATAGACTAATAAGCAGGGGAAAAAACACAGTGACGTTCTTATGTAGCCCTCAAAACAGCTCTTCATGAAACAATGGGCACTTTGCTCAAAGAATACAAAACATTAAGCCCCTGAAGGACTCGAATAAAAACCCAGCTTATCCATAAATACATGCTTAAAGTGCGAGACTTGCCCTAATTAGAGCAGCCATTCTGACATCAAGCGTGCTGATGTATTGGGCTTTTCTTTGAGCGTCAAAGGGATGCTGTGATGACAGGTTGGAATTTTGTATTTTTCTTTTTGTACGCGGCAATAATGAAGCACACAAACTACATCAATATTAGGCTAATTCGTCTGTAATATAGACGGTGCTCAAGTCATGCACGTTAGAGGCCAACGTCTAACAATGTCTGCCCACAAGCTCGTTCCCTTAAATTGATTTTTGGACCGAATTTGCGCTTCATTTATATTATGCCTGTCTCACAGCAATTGCACCACCAATTGATGCTCACTGATGGCGAGAACTTCAATGTCATCTGTTGGTTTGTTTTGGATAAATAACCAGTAAAGTATTTGATTCTTTAGCTTTGTTTCACTCTGACTTTAACAGAGAATCTCTTGGTTTTAGATGTTTTTCAGTTTGGACACACATTGACAAGGATTTGGGATTGCATTTTTTTTTTTTTTATCTCAGAACAAAAACATCGAACAAAAGATTGTCATACTGCACAGCACTCCCCTCTCAGTCACCTCGAGTTCAGATCAACAATGCTGCAGTGCTTTGTTTTATCATTCCAGGCGCCAATGTTTGGCCTCCGTCCAGAGTGGTGTTTCAGTGATTGAGAGCCCAAACAGTCCTGGCCCACCCTGTGTAGTTTAGTCTACCGAGGGGTAATTGAATAGGGCGACGCTGCAATAGCATTGGACTGGAGGAATGCTGAGCTGCAGGGGAATATGGAGAAGGTTTCAGCCAGCAGCAATTAAACAGAGAAATGATGCATGAAATAGCAGGGAGGAAGGGGGTGTTATTGAAGTGAGAGTAAAATCGCAAAAACTGTAATGGGGTGTGAGAGATATGTAAAATTTAGGGTATACAGCGGAGTAAAAGAAACAGATTATGGAAAAAGATTAAAGTTGTGGGAAACAAAAAGAGACACAGAGACTTTGAAAGTGGCCATGCTGCGCTGCCAACTTTTCAAGGGGAAATGCAGAGTAAGCGTGTTCTCTGTATACCAAGTTTGACAACACTTAGGTCTGAACTTTTCATTTAGATGTAACCCAACCTCAAAACTGATATTGTGAAAGAAGAAAATCAGTAACTGTCATTCCAACGTATCTAAAAGAACAAAAACTGCTTGGAGAGCAGATTAATACAAAGGTTTTTTGGAACTTTAATATTGTTACGAATCAATATTTCCTCAAAAAGTTGACCTTCCTGGTCGCCAAGTGCCATTCTGCTGCAGAAAATCATTGTTTCTGCTGTACCGTAGTATGAATAGGATAGGTGTGGAACTTTTTATGTTCTTTTTTTACACAACTTGTATAACTTACATTCTAATTGAAATGCACACATTGCAAAAGTTTTTTGTCGTTGTTTTGAATATAATATTTTTCAACTTATGACATGAAAATTTCCCTTTTAACAATGTTTTTAAACATATAAACCCATCTCGTCCTTTGTTTGTTGTCTGCCTAAATCTTACAACACAGAGAAAAAAGCTCTGTTTCAAATTTGATGTCCTTGTGATGTCACAGTGGGATTCTGGTTAAAAAAAAAACCCTCCCCTGGTATCTCTGCATGAACTCTACCACCAGCCTCAACTAAAACTTTTACACAGATCCGCCATTTTTATTCTCAGTTGCGAAAGAGTGATGTCTACCAGGAGAAGTTGGGGTGGGGCTCATTGCATTTAAAGAGACACACACCAAAACGGAGCGTTCTGAGAGAGCTGCTTTACACAGGATCACAAACCTCCTCTTGTCACGATCCGGGGTAGGAAACAGGGAGGAGGACCCAATTGCAGAAAATAATAATTTATTTTAACAAAAAGGTAAAAACAAAAACTTACTGAGAAAAAACTAAATCCAAAACGAAGAACATCCAAATCCAAAATTCAGGGCACTTGCACAGGAAACAGCCGACAGCAAAAGACATCCAACAAGACAATGACACGACAAGAAACTCAGGCAAACACAGAGACTAAATAGACAAGGGGTAATCAGACACAGGTGAGACTAACGAGACAGGTGAGGAACATCAGGGTAATCAGGAAGGCGGGAAACACAAGGAACAATGAACACAAGACCAGAACACTGAAGACAAGTACAAAGTAAAACCTAACACTGACACCACCAACCAGATATACAAAATAAAACAGGAAACACTAAAGACTAGACTTAAAACACACTAGGAACATACATACACAGAACACGAGGGAAATAATGAAAACTAAAACAGGACCAAACACAGAACAAAACCAAACCATGACACCTCTGGTGCTTGATTCATGTTAAACAGCTCTGTTGATAAACGCGGCTCCTGTTATGCATCGTGCACCAGACTTGCAATACTGGACTGCACTGACTCGAGGGGCCGTTTAATTGGAAAGCTAAATGTGAGTTTTCATCAGCGGCAGTGTTGTGACGTCAATATAGAGGCTCTTCCAATCTGCTAAGACCCTGGTTGCAAATTCGCAACATGTCAGCGTCCATCGTGGAGTTATTTTGGCTCTGTCCTGTTCAATGGGAGGATGCTGTCCAAGTCTTTACTTTGCACCAGCTGCGACTGTTAAGTCTGCTCGAGACAAAACAGACAGACTTTATGCAGGTCTTAATAGCAAAAAATGCTCTAATTCTATGAAAGCAGAAAGCCAAACGCACACTTCTTGAAGTCTGAGTGAAATATTTTCACCATAAGACCAGATTTTGACCCTTGAGTTGTTGAGTGCTTTGTGTTGTCCTTTTTCAACCAATGCCAAAGGTTGGAAAGGTTGGAAAAGAAATGCCTAAAAAGACAAGTTTTTTTTGTTTTTTTTCCAAAAGTAAGGGAAAGTGATCCCCCCCCCCCCCTCACTTTGCCTGCATCTTTACACACAAGCTTTTCCAGAGTTCATCCAAGTTCCTATCAGCAGCCGCAGCTGGATATCTGCTGAGAGCTTAGAACACACACACATACACACGCGCACACAAGGGTTGGGGATTCAGGGATTTAGGAGTTGATAGAGGAGGAGGTCTTAAAAGGCATAGTGCAGGGACTCTTGAAGTACACTCCAATGTCAGTGATCAAGAGCAACGTTAAAGTACTCGATGACTTCTGCATGGAGCATGGTGCCATACATGGCACTGATGAGCACGGATTGTGAGGCTTCCGTGTGGAGAATCGTGCTAAAATTGGTCTTCAATTTCCTGAATGTAACCCGAGAGACAGGTTACTTTAGCTGCAAATCAACGTCACACTTTTCCCCTCGAAGCCAAACCCACACTGTCTTGTGAATTGGCAAAGAATGAAGGTTTTTTTTTATTTTTTTGCCATTTGTGATTTAACCTACTTTACTTCATGAGCACATATAGCTCCATTTTCATCATGTGTTACTGAAAACAAATAAAATAAAGGTGCAGTAAAATGGTATAAAAGGCTGAAATGGAGAGATGTCGAATCAAGGCGGATCCGTGACCTCTGTAAGCTGGATCTCACGAATATGCCCCACATACACATCCTCCCTCTCTGTCACCTCCTCCTCCATCTAATCCTGCCAGAGGAGTTTAATTTACTGCCCAGAGTTCCCTCACACAATTTCTTTAAAAGTACATTTTATGAGACTGCAATTCCATTTCATAGGGGGGCCCTGCACAGTAAATCCTATTTGCGAAGCGTCATATGCGGTCACATTAACATGACAAAAGTGCCCGTCTGCAGTCCTGTGCTTTGCTCTCGCCCGTATTATCACCTGCTGAAGCATTTTATAGGATACCCAAGTGCCAACTCGTGTCCATCAGGGAAAGTTAGTGTAGTGGCTGCTGCCGAGGCATAAGTGTCGATGGAATAGGAGATAAAAGCAGCAGACACCTAATAGGAGTCAATAATATCAGCTTTCCCTCCGAGAGAATAGAAAGAGAAAAAACTATCTCCGGCTTAAATGTTGTTTTAGCAAAAGTTCAGAGGGATCAGAGCATCAAAGCACTGAGGGGATTAAAGAAAGTGCACGTTTATAGGGTGCTTTTGAAATAAAAAACCTCTGTGTGCCAGACAGCTTCCTGCCTTGTTCGATCAGTGCCGATCGATGAGCTTAGAGGCGCTTTAACACTGCATTCTTTCAATGTCAGATTTATTGTAAATACAAGTTTTCAACTTGTAAATGAACATTCGCACCCTCGCTCCTGCATGCAACGGCAAGGATGAGGATAGTTTGAGGTTTTGCTAGTGTTGTAGTCAAGACCACACTCACCGAGAGCAAGACGTACCCAAGACCCGGAGTGCTCCTAGACTGAGACGAGACCAAGATGTGTAGGGATCAAGACCAAGGCGGGGTCAAACTGAGACAAGACCAAGACCATAAATATCAATGCGAAGTCATCAACAGCAGTGTCACTCACTCACAGTAACACCAGAAAGGTTTCAGCCGTAACAGGGAGCAAAAACAAAAACAGATGCATTTCTCTTCTTAACACAGTAATGACGTGAACATTATCCAGTTTCAGCTGATTCTGATTTAAAATCCAGAGTCTGCCCAGTCTGAGACAGAAGCAAGACCCAGTCAAAACGCTTTAGATTCCAAGACGAGACCTTCAAAAATCGTTGCTGTGCTACAACACTAGGTTTTACCAATGGTAGATACAAAAGGAAGAATCTGATGCTGAGCAAGTCACCATTAACAATACGATACTACACTATTCCAAATCTTGCAAAAATGTTAAGCCCTGCAAAAAATGAATACTTTCATAATTAATGTGCTAGTTACTCTCTTGAAACAGAAGTGGTTAATTTGGCCATTAAAACAAACATTTTTGGGGGAAAAAAACAACAGCAGAGCCTCAAACATTAACAATTTCTAAACTTTGCTGTTGTGATAAATCCAAATGTATTCCCAAAAAAAATTACAATAACAGATAATGAAAAGCAGCACATGCCCCCATTGATTTTTTTGTTTCTTTTGCATTTTTGCTTGAAAATGTGTCCTTTATACTTTTTCTTTCAAACAATTGAATTTATTTTTCTATTCTATAATTCAGCACATTTGTATCAATAGAATCCAGTTCTGGCTTTACTTGTAAATTCCTGGCTAAATAACAAGTATCAATGACTTAACTGGTCGATAAACTTTGCGGAAAAATACAACTGAAAAGTTTGGGCAAAGCATCAGAACTATTTAGGGGAAAGACAGGCACAGAAGTTTTTCTCTTTTTTTTTGCTGAAGGTTCCAGATGGGGGGAATGGAAGTTGCGAGCCAGAGCCATATGGTCGTGTTGCAGCAGCCCATTTCTTGTCATTAATGAGCTGTGATTGATTGTATCATCAGCGCTGCTGTGCGTAGAGCAGGTACAGGATCAAAGCTAAACAAAAGGGTGTTAAAGTTACGAGACCCCTGACCTCTTTTTCTTCTTCTTCTTTTTTTTCCACCAATGTTTTAAACTCTTGATTGAAATTCTACTGGGTAGCTTCGGGATGTGGAGTTTTTAGCAGTGTAATTTTATTAAGACTTATTCTTTGGTTATGAGTACGTTAACCAAATCAATAAGAAAAAAGGGCAAACACATTTTGTGATTTTTGCTTTGAACGTATACTATAAACACATACTATATCTAATAAGAATTAATTTGATATAGACATGTTGAAACGTCACTCCCTTCTACAGTCAATACGGAAAAGGAGGCAGCATCTTGTTTGCTTAGCTTAGCATAAGACCAGGAACATGGCAAAACTGATAGCCAGGCTCCATTACTTTTTTCTTTGGGGGAGGGGGCATAGTGAGTTTGGGGAGGAGAGAATGTTATGTCCATCTTACCCTCATGCATACAAATCACTCGTGTGCATTAAAGGACCAAGGTTCGAGAGTCAAACTCACAACCGGTGAGTTCAAAGACTATGGGCGTATGCTCTATAAACTGAGCTTAACCAGCTCGCCCGCCTGTCTCTGTTGAGTCTTAAGAAGGCTAACCAATTTCTACAATGCAGTTTCTTTAAATCCCTTCAAAATTCTAAGTATTGAAACAACTGTTTGTGCTTTGACTTGTAGTCAGTCATGTGCTGCTCTTTTGTTTTCATTGATAGTAGTGATACAATAAATCTTGTACATGCTAAGCTCAGCTATCTGACTTTAGCTTCATTTAGAAATTGAAAGAACTAAGAATGTTCTGAAAGTTGATCAGTCCCTTTCAATGACTCGGGAGCAAATAATTGCAAAACCTTCCTTTTTAAAATGAGTTCATGACTTGCTTATAATGATGGGGGGAAAAAAAGTTTACGACATTGGTTCAGAAACGTAAACTGTAACGAAACCCAACTTTGCTTTGTCCAGCTACTCATGTATCCCATGCTTTAAATGCTGTGACCAATTAGACATAATTTTTGGTAATAAAACCTGTCACTTGACCTTAAACATAGTTGTGAATCTTTGGACGTCGTTTGGAAGTATGGCGTTACAAACTCAAATCTGGCATGAAGAAAAACCCTAATATGCACACCCATATCAACCAGTCACTTCACTTATCCTCAGTTTGTCGGTTATTCTCAGCACCTTTATGCGTCATAGCTTTGTACTTATTTAGGGACTTAGTTAAAAAGAATACAGAGACAAACACGGCATCCTAAGCCGGCAATCAAAAGTTTGGAAACTGCTGTCTGTGCAAGTTTACAATGGTAACCTTCCAGCGTGTGACAGTATTTACATAAAGGATTCAGGCTTGGTTGGAATATTAATTATTGATGTGAACTGTAATGAATGATTTATAACCAAAGCCAATCAGAGGCTGCTGTCTCTCGGTGCCACCTGAGGGATATTATAAATTTATAACTCAAGGACATGCTGTCATTGTTTAGGCTTACCTTCTTACACTGGGTTAAAGCGTTTGTTTCCCTCTCTATTGTACTTTGCCTTCAAAGGCAGTCCGCTATTGGCTGTTCAGCAGAAAATGTACTCAGGAGACAACTTGTGGCCTTCTTTTTTAAGCGTGCTCTTGTAGGGGTAAGTATAATGTCAAAACTCTTTTCCTCAGGCTGCTCTGAGTACACACTTTTCAGAACCCTTTCATACTGTAAAGAAAACACGACTTGATGTTCACATATGCACCTATGACCTCTTACAATGAGTGAGTTAAGTATGTTTTTGTCCTTGTCTTTTCAGTTCTCAATGTTTCGAGAAAAATCTTTTTTTTTTCTTTTTTTTATTTGAGTATAAGTCAAGGCTAAGTCAAGGCTTTAGCTAAGTTGTAGCAGAAGAAAATATTCTGATCAAGACCCAGAAAGCAACAAAATACATTCAACAGCCACACAAAAAAAAAGATCAGTCAGAGTCCATTTGTATTATGCTCAATTAAAATGAAGCAGTAGTGGGAAATTCATTCGGCATAGCGCTATTAGCACACTGTGAACAGAGGCAAAGCAATATGCAAAACAGTTATGATGAATGTCTTCTATTAACAGAGACAATAAAACAAGGTAATATGTTGATCAGGCTGCCTGGAAATACGTTTGCTTGCTTCAAAGTGGCTCAGTCACCCGTGGGAGCGGAGCAAAATGATTGGGCCAAATTGATCGTCGCTCGGAATTAACCCCACTCTGATTGGTGCTATTGTAATTTGAGGTCAGGCGGGTTACTGTAATACATGACGTTCAATTGATAATTAGGAGCCTTCCAATACGCTGAGTAAATTAATTCCTATAAACGAGGTTCCCACAATGTGCGGTGGTTCAGAGGTTGTTAATCAGGCTAGCCTCTGTTGGAGGGGAATGGCTGAAGTACACTTTGCATAGATGATTACCTCCCCACATAATTGTGTGTGAATTAAGATTTCAAAAGGCTCCTCATGATGATTTAGTTGTTATCAATTAAGAGATTTCCGAGCTAGTCTGGTCAAAGGTTGGTGCTGAAATATTCTGCACTGAATATGTTTCATTTTCCTATTTCGGAAAAATAAGTGTCCTTTGGGTCTGTAACTTATTTCATACATCAACAATTATTTCGAGTAAGATAAAGACTTTCAACCATTCAGAATAATAATGTATTTTTCTCAAATTTGTATTCCTTGGTTTTTGAAGTGAAGGTCAGAGGAGGCCGTGCTTGGATGAGGACGATAGTGGTTGTGGTGATAACACAGTCCGATGATGGAAGCTGGGCGACGGGGGCTGGTTGAGGGTTGACATAGTCCAATGGTGTTGTCTGAATTTTGGGCGGTGGTTGATGGACGTCACAGTCAGATGGCGAAGGCTGGGCATCATGGAACTTTCCACGCCACAGTGTTTCTTGTTTTAGAAAAGAGCTAAGTAGCTCTCCTCTCAGAGTTTGTCATTAAAAAGGAAATAACCAGTCACTAATTTCAGTCTCTTATTCCTGCTATTCGCTTGATGCGTCTTCCTTCCCCACTCTGGTCTGACACAGAGTTTCATTCTCCTTGACCACTGTCGGAGGCTGTGCTCACCTGTACAGTACACCAGGTCTCTCCTCATGTCATCGACTGCAGCTGAATCTCTCCTCCCAGTCTCTCCTCAATATCAGACTAAGCTTTTCCTGTCAGAGATGCCATGTTTGGATCACACAAGCTACAGGAACATTTATGCTAGATTGAAATCTGGTCTTCAGTGGCTGTACTGTTCCACCGTTTTACCTTTTTATCTTTATCTTTCTCCTTCATCTGCGTAACTCTTTTTTTAAAGGGGTACACAATTTTCCTTGCCCCTTTCTATTGATTCTCTTATATTTTTTCCTGCCTTTTTTTCTTTTCTTTTGTACACCAGATTTAATTAGGAATCTTACAGAGGACAGGGTTTAATTTGCTCAGCAAGCCAAACCATTTTACCATGGAGGGAAAAGCAAAATGTTTTTGTCCACTATGTAATGGAAAACTCAGCTTAAATCAGATATATTTACAAAATAAGACAATTTGATAAATGGTTCCAGGAGATGTTTTAACAGTCAAAGGGCCGTCCCCAGGTTGGCAGCCCTAGTCCGACTGAACCATTTAAAAATGGCATGTTCTTTGTAAGAATAGTTGCAAAGATAGTACAACAACAACAACAACAACAACAACAACAACAACAACAACAACAAAAAAGAACAATCACAGCAGGTAGAAAAATCTCCTGTTTGGAATTCAGTCGGCTTTAAGTTTCTCTGAATTTTCCAAGCACATACAATAGTTCCCCTCTGGCATTTTCCTCCTTTAGCTATTGTGCAACCTCGGTTTTGCGACAAGGATTTAATGCCCCAATTACATCTTCTTCTTTCAAGAAAGGACTGCTGCACTGTATGGTACACATAATGGTAAATATATGGTGGGCAGTATGTTGCAAAGATGGCCAGCTCACAATGGCTACTGTGAAAAGGCCAACTGATACACTGCTGCATGTGTATTATCCTCCTACTCCCTAACCCACAAATGCAGCAGCCTGTTGTTCAGTGCAATGTCTTTCCTTTTTAAAGGGTCCAGATCCTTGGAAAATTCAAAAGGAAAATAAGCAATTCTTAGAGAGGGGTGACATTGTCTGTCCATGTTATCATGCTAGGTTACTTCATTCCTACCACTTGCATTTTCTACATTACTGTACATTGGGAGGTTGCTGGAACATCCATATGCTGCAGTGATCTGTTCCTCAGTATCACACACCAGATGGCCTTCACTGCTTGTGAGAAGAAAGCACAAGCACTAAGATGACAAGCTAAGGCACCGACCCATCAATCTCTTTCAGAAAGCCTCTCCCCCATTCATAAATCAATAAGTCTCCATCATCTGTAATCACACAGTAAACTGCAACACTGCATGATTTTCAGCCCACAGTGGAGTTCAAAGGCTTTGCATATTTGCGAGAATTATGCAAGCCTAGTCCCTCTCATGGCTAAGCCTCAGTCTCATGATGGTGCTCGAACCTATTCTAAAGGATCCAGTCTGAAGTAGGGGCCATTTGAAGTGGCTTTGGCAGCTGCCGCCGGAGCTAGGTACCCATTGCAGTAGATAGGCGGGCCCATTGTGAAAGAGCCGGCCAACAGTTCTTGCTCTGTTTGTTTGGACATGCCGCGGACGTGATTTGGCCTTCGCTCCGCTACTCGTTTCAGCTGCACAGCATTTTGTGTCTGTGGCGAAATGACAAGCCATTAGAGGGGATCTTGTACAAAGATGTTTGGCGTGAGCATGGAGAAAGTTTGAGGTGGGGGAAAATTCTTGATGTGGCATTGTGGTTACAAGAAACTACATTATGTGTGCAAGACAAGGAATGTTGAAGAAGAAACTAGAATTGTGGTCGCATAAAGGGGATAGCTAAAACAAAAAGTTGAATAGTGACATGAAATGTTTTAAAGAGTGTAGGGCTAGCTGTGAAATTGTCATAAAAAAGTGTTTTTCATACCTGGAGAATAATACCCTGGACTTATGTCAAGGTTTCTCTGATGATAGGAAAAAAAAGGTGTAAAAAAAAATAATAATTTTGAAAGCACTCGAAAAATCCCAATCAGTCCCAGTTCTTGTGGGGGAGACCTTTAACTCTTTTAAAAAACGACACAAAAGATCCACCTAATCAAACTTGCCAATGTCAGCACAAGTGGTATAACCTTCCAATAGTCTTTGAACATTTCACTGTCCTGTTTCAAGCACACTCACCAAGATTCGTCTTAGTAGCGTTTAAATTTGGAGGGGACCCACTGGAAAATGTTGCATTTCATTTAGAAGCAGAAGCTACCAAACTACACAGCTCAAAAAAACAAATGGAACACTAAAACAACTAATAATGTAATTCCAAGTCAATCACACTTCTGTGAAATCCAACTGTCCACTTAGGAAGCAACACTGATTTACAATCAATTTCACATACTGTTGCGCAAATGGAATAGAAAACAGGTGGAAATGATTGGCAACTAGCAAGACACCCCCAAGAAAGGAGTGGTTCTGCAGGTGGTGACCCCAAACCACTTCTCAGTTCTGATGCTTTCTGGCTGATGTGTTGGTCACTTTTGAATACTAGCTGTGCTTTCACTCTCATGATAGCATGAGACGGAGTCTACAACCGACACAAGTGGCTCAGGTAGTGCAGCTCATCCAGGTCTGCTGTGTCTGTCAGCGTAGTGTCCAGAGCATGGAGGCGCTACCAGGAGACAGTCCAGTACGTCAGGAGGAGGCCGTAGCAGGACCGCTACCTCTGCCTTTGTACAAGGAGGAACAGGAGGAGCACTGCCGGAGCCCTGCAAAATGATGTCCAGCAGGGCACAAATGTGCACGTGTCGGTTCAAACGGTCAGAAACAGACTCCATGAGGGTGGTTTGAGGGCCCGACGTCCACAGGTTGGGGTTGTGCTTACAACCCAACACCGTGCAAGACATTTGGCATTTGCCAGAGAACACCAAACTTGGCAAATTGGCGGCGCCCTGTGCTCTTCACCTCTTAAAGCAAAACAATGCTAGACCGCACTTGTTTTAAGGACATTACATCAAAGTTGCATCTGCCTGTAGTGTGTTTTTCCACTTTAATTTTGAGTGTTACTCCAAAACTAGACATTGGTTTATAAATTTGATTTCCACTGATAACTTTTGTATGATTTTGCTGTCAGCACATTCAACTATCTAAAGAACAAAGTATTTAATCAGAATACTTCACTCGCTCAGATCTAGGATGTTATTTTAGTGTTCCCTTTACTTTTTTTAACAGTGTATTTTAGCTTCCTTGTGGAGACTGAAAGAGAACATTTTTACTGTGTACCTTTTTAAGATGTACTCGGGAGTTCCCTGAAACGTACACACCTTTATTTGTGTCTGCATTTGCACCACAATGATGCTGAGAGGGGACCACGTCTGAAGCAGTAGGTTAAAAAGTTCTTCTAAACAGGGTTTTTAGAAACTAAAATAGTTCAGAGTTCCTTTGGTGCAGAATTAACACAAAAGGTGGAAGGGTTTCCAACAGTTCTTAGAACTTTGAAAAAGAAAGCAAGTACTTTCTTTGTACTAAATGAGTGACACAAGACAAGGACAACTGTTTCTAAGCAACAGTTTTTCAACTTTCCAGCATGCCTTTTAAAATCCACTGTTTCATTTTATTTATATATATTACAATGCAGTTCTAATTGTGAAATGATGTTACGGCTGTCATTTTCTGGGTGGTGAATTTAATTTGGTTAATAAAACCCTCTTCAGATATAAAAATCCAATCCTCGCTCTGGACTGTCACAACAGCTGGATTAATACGAGCAATTGTGCATTGATGCAATCACAGAAATGATTCTTGGCGGTGTGGCCATTATTGTCAGATTTTAAATGCAACAAAATAAGCACATTTGCATTGTGATGGGTCCAATACCTTTGATAATGTTCATCTGAAGTACCATTAGGCTTTCTACTGGCCCTCCTTTAGAAAACATTGTTTGGATTATCATGGTTTACAGAGCCTCTGTCTGCCCCCCTTTCCCTGGCATATGTTATCTGCAGTCGCAGCTGTATGGCACCGAGCACAGAATATCCCCCATCTGCTGATCCAGTCATGCACTCCTTTATTTCCACCCCTCTCACTCTCCCAAGCCCACCTGACAGACCCAGCGGAGGGGCTAACCTGCTATGAACGTGGCTGCTCCACAGCGTTGGCAGGGAACAAACCCCTTTTTCCAATCCTGGAAGGGGGCAGAGCTGCACTGATGTGCCATGCAATCTGCGTGGACTGGCTGATGGTTGCACTTAGTTCCACTCCTCTTTGCCAGCGTGAACAGCCCCTGATGGAAATGCTTTAGATTACGTGCCAGTGCTCCCACTATCCCTTGAAATGGCCATGAGGGTATTGTGCCAAAATTGCTGGTGCGGCTTTGGAATACGCCAATTAGTTGCTCTATTGTTGAAACTGCTGTGCGCGATGAGTGATATACACTTTTCCAAGTATTTGTTTTTGCCTATTTATTTCTAATATTTGCATCTTTGCACATTAAACCAACTGCACTGCGTCGTCAAGTTGATGGACGACACAAACAGATGGAAAGACAGTCGTGAGGGCCTTCATCAATCAGTACTGTACGGAGGCTCAAGAAAATGTCATATATTGTTACATTTCTGAGATGTGTCTGCTTCCAATCACTCATTATCATGCCATAATCGTATGCATATACACAATCCTCTTCATTGACTAATTGGCGAGCGCACGGAAACTGAGAAAAAGAGAACGGTTACGACACAATAATGATGATTAGCAAAGCCGCTTAGCATTCAGCCCTTTCAAATCACAATTATGCTCTATTGAAAAATGATAACAGCTGTATACGTTTAACAATTCAACCACAAGAGATCAGATTTAATTTGTTACCGTACCTTTAAAATAGAGCATTTGTTCAGCTATCCCATTCCAGAGATCTCTGAAATACTGCAAAATGTACAACTTAAGGAAGATGAAAGAGCTTCTATTCCTGTTTGATTTTTGTTTCCCAGAATAAATGCACAGCATAGACAAAAAACTTCCTTCGCATGAAGCCAAAGGGAGCACGAGGGACTTGTGGCGGCGAAAAGGAAGTCATTGCGGCTCTTGCTTGATTAATCAAGCTTGCATTCAAACGCTGTTACAAGCAAGACTTTGTTCTATTAGCATTGTTTAACGGGAAATAACACACTCGGGGAGGAAGGGCACAAAAGGGTCAGGAGGGGAAAAGATAGAAAGCAGTGAGACAGAGGAAGGGGGGGGGGGGGAGCAAAAGAGGAAGTTAAGAGAGGAAGGTCTTGGGTGTCTGTAGAGAAGCAAGAGCCTTTAGGGACCCAGTGTGTATGAGGCAGCAATTATACTTGATGAAGTGCCTCCCTCCGCAGCCCCCTTCAGCACTCATTTCCCACTAGTGCGCATCACACCAGAGCCACATACATCTTCCTGTTGCAAAAGATCTCATTAACGGCCACTAGATGGGACGTCACTTATCTTTATCAAACATATGCATAAGTGCCCCCTTATGATCTTCTACTTCCCTTTCTCTCTTTCTCTCTCTTTCTTTCAGACTTAAGACGCATTGTCTTGGAGGCAAATCAGCTTCACTTAGCAGCCTAAAGGCAGACGGGAGGTTAGCCCGCTGAAATGGAACAACTTTCTTCATTACGAAGCAAATGGTGAGTTTTTCTATTTCTTCCACAGAGACGGGTGGTGAGGGGATCAATGACACTGTAATGGACATAATTAGCACTATAAAGTCGAAGCGAGAGCCATGAGAAAATGGAAATGAATACTGATTTCAATGTCAGTAAATTACTCCTTAAAGCTTACTCCTACAACAAGTTCGAACACGCCTGATAAGTCTCCTGTGTTTTGGAGATTGGGTACAGTCAGATTTCTAATTTCCTTCACTGTATGGACTCTGACTGAGAAAGTTTCCCCTTTTGACTACACACTGAGAGTTCAAGTAACTTCACTGCTTGCTCTAGCTAAGATACGAAAAACATTGAAGACCAAATGACAAAGAGAAAATGGTTAACGTTTACCGGATAGGCAAATCAAATGACTTTTTGCTTCCCATATTAACTATTAATGCAGAGATCTTTCCAGATGGTCGACCTGCTTAAAATCAATTTCCATCCTCATAAACGGTCTACATCCCTTAAAAGGGTTATTCACCATTTTTCGAATGAAAATGAACAAAAGTGAAAAGAAAATGGCAGGTCAAATGACTGAGAAGGTCAAATGAAGCGCAGTATGACAAGATCAGGGCTAATCTCTTCCTCATCTAAAGATTTTAAAACCACCCTTAAACTTGGATTCCGTCTGACTACTTTGTTTTATACAATTTGGACGGTAACTGATTTATAAGTCGCAGGCTAGCTCACATTTGCCAATGGGTTTTACTGGTGTTTAGGCAGGTTGAAAAATCTGTTGTTTGGGTTGATAAGAGTCTCATTGTATCAATGTTCGCCATCCAAGTAAACAAAACTTTTCACCTCTTAAAAGGAATTACACCTGTCTCTTTGGCGCTCCTCTTCTTCATTCTCTCCTTCTCCCCCTCTTATTGCCTGGAGCTGCACTTTGACTTTTTTTTTTTTGAGAACCAGAGTCTGTCTGGTTTCTATGGAGAACGAGATAAGACAACCTTTTGTTTCTGAATAATTGATTGATGCAATCCTGGATGTTCTTTACTAAAGTGAGAAATGTTGTAGAACAAGGTTTTTACATGTGTTTAACATTGGTAACTAGTTTTAGATTCCTATCCCAATGGAATAGCATAGGTTTATGAATACACCTTTTTTTTGGCATGTTCAAGCTATATCGTCAATCGTTGTTTGAAAGACAACAAAGTGATCACATTTTTTCCAGTGGTAGGCCTACAGTACTAATAAGAACAAAGTCTAACGCCACATTAGAAGGAGTTTAGCATGCTTACATTAGCTTATTAGCCCTTAATATAAAGACTAGCTTAGGAAGATTGCAACACTTATTTGTACAGGCATTCAGTATTGCAAACAATTACTGAAGAGATTGTACTGAAGAAAGTTTTGCTGAGCGTTTGGAAAATATGCTTCTTTCCCTCCAGGCGTAGATTATGATGAGTTATAATACAAAAGCATCCAATCCAACTTTATTTGTTTAGCACTTTAAAACAACCACAGTGACCAAAAGGCTGCACAGAAGAATAGTCAAAAAATACATAACAGCTCACATTAGATTAAAAAAGAAACTAAATGTGAATTACAAGAGTGAATGAAACGGCATAAAACATGGAACCGAGCCTGAGCCGGACTGGAACGCACAATGGGCTCCCATTTGACCAGGACTGGTTTGGTGGGTGTTCCTAGTTTAGCAAGCTTTGATGCTAACTGATTACTTCTCACCTCTAACTCCAGCAGTGTTAGAGTAGAGTTGACTGGAGTGGTTTTAAGCAATTGGTTAATTTAATTTTAGTCTGAACATATTGAAACGTTGGACTTTTAGAGAGCTCTGAATTTTGGAAAATAAGGAAATCCAAAACTGAGGACAAGGCTAACCCATCTTTGTTAAATGGTAAAAGGAAATGTATTTCCAGTCAACAGATGTCTTTGTTAGTTTGTATTTGTATGGGTGGTGTTCTGAGCTAGCCTACAGTTGCACAGACACACAAACACCCATACCCCTTGTACTGCTCCTGCATGTGTCTGTCTCCCTTCTCTCAAGTTTCCATTCCATCCACCTCTCCTCTCTTGTCACTTCACATGCCCCTACTACAAAGGTGCCCAGATGCCTAAAATCTCAGGCAGTGATCTCCTCCAGCAAAAGGGGTGACCCACGTGAGATCCGCCTCACTAATCACTGCCTGAAACCACTCTGGGCTCACAGGCCGAGAGATAAAGACAGCCGCGAGCTTTACCCAGCTTTAGCAGGCCTCAGCTGCTCTCTCTCTGTCGGGACTGACAAGCGAGACTGTTTCTGAGGTGAAAAACCGCCGCAGGCCAGCCCATTGCTAGCCACCTTTCCATCTCACAATCCAAAAAGTTCTACCACAATCTGTGGGACATGAAAAAAGGAATGTCACCTTCTGAGCTGGTGTGTGACGCATGCTGCACAGCAGGTTAAAGCGGCACCAGGCCAGCTTGCATAATAATTGTGTTTTCATTGTTTTTTTAATGTTTATTATCATTATTGTTTTCCTCTTATTTTACCCCCTCGAACTCTCAAGAGGCTTTTGTGTGATAAACGATGAAGAGCAAGGCCTAGAGAGTGAGCTTCGCATGGTTGCACCGAATCCACAATTAGCCATTTCATTAGCATCCATTAACATTTCATTTATTGTGTATATGGGAACAACAGCAGAGGAGGTGAGGGCACATGCTGCATTTTCCCATTGACCCGTGACAACACATGAATGCACTCTGGTGGCAGACTAATAGCAGCTCCTGTTTATGCATATGAACACTGAACATGGCCAAGTGGGGCCAGCTAACTACTGAAAAGTTTTAGAAAGCTTTGAGAACACTGAGACAGGTAAATGTGCAGCTGGGTGTGTTGATACTTTAAAAAAAATGTAAAAGGTTATAGCATAGAATTATTCCAATTTGACCAACCCACTCCTTGACTAACTGCCTGGAAAGAAAAATACATTTTTTTAAACTTGAACGTGCAGAAATCTAAACCAAATAATAGGAAAGATTACTAAGTAGGAAGTTAGAAGAAAGTAAGGGGGGGTGGCCACTGATTACCTATGCCATTCAGTTGTAGGACTATAGACCTAACCACTATTTGCATCCTACATTTTTCAAAAGTTGATTATGAGGCTAACCCAGGGATTGTGCTTAAAATGTTTGTTTTTCCCTTTTGATATGATGCCAGTTGTCAGCTATTAACATACAATGTGTCAAACATTTAATTTGAAGATTGATTTTAAAAATACAAATTACTTTTACACATCTTCTTGGCACAAGCAGAGAGTTTAAAATTCTCTAAATTTTGAAATACTTATTTGTTAGCTGCATGCTGGGATCCTGGGATAATGAAATATGTTGACCTTTCAAGGCTTCACCTTTTACTTTTAGAAAACATTGTGTAAAGAAAGACCAGGTTATCCCAAAGTTTATTTTTTATTTATCTATTTTTTATATTCAGCGTAAATTTTAAATACACTTTCACAGTGATTTTCAAGGTGGTGGTCCTGACCCCTTTGGGGTCTCCAGGAGGTTGTACATGTAAACGAAAAATGTAAACGCATTATTTGTAACCTTGCCATGCAGTATATCTTTTTAGATAGCATTAATCAGTACTTGTGAAAATATATTTGCTTTATCTCTAAAAAAAATAAGGAAAACAATGCAAACAAAGCTAGCCAATCAGAATTAAGCTGCCACTATGAGTGACACTGATGTATTAGAAAGTTTGAGCTGCCAACCTCCTCTTAAATTTCCCTTGGGATCAATAAAGTATATGTCTGTCTGTCTTCATAGAAACCTTTCTAAAAAGTTATAATATAGACCACCAGGCAAACCACAGTGAACATAACTCGGCTAAAAAAAGACAAAATACCACCTGGGCATCTAAAACTTGTCAGTTTTAAGGAGAGAAAAATAATAAAACTTGTCAGCATGAGTCAGATTACATTAAGTATGGCTTTACTGCAACAGGTTGGAATGGTCATGATGTGCCAAAATGTGTTCTCTGGCTCAAAATCCTCACCATTCAATCTTTAAAGCTATCTTCCCTGAGAATTGAGATTTTTATTTTATTTTATTTTTCATTTTTTTACAACATAGTATTTGAGTTTGCTCGATAGGGCACAGGCACAGCCTTCTTTTGGACGGAGTAAGCATGAAAAATGTCCTCTAACAGAAGTACATCAAAACAACACTTCCAGTTTATATTGAGGTGGTACTACATTTCATTTACTTTCAGCTTGCGGTTGTTGGGGAAGTTGTGTTGCGGTGTGTCAGAGGGTATTTTTCTGGGAGCACAAAGCGTTGTGTTCAGAGTGTCTATGTACTGTGTGTATGTTGGTGGTTTCATGGTTTGCGTTATTGATGGTTTAAAGACGCTCAACTACAGAGATGAGCGTGAGGATCTATTAATTTCAGGGGACGCTTGGTCATTACAAAGGTAAACGCTGACATTTCAGGCAGCCTGTTATTTTGACTGACTGCCTATTAGAGAGTGTAATGCAGCGCGCAAATGTATACTTCAAGCCTCAGTGCCTCAGCAATGGACGGGGAGAGTGGATGGCTCAATCCACTGGTCTTTATTTAGCAAGGTCGCTCAGGACATTAGTAGGTTTGGACACGGGCACTATCAATGACATTGTTGTCAGCAGGACTACCTCCGAAAAGCCGGCGCCATTAAGCTCCTGTCTCCATTTACAGTATATTGGTCTCGTTTATAGAAGATAGGAGCTATAAATCCATTGTTATGGCCTTTTGTCTGCCTCCAAGTTGGGGAAAAGCTCCGTAGTCACAATTTCTGATCAGTGCTCTTTATACTCGCTTGACAGGCTCTGCAGATTGATAGTAAAACCAGCAATTGTGGAAACAGCGAGCTGTGAAATTTTAAACTTCAAATTGTCTGCACACAAGCTCGAGAAATGTAAACCGTAATACATCAGACAGACATATTCATTGGCTCCTCTGACCCTCTCTAAAACCCCTCAATCATCTCACTTGAAATGATACACTACTTGCAGCCAACGATAACCAACAGATAATTGACCTATCTCTTTCAAAGACACTGTAATTTAGGAAATGGACAGTCTTGCCTATCTGTTATTTTGTGTGTGTATATATATATATATATATATATATATATATATATATATATCTTTCTGTCACTCCCTCTAACGACGACTCACCGTGGTAGATGTCTGTCCACCAATGAGTCCAGTTCTTCTCAAGTTTCAGCCCATTAGAGGACTTTATTTTAAGGTCCCATATTGTGCTTCTTATGGTTTTAGATGCTCTTTAGTGTGTTTTCCAGGTGTCTTGTGTTTGTTTAGGCACACCATTTACAAAAATTCAAAGTACTTGGAAATGTGGCTTCTCCTACCTCCTCCTCTGAGCAGTAGCAATAGCTGCATGAAATGCTCTGTCCCTCGCCCCTCTTGTTGAGAATGTGTGGAGTGACATCACAAGACAAAGACGTGACTTATCCAAGCCCACTGGCTCCTTGCAACAAGCACGACCTCCCCTAATTGCGTACTTGTCCTGTTTCGTTACTATAACTAATATCAATGTGCTCTTTATGTTCAGTGTCATGGCATAACTTGGTATGAATGGACTGATTCAGTACCCCTACTATGACAACTTGCCTGTTACTGCCATCTTTATGGACTTTAGAGTCTGCAGTGTTGAACCCTATTGCCTCAAGTCACTTCAGCTCACCAAGCAGGCACTTACTACTTTGTTTCCCATCGGGAGTAGGGGACTTTGTTTGTTACTTCCAAGTATCACATCCCTCGAGGTTATCTTATAATTCTTGCCTGTTTCTCCATCTTGTTTTGTTTTTATAGCGACACTGTTATATCGGGTGCTTGGTGGGTCACGGCGGCCTGGGCGCATCCCTCATAACGGTCCTTTCAGAAAAAAAACCGACTGACTTTTTAATGGGTCTAATTGGAACTTGGCAGAGCGGCCATGTGGGCTGCTGGTAGGGATTAGACTGGTGGCTCAGTTGGCTGACTCCTGATGGAACACTATGGACCCAACACAGACGTTTCCCTTGTTACCCTGGAGGGAGAGGGACAGTGTGTTTGTGTGCGTGTGTTCAGCTGTGTATGAGCATGGAGAGACGCATGGGGATGTGGAGGTGGTGGGAGGCTACAGCCTCGCTCAAAAGCGATTTGTCTCGGCCAAAAGGTTCCCTTGTCCTTCACAGATGGCTGGGCATGAACCCCCATTAGTGGACGAGGAAGAAGAGCAAAAAGAACAGGGAGGCAGAGGAGACACCTGTGTGTCTGCTGAACAAATAAACTTTTGCAATGATCTATCTTTAGACTGGATTAGTGTCTTTTACAAAATGTAATTTGGGCTGTATCACAGACAAAAACACATCATGGAAAATATCCAATGCAGGATCTAGGGAGAAAAGTTACTGAGGCAAGCACAATCCCCTGACTCCTTTCTAAGAATTTGCATTTTCAGCCCCGTGGGGGGGAAATGACGGAGTGAGAAAGACAGAAAAGAGAAGCTGGACAAAATTTGAAGATAACAGGGAGGGAGGTGGAGGGGAATGGAATTTCTGCCGACTGCAGAAGTTCACTATGGAAGCCTTAAAATCCATTTGTCTCAAACTATAAGAAAACACTACATAGTTTGGCATTCATCAAAGCATTTTGTTTCCCCCCTATTTTCATTCCTTTCTTAGACACCGCAGGGTATGTATTGAAGGGGAGAAGCATGGCAGTTTGGCACAGTTTCAATGATGTGTTAATATATTGGGGGGGAACAGTCGCTCATTGGAGTAAAGAGTTCACAGTTTGCAAAGAAAGGCTGCAAGCAATTTCATGTTCACCTCACCTCTCTCTAACCCACCTGAATTCATTTCAACGTTGCCCTTAAACCCCCTTAGATGGAGCTCTCCCTGCAGTGCACATGCTCTGTCAGTGTAACCACAGTGAGGGCAGCTGAAGTAGGAATATGACTGAGAAAAAAAAGTAGAAGGAAAGGACTCAACTTGAATCCACTTAAAAACCAATTTAAACATGAGACAGACTGAGAGCAATGACAGGCATTGAAATATGGATGAAAAACATGATTAAAGACTGATTAAACATTGAGACAGCTTTATCATGAAGAACATACTTGAAGTTGTTGTGAATGTATGTTAATGTTCATAAAGGTGTTTTAGGTACTCAACCCTCTTCATTTTCCTAGCAGATATGGTTTGAAAGACTTTTTTTGTTTGTTTCAAAAGACATTTGAGAACACTTACATTAGTGTTGTCTTAACAAGTTATTGCAAGTGAAAAATAGGAGCCAATGTAAGTCAACAACAAGTTCAATTAGCTGTAAATGAATGTTTATGTGATTTAGTCTTAAAAAAAAGAGGCCTTGGCGGTCTGAATATGCTCTCTCCCAGCACGCCAGTATATATATATATATATATATATATATATACATATTAAAGAAGAAACTCTCTGACAAGCCATAGTTCCAAACCATGAGGAGTCCCCTGCAGTTTTGCTATGTCTAACCAAGTAGCACAGTTTAGACAGCTAGCTAGCAGGTAGCTCACCAGTTATTTTGTGAATATGACACCTAGACTACAGTTGTCAAAATATCCAGTCAAACTTTTGAGCACAAAATCTATATGGGTTCTAACCTTTAAAACTTGGAAAAGCATAAACAAGCACAGCATGTTGGTCTGTGAAGCTAGCGTGGATGTGTGCATGGCTAACTTTGAAGTTAGCTTCAGCTGTCAGAGAGCAGCGCTGTCAAACATAGCATTAGATTTTGAGAACTGTATCAGATCCTTACATCATGACCTTCGATCGTCAATGACCATCAATTATTTTGAAATAGCTACAGCAGGTGTTATCATTGTCGTGTAGTGTGATTTTGGGGAGGAATAAAAAATAATGTAGAATTGGCTGTCGAAACTGAACCTTCCATTAACTTTGACTCTCATGTTTGGATTTTGCCCTTTTCTATCTTTTTATTATTATTATTTTGAATCTGAGGTTCCCATATTTGACAAGAAAATGTAGTTGGAAAAGAGAAAGAAGTTAACTATGGCTACAGGTTATGGACTAATGCTCTATAAAGAAGCTACACTCTTGAATAAATATAATTATTCAAGTAATTTTTTAACCTATTGTGAAAATCTTTTTGGAAGACATGCACTACATGTCCTTAATGTAAATTACACAGCTAACTCCAGCTAAAGTGTATTTACAACCAATCATTTAGTAAACAATTTTTCTGGGTGCCTAGTTATAATTTGTCAACCAAAGGATAGCCACAAATGATTTATCCTTAATAGTAGTACTTTTATATGATTTGATACATTTACAATTAACATGTAAGATAAAAGTGGTAGAGTTGCAGAGGAGAAACCCTGTATGTCTAATGACAATCCATAAAAGGGCTGCTCAGCATTTGCATCAAAATTGTGCCCTTTGGTTCGCTGATCAGCCAAATTACTATATAGGTACAGGCAGAAAAAAAAAGTACGCAATTTTTAAAGACAACGCATCTTTTCTGAAGAACCCTCTCAGGAGTTCTTTTTCTAAAAGAGCAACCATTGGCTGTGGGTTGTCAACTCTTGCACGTCAGGAAGAATAATAGGTGAAGCACAAAGGGAGGAAGACAGCATAATCATCATTGTTTTGACCAGAGTACTTTGAACTGTCTCATGCTCTTAGACGCAGACCATCTTTGACAGAACGCTTCTCCTTGGAATAATAATATACAAGGCATCATACTCTATCATTTGCTGAAGAGGAAGCCTGTAAAAAGGATCTATGAAGTGTACTTAATGATTATAATATGTCTGGTAGGAATGACAATGAGGGTGTTGAAGGTTGCGTCCCACCTGTAAGTAGCACTACCAAAGGCAACATTATAGGGCTTTTGAATTCAAGCTATGGGCTTAAAAAACATTTTGTGCTGTGAAAAGTGTTTGGTTGGCTTTCTGAACTGTTGTGATGCCTTTTATTGTTGGTCATGGGAGATGCTCCATACTCAACAGTTCTGTGCTGTCAACGGAACAAACTCCAAAAAGATTTTTTACAAAAATAGTAGCATCATATAGATGTAAGCACCAAAAGGTTAACATTGTAATCAGAGTCTAATCAACAAGTCTTAAAAAGTGTTTGTTTTCTTTCTCATATTGCAGAATGATTTTATAGACTTATGTAATACTGTGTACAACTTATTATTTGAGTTACATAATGTCAAGGACTTTGTCCCAAAGCTTGCTGCTGTATTCATACCTTAATGAAGGGCACCTTCTAATAACACATTTTGATGAGAAGTCACTTGGATGATTGCCAACTCAAACGTTTACTTGAGTGGCGTCATTTCCGGGCAGATTTTGGAAAGATGACAATCGAGAGCGCTCTAGTGGGGCTTTTAAAGACCCACTTTAAAGATCAGCATCGAACCATGGAGACCAAAGATGTACAATACATATCATGGTTGACACATCTTCACTGCACAGGTCAGAGCAGCTAATGGCATTCCCAGACAACATGACCACAAACAACCCATATGCTAACTTCACGTTCTATCTTTGGATCATTTCAGGATTGGCGAGTAGCGTGCTTTTAAGAATTGAGTGGGCCATTCCACTATTTACCGGTCAAGTCAAACAAATTTAATTGTGTTCTCTGACCAAAGTGCTGTGGCAGAAAGGGTAGAGTGGGAAAAAAAAAAAAAGGTTGTGAATTGGAGATTGGAGAAAAAAGTCCTGGGGGTCAATGCCAAAGCTTGGTCTCTTTTAAAGAGCCAATTGTAAAGCCATTAGGCATTGACATGAAGAGTAAAGGTGGGGAGCAGTCTCAGTCGTGCTGGGTGAGATGGAAGGTGATGTGCACCTTTTATCCACAATTACGCTACTTATCATGAAGGAGAAATAGCTGCATTCACCCATTGCTGCTGTGACTGTCTCTAGAAGTGACCATATAAACAAGTGTGTCATTTAAGACTCTGTCGCCGGAAAATCTTACAATGGCTTTAATAGTTTGCTTCATAACTCAGGCAGTTAGTGATTAAGCAGTGGTCCCAATGTGTTGTATTGTTATACAATAGTAGTGAAATGCTGGTTGCTTAGTTCAGTTATACAAAGCAGGTCCAAGAAAAGAGGCACCAACATATTACTGTGTTGTTTTGTTTAACTATGGACAGTTTATTGGAGTACCTGAGAAGTGCTTTATCTATTAATCAAATGTATTATTATGAGTGTCTTGTCACTCAGGATCTGTGGAGATGAATTTTAACTAAGGAAGTTTAAACTCGTCTACCATCTGAAGTTACAATCAAATTGAACCCAAAAGGCTTAGTATGATAGAAAACAGATACAGACTTGGCTGCCATATGAAGATTCAGAGATTGCACCCTATATAATGTAGGTTGAAATAGCATTGTCGAGAAGGTTAGCTTAAACCCTTCAGACTGACTTGAAATTAAAATTAAGTTTTTAGTTTTCCTGGGATCTGTTGGCAAGAGTGGGATTAAAAAAAACAAACAAAAAAAACAGTTATTCTTGTTATTGACAAGCATTTAAAATTGTATGAATTGTTTACTTGTCACCTTAAAACTCACAGTTTACTTCAGTTAGGAAGCAGAATATTTCTATGAAGACTGCAATGCGACGCTGCCATGTGTCTACAGTGGCACAAAATGAAAAAATTAAACACTGGCCCATGGTACTGTACTGAAAATCTAACAGTTTGCTTGTTTCATTTTACTTTCTGATACAGCTGAAACTCTATGAAATTCCTTCAATGAAGTGTGTCAAAGACAACCACTGTGATGAGATCGCTCATGGCCGAATCTACTAGACAAGAAAATGTCCAAATGGACTTTCAATTGGGTCCTCTCATCAATAGACATTCTAGCATCATAAGTCCTTCTGCTGATGTGTGAAAACCCTCACTTTGAGCATGACTTATTCATTCAGAGCACATCTGAAGTGGAATCCAGCTATCACTGCGTCTAACTAGGACAAAAATACCCACTTGAAACCAGCACTTTTAAAGATTAATTCATTATATTTAGTCCTTTTACTTATATCCTACTGCTCAACCACCTGCTGTTATTTAGTCCAAACGTCATTAAAACACATTTCCAATTCCGCAGCTGTGTGTGTGTGTGTGTGTGTGTGTGTGTGCGTGTGTGTGTGTGCGTGCGTGCGTGCGTGTGTGTGTGTGTTTTTCTGGAGCTACTTGATGGTTGCAGCACTTGTTCCTTTGGAAGTTAATTCAAATTAAGCAGATGTGTACAAAACTTAAAGGCTGCTCTGTTGGTGGAAAAGGTTACTGGAGGAAGAAATATCCTCACTGCAATGACATTATGCTCAGAGAGAACACCCTCTATCTCCCTGAAGGTTTTCCACAATATCCAGAATTTATATACAATGTGTGGTTGGGTGCTTGTACCGTTGTACCTTCAATTAATTTAAATTAAATAGGAGGTATGACAAGAAATCCCCATACTAAATGTTAATAGATATTCTTCTAGTTTGTTTATTTCAGGCATCCAGTAATAGAGATGCATCCTGCTGTACTTATTTTTTGAAGACAAACCAAAGCATGAATATATTATGAGTAATGATCTTTAATTAATTTCCGTCATCAATTTAATTACTTGCATGTATATTAGCTGATCTGCATAGCTTTCAATTATCTTTGGTGTATTTGGATGTGTTCTCCATGCACAATTTAATGTTACTAGAAAATGTAATCAGAATTAATAATAGAATTAATGAAGTGTCTCCATTTCACTCAGGGTAAAATTTATCCACATGTTTATTTGTAACAGGGACGGCGTGATTACTTGTTGCGTGACCCTCAGATGATACTTTTCTACTCGTGTAAAGAAACAATTTGGATTTATTCGTTGGACTTTCCTGACATAAAGTCAATAAATGAATGGCTGTAATACTCTAATTTCCCTGGCATTTCATATTCTCCTTTCAGGCGAACCCCAATCGACAACTGCATTAGGTCATAACAGCCTTTTTTTCTTTGTTTAATTAAGCTGCTCTTTGGAAAAACAAAGACCAACACAGTTATTTTAAACTATCTTATTTGCAAGTGAAGTTTTGAAAAGTTTCTCATACCTCCACATTAGTTACTTACCTTTTCTCCAGTTGTAACTCTTCTTGCGAACCTTCAGCCTTGCATTGCAATATCACAATATGAATCTTAAAGGCTCCTGATTAACCAGCTTGTTGCTTCTTTGAATGTGAAGATGACCTTATGTCTGAAGCATGGCCCCGAGTGAGGTGTTGACTACCCGTTTGGTCACGTTTCACATTTAAATTGGCCTTCCTCTCTTTAAGCTCCCTGCCAAGGTGAACATATTGAAAGAGTATCTTCCTTGGAAGTCAAAGCGATAACACAAGTGGCTGAACGAGAGAGAATTTAAGGTGGTTCATTCAACAACAAGGATAGGAGCTCAAGTGCCAAGGCATGCATCAAAGTGAAGCCAAGTCTGCAGGCAAGCACAGTCCCAAAAAATGGCAGACATTTTTGTCAGTGGAAATGCTTTTTTTTTTTTTTCCATCAAAACTTGTTTGGTCGAGGCTCTGGTTGGAGTGTCATCCAAACAAATGAAATGAAAACCAGGCACGATTGAGAATGCCTCAAGACACCAGATCACAATCCTAACCTTTATCTGACCTTTAATAGCTTAAAAGGGACTTGTTTGGCCAAGTTGCCATTGTGCGCTCTGTTTAGACACTGTCCCATAGGAAAGGCAGCAGAGCACAGATCTATTAAAGTTGGAAACTGCTCTCAAGCGAGCCATGCCGGAGTTAATGAGAATGTTAAACATCCAACAGGCGAGCCTCACAGGGCTGTTGAGACCTGCTTTTGAATTCCTGAATTTACCAGTGCTGAGACGATACATGATGTGGCACATCTGTGATATGACACAAATGTTTGCACTGTGTCATTAATAAAGAGCCATGTAAACCATGCAAGGCAAATTATTAAGTTATAGAGTTTTAAAGGCACCCAATTTCAAATAGTTTCTTGTATATCTTGTTGTATATTTTGACTTTCGTGTGTCTCGATGTTTCTCGGCCACACCGTTAGCACTGCTGCAAGAACTTACTGAAAACTTCACTAAGTAATGTTAAACTGATACAAGTTTGGAGGGGGTTTGTATAAGAAGGAAGCCCAGAAGCAAACAACAGATTATGAGAGATGAACTACATACCCAAACGAGCAGATTGATTAGAGCTTGAACCCCTTCTTATTATTGAGGAGTTAAAAACTACCTCTGGGGTTGCTAAGAAAACTGTTTAGACTGATAATACATATTTGCAATGACAAATCTTCAGTATACAGAGCAACAGACTGTTGGGAAGCTACCAAGTTTTTAACCGCTTTATATATTGCCGAAGAAAGACAGCCAAAAATTGGATTCTGTTTTCCACTTGAGGTTGTATCTAATTTGGCAGCCAAAGCTGCTGATGAAAGCCCAAAGGAGAGGCCAAAGGTAGGTATGGGCAAAATGGCAAGATGACATCATTTTAATGGTTTTGGAATCCAGTAAAGTAAGCAAGCACAAGAGAGGAAAAAAAGGGACGATGGGTAAATCTGAAATTGGTGCCTCATCCTTTTTTTTGTTAGCCCAGGGTACAAGACATACATCTTATGAGTGCCCAAGCATCCTTAAAAGGTCCTACTGTTGATGGGTGATGTCTGCAATAAACGGAAAGTATTTAACATTTAGTGTGAAAGAGAGTTGGGTTGACTTACCTCGTATTTGCTCCAACTATACGGATAGTACTTAAAAAAACTATCAATAAAACATTCTTGTAGTGATTTGGTTAGCACTGAGATAAATTGGTTTTCTTGCTACCAAACGTTTTTTTCTTTTCAATAGACGTTGAGGAAGGGAGGGAATCATGGGAGTGATTCTCTCTGCAACTTCAACCCCGCCCCCAGAGAAAACTCATAGTTGACCGTTATCAAGACAGGTACTTCTATGACATGACTTTGTTTTGTTTTTTTATCACAGCAGCATTACAAGAGCAGTATGGCAGCTCTAGTAGTACAGTAGTAGTAGTAGTAGTAGTAGCAGCAGCAGTTTCCGCTTCCTTATGTGGGATTCTTAGACGTAACATCTGTCTTGTGACCACTGCATCAGGACACGTCCTGTTTCAACTAAAAATTGAGGATTTCTCTGGCTTTACAACTTTTGGATATAGCTAATGCAAGTACTCAACAAAAACATATCATATATCATTTTGTATTCAAATTTATATTTTAGACGCCACTCAGAACTGATGTGTTAAAGAAATTCTGTTTGGGGATTCATTAGCTTGTTAGCTAGTCCCTACATCTGTCAGAGACAGGAAATGCAAAAAAGCAAAGCATTTTTTTGGAAAAGAAAGGAAAAGATTGACACAGTAAAGCCGGAACTAGAACTCTTTAAAGAGGATATATTATCCCCCTCTTTCACCTGTTCTAACAGGAAGCTGTGGTCTAAATGAAAGATCTGTGCTGTGGTCAAAATAGAACATGAATCAAGCACCAGAGGAGGATTGTGACCCTATATAAACCAGCTCTCTGTGTGTCTGTTTAAAAACAATAAGCCATCATCATCCCAGAACCTATCTTCATCCCCCAATTCCGCCAGCACAGCGCCAACTTTCTGTTCATGGACGATAATGCTCCACCACATCATGCCAGAATTGTCACAGCTCGACTTCAGGAAGTCAGAGTGCCTCATATGTTATGGCCTACAATTTCTCCTGACCTGAACCCCATAGAGCACATCTGTGACCAGCTGAAGCAGCAACATGATGCTCGTACCCCACCCCCAGACCTGGCAGAACTGCGTGTATTGTGGAGGAGTGGAACACATTGCCTTAGAGCAACATCATGAGGCTAGTTGGGAGCATTCATTGCGGCAAATGGTGGAAACACCCGCAACTGACTTTGTCAATTTTGGTTATTTGCGGCTATCTTTGTTATTGTCTAAATTGTTGGGTTAAATATTGCACTAATGAACATGGTGCTTCCTCTCAATTATTAATAGTAATATCAAAGGGAGCTTTTACTTACTTCATTATAATTCAGACCAAATAGGATATAAGTGTATATGTTCAAAAACACTATTGCAGTGGATTTTTTGGTAAGATGGCCCCTTGAACAGGAATGTATTTTGATAGTCATCAAATGCTGTTCTACCTTACTATGGTTCTGCCTTTGAATGCTGATGCAACAGTGTGCCGTTATTTGATCATCAATGAAAACAAAGTATAGAAAGAGATATTAGTGAATAAACCATCAGACTGAACTAAAAGCTTACAACAGAGGTATAAATCCTGCCAGTAAGTTTACAAAAAAGGCCAGTTGTGAACAGCTTGTTAATTCAATGTCACATGTGGGATATTTTCCAAATATGGACTTTCATGGCTCATTGCTTTTTGTGACAGACAAAATGTGGATGTGTTAATTAGCAAGTTCGACGTGAGAGAAAGGTGGCAGATGCCGTTAGTAGTGATAAAAGAAGACTATTTTGTTCCACGTGATGAAAGACTTTCTTTATTTTTTTGAACGAATCAGCTTTTTACAAATAAACCCAGGGCTTTTATGCAGATAAAAACAGGCCATTTATTTGTAAGTGGCAAATGTAATAACATTTTAGTGAGGGATGCAGCTCTGTCCTTGGAATTTTGCAAAGCTCAGTATTGGGTTATTCCAAATGAATGGTAAATTGGCAGATGTGCTTTATTTTAGTTTTAATAAGCTAGCAATCAGAACAACACCTCGCTGTATTATTATTTTTTTAAACACAAGGCAGACAAAGAACATCAAACAGCCTGAGTTTGTTTCCAGGTTTTAAGGTAACGCATGCTCAGCTTCTACGGTGTCAGTTACTGCGGTGCCCATTGGATTTTTTCAGCTTTGGTATTTAAACGTTCACATTTCAGAAATTAAGTTTACTATTAGGACACCTTTTATCTTGAATTCCACCCATGTCTTTTGCCAAATTCATAACCAAATTTCCTCAGTATTTATATATTTGTAAAAGACATATTTAAAATAGTTATTTCTGACTGAAACTCCTGCAGACCAACTGCATCCACCAGTTTGTCCTTTCTGTACTGCAGCACTATGGATTATTCTGCCTCGCTACCCTCCAAAAGCAAGGCAACAGTGGCCCTCTGGTGCGGCGTGTCTTGAAAATCTGAACATGACCAAGAAGATGTCGAGTAATCCAGGGTTAACCTGTGCGGTCACATGGAAATCCTGCTCAGATTGCAAAGCAGCATGGGTGTCCATCCGCCTCCTACGCTGCCTGTCTGTAACATGAGACAAGCTGCCAGGAACTGGAAGAGCACCGGTACATCAGGTCCATTATGAGAACGCAGTGGAGTCTGATTACAGATGACAGCTGGGTACAGGTAAGCACATACACAGCTGCACAGCTGCGGCTCTCGACCCTGTCTTACCTTTTATTTGTTCGGAAGTCTCGAGTGGAAGACCCTTGTTACCTTGAGCCCACAGCAGCTACACCTGGCCGGGGATAGGGGAGAATTAAGAAGCTCTAAACATTTTCTAAAGCAACGGGAAGAAAGAAAACAGTGACAGTTAATTACAATTAAGGAAATTAGTCTCTTTAATCTCACACCAGACTTTTTCTTGAGCCTCGAGGCACTTCAGGCCCGAGACTCCATCACTGGAAAGAGACACAAATGAGAGTATTGGGACAACAAAACATCTCACGAAAAGGCTGCCTGATGCCCTCAGCACTGCGGTGTCACATGAGCTCAATGTGATCTTTCACTTTTTTAAATCACCTCATGTGTAACTGTGTTAACTGTTCAGCGAAACGCATCGGTCACAGAGCACCCTGAGCCCTCTGAAAATGCACTTGTGTCCGAGGTATTTACAGTGGTGGTGGAGGTTTTTTGAATCCTCCATTAAGCCAAGTGCAAATACGTCATTGTTGCTTATCTATCTATCTTTTTATGGAGGGAGAGAAAAAGATAAAATATGTCGGTGACAGCAACAATAGCTGTTTAGCTTAACCTAGCTTATAGCACACATACTGGACACAGGGAAAAAGAATCAATAAAAAACATTATTTATTTATTTATTTTTTTTAAGCAGATGAGGTGCCAAATTTGATAGATAACAAGCAGTAACTGCTCTGATAAAAAACATTTAAGACCCTTAAAACAACTTAAATAGCATTGTCGATCACACTTCTAAACAACTTGGAGCTGTAAAGCTGCTAGTACTGCTGCATGTAATATCGTTCTTAAAGGGGACAGATTAAACTTTAGAGTCTTTATGGCTAACCTTAGTGTCTGATGACCCACAAAATGTGAAATAAATCCATCCAGTCCTTTGTTTGAGGTCTGCATAAGTCTTACAACACAGAGAAAAATCTCTGTTTCAAATTTGCTCTCCTTGTGATGTCACAGTGGGATTATGGTGAAAGTTAAAAAATAAATAAATAAACCCTCCCCTCTCCTCGCATCTCCACCCATGAACTCCACTCCCAGCCTGAAGCGAAAGTTGTCCCCAGGTCTGCCATCTTGTTCTTGTTCGTGAAGGACTGATGTCTACGGGGAAAACTCAGACGGGGCTTATAGCCATAAATGAAACGTACACACCGAAATCAAGCGTTTTGAGAGAGCTGGTTTAAACAGAGTCACAAACCTACTGTGGTGCTTAATTGATGTTTTATTTTGACCAAAGCACAGCACAGTTGTTTCATTTAGACAACAGGAGACTGTTTGAAAAGGGGTA
Source organism: Symphodus melops (assembly GCF_947650265.1). Classification (NCBI taxonomy): domain Eukaryota; kingdom Metazoa; phylum Chordata; class Actinopteri; order Labriformes; family Labridae; genus Symphodus; species Symphodus melops. The sequence continues at coordinate 11,058,416 of NC_136710.1, read as the reverse complement.
TAATATGTCCTCTTTAAATAAGCCACGGCAACGCTAGGCTAATGGCTTCAGGCCCTAAACTAGTGGAACCTATATGTAAGTGAGATTTTTTTCTACCTTTGTGTCCTTTTTATGTAAAATGTAAATCTAAGAGGTGATCATATTAAGCATGGACATAGTCTTAGTGATGTCACAAATTATTTCTGAAGCAGCCCTGCATTGCGATCAATGGCGACTCAAACTAACTTTGGGTTCTTCTAGTGACAGGCAAAGAGTTTGAGTTCTTGCAGGTCTTTAGCCATTTAGCAAACAGTTACTATGCATCCTCAGCTGCACCTCTTATTAGTGTATGTACTTTTAAAGAAAAAAAAACTTGTATCCTTAAAACAGTGAACCCTACTCTTTCATTCAATAGAGAAATTAGCAATTGTCAAACAAGTATTTTTTGTACTAGGTTGTAAACACTTTTTTTTCTGCTGTAAAAAGTGCATTTTGGTTCATTTGGCTTCCTTGGCTTTTGAAGCAAAATCCTGTGTAGGTCACACTCTCAATATGCTACTTTTTGTAAAATGGCATCGAAGCCAGATAGGACACAAACCTAAAGGGAACCCCGGGTCGCCTCAGTCTGGTCCTTCAGCTGGGAATTCCTGAGGTGGCTGAAACTCGCCAGTGGCGCACACCTACTTCCACTGAAGCAAAGTCAAAGGGAACACCGGCGAGCACTTGATGTTACAAATGACTGGAGAGAACAAGAGAAACACAAAGTCGGCTGTGCCAATACATTCATCATACTCAGGTAACCCCTCCACCCCCCACCCCCTATGGACTTGGTTCATTGTTGACAACCTCCCACAGTAGTTGTGAAGTGCACTGATGTGAATTGGATGCAGAACTGCAGCAGAGTGAGCACATTAGCTGAAATGCTGCTGCAAGCGCAGCTATTTATGGCTGTTTTGCTTCTTGACACCACTTTATTTAGGCCAAAAAATACAACTAATGATTTTAGCAATGAACAAACATGCAGATTATTTGTAATGCAGACTTTAAAACAGCCGCCCTCCCCCTTTCTCTTCCTCTTTTTTGCGCTCGTCCTTGATACTGCTAGCCAACGAATATCTATTTTAGTCATATACATTTATAATGTCCCCATTACAGTAGTATAATTTCAAAGTGCTCCACTTGCCTATATAAGGGGTGTAAAAAGGAAAGACTAAGCCAATTTTCTGTGCAAGAGCAGCCTCAAGAACATGTCTCTGTTAGATAAGTTAATTACCTCATATCCCACGGCAACAGCCCATCCCCCGCCGCCCAATACAGGAGAAAAGAAAACAGCAGTCCTACATGATTGAATGTATTTCCTGCTAGTGCTAATTAACTCGCTGCTATTATCTTCTTCATGTAAAATGCACCTGGTTAGCTCATCACAGATCCATGAACTATGTATGTTTCACCTATGCAGCACACATCACACGTCTAATTTATTCCACAGGAGAGAGAATTTATAGGTAGAGATAGCGGTTTTGTAACACACTGGGTTCTTTAGGTCTCGCTCAGCAGGACGCGGTGAGTTTAAGTGTGCACGTCTCAGCGCTGTATGTTCCGCTTGTTCAAATATAGCAATGAAATCAAGTGTTTCCACATGCGAGCTGAGGTTGTTGTTGTTTTTTTTCTCCCTTCAGCGTGTTGTGAACTCAACGTGGCACGTGTACAATACCCAAGTGGAGCAATTACCTGTGATTGTACAAACTAATTGTCATTTTGAAAATATTCTAAATAACAACCTGTTTGTCCTTCGCACTGCTTAATGGATCGACAGGGTGCCACGTCACGTTGCATCTTAATCATTGTTTGTTGTCTCACATGCTAAATGAAAACATTTTCATGGCAACAGTCGCACAAGTAAGAACGATATAGATTAAATGGTTACAATTTGTGTGGTGCGGATCACACCTGCCTTACAGACGTGGCAACAACAACACCGAACGTGAATACAACTGGCTGTACAATTCTGTTGAGAATTCCTGATTTATAGCGTTGCTTCCAATGCTACACAGCAGCCTGACTCTTAAATGTATATCGAGCATATCGAGCACAAGCACTCTCAGCCGACATGCGAGTTTCTGTCCACATGATCGTCCTTTTCATTGTTATTGTAAGTACATTAGACAGTATATTCTTTTCAACCATGTTTTTCTGGGGGGGCAAGCTGAGTGGTTCCTATGACTGAAGACGAAAGATGAATTGGATTAAAAAGTAAAGAGGTTCATTAGTTTAAGTGGTATCCATTGTGACAGACTTTTAAATGAAGATTATTCTGAGGTTACTTTGCCTTTAATGTTGAATGACAGGTGTCCCAAGAAAAATCCTTTTTTTATGCGGAGTAACGTTCAAGCCAGGATCTAGAATCCTGCGGTCTTGCATTAATCTCATTTTATAAGGTTAAAAGAAACAAAGTAAGAATGAATGTTTTGAATCGACTTTTTGTAGCTTAACTGTTGTTGTAATAAAGTAGTAGTAAAAAAAAGATTTTTATAACTCAATCGGCATATTGATCCAATTTAGGGTTCTTAACCGTTTGTTATTTTCATCTATGGGTGACATAATTTATGTGCCCTGAACTATAAGCAAGGGAACAAACTTCTGGATTCATCCACAGCTGAAAGTAGTTCCCAAAAAGTATACCTAGATTTTTTTCTTGTATATGCCTTTTTTTCTTAAAGAAAAAAGAAAACATTTCTTGCCTGCTTTGATGGATGTATATCTTTCTATAAAATTGAGATGGAGTTTAGAGTGCTATGGACAGGGTCAAAGATACAGTAAATATAATGTATTATGGCTTGTGAGCTATTGATTGGACTTTTATTTTGATGATATAGATAGGATATATACAGTATATATAATCTTCTAAGTGATTAAATGTTCAGCCAACAACACCAAGGAAGAAGTAAAGGCAAGATGCAATGCTAAAAATAGCTGCAGTGATCGACAAAGAGTCAGAATTCAAACATCTTGGCTCTGAATTGAAGTGTATTCTGTGGCGCAAGCGTCTGAGTGTCAGAAGAAAGTACTTTGTGAAGAGTGGCCCCTGGTTGTTATGGAAACACCTTTTTTTCTCTCCATGATAAAATGCACTTCCAACAGTGCTTTCGTAAAGAAATAAAGGCTCCCAAAAAAAAGATAATACTGAATAACGTAATTTAGTCTTGCCAAGAAAAAAGTGTTGCACTTGTTTGTTGGAAACACCAAAAAAATCTGATATGAATTTAAAATGTTCGTATTTCCAGTGTTAGCGCATGTCACTTTTTTAAAAAGTTTTTTTTTAAATTCTATCGATATTTATTTCATTTTTTTTCTTGACGCATGCAGTTTGAGCTTGAGCAGCACATAATCCTGCATGTCAGCAGCGCCTTGCTTGAAGCTGTCTCTATGCTGTCTGTGTTATGCACTCCAGTCTCTCTGCAAATACAGCCAGAGCCCCTCTGTGCACTTACCTTTTTCCACACAAACACCCTGCTCACACAGCCTCACACAGAAACTCTGCACGAGAGCTCAGTGTAGCCCCTGTGTAAGGCATGTTTTTTTTTTCACTAGTTAATCCCAACTCCACCTCTCCTCCGAAAAGCTTCAAATTGGGGAGAGAAATGGCTCCTCCTTCCCTTGATATCTTCCTGGCTTAATGACTAATAAACCCTCTTATTGATGCTTCAAAGTCAAAGGAGCAGCTAACACCAACAAAACAAACAAGTCTAATAAACACTGCTTAATGCAACCTTAAAAGTCACAAGTTCAAAAGCTTAAAGAACATAAAGACTTGTTGTTTTTTTCCCCCCTCTAATTCTAAAAAATGCTTCTTTATGAGGTCTTCTTCCAATCTGGCAGCTGTAAAGCAGCCTCTTCCTCTTTAATGTATCATTATCCCCCTCTGGTGGCGTATTTAGGAACTAAACCCTGTGAGAGCCACACGAGAAGTATATTTAAAACATCTTCACCAGCTCATTGTTATGACCCAACACATTCTGCCTTGGTGTTAAACAAGGAGAAACAGTATAACACTTGCTGTAGATTTTATTAGTCAAGCGGAGTGCTGTGACTCATTTCCAAGTCAGCGGCTGGAGGAGTTGCTTCAGTATGCGGTGTGTTCTTCTCGCAGGGTGACTCCCTCTTGCTTCCTCTTTTTCTTTGCTGCCTCTCACTCCTTCATTCACAGTTGAATTCATTAACTCTGCTGCCAGTGCACTGAGGAATGTAAATTAAGGTGACGAAACAGATATTAAGAGACGTCTACTAATAACGCCGACTGATGTTATCAGGGAGAAAGCAATGTTCAAGAACTCGCCGGTCTCTTTTTTTTTTTATCACATGCCCACCTTTGTCTCTGCTTGAGTCATAGCTATTCTGTCCTCCACCCCCAACACACACAAACACACACACCCTCCATTGCCCCCTTTCTCCCTGGGGCTTCTGGGTACCCTGTCACACATGGCGTCCTACAGGCCATTATGCTTTGTTTTGTGTCATGCCCGTAGATGCTGGAGCAAGCGGTGTATATGGAAGATTTCAATCCATCTCAGCAACCGCCCTTCCTCTGCCACCCTTCCCTCTATCTTTGTGTTCCAACACAATTTCTTTTTATCTCTCTCCCCCCCCCCCTCCCCTCCCAGCACTTCAGTCCTCCACCTGTGCCAGTGCACCAAAGCTGATGGATGTGAAGTCGCTAACTAACTTTCTTTCACCTCAACCATGTATTGAGCTCGACAAAAACTCCATTCGCAACTTGTGTGAACATCTGTTGCCTCCATAACCTCAAGCAAAACATTCAAGATGTAAGGGGAAGCAGAACACGCTGCGTCTGGATGCAATGTGAGCAATTATTTGCTCGTGCCGCATTTTGTCTGGTAGCTAACAACCATCTTGAACGTATCTTCGGACAATCTCTCATCCTTGAGGATTTGCTTTCAAGCCTTTCATTGCTCAGTGGTCCTGTCATGCCAGTAGTTTCGTCGAGAAGCAAGGCTCATCCCAGGTCAGCAAAGGCATTGTGGGAAGTAAGTTGTTTCTTCAAGAGTTGAAGGCGGATGATGATCAATCTTTAGGCTCCTTTCAAGATTTAGATTTCTTTGTTGAGAGATAATAATTTGGGGCTTTAGAAGAAGCCAGTGATGACTGCATAATTGATAATTGTGCCATGAGTCCTTCTTCTTTTTGCCTGTCAGGGTTTGGCGAGTGACTTGAGAAGCAAGAGCTATTAGGTAGAGTTAAAAGCCAAGATCCAGGGCTTTGCTCTGAAAAGGATCTCCACCGTGTTCCCAACAAGCAAAATGGACACCAATGGCTGATGAGTTCGCTCATGAGTTCAGCCTTTTTTTTTTCTTTACATGGACTGTTATTTTAAATGCAATCAAAGCCTGCACACACGTGATTGATCAATACGAGTCAGACGACCGAAAAGATTCAGAGAAATATATTCAGCTAACAGATTCTGTGTTCATTGACAGAAATCGACCAATAGAGTTTGTACCATGTTTTAAAATGTAAAAGATTCAGAAACGGAATGGTACCATTTCTTGGTAACATACTTAGTTAATACTTTTTCACTAGGTATCTGATTTAACATGTAAAAAGGTCATGACGATTGTGCCTGACATGAACGAAGGAGCCCTGGATTGGAAACTTGCTCACCTGGAGTCTCCGGGGAGTAGTGTTGAATAATGAACAAGCTTGTGACTAATGAGTGACTCATGAATCTTAGCTCCAGAGGAACTTCAAGACCATTCGTCAGCATGATTCGCACGTGCACTAGTATACCTCCACCTTCTTTTTCCTTTGTATCTTTATCCAGCTTTTGTCATCCCACACTGGTTTTCTTTCTGCAGCGTGTTTGCCATTTCCCCAGGGCTTTAACTTTACTCCTCTTCTCTTCTATCAGCAACCTGCCTCCTCCCCCTTGATTCTCCCCCCCCCACCCGTCTCAGGAATCAGACACAGGTTTGCCACTGCTGAGGAAGCAGCCATGGTAATCCTCAGGCTCAACTTCAAAAAGAGCCTCTAAAGACTACACTTCTCTATGGTTCTGGCAACTCAGCCCTGTACCTATGCTGGGGGAAGGGGTGGGGGGGGGGGACACGAAGCACACCCCTCCCCTTTTACCTGCCTGTTTCTCCTCTTCCCAGATACTTCACTTCAATCAACGTGCTTCTTCTTTATCAGCACTAAATGTTCCAAAGCTCAACTCCTCAACTCCCCTCGCAACAAATGCTTCCTCCTTCCCGCCCCCCTATCCTTATCAACACACATCTCTGCCAGGCAGGGAGGAGAGGGAGAGAAATGAAAACTGAAAGCAGAAAGGAAATAACAGGATGGAAAAGAGAGTGGAGGACAATGTAAAGCATAAGGAAAGCCGAAGAGAAGGCAGCTGGTGAGAGAGAGATTAAGATTGGGGGAAAGAGCAAGAAGATATCGAGTTCCCAGTTGTACATTTGGTCTCTGAGGGGTAGCGGGCACGTTGTCAGAAGATCTTTATACAGCTTCGTATGCAGAAATAAAGATGGAGAAGTACAGCACAAGTGGTATAACCATTTATTTCAGTGTGATTACGGATTTGTTATTACCTCTGAGGTTGGGAGTGTGTGGTTTTATGAGCACATAAAGAACTAGGCATTAGTTGCCAAAAGTCGTGGAACATAACAGCCGATTTAATTCAACACAGAGATGCAGTAAATCTGATAAATCCACCAATTAATGCACATCCATGTGTTAGCCTAAACCTCTAAAGCACTGAATGCTGATAATTTTGACTTGGGCGACTTTTTTTTTTATACCAAACTTAGACACCCACTTATAATTTGATTATTTAAATACCCATTAATGAATAGAACAAGTAAAAAGTTGATTATGTGGGAAAAAAAAGGCACCAAGGAATTAATTTGTGAAGTGAAATAAACTGTGCACATCTCTTTGTTCAAGTTGGTGGGTGTCTCTAAAGAAGTTAGCAAGAGTAAGCCAAATGTGTAAGAATCTAAAGAAAAAAAAATGTGTTGCCATCTCTGTACTTGTAGCTTGCTAGCTCAATTTGTTTATTTTAGCAAGGGACAAAGAGTGTTTCGGAGAAGCGTGCAGTTTATTGTTGTTATGACAAATGGTTGCCTGTCAGGGTCCCTTTCTTTCTCCTTCTTGGGTAACTAGCTTGATAGCTTTAGCAAGCAGGCTTTATCTACTTCGGAGAAGCTCAAAGAAGCAACAGCAACACAGTTTCATGTTTGGTCAACTACCTTGCTAGCTACAGGTATAGCTTGTAGTTCTGTTATCTTTGCAATTGCTTAAGTCTACTGCTTAAAAACATTCATCTGTAAGGCTTGTTAACCTATCTTCTTAGCTGTAGCGTGTTGAGAATTAATTTGCTATGGGTAAATGAGCAGAAAAAGGAGGTAGATTGTATCAAAGGAATGACAATAAAAGAACATTTGCATTCTACTTTTACTTGGAAAGTCCTGATTGGAAAAAAGCATTTAGGGGTTTCTCAAGATAAAAATTAATCATAGACACATATTTAACTGACTAATTTCTCCAGATCCCTTAGTGGGAATGTCCACATGTATTGTTTATCACTTCTTCTCTTTTAATCACAACATTCAAGACACATAGTACATAGCCTGCTGTGTGAGCTATAAAAAAACGGAATTATCTAATTTAAATCAAATTGCTTCCTCTGAGTTTCTCACATATTGTACAACTAACAGTTAAAACTGAGGAAGCAATAATTCCCTGATCTCTGACCTGTGACAGATTTCAGTCTCTGTACAGCTTCTTTGTACCTTATTATGTATTCTTTGATGGATACTCCCATTCTTTGTGCTAATTCTGTGTATTTTACCCAGAGGTGCTGTACTGCTATGCACAGCTGCTTCCCCATCCCTTCCCTCATCTTACAATCACCCATTGCCCACATATCATTGACTTAATCTGTCCCAGTAGATGCATGCTCTAATAATATGAATTATGAATTATTTAGTTCATTACAAGGCACTTGCATGCCTTACTGAATACAAAATCCAAGAATTGAGTTGTTTTATTCTTGCTGAAAACACAAAGCCGAGAGTCTTCTATGAGAAGGTGTTGCTGCCCTCATTGAGAGGCGGCGGCGACTTTGAAGGCGGAAGGACTCAGACAGGCCCTAGTTAAACATTTAAAAAGGAGGAGGCCCACTTCAAAGGAATGGCCTCACACAATCAGTGTAGCCCTTTCCTTTTCAATTAGCACACAGTCTGCCGGGCTGGCATGCTCACCTAAGGGGCTGGGCTAAAGCCGTGAAATATTGATGGCCCCTTCTCGGCAGCGAGTGGAACGCTTTGTGCTCCATTCCCCCGGGTGAGTTTATGTATTTAAGATTTTTTTTGACGGCAGACAGCAGAATGGGTGATTTGTTTGTGTGATCCAAACGGGCGTGCAGTGACGCACAAGTAGTGGATCACACTAAATTCAATCAAAAATGTCTCTGCAAATACTCCTCCAACTCAGCAGCACATGAATCTTTTACCAGCGTAACACAACAAAGTCGGTCTCTGTTAGATCAGATGAATCCCATGCCTCTCCATATTTTCTTCCAAAGCCTCAGAGTGATGCACTTATTACCTGCAGTGTTTTTACAAATCCATTGACACTGTTTCACCTTTGGCTGCAGCGTGTAAACTTGGATAGAAGGGCAACTTTTGCAGGAATCAAAGCTCGTTTTTTTTTTTTTGCCTGTAACCATTAGTAAACAAGACCTCATTATTTTCATCCGTGTTATCCTGTAATCATCAAGAATCAAAAACACAGATCTGCATTAATAATTCCACTCGCTCATATGTTTAACAAATTAACAGCACTTATCATTTCTGAAAAACTACAAACTTATACTTTGACATGACTTGACGTATCTTGACGTATCTTGATATTTGAAGAAGGGAGCAGTAGCCTTCTTAATTTGGAGCTCCGTCATGCGGATTTTTAGTTGATTGCAAGATTAATCTTCTTCGGCTCTTAACAAATACATTAGTAAAGTTTATTTATGTACAAGACAACCATTGAGCTTTTTCTGCCTTTGAAGCCTTTGAAAATAGTCAACTGTACAATAATTTCTCTGACAGGAGCTCACGTGTCTTCAAACCACTTGAAGACACATGAGCAGATTTGCCGAAAAATGTTTCGGCAAATCTACTTCTGACTTCTCTCGCACTCAGGAAAAACATAATCCTCAACATTTCCAGACCTACAAATTGGGGTTTCAAATAGTAGACGAGATGACAACTTTGACATGCATCCCCAAAGATGCCCTGACATTGCTATGTCAAGGTGTGAAGCCGGAGACAGAGAGCAAGAAGAGCACATTGGATTTGATATTAGCTCAAGCTCAGGCGAGTGGAGGGGTTATATACTTAGTCATACGATGTCACAGCTCCTAATGGGGCAGAGAAGTGATGCACTGATATCCTTAATTGATGGATTAGAAGCATATAATTTCCCGCAGAGAGAGGATGATCAAGAGAACGGTGGAGAGGGAGAGGAGCGAGAGTAAGCAGAGGGAGCAGGAGCTTGAACATGACCTGAACGGTTAATTGAATGGGGGAAATTCCCAGGATATTTTATTCAAATGAGGCCCGAAGAACAAATGAGGAACAGAAGAAAGGGGGGGAAGAGATGAAGGTAAGAGCAATGTAAGGATTTTGGGGCCAGATTGAGCAGTAAATAGGAGAGTATGTCAAATAGTGATGCTTTTAAAGTACCTTTTAATGAAGCAAACATGGTTGTCTAGTAGATATTGATGTCTATTTTTTACACTCCCAGGAAGTCACAATCTTGACAATTTCAGCAAATACAATAACTTGTGGAATTCTGCGTGACTGATCATAGTCTACAATTAGAAAATAATTTTATCCTTGTGTTAAACGCAATGCATAGAATACCATTTAGTGTCACCTCTGCACACATTACTGTTTTTCTGAGTTGCCAATAGTGTATGTATTACACAAAAACAAAACATTGCAACATCATGTTGCAATTTTTAAAAAGCTACTGCAAAGTCTGACATTTTAGGCCACAACAATCAGAGTAGAAGTATGCAAATCCTCAGAACTCCTCCAGAATCCTCCAGAACTCATAGCTGATGGGTGATAAACATCACACCTTTTTATACATCAGGAGTGAAAGGTAGATCCACAGTGGAGATGTGGATGGATAGGTGGAGAATAGAGGAGAGACCTCTAGAGGAAAGCAGCCGATCCCTGTCTAAAACTCCCCTTTCATCTGGCCCACACAGTGCCAGATCAATCCAAACGCCCGCCCATCATTAGACATCAAAGACTTGTGGGAGGGGGATCCTGTCTGCACACAACTAATCCCTTCTAAATGTGCCTTCTCAAGGAACAAAGCTGCCATTACATCCACAATGCAATTCTGGATGATCTGCACTTTCTTGTGATGCTCCCTCGATCATCAAAGCAAGCGAGGTGGTAAAGAAGAAAAAAAAAGAGACTACTTGCGAATGCAAGCTAAATTTCCATAGCAACCACCTGGTAACTCGGGACAAATAGGGGTGTCTTCAAACATATACCTTCACTTTAAATGCTGCCAAATGTTAGCATCTCCAAAGAGGCAACTTCGAGGTTTCAACACTGCCATTTTTAGCCCCAAGCTGCTGGTTCACATTGATAAATGTTCTGTCACTGGCTTAGGGGACATGTAAAACAAAGGTCAACTGCAAGTGAAATCATTTCCATCGCCACAGATGACGAATGGCGTCAGTTTCTTGCGTTATTGTCAAGAGATTCTAGCCTTCCCTTCAGTCCTCTCACTCTCTTTTCTGTTCTGGGTCTCTTACTGTTCCTCCCTGAAATCCAGGAATAAATAATTCAAGCCACAGATTTTTCACTTTATGACTGAATGTGATATTTATCCCTTACCCGATCTTGCCACCCACCAAGCTCTCTGAAGAAGCAAATAAAACACTGTACGTCTAAAACAAGACTTTGTAAAAAGCCTTCAGCATTTCACCACTCCAGGATCATCTCTTGAGCCCTGAAAAATGTTGTCTCAGCGGCACTTGAGTTCCTTTGTTTTCTCTTAAGTATCCTCCGTTCCCCACCCTCTTTGTCCCCCTCTCCGCATCGTGCCACAAATCTGAGACAGTGACAAACTCAGACAAGAAAGCCAGCGATCTTGATACCTCCCTGCATCTCAATAATGGAGCAACTTGATATGAGAGCCTTGTTATCAGGACCCTCATGGCTCACTGCGTGTTGCACCCCATCTGTCAATAAGGGAAAGAGGGGAAGAAGTGGGGAGAAAGAAGGAGAAGAGGGGGCTATGGTTCGGTTATCACAGCAATGGGATTAATGGACGTGTGAGGTTTAAATTGGCTCTCGATGACAGCAGAGGCCTCACCGTGTTTCTATCAGTTATCGGCAGGTTTCCCCCCATTACTCAGTCTCTTTCTGTCTTTCTCCCTCTCCCTTCTGTGTGGCTGCATTCATCTCTAAACCTCTAACCATTTCTGTCTGAAACCCCCACCCACCCATCTCTTCTCCCCATGTTCACTCTTTGATTCTAATCCTCCAGACGGCATGATGTCCAAATTAAAGACTATGATGGAAGCCAATAAAAGTACATAGCTTGATGCATGAAGTCAACTGCATGAATGAACTGAATGGCTCAGTTTCCACCAAGCGGGTCAGTTTGGTCCATTGTTACGTAGCTGTAGTGGTTGACTGTGGGAAAAGCAAGCAGGGTCCAAGTTTACTGTACCTGACCTTATCAAACTAAACTGAACCAAACCCGACCGCTTGGTGGAAATACAGTATAAGGAAACATATACTATGACAGCGGTTTCATGATTTTTCTTCTGACATACCCCAAAATACCTCCTACAGCCTTTACAGTGGAACAGTTTGATCGATCGATTATCTATCTATCTATCTATCTATCTATCTATCTATCTATCTATCTATCTATCTATCTATCTATCTATCTATCTATCTATCTATCTATCTATCTATCTATCTATCTATCTATCTATCTATCTATCTATCTATCTATCTATCTATCTGCACACTTGTTCATACTAGGCCTATATTACTTTAATTTGTCAATTATTTTCCAATAAATCACAAGGCTTATCATAACAACTTATCCCTAACCTTCAGCTATCCTTTTAAAATGTTTGAGCTTTTATTAATGTTAGCTTAGCATTTCAACCTTTGACTAACTGTGATTTGTCCACCTTGTTCCCCCCTGTATACAGCCATGGACTTTACTCACTTTTTTTAACTGTCTTGAACTCTTGCCATTACTTCCTTAATCACAAGATTTTAGGAAGCAGTAGTCGTGGAAGTGTATTGTGCAGTTCGCCTCTGGTTGCTGTCATGACACGAAAAAAGTCAATATTTGCCTTTTTTTTTTTTTTTTTTTTTATCAAAGGTATGTATGAGTGAGGAGAATAGGATGAGTTACTCCATTACCTTTTTTAATGTATCTCTGGGCAGCTGCAGAAGGTACCCTCTGGGGTCCACACACCAGTGCTTGGAAAACCAAGTATTGGTGCAAACGTTCTAAAAATGAGAGATTAGGTCCCAAATTAATGCATTTTAAATGTTTCTATTTATGATGGTCTGACACTGTCATTCAAACAGAATGACTTTTTCAAAGACGTTTATTCACTGCTCCGTTTGCTTCTAAAGGTTTATTCATCTTAAGGAAACGTATGCTCACTGCAGCAGATGCGCTCGGAAGGAAGAAAAACTGTCAAAAACTCCCTGCGGTAGTCCAATTACTTTTCACTTTTGTCACTGTGTGTTTTTTACATTGAGAGAACTGGCGGAAGACGCTTTAACGTGGTAAAACCACACTCCGAAAAGACAGAAAAAAAGAAAGCCCAAAATACAGCCATTTTTGCTTCGACTGACTTGGCTCACAGTCACAGACGCTGCTAACTATGAGACATCCTCAGTCTTCATGGTGAGCTGTGTTGATCAGCTCAGTCCCCTTTTAGTGTTCCTGCTTCTTTGTGGCCCGCATCCTCTCTGTCACAAAAGTCCCCTGTAGATCTTCCTTTTCCATTGAAAATACTATCAGTTCCAAAACACACACAGGGTACTGCAATGATGTTTGGAAGTAGTTCATTCAGTGGCTTGTTTGTGTGCGTGTGTGTGTGCGTGTGTGTGTGGAAACAGGGCGTGCCATTCAGATATGTTTGTGAATTCACAAACATCTGCTACTGATGAAAAAAAAGATACCAAAAAGCTTGGCAGAATATGTAGAAAAAGTTTCCTGGTGGGGGAAATGTAATGCTGGCAGTTGCCATAACGACTTACAGGAAAATAGCTTTATTCTTAGAAGTAAACATCTGACTGTTTTTCACTTTTTTCCCCCAAAAAGCTAAATTATATTTCAGCTACCCTCAGGATATTGTGCTTGAGTTAAAACACAATCGGAGTTACAAGGCTCCTACCTGACAGCAGAGAATTACTGGAAACTACATATGTCACATCTTCATCCTCACAGTGTTTTGCAGGCTTTTTCGTGACTGCGGCGTGGTTTGACATGTAATAGAGTTGAGTGCACGGAAGTGCAAGCCAGTGTTCGCTCTTTGTGTTGTTGTGTTTCGTTGGGGGAATGGGGTGAGCTGCATCTTTACACATGGCTTCCCCTCAGTGAAGGCGAAATGAAGGGGAGCCCTCAGGGCAAACACAAAGACAGGAGTATCTGGAGAGGTCTCAGATGAGCACAAAAACACAGAAAAACACACAGAGACGCACCTAAACGACGAACAATAGAAGAACACGCTAATTTAAATACACAAAGAGCATTGAAAGAGCATTGTCACATCTGGAACATGAATTAGTGTTGGATGAATTTTCAGTACCATGGATAGTGCCATATCCCCTATATACATCATGTATTTTCAGCCTGACCTTATTAGTGCATAGTGAAGGAAACCTTTGAATTAATATGCCATTATGTCCTCCTCCTAGGTTCCAATTCCATTCTGGAATAGTGTGTTGGCCGTTTTAGACGTCCCAGGGTTTTGAAGCTACAAGACCAGTTATCACGGCAAACCAACAGGTGTTGCGGTGATATAAGCAGGCAGGTAAACTGTTTCAGACAAAATTGTTTCTGCCTGACCTAAAAAGTTAATTTTCAAAAAACCTCCATGACCAGACGCTAGTAAAGCTAATATCAATATTGTTAATGCTTTTTAAAAATGGGGATTAGTTAGAACGCAAAGCTGCAGAGCTGGCTAATCACTGAAGCTTCATTGTCCAAAACGTGACAACTTGGGTGCACTTGGGGTGGGGGATACAGCTTTGGACTGCAGTACCAACTTCAAACGCTAGGTGTCAGAGTTACATATTGCTCCTTTAAGTAAGTTGAAAAACCTTTTTTTTGACACACGCAAACAAAACTATTGCAAAGACAATGACACATATATCTATACATAGATATAACCTATCCTTATGACTACATACTCACAAAATAATGACATGTCAAAGGTGGCAAGATAAAACAGAACATTATAAAAATGCCTGGTTGAGTGACACTCGATTATGTCTGATGCATGAAGACCAACTATGAAAGAAATGCAACTCACAATTGTTTTGCTGTGCAACCATATAGTCCAGTTAAAAGAAATAAATAACACTGTTTCAAGAGAAACAGTGATTAAATAGGCCACATTATTAGAAAACTGAGAGAGTTCAAATGTTGTATATCATAAAAGTTGGTGAAATAAATACACAGAAAAAAACAACTTCCACCAAACACATATCCCCTTTATCATCTTTTAAGATCAAAGCAAAACATGTTTTAAATCAATGATGAAATATTTATCTCTTAGCAACTAGCAGAAAAGGCTTTTAATCGTCTCCATCATTATTTTTTTTTTGGTGAATTTATTTTACCCTGTCACCATGCCACCCCTCGCTCTGCTGATGATTTGTTGGGATTTTTAGAGACAAAACATGCTCATTGCACAGGGGGGGATCAGGAATTCACTTCTACATAACATCTGTTACTAACTATTCCGCTCAGCATGCAAAATCAGGGCCCCTGTAGACCCGTTTTCCCCCTTTATCTTATTTATTTGGAGAAAGGGTTATATTGTCTCAGACACCACAAGGTGCACCTAGGAACCTCTGTGCATGGCTAAACGGGAACTTTTATAGCCATCCTTACCCAGAATGGCAATTAGCTGCAGTAGACTGGGGAAAAACACAGAGCGGAGTTGGTATGCAGAGAGCTCTGCAAAGTTAATGGACTTTTAAATCGACACTGTGCGCCAAATTCCCTTATTAATGCCATCCCTGGTCCCTGCCCACGCGACGTTGGATTTCAAAGGTCAATTCTCAAATGTCAACATAGGAGCGGTAAATAGAGTACACTTTTATGATGCATGCACGGTGTGTGGACAGTATGTGATTGAAATGAGACGAGAGGTGAAGAGCAGCACTGATAAATGTAAAATAAGACAAGAATGAACTTCATCCTCTGTGAAATTAGCATGTAGGAAATAGATGGGACACAGCACATTTGTCTGTACCCAACATTTTATCTCTTCTTTGTTAATACAGTATTCAGATAGTTTCGTTTTGAAAGTGGACAACCTCATATTGTTAATGGAAACAAGCATTTTGGTAATGCAGTCTTCTTTTCATTAACATACCACTGTCAGGGTTTCTATTATTCCTATGTAGCTATTTGTCAACCAAACTGTGTCTAACAGTTATCTGAAAAGTAGGGTGACTTTACTTTCAGACCTCCAATTTTTTTTATTGCAAACCCACGTGTATAGATGCTCAGTCCAGTGACCTGCACTGATCACATGTGGATGAGGGTAAAGTTTCCTCCTGAGCAGTTTAAGCTGGTTGTTAGAAGTGTTTGTTTCACTAAAGTAGATCGTAACAGTGATACTTTACTTCCAACTTGTAACCACCATTTGTGTTAGCTTGTTCTATGGCCATTTATGTTGGAATTTCCACCATGCAGTGTGTGCAAAATGCAGCATAGTTATTAAATGGTACTTTTCAAAGGAAGCTGACCCTAACTCACCTGGAGTTGATTTGGAAAACACTAACAGCTGGCGTTCTCGTCATCACACAGCAAGTCCTGTTATTTGCAAAGCAGCCTTATGATTCATTGACCAGTATTGAACTTCGACGATGCATGACTGTATTAACAGCCTTGGCAACAACATTGATTGACATATGTAAAGACAAATCAGTGTTGCAAGTGTGGCGCATACACCACGTATGGTCACCCTACTTAAAAGGTCATATAGTAGCTTGCGTTCAAGCTAGCACCATTCTTGGCAAAGTTACTGGGTTAAATAATATTTTGAAATATTTTTCTGTGTATAAAGAAGTTTGTTTGATATATTGCAACACAAAATATTGTGGGTTTTTCTCGACTCGATTTTTCTGGCTATAGGTGCTATCTAGCTAGCTTAAGTCTGCAAGTAGTTTCTAGCTAGGAGTTATCTGCATCACTTTGATTGATGCTCACTTAACAATGTGTGTTTTATTTTTTTCTGTTCATCATAGTATGTAACTGCTGTACATGCAGGTCAGCTGGGATTGACAAGAACATGAAGCTAAAGTCGTGCTAAACACTTTTAAATGTTTTTTTCTATTCCTTATTCATGTGCATTTCATTTCAGTGTAAACTGTTTTACACAATACCCCATAGTGCTGAATTTGTTAACATTCAAACACAGACATATGAGAGGGACATTAAAATTCAACAACGTATTTTCATCAGGTACTACATAAGTAAACATCCCCAAAAGCAGAATGACTCATCAACCTTTTTTTTTTTTTGTTGAAAAGCCCTTTATTATTCAGACTTATTATAAAATTACCTCGTAATTGTTTACCGAATATTAGAACACAGGTGACAACAGAAGACGTGATTTGATGGGAACTCTAACTTAGATTGCTGCTTATTCAAAAAAACTGCAAAATATTGTTTTGTTTTTTTACATCTGAATTAGGAGTTTTGAGTTTGCCAGAAATGGTTAATAAATCTGCAAGTGTAAGACCCTTAATGCTGTTGACATAATCGAGAAATATTTCAGCTATATGAATATAAAGTGCAGGTGCTGCTTTTGAGAATAAAGATGGAGTGAGCGCTCGGCATCATATCATGAGGAAAAATCTTCAGCAAATCAAGTATAAGAATAGTCAGATGCTGAAAATGTATCCACTTCCATGTTTATACTTTATGTTGACATAGATTGAAAAGGCCAGAAAATTGGGAAAAATCACATCTTTGTATGGGATTGTACAACACTGACGAAGGAGGCAATGACCTTTTTTGTGATGCTTGACAGTAACATCAAAGTTGGTCATGGAGAGAGATTGCGATGATGGACGTCTTACAATGAAAGACAGGGTCGATGCCACTGAGTAAGAAGCTAGAGGGGAGACTTTATGCCATACTGCAGATCTTTAACGCTCAGCCCGAAGCAACAAGCTGCGAGTTTTGACCCTTTGACTTTGACACACAACAGAGCAAATAACGCCAGGGGCTGAAAGAGTGAATAAAGAACAGCTCATCAGTGAATCACACAAGTTGGCTTTGATCGGCAATAGGAATATTTTCTTTTGCCTTTTTAAGCTGCTCTTAACAACCCATTAAGGTATCAATCATTTAAATATTGACCTTTGATTTGTCTCTATACACGTATATCTCCAAAATGTCACAGATTTGCATTACCTCTGGGGAGTAGTTAGAGTTTAACATAACACGTATTCTAGTGGATTCTCTCTCTCTCTCTCTCTCTCTCTCTCTCTCTCTCTCTCTCTCTCTCTCTCTCTCTCTCTACAACTTTAATAAGCCCCACCTATTACTAAACATATTCTTGGTTAAAAAGAAAAAGAAAAAACCATAATCAGAAAAAAATATCAAACCTTATCAGGGTTGTCATTTTTTTTTAAATTCTGTCTAGTTTGAAGAGTGTCTGCAGCGTACTCCAATGAAAATAGACACGCGGTGTATTTGAAATGGACCAGAGCGAAGTGGCGCTGGTGGCACGCTCTGGAGACGGACCGAGAAGCTCACAGTGGAAACGCAATGATTGGTGAGAGTGGCAGCGAACTATGGCATAGTGACGGACCGCGGTAGGTACAGAGTACTGTATGTGGAAGTTGCGGGTTAGGAATTTACCCAAATGCCTCCTAAAACAAACTTCCATCCATGCATTCAATATCAACCGCTTTTTCCAATTCAGGGTGGCGGGGGCCTGGATCCAATCCCAGCTGTCATTGGGTGAGAGGCGGGGTACACGCTTGACTGATTGCCAGTCCATCACAGGGCTGACAGATACAGTAGAGACAGACAACTACGGGTAATTCTGGAGTCACCAATTAACTTAACAAGCATGTCTTTGCAAACATGCAAACTCCACACAGAGAGGCCCTGTCTGACGAGAATTCATACCAAGAACCTCCAGTGTATATATAGTGTAGCAATTGCAAAAGTATAAGAGAACAGTGCAATGTATAAAAAGAACAAGAAATATAGTAAAAGAAAGAAAGCAGGCAGGCAGGCTGTATCTGTCTATTTTCATTTGCTTTCCTAATTATCTGATTACTGCGTGTGCCTGTGGATTCATTCCCTTCTCTAAATATAGGCCCAGATTGTTCCAAAGCTGTTATTTCTCTTTGATTGTTTTCTGGTGAAAGTGAAAGAGCCCTCCCTGCTTAAAAAGATGTTTGAGATGGGTTTTTTTTTTTTTCTTCAACAAAGCATTTGTTGTTAATATGCCCACAAGGCAGAAGGCCTTCCTGTCCCACTTAAAAGCCCCCCCTCATTGTACTTTTCCAGATGTTTCTCTTTGCCCTTTTATCCCCTCGCTTTGTTGTCGGCACAACAAAACAACAGCGAAAGTTTTGTCTCATTAATAATTGTTTGCTCTCTCTCCCGCTCTCCGCCTTTGTGTTGGTGTGTCTCAAATGCCATGTTTGGTGCGCCATGTTGGGATGCAGGGAAATGTTAATGTGGAAGGAAAGTTTTAAAAATAAAACAGAAGGAAAGGGAGGAGGGAAAAGGACGTGTCAGGATGTAGTGAAGGATGGTAATAAGGAGAGACAGAAGTATAAAAAGAGGGATATTAAGAATGCAACCTGCTGGTTATCTGGTTTAAGGTGCTGGGGTGAGTGTGAAAATGGCAGCAGTGATCGCTTGTCAGAGGAGATTTGGATCAACATGTAGCTGTCTCTGTTACATCATGGGAAATCTACGCTGCTTTGATTTTACATGTCAGATTCCCTTTTTGCTTATTGATTTTGTGTCTCAGCAGTTTGATTGATAAGCGAGGCCCAATTTTCTATTAGTGTTGATCCTCCAAAGCAACAAAAAAAAAAAAGGAACAGGATGCTTTTTTCTTTTTTTTCTTTTTTTTTTGGTTCAAGCAAGGGCCTACTTGTCCAAGTGACTGTGTTTGTGCGCTCGGAGGCAGCTGCCTGTCTACCATTGTCTAGACGGAATCATGTGCCTGCATACTGAGAGAGGCGGTGACATGCCGAAAGCTGCCTGTGTTGATAATTCTCCACGACATTCATTTGCTGTGACAGACCCCTAAAAACTTAGTTGCAGGAGAACTTTTTTAAAATATTAAAGCCATTCAGGGATTCGAAAGCAAAGTGATGATCAGCTTTCAGCATAAAAACACTCATACATAACCAGAATGACTTAAAGGGATTATGATTATTATGCATGCAAAGTATTAAATACAATACTATCAACTATATGCATACACCACTTGGTCTTTTTTGGGCGTTTTCAACCAACCAGAAAGGATTAACATCATTAATGCAGGGGCGTTCACAAGGGTTGGGCTGAGGTGACATTCCCCCCCCCCCCGACATCATATGAAGTCTGCTCACTGTATGTTTAAACCTCAATCCCAGAATCCATTGGCCATCGTATATGATGATAGAGCTTCTGAGAATAACGGCAACTTTTTTGTGCTTCCAGTGTAGCTATAGCAGAGAGCGACAAGTTACCTCCTGCCAATACTTCCTTGTTCATGCGTTGCCATTGTTTACAGTGCTCGTAGCAACTCGAGAATTGTAAATGAAGCTGGTTTTCGTAAACCGCAAAGGGTGCCGATGTTCCTTGTGCTATCTACACCGACAGGTTTCCTGCATAGAAGTCAAACTCTGCTGAATACTAGCAGCCAATACTAATTGGACCTTAGGCAGAGAAAATTTAAAGCAGACAATCTCTACAAATTAGAGAGCAGACACTGAATCTGTCAATTTGGTATTTTGAAATAGCACATTTCCTTAGGGGCTTTTTGTTCTGACTTTAGGAAATTGACCTCTTTTATAGTCTATAGAGAATGAAGCATTAGACATTTATGTTTTTATTTAATTTGACTATTTAACGTTGTGAAGGCGCTGTCTGCTAAACTATCCAATCAGAAACTCTACAACAACCTTGCTAAACTTTCCTTTTCCTTTTTGTTAAACCGAAAATGAAACAAAAGTCACTTTATTAACACAAACAATAAGACAGTTGACAGTGCGATCTAATGGAGCCATACAGCGCTAGCATATAGCATCTCAGAACAAATGAAAGACAAAATTGTTGCTAACATAGTAATCAGTATATGCCACTTGATAGGACAAAAACACATTTGCAGACATACAAAACAGCACTGTGGCACAGTATTTACAGACATTGCAGTAATTAGCATGCAGGAATAAGAAGATTATGTAAACCTATAGAGCTACAGATCGTGCTGCAACCAACCTACAAAATAAACTACAAAGACACCACAACATGGCACTTTGACACAACAGATAAGCTCAATGTCCTTAAACACAACGTTGTATGGGGCTCAGAGTTATGTTAAAAATGTATTACGCCATAATTTCAATAATTAAATGTTACTCTTAGTCAGTGTGTCAGTTGAACAAAATCTGAACAGTTAATTATTTACTGTACATACAGTAAAGCAAGATACAACAATTTCAATGTTTGTGCATGAAAAGTCTGACACACTTGTTCCCAGCAAATTCTAAATCCCCTGCATCTCCTCTCCATCTTTAATGGAATCACCACACACACCATCCCCAATCAGCCCCCATAATGCCTTGCTCTCTTTTTTGCCCCCTGGTTATGGCTGTGCCACGCTATAATGGTTCCCTCCCTTATCTGACACACAGTTATGCAAATATTAGGTTCCACCCGAATATCTGGTGACAGGAGTTTCTCTCGCTCTCTCACTCTCTTCTTTTCCCCCTGATTATGCAGCGATAGGCTCGCTCGGCCTGGAATAGACGACTCGCGTATAATCGTGATTAGTCATATCTCGTGTTTGCAGTGATGTAAAAGCCATCACTGCCTGGTTTTTATTGTAGACGGGCGTGTTTCTGTTTGTGTGAAAGACATGCGGATGGACAGGCAGAGGCAGATGGAAAATTCTTTTCATGCCACTGGTTCAGTATGTAATATGCTATGCACCCTGTTTGCTAATGAGGACTTGTTGATTCTAAAAAGCTCCCCAAGCTATCACACATTTCTTTATTCTGCTATTCCATGAAAATGAATTAAACACTCTGACCCAGAGAGAGACACAAGCCCACACAATCAGAGCTGAAAATATAGATTTTAATGGTAAAGTCAGACCAACCATTAACTGCTGCTCAGTGGACTTTAACTCGCCTGACAGCAGTTAGCGGTCAGATTGTGATGCTTACTGACATGTCATGTCATGGAGATTGGCATAGACCCAAATTAATATTAAACACAAATGCCCAGAAAAGAAAAACCAGTTATGATGCTGACACCTACAACATCATTAAGGCAAATTCACAGGAAGTGACATCACTAACTGGCCAGGTTTGGAAAATGTAAAAAATATATTAAAGGTGCATTGCTGACAGTCAAATAATCATCTCTGCAAAATGTATACTATTGCCTTGGAAACTTTGCCAAAGGGTTGGTAAACTGCCTTTTTTCAAATTCAGCAAACACAGAACATTAACATTGATGTCATCAGGTTGATAAAAAAAATAGTTTTAAAAAGAATCAGCTGAATGATCAACTACTTTCAACAGCTAGCTGCTAACTGTGTTTGGCTTTTTGTGTTGCCAGCTAGCTTCACAAACTCTGTTGTGTGGTAAATCCAGTTGGAGGCTACGTCTTTCTATTTGTCATTATTGGTGCAACCAGCTGGACACTTACTCTGTCTGTTTGGTGCTGGGTAGGTAGATAATAAGAGCAAGCTTTAATTCACTATCCCAATACGCTAAAGAGTGATGAAGCAATGCCTGAATAAGAAAAGTTCAGCTTACCTGATGCAAAAATGTTGACAAATACTAGTGTTAAATTGACAGTGTTGTTAACCTTGATCTTTATTTAACTTAATTTGAAAGCATGTTCTTGCATTTAGAAATAAAAAAGCAGTAATGTATGCCGGGTTATTATAAACAAAATGTTCATTATTCCTCTTTTCCACTTACATATAAGTATAGAGACAAGTCAATCAGAAGTCCATTTATTTTTATGGGAATCTCGGTTATCCATGTGCCTGCAAAACTCCTTCCCTCTGTAATATTCCGGTCTTGAATGTGCTTCTATGATGGATAGAAATAACTTGAGATGATGTTGCTGTATTTAAAGTCAGTTATAGACATGTTAACCTATGCTAATTAGCTTATAAACGGTTTCCCTCCAGTCAGTTGATTATAAACCGAGTTTTTATGATAGAAAATAACTTATCTGAATGTAACTCTTTTTTTGTTTTCTTAAAACTGACAAAATTTGGTAGGATTCATCAGTTTTCTCAATTGTTGTATCTCAACCAGAAGGTTGAGGGTTTGAACCCCAGCTGAGAAACATGTCAGATGTGTTCTTGGGCAAGACACTTAACATTGCACTGCTTCGGTGTCGGTGTATGTATGAATGAATTAATTACTTCTGATGGATAATACTACATATCAACCACTGCCATCAGTGTGTGAATGTTATAAAGGGGTAGAGGTGACATGCAGTGAAAAAGTGCTTTGAGTAGTCATAAGATTAGAAAAGCTTTATATAAGCTCAAGTCTGTTTTTACCATTTAGAGAAATGCACTTCCTTGCGTAGGACAGCATGGCATCATCACGGCATGTATTTAGGGATCTAATGAACTGTATGGACACTTAAGTGGAAAAGAGGTGTTGATTTTGGAATAGATTTACAGTTTCAACCACACAGACTGCAAGAAAGTTTGTAATTTGCAGCCACAATGTCTGCCAGGCAAAAGGGATGCATATCACAACATAAACAGTCTGTGTTATCACATTGATATTGCCTGCTTTCAAATAACTGTTGTAAGACAATGCGCTAATTTTGTTGGTCAGGTGAAGCCCCTGTGGCTTGAGTCAGTCAGATAATGGTGCCAGCAAGGCTGTGGACAGCAAGATTGAAGGAGGTGGCTGAGAAGTACGTGAGAAGTAAAATAACAACCAGCTTCTTTCTCTCTCTGGCAAACACACACACACACACACACACACACACACACACACACACACACACAACTCCAGCTCCCTGAGGGGTAGTGATCTGTGACTCCTCAATGTTCTGTGCACATCTGAGATGACAGCACACACAACATGGCCAGCGCTCCAGTCTGGGTTCCACATGATCACCCACAGCAGTACTGTACAGCAAACAAGATTCAACCATACTGTGTACAGACAAGGAAACAGGCCAGGACTCCCACTGAATCCGACAGTGTCACACTCAGACCTCGCCAAACAGTATGAACAAATAGTTATTGGTTTACGTTGGCCTGCTTTATAGTCAGATATTTGACCTCCAGCCTTTAATTCAATAAAAAGTTTGAATATCTTTTACTTCAGTGCCAGACTGAAGTAAGTTATGACCCTGATGATGTTTTAGCGTGAGGACTTTTCCCCAATTTGGCTTAATCACATTTTAGTGGACAAGACACTTTTCTCTTTGGCTCATGCACCAATTGTGCATGATTAAAACCATTCAGTGGCACTCCAAAAAAACAAACCAATTACTTGCTAACCATTTGCTCAAACCAATGGACAAATGTAGACTGCTTTAAGTCTATACTGATTTTAAAGGGATAAAATCACGATGCACAAACATCTAAAAAAAACAGCTAAAGAAAACCAGACTGCCTACGGATCCTGCAACAATTTCTGCATTTGTATGACCATGAAAAGGAACTCCAATGCTTTCTTCGACATATGACACTTTATTATGAATTGATAACCAAGTCTAATCAGCTGGGCTCTTTGTTGAATTTCGTTTAGGGGACATAATTCTTTCAAAGATCCTTGTGCAAATTTTTTTTTAACCCAAATTCTCTCACAAACATTCTATTAATTGTACTAGATTACTATATACTGGAGATTGGTTTAACCATAATCTACCATACATCTATTCTTTATATAAATGTCGCATTAAAAAAACCTAAAAGAGAGCTCTTGCTTACCTTTTGTCCATTTCTTTTCATTATTGGAGAAAATCAGTGTAACCCACAGATTCTGTCTTGATATCCGTTCACTGCATTAATTCGAATTTGATGGTAAACGCACATCTCCATCAGAGTGTTTTTTGCTAAAAGAGTCCTCTTGACACTCATTACAATGTAAGGGAAACGCTGTGATGCTGGATGCTTAAGAATATTCTGATTTACTGTCTCTGTTCAGGCTGATTATATAGGAGCTGTGGGAGAAGTTATTCTCCATAGATATGATCAAGGGTTTCATGAAACATGTGTTTTCGCCTGCGATTCTTGGATGTAAATGTGTACATTCATATCTCTATAATTTAAAAACCCTGAGACATTTTCCTCCCCGTCCTTATTATCGGCAGAGGAAGGAGCAGACCAGATTCAATTTGAGCAGAGGTAGTGGATCATGAAAGCATTTCACCATTCGGTAACAAATTTGATATCCGTCTGGAAGTCAGGACCCAGAACGGTGGTGATGTCGGAGAAAAAGTAAATGTTGCTTTATTTGCCAGTCCAACTTCAATTTCACATCATTGCTGAAACTTTTTTGATCGTATCACTTTTTCTGACTTTTTTTTACATATTAGCCCCTAACGTCCCAGTAAATCCTTATGGATCCACTAAAAAGTGGCCTTATGAAATTCAGACCAATTTCACCCACAGAATTTATGGAAGAGAAGATATACAGAAAAGAGGACTGAGGAAAAGGGCCAATCTTTTCTTATTTAGTTTCTCATTTTATAAGATCAAGTGTTTGGAATGTCAATACTGTCCTCAATACCATCCTGTTTATATTTCATCTCTTTTTGCTGCAAACAGTGCATGCATGAAACATAATAATATTGACAGGGGTCTGTTTCGTCTCTGTCATCAATAAGGGAATTGTTTACTTCTATGTCCGCCTTACATGATGATAATAAATGCTGCCAATGCATAAGCTGGCTACAATAAAGACACTCTTGAATTTCCCGACGAGTTTCATCAAATTGATTCCCCCCCCCCCCTCAAATCCAGAAGTGAGACGAATGAAACAAAATCTCCCCTTCTTTTAGTGTGAGTTTGTTCATTTCTTTACTTGTTTTCTTCAGCTTTTGCTGCACAGTTGACATTTCTTTCAATTCATTAAAAATCGTCTATTATACTTTGGCTTCATCATATTTGATGAATAACTTTTAATAACAAACTTAAACAAACTTTTGACCTAAAGATTGCCTAACCAATGTGTGTTTACTTGGAAATTAATTTAACAATAGCACTGACTTACTTTCTGACAAATGCACTGGTGTAATTAAAGACCAGTTCTTGGAATGAAAAGAAACCAAGGCCAGTCATGTTCTTAAAGGCTTGTCTTTGTTGTCTCTTCCACTGAAATGTGCTCTTTTGCTGTCCGAAATAATGGACAAGTTTCCCTCTACAGTAGACCTGACATTGTGCTCCCTTGGTCTTTTAACGCTACAACAATTGTACTGCATTATACATTGTGAAATAAAAGTAAAATGACATTGAGGATTTCATACAGTGTATGTCAAAAGAGAGTAAAAAAAACCCATATTTTTGTTAAAACTTTAAGCTTCACATTTCTGACAGGAAGACTCTCATGGCTGCCGAGTTGATTGACATTTGAGTACAGGCACTGCTAGGTGTCAACATCTTTGGATTGCTACTGACTGTAGCACACCATAGTACTGTAGCAAAAAACACCAACTATATTTTTCAACAGGCTTATGCTGCGTTATATAACTTAAGTTGTATTTTCTAAATTGAACATTTGGAAAGAATTGCTGTTTTGTTAGTACCCCACATCAATAATGGAAGCTAGCTAGGCTAAGTGGTCTCTACTTGAAAGTTTAAATGGCAAGCAAGTTTATCTTGCTGCAACAAATGTTGCCATATAATGTTGCCAAGACCATATTTGTTTTTTTTATTTTTTATTTGTTTTTCAAAATAACATAAAGGAGAGCTATATGGTGTTAGCTGTCTCTTGTTCACTGTGTTGGTTTCAGTTAAAGGGTATTAACAAAAATGGTTTCAAATTCCTCATACCCATAACAGAAGCTTCAATGATGGAGAATGAATGATCGGGGTGCATACTGTCAAAACCTTTTAAATTTACTTGAATTTATTTTCTACATACAAGTGAAAGCTTAGTCGGTTTGGCTACCTCACCCCAACACAATGTAAGCTAGTTAAACTAGCTTTTATTTGGTGAGTGCTGGGAAACTCACTGTTGTGTTTCTAGTCACATATAAAAGAGAAGAGCTGGTTAAAATGTTCTATAATTCAAAACCTCAGTTATGGGGTTGTCACCATGTGGAGGTAACATTAACATTAGTTAACCTGTGACCTCAGTTTTACGCTCACTAAATTTTTTGCTTTTTTAAAATGTTTGCTTTTTTATATTAGTTCTGTAATGCTATGCTATTTTGCTGTGTCTGTTACCCTGTCCTTCAAAACAGCAGCCTACATGAAGACACTTGCAAACAAAACTTAAAGGTACGGGTAACAGCTGTGTGCCCACTGAACAAAAGGAATAATACAAAGGTTGCCAACAAAGATAGCGTACTTTACCAATGAAATACTAAAGCCTTATTTTCTTTTGTCAAAATAAGACAAAACAAAAATAAAACTTAAAGAACTTGATTTTCTTGTGAAATCTATCATTTCAGAGCAGCTTGTTTATTTGGTCTGTGTTAGTGGAACTACTTGGTTTTTTCTCTCTTTTTCTGCACCAATATCTGGCATTTATCTGCCTACCTGCATTCCTCCTGTCAAAGCTTTTGAGATCCATGGATGGGAAGAGTTGTAGTAAAGCATCAGGTTGGCAGGATGCCTGGGAAACAGCAAGAGGGGGGAAACAGACAGAAGTACAGAAATGATGGAGCGAGAAGAGTGGAGGACAAGTGAAAAATATGAGAGCGGCGGAGGTGCCAGGGGAGTCCATCGTTGCAAAAATGAAAGCAGAACAACAGGACAGAGAGCAAGGATGGAAATAAAAAGCGAGTGAGTAAGATGTGTTTAACTGCGGGAGTTTGTGTAGGAGTGATGGGAGACCCTGCGGGGCCCCGAGGTAATCTGCAGGTTTAGCGCGCTAGCACTCCAGGACCTCGCAGGTGTACTGCAGCGGAGATGTCACAATAGTTGTTTTTTCACACACAAAGATGTAGAGGCACACAGCGCATAAACAAGAACCCATAAAGTTCCACTGCAGATTGTAACCCTGCGGTCAGCTTCTCACCTTGTCATCTCCAAATTTACCTATTACAATAAACACAAGCTACAAGTCTCCAATCCTCCTCTTGCCATCTGTTTTCTTTTGTCTCTATATGTGCTGGCAAGCAATATTAATGAAATATCTTTGTTGCAATGTCGTAAGTAGAGACCTGTAAACACCATCTCTCATTAAGATAAAGAATACGTACTGCACAGACAGCCCATGTCCTTGGATATCTGTCTTCATGCACAGTAGACTATTTCATCAGATTGTGCTTTGTGAGCTGTCTCTGTGTTTTTGTTTACCCCCATAGTCGCACACGCTTCACATGCAATATTTGACAAACTCACACACTCAAAAAAGACAAAGATTTTTATATAGATTTCAGCACTGTGATGTTTCCCAGTTCCGTCTTTCTCTCGTCTGTTTCCATTGTTCCAAGAGAGATGAAAACAATGAGATTTAATCATCCCATTCTCATCTTGCAAACAATTAGATTATGGCTTTGTTTTCTTTCAATCTCATAAGAGAATCTGACACCATTCTTGCCCGCAATACGCACTCATACATTATGGAGATGGCGAAGCCTGCTTCTGCTAATAAGAATTGACAGGAGCTACTGCAGAAATAACAAGAACAGACTTCTTCGGAGTCTCGGGTCCCACCCAAAGCACGGCGCCGTCACAGACACATACATAAGCACACGAACCAGCGTCAACACACTACAGCAGTGGGACATCCACGAGACATCCTCATCAATTATGAAGGAGCTCTGAGTACCATCCATTACACCCAATCAGCTGGAGAAATCACTGTTTTACCACCATTAGCATTCCTCTATTCATTAGAAAACCACAAACACACAAATCTGTACACACATGCAGACAATACACCCGATAAGCCAGGATGAATATGGAGGAACTAAACAGTTTTCAGAATGCAAAAGAAACCAGTTCCAGTCCCTAGTTTATTCATGACCTGAATAGCATGCCTGCACAAACAAGACCCGACTAATGTTAATTAAGCAGAAAAAAAGGCTTGTTACAGGAGGAGAGAGGGAGAATGGATTAGTCTAAGGATGGCTGCGAGGAAGCGTTCGATTTGGAGTTGAGGGTTATAAGGAAAACATTGGCAAACTTTAATACTTCAAAGAAAAGTAGAGTATTGAAGGAACAAAGGGGTAAAATCAGAAGACAGGAGGATTTCGTTTCAATACGCCGCGGTGAGGCAGAGCCAGATTGAGCAGTGCCAGGCGGCATGCCATTGTATTTTTGGCAAAGCCTAAAGCAGTGGTTCCCAAACAAGGGGCTCCGTATCTCATAAAGGGGTTCAAAGACAAATCGAAAAAGATTAAGGGAATGGGGGGGCTGTGCTTTTACATCTCAGGAATATATTTGATATATTTTCCCTTTCTTGTGAAGTACTGGATATTTAACCATTGCATACCTCCAAAAATAATTGAAACAAAACTATTCTCAATTTGATGAGACACCTTAAATGAGGGGCCAAAGGGAGATATTTCAGTTTAAGTTAAATATCATTGAATTCAAGAAAGCTTTTAGAGTTGCCGGGCTGTCCTGGTTTTGGATGGTGCAGATCATTGACGAACACAAACACACTTGCCTGCATGCTTAATGAGCTATGATGCAGCACGCTGCATGGAGAAAAAAATTGCTAATGGTTGCTCCGTGTATGCAACTCCTGTTTTAAAAAGTTCAGATCTTTGACCGACGTGTGGGGAGATTACTTACCATGATGCAGCAAACCCAAGAGAGCACTGAATCACATCTGCAGGAAGTAGCTGAACAAAACGGCAAAATACGTTTTTAATTGACTTTGCATTTAAGACTTAACAAAAAAATTCCACAGACCAAACCAACATTTTACTGTTGAGGCTTTCAGGGGGTTCATGTGTGTGTTTTTCGCATCCTGGTTGTAACCGTGCTTTTGTTTTGAAACTATAGAAAAGGGAACTTATAAGGACTATAGAAGAACTATGAGGTGGACATAACTTTTGACTTATTAACTGAACTGTCTAGAAGTTGAAATGAGACATTCAAAGATTCAGCAGTGTCACTCTTCTCCATCACTGTGACTACAGGGAAACACTGTAAGTTAATGCTGAAAGCCCTGGTTTATCGAGATCATCATTGTGATCCATCTTGTAACAGGCTTCAACTGTTTCAACAAATATGACAGCAATATACTGTCTGTTGTATATTTAACATTTGCTAGCATTAGCTTAAACAAACAACTGGTCAATCGAAAAAACCCCATCTGTAGGGGATTGAGTTTTTTTTCTTCCCCTTATGAATGTTTCTTGTAACATTAATTTTGGGCTTTAGCCTCTGTTGTATATAACGGACAGTGAATAAGGTTGGAAGTCAAGGAGAGAAACAGTGGGGATTGAAACACATGTCTAATTTGAACCCAGGCCACCCACTTTGAGGGCTGTAAACTCTGAACATTGGGTGTGGGAACTAACCACTAGATCACCAGACCTACACACCTGAAGAATTTTACTTTTAATTTCACAACATGCAAAATTAAAATGTTTAGAGCAATATGGCCCTGTTAAAGTGATGCTGTTAAAAAGAGATTTTAAGGGGGCGCCGTATAGCGAGGCTTTGCTCCTCGCGCGGGCAGCCCGGGTTCGTGTCCGGCCTGCGGCCCATTTCTCGCATGTCTCTCCCTGCTCTCTCTCTGTTTCCGACTCTATCCACTTTCCTCCCACTATCAATAAAGGCCAAAAATAAAATCTTTAAAAAAAAAAAAGAGATTTTAAGACCATATTTGCCAAACAAGAAAATGATATGATGGTAGCAGAGATGGATGGCAGGGCTAAAATTACGTGCATTTTAAGATCGCTTCATAAGCCAAAATGTCAATACATGATCAATGTTTGCTGACATTTGCTTGCAGAAGCTAGCACAAGGTTCTTGTAAGGATGTAGCAACCAAACAGCATTGATTTAGTAAAGGGCTTGTTTATTCTTATTTTTATTTCTCCACTAAAAATGCTGTCAGTTTAGCTCAATAGATTGTTGCTAGAAAAACACTGGTAACCCTTGTAATAGGCATAGACAACAGCAGGAGGTCTGATAATATTGACATGGCTTAGGAAGGTATTTCAAACCATTATGTACCATCTCTAATCTATTTTCCTCTAAGGTATGTCCATCAAGATACTTGCTTCTAACCTAGTTAGGAAACAGAATGATCAGTTAAAAAGGTGGACTCGAGCTTACATGACTGGGAGAAGAGATGAGAAGAAATTGAGTGGGAGGGGAGTCCATTTTGTTACTTGTTGGAGGCTTGAAGCTCCAACTATTGATGAGCTTCAACTCCTTCAGAGTGCATTTTTGATGTGGCTTCCTTGTGCTTCATTATGCATGCCATATTGAACCAAACCGATAAGGTAATCAAGTCGAATCAAATATTCATTTGGAAACAATTCGCTAGAGGGCACAGAGCAACCTCAGCCAGAGCAATAGGGACACATCAAAGCGAGCAAATCCTTGAAGTGCATGTGAAGTGAAGATTTAGCTTGGCCTGACAAACGTGAATTCACAAGGCAAAGAGCTCAGTGGATGTTCAGAGTGATTTTAGGCAGATTGTTACAAATGTAGTCTATAACTAAAGGAAAACACACTTTTACGGTAACCTTTCCAATTGAGAAACTCATCAGCCTTTTAGAAAATCTTTGCATCTCCATAGCAACAGTGAAAATATAATGTGTGTTTTGGTGGGAGTATTTCCTGGTAATGTTGCTGCTGTGAAACCAGGCTTTATTTTATTTAAATTTTCACCAAGAACCGTGAGTTTTCTATGGTCAGAGAAAACAAAAAAGTGCATCATTTAGCAAAATGATGCTGTGAAGACTTACAGAAATGAAGATTGTCAATGTCTCTGCATTGTTGAAGTCTATCATCACTGCCTTTCTTTCCATCTGTCCCCTCTGTCTCTTTACCTCTCTAACTGAGTCTCACTAGAGCACTTGTCCCTCACCCTTGGTCTATCTTGATCTCCTTTATATCCTCTGGTGGGAAATCAACCACATACACAAAGCCACGCAGGTGCACACACACACACACACCATTGTGTCGAGCCATGGGGCTAAAAGAATCTTCTATCAGCGTAGCATAGTCTTTCAGGTGGTAATTAGCAGTCATTGTTGTTCTTCTGCTAATCAGAAATCTCACACAGCAATAAGGGTCATTATCTCGCCATCAGGAGAAAAAAAAGACCAGCCTGGCTCAGGGAGGTGTGTGTGTAGATGTGTGTGTGTGTGTGTTATGTGATATGTGCTATGATAGAGTTCAGAGTCTTATCAAATAAAATGGCAAGATTGGATCTTTTTCATTCATTTGCATATAGAAGGGCTTAATATCAATTATGAGATGAAATTGTGTGATTGTTTCTTCCTCTGGTTAATTGCGCCTTCAGACTCCGAGACACATTGCTCTGAAAAAGCTTTGAGGCGAGTTATAGTGTGAACAAAGAAGCGCTGAATAAGGTTCAAAGGGTTAAGTAAAGCTGAATGCAAGACGAAATGGAAGAAAAGGTGGCTTTCAAAAGCAAACAAAAAAAAAGAACATGCACCTATTAAGTCTTCTTATAAAGTTGAATGTTAATGACATAGCTGAGAAAAAAATCAAATGGAAAGAATTATGCCATCATTTAAAGTCAGAGGACATCACTACCTAAACGCTATGCAGCTCTTAAAGTAATGTAACTTTTGCAAAAGGGTTGCCATTAAAGACATAATTGTCATCAAAGGAATAAAGAGAGCTAAAGTAGCACAGTGCTAACAACATGGAATAAATGTATGCAAGACGGAGAAATTGTTCATCATGCTTGTGCTAATGTGATCAAGCAGTGTAATCTGACACAGCCTACATAAAATAAATGAAAAATTAATAATTCATTAACAATCTTTGCGTAGCTGTTAGAACAATAAACATTTGGAACTAAAATCAACTGTTTTGTCACCTGCTAAGTTGAATATTCAGGGTTGCCGTTCATGTTGACTCACTACTACTACCGAATTAATTTTGATGCAATAATGATCAGACACCTGGTCTTTATTTGAATGGTGTCCCAGTGTATAAATCAGAAATTAAGTTCACAAAACACTTGTCAAGGACACCTACACTTCAGAGGACATCCGCCCTGCCATTCTGAACCGACTCTATGCATCTTTAACAAGCAAATGCTGAAATCTCTTCAAGTTTGCCTCTTCCCGACCCCGAGTGTTGATAACTTCGTTTAGACCAAACAATCTTTCGATGAAGGTTACTGTGAATGGTCTGGCATTCTTGATTAGAAAGGGATAAATAAATAAACTGAAAACTGAGGCAACGTATGCTCGTCTCACCTATCCAAATCAATGGTGTCCAATATGTATCTGTGTCCTTGGAATGGTGTGGTTTGGAGAGCTTGGGGACATGATGGTGCACAACAAATGCTGACTGTCTTGTATGGGTTGTTGCTGGTCATTGTAAGTAGCTGGTTCCTACTTTAATATGTTGGTCAAGGTCCCACATGTGAAAGGGAAACTATTACAGACTATCTGGACACAGGCGTTAGTTAAGCATCCCTTTTATGTCAACACACTCTTTGCAATGTTAAAAGCTCAGGTATGCAATTTGATCTATTTCTGTTATCCATATTTCTTTCTCTCATTCCCTCTACCTTGTTTTTACTTTGCTCAAAACTGCCCATTCCTGTCCTTGCTTGCCCAACAGCTATAAGGAGGCAGCCAATTGGACAGTGGTATGCCGAGGTCGGCGCGGCCTCCCTTTTCATTCCACCTCTGGAGTGGATTACTAAATGGGAATGACCTCAGGGTTCACAGGTCCGCCCTGATCAGCTCACAGCGCAGTTCCTCTCTCTCTGGCTTCCTCAAACCTTCTCAGTATCTAAAGGTGCCGATCCTTCATCAAATCTCAAAGACTCTCATATTCAGCTCGCCAGACTTGGGTTGTTTGAATCAACTAGCTCACTCCAACACCAACAAGAGACAGCGTTTTTATGCCCGCTGATTCAAATTTTTTTTTTTGAAGACTTTGAAGATTTACTACAAGATGTCTAAAAAGTTGCAGGACTTTCAAGAAACAGAAAAAGAATACAGTAGTAGAGTGATGTTTTGTAACCATCCACAAGATCCAGAAGGATTAACTTCTACATTTCCCATGATGCAGCTTGGTAGTGCCTTCTAAAGCAGACACACGTCTACAGTAATGTTGTGATTCATGGCTACATTCGTCACTGCAATGACACACTTGCATCTCCATCAGCAACGCAGCTGCTTTCAGGTATAGATAGTGAACCTCTAACAGCCACATCAACTTGAAGAAAGTGATTCATGGCTGATAAGGCAGGCCTGTATCTCAGACGGCAATATCTCTGCATGAATGTAGCAAAATATGGCTACGTTAGCCGCAACTTGCTAAACATAACCAAATCTCTAGCAGCCATGCGTCTTTGTTACACTGTGGGAAACAGGAGCACAAGTGTTTCAAATGGCAGATTGGGAATACAGATCCATTTCAGCTCCATGACAGTAAGGTTAGAACCCAAATGCATCCATTGTTATCACTGTGGTGACCCTTCCATCTGCCGAAATTCCTCTAATTCCCATAATGGAAAAATATGAAAATGATTTGCAGCCTTACTCCATGTCAGTGTCTTATTGGAATGTTTACATTCCCGTCTTTATTAGCTCTGTGGCGACTCCCTCTCCCCCTCAACCAAAAAAAAAACAACTGATTGAGGTTTTAAAGACTCAATCCCAGTTGGATTGCAATTGCAGAGGCTTTTAATTAGATAAAGCTTGGCTGGTTTGAACGTATACTTTACAGTCGTGTCAGGCTAAAAGGGTCCATGTGTCGTAAATATCAGCCAAGGCATTAATAGAATTGAGATTAGAGGGCAGAATGTGTGGATCAGCGTTAAAAAAAAAGGCAGCCAGCAGTAGGACGACTTCGTGCAGTGAGCTATTTATAGCTGCTAAAATGGACGGCTCCATTAATATAAGGCTTACCCTTTCTGGAAATGTAAATCACCGGGCCATGGCTCGATGTCCATGTTATACAGCTGCAGTATGTCAGACTTAACAGTGCCTTCGCTGAGATTTACAGTAGTCTGACGCAAAGCACAGATATCTTCATTTCTGTGTGCTATCTTTGTGGACATCTGGTGTGTTTTAAGTCAATATGGTGTCTTAGCATTTTTCTCTCTACCTCTAAAAAATGACTAAGCATCTAAGATAAGGCATATGGCTGTAAAGGATATGAACACCCATTTCAGATGGCAGCATGAAGCTGGATATATAAATATCGGAAGTGATATCATAGCAGTGTTGAGACCTGTCACTCATCCATTCTCTTTTATTTCAGTCCTTGATGTTTGCATAATTCACAGACAGAGACAAAGTGAGCGAACACCAAAGATGGAGGGAGATCCGATCACGGCCTCAGTGGACACTTCCACAAGGCTGAGAGCTGATCAATAATCTCTACATTTCAAAACTACATTGGATTAAGTCTGACACGCCTTGTTGGGGGAAAAAAAAGAAAAAAAAAAACAGCCCACAGGCTCCGAAGTTTAATTGAGAAGCATCTCACGTCTGTTTCTTTTGAAATAAATTTTCATTTTCTCTCTCTTTTAAAGCATATCGGCTCGCTGCTTTCCTCTCTATTCCTCCTCGTCTCTCTCTTTCTGTCATCACTGACTGTGTGAACACTAGATTCTGCTCAGATACTCTGCTACTGTACACCTCTGCATGTATGAGCGGTATGATTCAGAGCACACAGCTAACCAGTGGAGAGAGAAACCGTTAGATATTTAGTTTACCTTGAGGAGAAGGAAGAACTGCAGCAGTAAAAATACTCCTTTACAAGTTGGTTATCATATTTGCAGTCCCAAGGTTGAGGTACTTAAATATAATTGCTTCGGTCCATATAGTTTTGCCGTCTTGAAAACATGCAACAGGTTTTTTTATATTTTTGTGGTAGCACTGTAAATTTGATGGATTTATTAAGTTCTTTAGATATAATGATGAGCTATATGTTTGAAAGTATTACCTTGAAGCATCATTGGTTGCAACAATGGATGAAATTCAACCATTTATACAAAAATATAATGATTCATTTTTGTAAAAAAAAAAATAAAAAAAATAAAAAAGATATGATTCTAAAGATTTGGGGAATAGACTCGGGATCCATAGAATTCAAATGGAGTCGTCCATTTAAATTCATTTGTGTTGTTGCTACATTCTATTTATATTATGTAAAGATTATTCCTAACACTGATTTACCAACATGTTGGTCATATACAAATGTTACAGCTCTTTTTGTTTGAGCCACAGACTTGAATTTTTTGTAAATTAAATATGCAGATAGAAGTCAAATTGTGTTCATAAATGAACTAGCTCAGCTCTACCACATGAGGAATACTGTACGTGTTGTAAAGGAATGGTGTTGGACAGGAATTATCTTTGGATTCCAAAATTCACACAGGTTCCAGGTAATGAACAGTTCTAAAGACATGGACGCACCTGAGGCAAATGTACATACAGATCACAGTCTGAGGGATGTTGCAGAGGAGATAGAGAACGTATACAATTACATGGAGGTGATATGAAATGATAGTTTCGTGCAGAATTTTAGAGTGATTATCTAATGTCAGTGATAAATAACACTCCTGAAGAAAGAGGAATAAAACAAAGGCAAACCTCCGTAGACTGAAATGACTCAACAGGCCAATTAAAAAGGAACATATTCATTGCCACAGTTGCAATAAATACAGTAATATACTGTAAGTCATGCAGGCCAGGGATGAAAACACACATGCAAAGTGCAAACAAAGCCCTAATAAGAAATGCTCAGACCATGAATGCAAAAACGTGGTGGCTCTATGATTGGATTATAAGGACAAGAAACAAAGGACAAGCAGCCGGTATATGAGGCATAATGAAAATAAAATGTTAATATGAATCTTTCATGGAGGAACCTGTGCGACAATTGCCTACGTGTGCATTTTCAGACTGCTATACATAATTCAGCAGGAGGGTGCGACTTGAGACGAGGAGTTTATTTTTACATTTCACACGACGGTGGGGGAAAAAAAAAGAAAAGAAGTTGATGAAATCTTTGAATAAAAAGATGGTTTAATTACATATAAATAAGCTAAAGACACAACTATTCATGTTGAAATCCACATCTGGGCTAACGCTCCAGGAAATGTGAGCCCAGATGCCTGTTCTCTGCAGGTCTGCAATGATGCAATAAGACAGATGAGAAAAAAAAAACTGTTAGCACTTCAAGCAAGGAAAAAAACAACAATCATAATGCGTAATAAACCGGAATGCAATCTCTGCAATCATCATTAAACAACGATGATGTTTATCCCACATTTTTATTATCATATGACTCTTTTTTTCCCCCTCTATTTGCAGTATTATTTTAATAGCTTTCCTTCTGCAGTGGCACATATTTCCTCGCTGTAATTATCTGATGGAACCTGCTTTATTTGTCATTTCAAGCAATTACAGTATGAAAGTGACAATTTGCCCCACAAGATATTGATGCGTATATCTGTCTTCCTGTTAACTACTGACATAGAGACAGACACCGCTACAAACTGTTCCTGTGAAAAACACATGAAAGAGAATTTTCGAGCGAAAGCTATCAGCCAAAAAAGGCATTTTTATTTTTCACTGACTAACAAGATGAATCCATGAGAGAGCAGCATGGATTCTTTTGGAGCCATACATTCATGTTTGTCTTTTACTCTGACATTGCTACATTTGTACGGTATGTACTGTCATGAGGAAGTACATTTTGCTTCTATTATTTACATTCGCATCTATATTTAAAGGAAATAGAAAAGGTGATAATGGATTTGAAGTGTCTAAAGATCTGGTTCGTCCGTTCTTTTGGATTTAGGTTTTAAACATTAAAAACAGGAAAGAATCAGAAAAGACCAAGTACTTTGAGTTTTTTGTTGCATCTTTTATCACGAGAGGTACACTGGTTAGTCGCCTCTCAACTGGAAGGTCAAAGGTTCAATCCCCAGCTCCTGCAACCGCGTCTGAAGTGTCCTTGTGCATGACACTAACTGTAGCCGTGTATGGCTCACACTGCTTTGTAAAAGTGTGTATGAACTGAATTAGTTTAAACAGATGGTTTACATAGCAGCCTCTGCCATCATCAGGTGTGACGTGCGGTGTAAAAGAGTGCTTTAAGAAAGTCAGAAGACTAAAGTGCTTCAAGCTGAAGTCCACTTACCAAGTCCATTTTGCATGCTCAGGTTTCCGTTCACAGTACGTTGTTGTCCGAGCTGTATTGACCAAAGATGTTGAAGCAGGCTTTGGTGTATGCATGAAAAAACAGGTGGAATATTCTCGGACCTGATGACACACCAGCTCCTGTCTACGGTATTCTAAATATGATTTATTTGTCTATTTAGGCGAAGTGTTTAGCTTCCCTAATGACCTGAAAAGCTGCAGAATCCACCCTACATTTATAACAAACATTTAAGTAGTTTTCTTCTCCTTCTGGAAAGGCCTGAAAAAATAACAAATCTGCATCATGATATTGTTTGGATATTTTCCCTTTGTGACATCACAAAGGGCAATAACCCCTCCTTCAATTGGGGGACACTCCCACAGCTCTGTGTTTGTCCTGCCCTCTGAGTCTGCCTTCTCAGAGTAAACAATAGAGGAAGGATGCAACAAAGCCCAAGACAACCAAGCACTTTAAGAGGGGCGTGGTCAGACAAAGCTCATTTGCATTTAAAGCTACAGACACAGAAACAGTCTGTTCTGAGCAGAGCTGAAAAAGATAAAAGTTTATATGTATGATCAAATAACAATACACTTCACAGTAATGTTTTTGGGGGGCTCAGAGTCGTAAAAGAGGATAATATGTGACCTTAATGTCTGGCGATTGTATGATATCCTCTCTCAATAGAAAGTGAATAACAGAAGTCAGAGATCGGTTCTTCATGTCATCTATTTCAAAGGAGAAATGGTGAAATGGTAGCCTTATTTCAACAGTATGAAATTCAATCTACTTTTTCAACACCAGACTCTGACAGTGAATACTTACCTTACTCTTCTGAGGCAGAAATGTTATATTTTGACATTTAAAAAAACAGCTAATGTTTACAGGAGTTTGCTTAAATTAGCGAATAGCATTTTATCACAGACCTTTTTTCCACTTAATAGGTAGGTGTCTGTATACTAAGCCAAATGCAATTCATCAATTAGAATGGATGGTTTAGAGATAGATATAACATTTTTTATTATCTTTCATTCAAGTTACATCTGGTGACAGAAGTGCGAATTTGAATTGGGGCTAAAAAATCACTGCTAGCTATGAAACGGTTCCAGAGAAAACATTGATGGTAACTGTAAAAAACAGTGAGAAGAAAACACACTCTTGAAAAATAAATAATAATTCAGTGAGTAGAAAGTGTTCAACAAGCGCTCTGCTGTTTTTGGGCGGCTGACGTTGAAAATGTTTCAACCTTTCAGAAGGACGCTGTTGACGTCATTGGTGCTCTTGTTAAAATGTATTATTCTTTCCCTCTTTTAACCTCCTACCAATCACATCTTCTACTCACATTGTCTTTGCTCCGTGTCTGTTGGGGTTAAAAAAAGATCCCGAATAATAATAATAAAAAATAAAAAAACATGCAGTCAAAAGTGACAGAGCAGATTCTGTCATACAGCGGCCGTTAAAGGGACAGAACAGACGAGCAGCAGCGGGCACGGGGCCTACGTGTGCACATTTATAAATATTTAAAGTCTCTGCTAGGATGGTGCACTTTACACTTGATTTATATTTGCATCTACATTACATTCTATAACTATAGTCATAAAAATATATACATATTTACTCTAAGATCAACTGTGCTGTAAAAGGTTTGACTTGTCACATCACTTTTCTGGCGTCCAAGCAGCTTCTTTTTAAAGCCTGGAAACTTAAAAGCAAGCAGCAAAGCAGTTATGAAAACGTCTGAGGTTTGACCCCTGATTTTGTTCTTGTTATATTTTCTGGCATATGTATCACGCTTTGTAGTGCTTGGGTCAGCGCGCTGTCCAGCCGAGGTCTGCATGACCTCTCCATCGTCTCCTGCACCTGTTCTCCACTTCCCCCTCTGTCTACATCCCGTTATATAACCAAGTTCAAAATCGGTCTCCAGGATATGAATTCCTCTTATGAAAGCTGCTTACGTTCTGCAATGTGCTGTCTTTTTTTTTTTTGTCAGTCTCAACATCTCTCTTCACTCTTCAGCTCTGTAATGCTGGTCTGACCGTTCGAGGTACCTCTTATTTCTCCTGACTCCTCTTCCTGTCAATCATCGCTCTTGGCACTGCGGCCTGTCTTGCTCAGCACCAAGTGAAGTTCGTTCAGCAGATTATGCGGCATGATGGCCTCGCCGCCCAGGACAGGCCTCCTGCCGAGTGTCTTACAGCCGCTCTGGGGAGGGAGGGGTAAGGGCATGGGCTGCGAGTGTCGGCATGGAGACCTGGAGGGGAAGCGTTGAGGCTGGACCTCCGGGGTCTTTAGCGTGTTGTTCGGCTTCGGGGGGAGAGTGGTGGCTTTGGATGACCTCAGTTTGACGTCTTCAACTGAAGTCCTCCTGTCTGGCAGCTGGGAGAAAATACGGCTGTTAGAATGGACTGGACTTTTACTCTCTGTCCTAATATCAGCAAAGCTTATTGCGCTAAGATCTACAAAAGATATTTAGTTACTGATTAGGAGTAACAAGACAATACCAACAGATGATGACGTGATGCATGATTTGTTCTTCTGTTAGAAACTCACACTGTATCTGCCACAGTATTTCCTTCAGCAAACGTATCATGAGGCTGGGTTCACCATACGATTTTAATCATGGAGTATTTGGAGGTTTTTTTTTTGTTTTGCCTTTAGTGGACAGGACAGCTGAAGAGGTCCAGGAAATGTCAGGAGGAGAGAGAGAAAGGGCCGAGCCCTGATCTGAACTTGGACGAGGACTGTCGCCTTTGCACATTGGATGCGAATCAGGCGGACCGGTGCTTCACATGTGCCTCCTAGTGCCTCTATGTTTGGATGTCTAAAGCTTTGCAGTGTGGCAACCGTTTTTACTTGCTGCATCATGACTGAGTAGTTTATCCGACTCATCCTACATTTGCTCACTTGTCGGCGATCACCTCATGTCTCGTCCAGCTGTTTTGATTGAAGACGCTTTAAAATCTCATCTTGTTTTTACAGTTACCCTTATCATACAAGAGTATAAAAAAGACTGAGAGCTCCCTCTACTGGTTGAAACAGCTACTGCAATGAGTATTTTTGTCAAGTCAATTTAAATGGTCCACATTTGTATCCATTTTTCATTTTGAAAGTGATATATGTAACTTTCAAGCTTTCTTTACTTTCAAGGTGTCTTTACAGCTTATGAACTTGAAGTAGTTGTTGAGATATTTCAGAGCTTGACAAACTAACACATTGACAGTAGAGCCCAACAAACACGACGCTACAGAGATAATAGTTTTATCATATTGATAAAAAAATAACACTTCACACCTGTTTGCTTGAGTTGTGTGGTGGGATCTTCTGGCCGTCCGTCACAGCTCCCCCTGTGGACAATTTGTGATCTGCAGCTTCTTTTGCGTCGAGGCTTTTTAAGAAAATGTCGGACCCATACTGCGGACACACAACACACAGCCTGAATTAGCAGTGCAGTAATGTACAAGTATTTAAAAAAACAAAACGTTATAATGTTAATATTATAATGAGAACAAAAACGTGGAGATGCTTGTATGCCTTCTAAAGGTCCACATTTTTGGGAGCCACTTTTCTTTGCGCTGCAGAAGGCCTCAAAATAAAACAACTTCAAGTAGAGCACAGTTGCTGTGACTATGCAGGATGTCTAGATATAAATGGATGTTGGCCAGACGAGCACAAGCATCTAAAAATATGGAGAAGTCAGAGGGTGACGATCCTCCGTTCCATCACAGCGATCCGACTGTTTTGCGCTCTCTGGCTAAACTTTCTCTTTAACAATGTCTCCTTTTATATCACTGTGACCCGCAGACCTACACAACTATCTCTCTTTAACAAATCCTTATTTCATCACAGCTCGGACTCGTCCTTGGACCTTTCTCAACCCCCCCACAACCCTTCCAAAGCTCACCCCCACCACCCATCTCAGGCAGCTTGCTTTAAAAAAATGAGGTCCTCCATTGGTAGTTGCTATGGAAACTGTCAGCGCACAATACTCAGTAATAAGTAAGAGAAGGGAAATCAAGACCACTGAAATGTTCTCTGTCTACTTTTCTCATCTGCACTTTCTCTCTGCCCTTCCCATAAAGTCCTGTGTCCTTCCCAGAAGCCCCGGTGTTGGAAGCTGACAATCCTGATATTTAGCGGATTCTGAGGCGGAGGGGGAGAATCCTAATATTTTTAGCCGGCTCCAGTCCTGTTATAGATTTAGCTGTTGCAGAGCAAAGAGTTCTGCAAAGAGCAGAGTAAAGTCACCGAAGCCGCAGAAATAAACACCTTGAAACAACGGGCAAAAATTGGCTTTCTCTTTAGATCAGTCTCCTCACTGACAGCGTTGCCCTTTTTACTCGTGAACCCCAAAACCAAAGGCACTAAAAGGCTTTTACAGTAAGCACCTGTGATAAACAATACTTTTTTTTTTTTTTTTTGCAGACAGGTTCCCATAAAGGAAGCCGAGCTGAGAGCAAACACTGATTAAACAAGATGAAAAAAAACAACACAGAGCC
This sequence comes from Symphodus melops, assembly GCF_947650265.1. NCBI lineage: Eukaryota > Metazoa > Chordata > Actinopteri > Labriformes > Labridae > Symphodus > Symphodus melops. The sequence goes on along the minus strand of NC_136710.1, from coordinate 11,015,931 downwards.
GTGAAAGCTGAAGATGCAGCGAGGTTTTTAAATTACGGATGAGCGTGGCGCTGGAGTTCTGCTGATTTATTTGGAAATGAGCAGAAAATAGACCATAGATTTAGTCTAATGAGGGAAGAAGAGGGTGATTCCACTATTAAGTAGTTAGGAATGAATATTAGAAGGAGAAAAAAATATGACACATCCGTCGCTGCTCTCTCTGTGTTTGCTCTGCCTTGCATTATTTATGCCATATGTGCTGTGTCAGCGACTGACAGCAACAACACTTAGCTGTATCTCGCGGCTAAGTACCACAATGCGATTGTTATGGTCGCCTTGACCTTATTCTCACAGCTTTTCCGCATGAAGTGATTTATGTTATTGCTGAGTGACCTCGAAAACTTTACACTTCTTCCCCTGTTTTTGTATTTCATCTGCCTAACTGCGAATGGGAATGGATGATTGGGATAAATATGATTTATCATATCTCCTTGCTCTGAGATATGGATTGTAAAAGGTGATTCATTCCGGCCGTAATCGAGCGTATTTTTCATCCCAATACGTTGGGATGTGGCCACAATGTGCATGTCACATTCGGTGATATTTTTGTGAGCTTGCAGCACAAAAGTAAAAGGTTTAAAAAGAGAGAGAGAGAGAGAGGATACATAAACTTCTCCTGCACTCCCAAAGTCGCTGCACGCTCTGCTTATCTCATTGCTTGGTAAAGCTTTTTGCATGAGTGCACTCTTAACATCTCTCTGCTGCACGTCACCTTACCTTCATCCTGATGATGTGTGTCACCCAGCTGACCTGCGCCTCCCTCTTCTCGCAGCAGAAATGCCTGAGGAGGAAAAAGCTCGGTCACAGGAGTCGCTGATTTTCACCGCATCATTTTCACACTAATTATAACCAGGTGACTGGATTGGATGCAGCATCTTCTCAGGGGACAGTTCATTGATCAATAGGAATAAATAGACTTGATGGTATGTGGGCAGATATAACCTATGATTACATGAACCTGCTGGGGTAGAGTACGCCTTTGCAGCACTTCTTAGTGCTGTTAGACAGACAGAGACATCAGATACTCTCGATCTGTACAGTAGTCCGTTTTCTGGGTTCAGTTCACTTGTTCATATATTGTTCAGTACCAAACTATAAGTTCACTCAAAATTGACTCGCTGTAAACTAGATGAACTCTCCTTTCAAAGTTTTTATTGCTTTTATTCAACCGTTTACTTTCTTCGCTTTCCCTTTCATCAAAACTGATTTATTCCAAAAAGCCGCCCTGAAGACACAGGGGCCCAATGGTAGACATTAAAGGTCACATATTAAACTTCTTTTCAACCAGTTTAAATAAGCCTTGGAGCTTCTCAAAACAAGGCTGTGGAGTTGTTTTGTTCTAAATCTACTCTGATCCTGTATTTAATCATGCCCATACACCGCCCCTATTTCAGCCCTGCTCATAACAGACTGTTTCTGCGTCTGTAACTTTAAATGCAAATTAGCTGTTTGGCCACGCCCCTCTCTGGGAGGGCTTGAGCGGCTCAGGCTTTACGCACCATGCCCTATTGTTAACGGTGAGAAAGCAGAACTAACAACGAGCTGTGGGAGTGTCACTCAGTGGGGGAGGGGTTACTGCCCTTTGTGATGTCACAAAAGGCTGGGTCAACCTTTTTGCTGAATCTAAAACTAACTACTAGGGTTGTCAAATGAGGAGCATGTTGAAAAACAATGAAACTATATTTTCTATTTCTATTGTTTCAAATAATCAAAAGTTTGAATTTCAAATTTGAAATAAAAATGTTTGAGATTTTAATTAAAATGCTTGGACTGCTTTAAGCTGAGAGCAATTGAGAGAATTTTTTTTTTCATTTTTAAATACATCAGGGCCTTCTGGTTATGGATCAGAAAACTAAATGAAAACAGCTAAAAGGTAAAAAGGGCGGATGTTACTTTTGACTCATCCACTTAGCTGTCGGAGAGATTTTTAAAATGAAATGTGACATTTAAAGATGCAGCAGTTTCGTCTTGTCCATCACTGTGAGTACAGAGACACTGCCGAGGCTTATCCCCTGTTTGCCGAAAAATAGCATATAATTAATTGCGCTAAAAAATGACTGCATTCATTTTGGATCTTAATTAATCACAATCAACTAGTTAACGCTAGTAGTCCTATTAGCTCAGTATACTATATGGTATTGATAGTTTTGCGGTGTGGGGTGTGGATTGTTACTGTTATTACTACATAAGTATATGTTGTATATGAATGAGATCATTTTTCGCGAGAGCAAATATGTGTTAATTGCTAGCATGGCTAAATGAAACAAAAACATTCTTAATTAGTTTGTCCCAATATCAAAAATGCTAGCATCACTTCAGTAACAACATTTGTCAACTTGACTGTAGCTCTCTTAGGCCTTGTTCACATTGCACCTCCAAATCTAAATTTTCAGCTCATCCAGATTGTATGTGGTTTGATTTTTTTTTTTCATCACAAAAAGCCACATGAGATCCGATTTTTCCAAATCTCATTCAAACCACGTGAGGATGTGGGTTCAAATCTGATTCAAATCTGATTCCTACAGATCCGACTCAATCTGAACGTCTGCTGTCCATGGGCTGATGTTAAAATTGTTTGCATCAGCAATTATTAATCTTCTCTATCATCCATTTTGCTGTTGTTTTTGCTGGGCGTTACCTGTCACCATAGAAACCAATGTGGATCAGACCACGTCAATATGGATCTGGTCACTTGCGATTTGTAATGTGGACAGTCAGTCAGTTAGATCAGATTCTGATCAGATTTGGGGAAAAATCAGATTTTGGCGGCAGACTGAACAAAGCCTAACTGTGAGAGCAGATCATGTATAAAAGAAGAAACACATATACACTCAACAAAAATATAAACGCAACACTTTTGTTTTTGCTCCCATTTGTCATGAGATGGACTCAAAGATCTAAAATTCATTCCAGATACACAATATTACCATTTCTCTCAAACATTGTTCATAAATCTGTCTAAATGTGTGATAGTGAGCACTTTTGCTTTGCTGAGACAATCCATCCCACCTCACAGGTGTGCCACATCAAGATGCTCATCAGACACCATGATTAGTGCACAGGTGTACCTTAGACTGTCCACAATAAAAGGCCACCCTGAAATGTGCAGTTTTTGCTTTATTGAGGGTCTGGGGACTCAGAACCAGTCAGTATCTGGTGTGACCACCATTTGCCTCATGCAGTGCAACACATCTTCTTCGCATAGAGTTTATCAGATTGTCAATTGTGGCCTGTGGAATGTTGGTCCACTCCTCTTCAATGGCTGTGCGAAGTTGCTGGATATTAGTGGGAACTGGTACGCGCTGTCGTATACGCCGGTCAAGCACATCCCAAACATGCTCAATGGGTGACATGTCCGGTGAGTATGCTGGCCATGCAAGAACTGGGACATTTTCAGCTTCCAAGAATTGTGTACAGATCCTTGCAACATGGGGCCGTGCATTATCTTGCTGAAACATGAGGTGATGTTCATGGATGTATGGCACAACAATGGGCCTCAGGATCTCATCACGGTATCTCTGTGCATTCAAAATGCCATCAATAAAATGCACCTGTGTTCTTCGTCCATAACAGATGCCTGCCCATACCATAACCCCACCACCACCATGGGCCACTCGATCCACAACATTGACATCAGCAAAGCGCTCACCCACACGACGCCACACACGCTGTCTGCCATCTGCCCTGAACAATGTAAACCGAGATTCATCCGTGAAGAGAACACCTCTCCAACGTGCCAGACGCCATCGAATGTGAGCATTTGCCCACTCAAGTCTGTTACGGCGACGATCTGGAGTCAGGTTAAGACCCCGATGAGGACGACGAGCATGCAGTTGAGCTTCCCTGAGACGGTTTCTGACAGTTTGTGCAGAAATTCTTTGGTTATGCAAACCAATTGTTTCAGCAGCTGTCTGAGTAGCTGGTCTCAGACGATCTTGGAGGTGAACCTGCTGGATGTGGAGGTCCTGGGCTGGTGTGGTTACACGTGGTCTGCGGTTGTGAGGCCGGTTGGATGTACTGCCATATTCTCTGAAACGCCTTTGGAGACGGCTTATGGTGGAGAAATGAACATTCAATGCCCGAGCAACAGATCTGGTTGACATTCCTGCTGTCAGCATGCCAATTGCACGCTCCCTCAATGCTTGCGCCATCTGTGGCATTTTGCTGTGAGACAAAACTGCACATTTCAGGGTGGCCTTTTATTGTGGACAGTCTAAGGTACACCTATGCACTAATCATGGTGTCTGATGAGCATCTTGATGTGGCACACCTGTGAGGTGGGATGGATTGTCTCAGCAAAGCAAAAGTGCTCACTATCACACATTTAGACAGATTTATGAACAATGTTTGAGAGAAATGGTAATATTGTGTATCTGGAATGAATTTTAGATCTTTGAGTCCATCTCATGACAAATGGGAGCAAAAACAAAAGTGTTGCGTTTATATTTTTGTTGAGTGTAGATTCATTGAACATAGTCTATTCACTTTGTCTAGCTCCCCTACTTACTCACTTGGATATAACAATCTTTTTTTTACTTTTGAAATCTCTGCAACACATGAGTCTTTCTGTTAAGAGAGGTTTGGAAGTGAAAAGGGTAAAAGTCAGACTCATCAATAATGAAATGGAGAACCTCTGCACGCACTCACCATTGTTGTTTATCAGAGTAGACAGTGAAGCCCCAGCTGTTAAACAAGAAAAAGACAGGTCACACTTTTTAGAGTTCGCGCCTGCAAAACTGAAACTTACCATGTCCTTTACACCGCCTTCGCTGAAAGATGTACGTTAAAAACACGCTTTCTAAAAAGACACATGGAATATTAAAATACAGAGCCCCAGAACAGATCAGACCAGTTATTAAAATGTAATAAAAGCCTCAAGTCCATTTTGCTGTGAGAGTCACTGAATCTCTGAAACGTTGTTTTTTAAGTAGTAGAATTACTGTGTTGTAACATTGCATGGCAGCTGTGCCCCCCCTTTCTATTTGCCATGTATTTCAGTTTTTTCATAGTGCTGTAAACACATGCTTCATGTGTTGCTTTAAATGATATATTGACTGATTGTAGTGAATTGGAAAAGAGAGTTTAGCCTCCAGCAATTATTGAGTACCTGAATCTCAAGTAGAAAAACAAGAACTTTGTAAATGGTCCGACTTACTCTCCACCAAGGATTTAGTTAAAAGCTAAACACAGATCCCACTTCCCACACTGCAACATTCTTTCAGTGCTTAAAGATAGAGTCAGAAGCGTTTTCCTGATAAATTAGGCCTCCATACATTAGCATCAGTGACTGTCTGTACAGAGGCTGTCCTCCATTGGAACGTTGATGTTTTAGTTGACGCTGGATGTTTCTGGATGGGGAGATCTCGCCTATGATCTCTGTCTAGCAGGTGATTTTGGGAGTTGATGGCATTGAGCGACTGGATGGGACTCAAAACTGTGAACACTGCGTAGTGGACATAGCGGCAAAGAACAGAAAACGACAAAAGTGGATAAAGCTTGTTTTCAAGTTGAGGGTGAACCGTGGTTTGGCAGAGTTGGCCTTCTTTCTGTTGGACCGGCAGTTGCCAAACACTGGCAGTTAGCTTGTGCTAGCTGGCTAAATTATCAGTGTTTCCATCACAACAAATGTATCATTCTCAGGAAGCTAGCAAGTGTACGTATACGCAGGAAATGTACTCTAACTTTGTTGCTTGTGACGATGAGCCCAGGAGGAGGGGCCATTTTTAAACGTTGTGTTTACAAACTGTTACCTTTTCAAAGGAGTATCCATTTGGAATATACATTGTGTATACATGTACATACATCTGTTTCAGTGGGAATGGAGAAGCTGTTGCTGAACAGGAGAGGAGAAGTGAGGAAAGAACAAAGGGAAAGTGGGTGCAGAAAGAGAGAGAGAGCGAGAGAGCCTGCAGCCTGGAGCACCACTCCTGTGAGTTAAGGCAGCCGATCCAACCACGCAGTAGGCCGCTCACAGACAGACCTCTACCTAATGAGGTGCTTGAGCGCTGCCTCTCCTAACCCTCTCACTACCACGCTCTCAGCACTCCGTCTTTATTTCTTTATTCGCCGTGTCACTTCTCCCGCAGCCCACTCAACAGTGTATCTATGATTCCACGCTGTATCATTCTCTCCTTCTGCCCCCCCACCCCCCCTCTTTCATAACACTTTCTCACTCTTATCCACTTTTTTTTTTTTTTTTTAAACCCCCCCTGAAGGACGACAGGCAGCAAACCAGACTAATTTGTCATGCTTCCCCCAGACGGTGAAATTCCGACATGGGCAAAATTATGAGGAATTAATGTGTAATATTGGCTTTGGCTTAAAAAAAAATATATTTCCTCTTTGTTTGACCAACAAGACCTGGAAAGAGGTTGGCATGTGTCATAAATTATAATCACGGAAAAACCATTAAAATAAAAAAAGGAGCTGCAGTGTTTTCTATCCGGACAAGCTGAGGTTCATAATTTGTATTTGTTAAAACGCAATTACATTTAATCAATTGTACTACAGCAAAGAAAAAGGGGTCAGGGGTATCTGCTGGTGATGTTCAACTTTGAGGGAAGAGAAAATGCGATTTATCTTTTTTTTTAGGGGACAAATAGAGAAAAAACTGTTGCACACAATTATGGAAAAAAAATACACTTTGAAACAAACCGCAGCAAAGCTGAATAACAGCGGTTTGTCTTAATAACACAGGAGGTTGTACTCGCTCGGAAAATGCAGGAGTTATTTCGACCCTAATGAGTCACGTTTGACCACATTCATAAAGCAGCCATGTTTCTTGCAACAGAAATAAAACAACAGAAAATAGTTTGATTTATTGCACCAAATACGCCAGCAGGGGTACGACAAGTATACAAAGAGCAGAGGACTGGGCTCATTATTGTTGATTGACCCGAGGATGTCAACCTCCTGTGATTTGACTGCGTAGAGAAGCAGGTGTAAAGGAAAAAGAGAAAGAGGAAGAAAAAAAAAAACCTGTGTTAATGTGGTTTTATTGGCTGCCCACGGAGGGAGAGAGACTCGCCGCAGCAGGGCGATCAACAAGGGTTTCTGTAATATGCGCATGGCAATGAAAACCACTTTGCTGATGGAAACACAGAATATTGCAGCAAATGAATAAATGCACATAAATTGCATTTTACAGAGGCTGGGGGAAACTCAAACCCCAAGCTAGCCGACTGAATTTATATCATATGTTATATTTTGCGGCTTATAGCAGATGCACGTTCCTGCAGTGGTTTAGCAGCTGAGTCATTTCAGTTAGTTTCTTTTGATGCATTTTCAGAAGTAATCTCACCAAAAGGGCACATTTATTTAACTTTATTTGTTTAACACATAATGGATCTTATTGTGAAGGATTTCAGCCCTGTATCATTCTCTAACCACAGAGGATGATTGTTCTCTTCGATGTTATCCATCAGCCTCAGTCAAACTGTCAAAACACAAACACGTTCATAGCTTTGACTACTTCCCACCACATTTTTTTAAAGGTTTGTTTCGGTGTCTTTGTTTAGAGATAGGATGGTGGATAGAGTTAGAAATCAAGGAGAGAGGGGGGGGGGGGGGGGGGGGAGGAGGAGGAGGAGGAGTCACAGGTCAGATTCGAACCATGGCCGCCTGCTCGGAGGGCTGAACTCGAATAATAATGTTGAAAGACTGAGCGAAACATCTCTAACAGTGGACGGTGTCCTGTGGTTAAACTAGGACGACAGGAGATCAAGTTGAGGACATTCTTTAAAAGAAATGTCTGCATGTTTCTCACAAGAAGTGTCATTGGTCCAACACTGACCTACACTGGAATGTGGGGATATTTGTGTGTGCAATTGGAGACAGTCCACTGTATTAAGGTTTTTTTAGAATATGTTGTATTGTAGGTTTAAGGAGGCGCAATGTGCCACTGTGGTCAAATCAGCAAATCAAACTTCATGTAGATTTTAAATAATTAGCAGTCACTCTTCGAAAAAAGTCAACTTTGTTTCTTTCTTTTTTACTTTGACAACCTTTCTACAGTATTCTTCTGTTGAAAATGTCAGATCCACACATTGAGATTGTTTACGGTGGATGGAGAAAGGTGAACTAGCCGGAAGGATCCAAAGTTTGAGTTTTATCTATTTAAAAGTTCAACAGAATTCTGAATGGTTTGCTCGTTGACTTTTATTCAAATTTAAGGAATTCAATTCAACTATATATATTTTTTTTATTAGTCTGTTCATATGAAATGTTGTATTTTTCAGTTTCAAGTAGGGCGGTCAAATTAGCCAATCGTGCACGTTGTTTGTTTTTCTTGTAAAGCGACAACAGCAACTGTGTCAAAGATTGAAAATGTATTTGTTTACAGCTGATGAGCTAACAGGGAGAAACAAACTAACAGAAATTTAAGGTTGGAATAATCCGACATCAATCTTCTTTTTACCAAAAGAAATGGGAAATTTAAGGAATGGACCTTTAGTTAAAGGTTTTGTGTGTTTACCTGGTTGGAGGTTTGAGCTTCTTCCTCAGGCCGAGGTAACATTTCACAGAGTGTAGCTGGATTGCTTTCTCGGCTTTAGTGCACTACAGGAAGAAGACGGCCAGTTTGGATTTTTTTTCGATGAACAAAGTATGGAAGGGAGAAAAAAAAAGTATGACAAGTTAAACTCAGCTTTATGAAACACCAACACAACAATCAATTGAAATCATTAGCAGCAAACTTTTGTCTTCAACCTGACAACAAAGAGCCCAGAACAAAGAAGAAAAGAACAAAAGGAACAAAATCAAGGTTGTGAGGCTGCCTCCGACACCCCCGCATCACCATCCACCACCCAATCTCTGTTTCATCCAACTTAATTTGTGCTAAATACAGACCTGGCAATAATTGTAGAGGCCAAAGAATATCAATTAAATCTCAGTAACACTTCTAATTTCCTTTGTATTTAACGCAGCAATTAGGCACAGTCTCCTGCAACCTGATATTTAGAAACGCTCCCAGTAAAGGCACCCACCCCCACAACGCCACCACTCACCATTCCCCCTACCGCTAGAATTACTGCGCCTCCATCAATTATTAACATTTCTTCACACTCCTTGTGTTATTTTTTTCTTTTCCAAATCCCATGTTTTAGCTGCAGAAATGTGCTGAAAAGAAAAAAAGCCCTCCAGGGATCTCGGGCCCTGCTGGTCCTTTCTGAAGCACACACAGTTTTCCTCTTCATTTTCAAGAGCGAGTGGGAAGTCCGCCGTTATGGTTATGTTGTATTTTGCGGTCATGGTTTTGAAACTCGGATCCAAGAGATGGCCAAGTCATCAGGGAGATGAAATTAACACGTTTCTATAAGCTTTGAAACGCTTTGAAACGATACAGTCGCTCTCTTGTTTTCCCACCACTCGCCTGTCAGCAGTCGATGTGGCATCAGATAAAGCTGAAATAAAAGTGTCCTTACTTTGATATCTCTGTAGAGCAGCAGCTTCTCAGCACGGAGGACAACATATTTGTCCTGGAACTTGTGCCCCGACAGCAGCTTTGAGGATCCATCGCTGAACTTCAGATAGTCGCCTTTTATAAACTGCTTTTGGTCTGTTGTAAAGTGCAAAGAAAGTCAGTTAAAGACTAACAGTTATTGCATGGTGTAATCAATGAAGTATTCTTACATCAATGTAGATAACAGATTTGACACATAAGGCAAGTTAAAGTTACATGTCTATAATCATCAGTTTTCAGCTTCAGCTTTTTGTTGTTGCTTACAGCATGATTTCTTCATCATTTGAAAGGTGTTTAGGGTTTGAATTAAAGCTCCTGTGAGGATTTTTTAGCTGGTTATAAAAACACCTGCAAAAGATGCTGAAGCATTGCCATGGCCCATGGAAGTAAAAAACAACACTATCAGTAATAACACTAGCTCATTCTGTATTTTGTAATCAATGGATGCAACTGTGTCACATGAAGTACACTTGTTTTTATCAGTATTCTATTTTATTTCTTTTCTTTTTTTTGGGGGGGGGGGGGGGGGGGGGGGGGCTTTATTTTTAGAGATAGGACAGTGAATAGAGTTGGTAATCAGAGAAAGAGATTAGGAAATGAACCAAAGGTTGGATTTAAAGCCTGCCAGGAGGGGCGTGCGCGATAACCACTCGATACCTGCGCGCCCCTGTATTTAGTAGTTTTTTTTATTTTGTCTTATCTTGAGTTTTAATCAATTTGTTCACAACAAAAACATGTTTCTCTTGGGAACATCCTTACTCTAAACCCATGACAGCTGGGACTGGCTCCAGTCAACAAGTGGTGCAGATGATGGATGAATGGAAGCGACCTAAGTTAACATCGTTTTACCATGTTGAACAGTGAAGGTCTAAAGACGAGGAATCTATGTTGACTCTATTTTTTCAGATGTTTTTGTGGCTTTTTTGTGCCTTTATAACAGAGACAGGACAATCAGGACCAAAAGGAGTGAGGAATGACGTGGGAAAGAAACCACAAGTTGGATCTGAACCTGGGCCACCCGCTTGGACTATAGCTTCTATACATGTTGCGCACGCATTAACCACTAGGATACTGGCGCCCCGGTCTTGGTGTGCAGTTAAAGGGTTGCTAAACAAAGTATGTTATATTAAAAGAGTGGGAAAAACAAAAGCCAAAGCTTTAGCCAGGACGTTTTCAGTCAGTTTAATCCCAAAATGTATTTATTGGTAACTTTAATGTCAGAATTTCAATGTAGTTTCCCATCCATGCATCAACCCAACAATTCATCCATCCATCCATCCATTCAACCCAACAATTCATCCATCCATCCAAGCCAACTATTCATCCATCCAAGCCAACAATCCATCCATCCAAGCCAACAATTCATCCATCCATCCATCCAAGCCAACAATCCATCCATCCAAGCCAACAATTCATCCATCCATCCATCCAACCCAACAATCCATCCATCCATTCATCACTATCAGATTTGGCAAATTTCAAATATATCCATCCATCGGCAAATTTGGCTATGATGCATCTCAATTTATCTAATCAATATGTTTTTAAAAGAAATGTTTCTCTACAACTGGTTTCTTGTTTCACCTTCTTATGCTAACTAGTTTCCATTCTATCGAGATTGCATTTAATAGCGTGTATGATACAGTTGACATCCAAACATTTCTACTGGTCAAATAACAACCTGATCCTCAACACAGAAGTTATACTTCACCTTTCCCATCCTCCTCTCTTTTGGCCTCTGAAAACTTCTTGAGAACAAGATAAGCAGAGCTGGGGTAGTCCAGGTTACTCCACTCCAGCACCTGCTCCAGAATTTTCTCACAGTGGTGCAGCGGTCTCTCTGTTCAAAAATATAAAGACATGAGGTCAGTGGGAAGGGGAAGTGATTGGCAAGTGAATCTGCCAGGAAATAAAGAGCAATGGTCAAACAGAATTGGTTGTGTAAAAGAAGTCAACTGCAGCAACCAATGCACTTTGTCTTCTGGTCTTATTCAAATTAAAAATGCATGAAACACAATCACATCCTCATAAAACCTCCATGACTAATTCCAGTTAACCAAATAACTAAATTATGTTGTTGTTCTCGCCATTTTCATCACAAAGCAGTTTAAATTATCTCCAGCATATCAGGAGCTGATTATAAAAACACACTCATGTGCAAAATAGCCCTATTATCTCTTCCTAATTGGTGCACAGGGTACATGCTATCAGCCCCGCCAAAATAAAAGTGGGTAATTTGTGTACCAGCACCCCTGCTCTCTCTTCCCTCCCTTGTTTTTCATAACCGAAGGAGGTAAAAAGCGGCACAATAGCATAACTTATTCATAGCTGGGCTTATCTTCTCTGTGAAATCTCTGCAGACCACGGCCATGGAATTAGTTCCTCATTTCCCAACAAATATTAGCTCCCCCCTTTTTTCTGCCTATTGTCCTGGCTAACTGTGTTTATCTGTCGCTATCCTCCAAAATGGCTAATTAAAGCACTTCCTCCCCCCTTCTTTATGGTTTTATGAGCAAAACCTGTCACGCTTCCGCCTTCAAAATAACTTGTGTTTACTCTTTTACAGACATTGTCTCGGCATGGAAAATATGCTGAAACGACGGCAGATATATTCAGTATTCAACACACTTTTTTTCCCCTTTTCTTTTTTTTTTTTTAGAGGAGGACGACTTGTCCTCTGTAACTTTGTAGGGAGGAAAAACAAACACACGAGTGCCACCTAAACTCTCAGTGAACTGATGAAAAGTGCACGTGGACCGCCAGCTAAGCAACTCCTGCGACAAATCTCAACTTTGACTTCCCCTTGCTCGCTTGCTTTTCCTTGATCAAATGCAGGTGTGTGCTGTGGGCGCATGGTAATGTAAGATGAGGAGGGTCAGCGCCCCATGTCGATCACGCGAGGAATACGAAGGCAATTTAAGACACATGAAGGTTGGAATGATTAATTAATGTGCATTTTATCAGAAGTGACGAGGCTCAGCTAATTTCTCAGTGTGTTTCCATGTTCATGGACACCAGTTCATTAGAGAGATTGTATAATAGTCCAATCAGAGGGTGAACAGATGACAGGAAGGGGGGTCTTTGTATGTGCTAGTTTATATGATGAATCAGTTACTAATAGGAGGACATTTACGGTAAAGGTGTAACTGTTATGTGATATGGGATTTGATCGGGCCTGAACCAAAGAAGGTTTTTTCACATCAAAATCTAAAAGAGAAAGAAATTCAGGTGTCTGTGTTTGCATCACAGACACCTGGAGCAATATAGGGTAACTTTAATGTGAAAATAAAATATTCAGTATGATTTTAGAGGTCATATAATAAAAGCTTTGAATTGTTACGTTTATACAAAATACAGGCTAAAACAGCCTTTAAATACAGGACTTAATGTCACTCCTTGTTTGAGAGAAAGGAGATTATATTTGCTGGTAAAAGATGCTTTTTTCAATTGATTAAATAAAAAGGACACTTTTCAATGCCTTAATAAAAGATTCAAAGATGTGAAATGACAGGGCTTGTAGTACAAGTGTCAATGTTTGCAAAACATTCAACATTTCCATTTCAACACTGATTTAACAGCAGGAAGTGTTAATTAGGGAAACACCTGTGTCGGACACACGGCTCTGAGCTCTGGAGCAGATTTGACTCAATTAAAGCTCCTGTCAGGGTTTTTAGCCAGTACTGAAAGTTAATAAGTTAATCATGTCTTCACATGAGCTAAAAAAAAATAAATAAGGACGAGACCAGCAGCATTGAGATAGATGATTTAGATTTGATTTTGTTAATAGCTGAAACCACTGTCGCACGGTAGGTGTCAGACAAAGATATGCAAACACCTACAGAACAGATTCACAGAGAGTGATTAACTATTAAAAAAAAGCAAATCAAGAATGTTTGTTAAAAAAAGACGTGGTCTGAAGAGGAATAAAAGGAAGCATTTTATCCATCGGGGGTGCCAAAGTCAACACAAATTAAAAGTTCCTCAGAGGAGCTTTAAATGACGTCTTTCAATATTATTTACGTTTTAGTTCGAACTCTTCTATTACATTCTATATGTACGGCATTTTTAATGACAGATAATTTTTTCATGAATGCCTTTATTTGTGGAACAGGCCCATTATTGCAGAACAGTCAGAGGAAGTTACATGCTGGTGTTGTATGAAGATGTACGTGCACATGAATTTATTCTTTAAAAAGTGTTCAGCTCCTTAAGCTGAAAAAACTTAAAGGGTATACAGTTTGATTCCTGGCCAGGAGACCCTTTGCTGCATGGCATACTGCTCTTAACCCTCCCAGGCATTCCCTATCTCTACTGTGAATTTCAAGGCAAAATGCCAACATTAAGGTTACTGCTATCCATGTATAGAGAAAGTTGATTTGTGCGTAGGTCTGGTTCCAGAGTCAGGACTCTTTAAGGTACTGTTTGGTTCTTGAAAACGGATTTTTACGGCATATCTGTGATACTTCTGTAGCAGACTTTCATATTGTTATCAAACATGAACGAAAGTCCAGAGTGAGGCGATGTGTAAATGCATGCAGGGACTATTCAGGAAATGACTCTTTGGGCGAGTGGGCGGAGTTTGATGACATACTTGGTGGGTGATTCTGAGATCGTTGTGCGCCTGATAAAGCAGCTTCCTTCTCTGCTCTACTCCCGAGATTGCTCTTTTTCACTCATTTCTACATAGGAAATGCGTCCAATTACACAAAGCTTGATATAAAAGCAGATAAATGTTGCCATATTTTAAGTGTGAGACTCTGTGGCTTGGTTTTAATTCCTGTGTCGTCTTTTCTACGTTGCGTCTTTACTGCTGGCGCCTTGTCCTTACAGCACTCAACCGTTAGATGTGTGGCATGATCCCAGTTTGACGTCGAGTGCTTTTGTATTGATGGTGGACAAACTGAAGCGTGGTGCTTTTCATTGACGAGCTGTCGACTCCAAAGCAGATTTAAAAAAAAAAAAAAAAGTTTTTCCCTGGTGTTGAAACAAGTTAAAGCAGAATGTTTAAATCACAGATGAGGATTTGATTAATGCACCACTGTCTCCACTTTGTCATTCAACAGAGCTTGCTAGCTTGTCTTACAAAGGTGAGTGCCAGTGCTTAGTAGAGTCTATGCGAGCGACAGAGAGGAAAGTTGAAACGAGGCATCGGGGTTAAAATGCCACACCGTGCTGCATTGTCGCGGGCAGTTGGGACACTCAAGTAGCAAACAATCGATTCAAGCGGATTTTGTCACTGACGTTCGTCTGGCGTGCTGTTGATTCTAGTCGGTCTCGATTCCCACAATAAAACACTGAAACAAGAACATAAAGAAAATGTTGAGGAGGTTTCATACTGAGAAAGCTAGCATACCTAACTCTCCATTCTCAATGACCTCAAAGGTGGTCCAGAGGTCGTCGTCGGCGAAGGAGATGTTCTTCATGCTCAGCGTTGTTTCCGCGAGCTCAGAGGGCCGCATGCAGGGAGACATCTACCACACAAGCAAGAGAGACATCAACACACGAGTAGAAGCAAAGAAAACGATAATAATAAGGAAACATTCTGCATATAAAAGCTCTCTGAATCGACACAAACATCTGCCTGAGCAAAGCGCTTTTACTCCACAGAGAGAAAAGCAGAGTATTGTAGTCAAACGCTGCTCCTTTTCTAACCCCATCCGCTCGCTGCCCTTTGAAAAGGGGACCGTAACCTACAGCGGCCTGCCCGGCTTGTAAAATGCAATTACTCACACAATTAAATCAGACGTTTCTTTGATTGCTTCGCTTTTGATTTATTTCAGCGGCGGTAATCCCATCAGGTTAAACCACAAATGTCTCAGCCCGATTCTATCAACCTCTCCACCTCTCATTCTACCCACCCTCGGCCCGCCATCTTCCCCTCCTCCTTCTTACTTATTTCACCTCACCACAGGGATCTATTTTGAAAGCGCATGCAAAGAGGACTAGCACGCCCTCTCTTATACCTTGATCAAACAGCAGTTCTCCGGCTCTCTCTTTTCCAAGTACACCTCGAAAATCAAGTCCCCAGCAGGAGAAAACTGAGGGAGGGAGACGGAGAGTTCAGTTGAAAAACAAAAAAAAAGAGCAATGCAGCAGGATTAATTGGCTTTTCATCGTAATTCACACACTCCGGCGTGGCGCGAATCACAATGGAGAAAAGTGAAAGTAACAGTTTGAGGATTTTTAAGAAACCCACAGGTCTTTAACCGAGCTGGAGGCAAACACAATCCTGTCGGTGTTAAAACAAGCTAAATAAAGAGGACGTGTGTGAGATGAACTTGTCAACGAGAAGGCGTAGGGTGCATGTTTCACCTGTGCTAAAACGGAAAATTCTCCTCAGCTCTTAGCTGAAGGTGTGCTGTTGGTTACAAAACCCTTTTTTTTTTTTTTTTTTTGGAAACGCACCGTGGAACATTTCCCTGGATTGTTGTTGCCAGTGTTGAACCCAGCAGAGGTGCAAGAGAGAAAGAGAGAGGGGGATGCATTCGCTGTAACCGCGTCCTTTTTGTTGTATTTAAAGACAAACCACAGTGAAGAGAAGGAACCTTTTACATAATGATAACCTTTACAAGTGTTGCCTTTTCTTTATTTCAGATCTGATATTTTTCTTCTTTAATTTTAGTCTGATAGTGTTAGGGTTAGGGTTGTTCTTCAATTTCTGAAAGCTACAAAAGTTAATCAACGTAAGGAAGGAAAGAATGAATAAAGCACCATCCAATCCTAATGTTTCAAACTTCAGTCATGTTTGCTCACAGGAACTTCTCCTGGTACGATGAGCTTCTTATCGCCATCTGTGTCTGTGTTTCAAAGAGGAGCTCAGCACATCGCCTTCAGCTTTATTCAACTACGTGTCATCGAGTCTCGCATGGAAACACTGAACACTACATCCAGCCATTATATGTTCTTATCATTCGCAGGGACCCCATGGAGCCCTCAACCAACGTTATCCAACTGAATGTTACAAAACAGCAACAGCCGTCTTGTTTCAGATCCTTGTCGCCAATCGCTGAAAAGTTTTCTCAACGTTTGCTCCGGTTTGTCTTCTTGCTTTACCTGAACTCTTTCTCGCAGAGACTTCTCTGCTTCTGTCGTCATTTTTTTTTGCCCTCTTTAGCGGAACGTACGTTGTTCAGTTGAACTTCTCTGCCATCCTCCTGGGAAGCATTTGATTGGTGCTTACCACCCCGGACCTCAAGGCAGTGAAAGGTCTGGGTTCATAAAGGTTTATAACACAGAGATGATGTCTTTGTTTCGATCCTTTTTCAGAGATCTTGATTTATTGATAAGTGTTTGGTCGATAAAAAAGCCATATATATTTCTATTGAGCTAATAATGCTAAAACTTTAGCGCATTATAAAAGGAGAAACCATCAAAACAAATAAGCTGCGGAGTATTGCTAAATAGATAAAAATATGTAACTAAAAAAAACACAGTTCTTGCACAGACTAAAATTAGAATTTGAGATAATCCTTCCGTTCTGCCCTTTGATTTTTAACCTGCATTTTAATAGATTGAAGTTGAAGGAGGAACATTTTGTTCTTACCAAACTTAACCTGGGTGAAATTAAAAGGAAGGCTTTTTAATGGCCTTTCTAGCTGACATTCACAAGGTCAATCCCAGCAATATTTCTCTTGTCAGTACAAATCACAGCACCTTTCTCAGTGTGTCGAAGTTGTAATCCTCTGTGCATACATTACATTTGTAAAAAAAAAAAAAAAAAGAAGAAGCTGATAACGAGGTTCAAAAGGTTGTTCTTTTAAAGAGAGAATCATGATTAATGCAACAAATCTGGATTTTTTGTTTTGTTTTGTTTTTGTCATTTCATTGTGCAAGGCAACTGAGATCCATTGTTGGTTAGAGCTGGGAGAACTGCCACATATGAGAAAATAATCCACTTCAAGCTCCCGCAGGTCCTGAAGTGACACTGAAATCACAGTCTTTCAAACCAATGGAGCGAAAGCTGTAATTGTGAAAAAGTTACACACACATGTGCGGCCCTCTGGGTTTGCCAAGTGCACTCCTCTACCTTCCCCATTCATTGTTAAGTGATGGAAGGGATAGCAGGTACGAGTGACAGGCAAAGACAGACTATGACAACTTCCTGTGCAAGAAAAGATGTTTTAACTGTGTTACTTTTGATGGGGAGATTTCTTGGCTAAGAGTTAGAAAAACAGTGATGTTCTATATGAAATGAGGGCATTTCTCATCTGAAGCAAAGTCATACTCTCTCTACACTCGCTCTGGCTGTAAATGCATGTATTGATTTTAAAGTCCCACTTCTAGCTTACAAGGCATGACATTGCCTTACACCTCATTATAGCGCTGATTTACTTACTCCCTCAGTCTAGACATACTATCCACTTACAGGGCACAGGCCTCTTTTTCATTCCCTGTCTTTTGAAGGAAACAGATGAGGTCAGAACCTTCACCTGTGGAGACCGAGCCCTCTGAGATGAGCTTCCTGCAAGTGTCAAAACAGGCACTGTGTTGGTATTCAGGTACATACCTAAGTGCCCAATGTTTAGCTGCCTTCTTTACCTTAAATCCTAGCCTGGGCTTTCCTCCCTGCCTAGAAATCTTCTTTCACAGGCGGAACTGTTTGGTCTTTAAACTTACCTACCAGTGACAAGGGTAAAAAAAAAATCTAATTTCAGCTCTAGAGTAATGTCTCGCAATTCCTTGCATGAAAACTTCAGGTTCAAGCTCTGTGACTATTGACGGTTTCCCCTCAATGTTTTTTGGGGAAGTTCCCAGTGCACAGAGGATGATATTCACTGACTTTAGTGGCTTTTTCTCTCGGGGCATCACATGAGCTTGAGGGAAATGGAGCCATGGGGTTTGGAATAGAAATCTGCAGGATGGAGGATATGCGAGAGCGGAAGAATCTGTACGCATGTTAACATATTGTGGGTGTCAAAAGTGTTTCTGGTTTGTGTTTGTTGTCGCCCAAGTAGTGTTGTCTGTAATTTCAGCAGGCACTTTCAGTGGAGGAAAATCAGTTCCTGTCGAGTGAAGGGGGTTCAGAATGCATCAGACATGATGCAGTCTCAAAAGCTGTCCACACTTACTGGTTGACAATTTAAGACTTTAACTCACCTCCTAAATTCCAAATATGTTAACAAGTACAGCTAAATAGCTACTCTTAGATGTTGTGCCTGATTCCAGCTTCATTCCTACTTATCAAGCCACAGCAGTCTTACCGCTCTTCATTCCTTAGAAGAATCTGAGCTTTTTAGTTGTATTACATTTCATTAATCAGGTCGAAATACCAGTTCAGTTGTGAACCATTGGTTTACGATCAACATCTCAGCTGTTTGGAACTAATAAGGCTACTTTTGGTAAAATAGCAACATGTAACTCTGACAGGTAGCGTTCGAAATTGGTACTACAGTTCATGTTCAAAAAATTGGAGAGAGGTATCCCCCCCCCCCGCCCATTCTTCCCAAGAGTTGATGCAGACATGGGTTGCCATGACGAGGACATAGAGGTTTCGCTCTGTACTCTCTACATTCCAACCTCTCTCTATTTTTTTTAAAAGCATCTCCAATATGCATCTTTATTCACCACATGTGCGGGGAGCTTATTAGAAAAAAACACAGTTTGCTCATGACCGTCCATCTGCTGCAACAACTTTTTTGGGTTGCTGTTTGCGTGGTTAACCGAGGGGCGTCCAAAACAGCAGTCGCTTAAAAGATGCCTCCCTTCTCTGGTCAAAACAAAAACAAAACATTCAGGACTGGAATCAAAACTTAAAAGGAGAACATGTGTTGTCATAAAAACTAGCACTTCAGATCAGCTTGTTTTCTTAATGTTTGCTGAAATAGTAAGGTCATTTTATGATTTAATTCAGTTGGTATCCTACAGATTAAGAAGCATGTTAGCTAACTCATTTGATTCCATACCATTTGGCCAGTATTGCCACTGGATATCTTTCCAGTTGGACATCGTCAAAGCTGTAATATCACAAAATGTACCTGTAAATTCCCCAATAGTTTCCACTACCAGCCAACACCATTTTCATGATTGGTTGTTAGGATGCATATTGAAATGAAAATGCTATTTTATCTACATTAAATGAGCTACACTTAATATCCAGTGTGAAAAGCTCCAGAATAAAAAAGCCACCCAGGTGCTCTTTCTATGCATGATAGTTTATATCAACCAACAACTACGAGGTGCAGACTTTGTAAGCCTGTGGGTGGGGATATTTTTAATATATATTTTCAAACCTTTTTTTTATGTGGTTATATTTCATCAAGTTGAGAGCTCTGCATGAAATGGACAATTTAAATGGTCATTGTGACATTTCCTTTCACTTTAAATTCTGAATTGGTGGCTCTGCTTGCCGTCTTCTCAGAAATGTTCTAAACACAGGTGGAAATGATGATCCCAAATATGAAATGGAACTGAGAAAGGAAAAGAAAACCTAGAAGGAGATGATGAATGTGACTTTATAGTGAGTGTTCAGCTTTGATTTGCGATCCCTAAAATAAGCTAAGCAGTTATCTCAAGGGAGACATGACTGACATTATTACACTAAATGACTAAATAACATTTCTGACCAAATATTTACTACATACAAACTCTTTATATCTAAAATTGGTGTCCAAAGCCAAAACGTTAAAGTTCTTTTCACCTCAGACAGGTTTATAATAGCATTTGCTTTCCACAGAGTAAAACCGCAGCCTCACAGCAGCTGACATGTTCTAAAAGACGACAGAAGCTATTTCAGTTTCCAAGAGCAGCGGCAGAATGTGATTTAATTATTTTTTATTTATCTCAACTGGATGTTTTCTGTCTTGTCTGAGTCACCCCTGCATGAAGTACTGATCGTAAAGGTTAAAGAACAAAGCCCTCATTTTCCTCCTAATCCGCCAGCTCATCCATCCACATCGTTATTTTTACCAGAAAAAAAACCGGATGCTTGTTTGAATGAACCTCTGCTTTGAGAGCGATGACGCAAGCAGGTGAATCCATACAAACTCACAAACACATATCAACAGGAGGAAGGCTTTGCTTTTGGCCTTAGTATTACATCCCACACTAAGCTAAGGAAGTAAAAAAGACACTTTGCTTGCTGTCTGATTGTAAAATTCACTTTCGTAAAGAAAACAAAGAAACTTACTCACCTGCATTTTTGATTGTGTAATATAACACAACATTTGGCGGGGTCGAGAGAAATGTTCCTTTATCAAATCCCATTTTAGGGATATTCAGTATATCAGTGACAAAAGTGATAGAGGTTGTGAATATGTGATAAACTTAGCTTAGTGGCGACAGTTTGGCTCAGTGGTTCGAGTATGCACCCCAAATACAGAGGATACAGTCCTGGATCCAGCGGTTCTAGGGGTTCAAGTCCAAAATCAAGCCTTTAGATGCATTCCCCCTTTTCTTAGTTTCCAAATGTTTCCTGTCTTCAGCTGTCTCAACCGCCGAAATAGAGAAGCGTATCAAATCGGACAACGGTCCTCAATTAGGTGCGAGGAAGATGTACAGGAATAGGAAACGCAAAGACCGTCAGATCAGTTTCAAAGTGAAAGTTAATATACTGATTCACGATCGTATTTCCCATCAATTTATCGACATGTTGAAACAGGCCCCGAGCGAAATTCACAACAACCTCATAAAGACAAAGAAACATTTTGTTTGCATTTTTTTTTCATGTCTTAGCTGAGTGGAATAGCAAAAAAAAAAAAAAAAATAGATTACCAGCAAAGAACAGCACATCGACATCAGCCTCAAGTTAAACTCTATCAGACTTACTTCTTGGGGCTACTGGCATGTACGACAGTAAATCCTCTGCATAACAATATAAACACAATCCACAAACACGATGCAAAATATAGACTTGTCATCCACTTGTCTCTTTTTTATTTCAGGGTATCCTTGCATCCTTTTTACCCTTTTGTCTCCTTCGTATGATTACATTTTCATGTTTTCACTCCAGTTTCCTTCTCTCAGGTTAATTAGACTTGTATGTGCTGTCTCATTTTAGCTTGTTTGACACAGTGGTGATCTCCATTTGAGTTGGACTTACTGTAGAGTCTTTTTTTTCATTCCAGCGTGTGATGAAACTGTTCTCTCGCTCCATCTGTTGCACCCGCTCCTCCGTGACCTGTTGGAAATATTGCGAGCACACACAAACATACATGAATTCAAAGTCAACCTATGGAAACTTTCCTTCAGTCTAATTCAAACAGCTTCATAGAATCTCATTTCCAGAGGTAACATGGCTTTATGCACTTGAACACATCACAAGGCAAACTGAATTAAACCAGTAAAAGGTATCATGCTCTTACTGTTAAATTGGGTTGTTAAGCGTGCACTTCTCAAACTAAGTCTGAAGAAAGAAGTTGGCTGTGAGTGTTTGACACAGCTCAGCGCCAAGTGAATACTCGTTCCTTTCACAAAGCTCTGTGTGCGAAATTACATTTTTTTTATTCCAACTTTTCTCTTCCTGACATCATTATCATTTTCAGAGAACAATTTGCTTTGTAAGACTCACGAATGGAAAAAGATGATTGGGGGAAGCAAAAAAACAAAAAAGGAAAAGTGGAAAACTCACAGTGAGTGTGTGTGTGTGTGTTTAGGCCTGATAGTGGGCGCCGCTGCCGCCAACATGTGGCACAGAAGCGGCACGTTAATTAGCGAGATGTCTCACTCCGTTTTATGTCACAGACCATTTGTATTCGCCGATTTTTATTGGTTGAGTTTAATGGCGGTTTGCCATGCGAATGGCCACATCAACTGATTTGGGGGGCGAATGCTCCTCCTTCAAATGTCAGAACAAGAGGAATCTGCGAGTTCTGCGAGGAATTAGCAAGCGCTCTGTTGCTGCGTTTTCCACAAGACAGGCAGCTCTCTAAGGGGAACACTGATCCCACCCTTTCCCCCCCCCAGACACATTCACACATCAGGAAAGTCAAACCTGTTGTGAAGATTTGGCAGCAACAGCTCTGCTTCCCAGATGGTTGTGAAATACAAATATCAATATTTTAAAGACCACGGTTATGTAGGATTGGGCAGTTCCTGATCGTGATCACAAAACAGACGAGAAAAAAATGGTGAACTGGAGGGTTGGATAATTATATTGACATTTATCATGCAGATATTTTCCAATGAAAGATAATACTGCTGTGCATTTTGGGAAATGTAGAATTCATGGAATTGGTACTTGACATTCTGTCACTTATGAAGACGGCAATACTTTGTTGTATACCTTCAAAGTAGGAAAGTGAGACTTTTTTACCAGTAGATGTCGCCCTTGAGTACCAGCATGAAACCAAAACAAACTACGTTTTGGACACACCTTTGCCGTCAGCAGTATGCATACAAACCCATCCGCTATGCATGTTTGCACAAAGGAGTTAAGCTGCGGTGTTAGCAGGCTACTGTTAGCATACTTTAGTTGGCAAGTAGCTTCACAATGCATACAAGTTTCCACGGAATGATCGCTTACGCCAAAGTAAAAAGGCTTACGTGACATTTGAATATGCCGTGATTTTGTGATTCTTCTTTTCTCTTGTCCTTGACTAAAACAGCTTTATGTGCAAGGCGAGGAGCTGGCCGTCCGGTCCATGTAAACAAGACTCTGACAACAAAACAGCAGGCGGGACTTACGTTTCTCACTCCTTGTAGACAGTCATGACTCACAGAGATATTTACAGATGATTTACTTGATTTCTACTATAATCTTCCTTTTAAAGGCATGGTTTGTAAATTCCACCACCAGGGGGCTCTCATTCCAAACGATAAGAAAAGATGATATTGAGGCTGGTGGGAAATCATGAGAGAGATTCTCTCGGTTACTCCCCCCCCCCCCCTCCGATTAAAACAAACTACAAAATGACCGTAGTCAAGACAAATTGGCCCAAAAAAAAGTCAATTTTAGTTTAAAATTTACATTTTACACTTTTAAAAGGGCTATTTTTTTAAACATATTCTAGTCAATCTTCAGTGATTAATCACTACTAAAATAAACGGTGTATGCAACAAAAAGAAAGCAAGCGAGGAAGTCAGACTGTTCAACTGGAGAGAAAATGTGATTTTATTTTTCCACCCTCTTATTGTTTCATCATGAGGTGATTTTTTCCTATCAAAATCACTCTTTTTCTGTTCAAGAACATCAGAGTCATAAGCCCTGCATGTTTCGCCTCGAGCTGAAGATGTTCTGAACAAGGACACCGCTCTGTTTTTTTTCCCGTCATGGTGACCCATTTAGTTCTTCAATGTAATATGTGTTTTCCAGAGTTGTGTATTGTCACTGAATGCAGGGTGAAATCAAAACACACCCTTAGTTTTCCATCATTTAACTGTCTATTTTTAAAGCTGACTTGTCCAGAAAGGGTGGTTTTCTGTGACTAATATATATTGTTTTTTCCTTAATTTGTCAGATTTTTAGTAAACAAATGTGCATTGTTTTCAATTTTCAGGAGTCAAACAAGCAATATCCTGTTGTCAAGCCTGACTCCGTTGCCCTCTTTGTGCTCATGTCCTTCACTAGGATCAGCGCCCTCACAAAAAGGTAAAAACACAAACATATATTACACACTCACACTGAAGAGTGTAATGTAGTTGCTGATGAGGTCTTGGATGACACTGGTCTCCTGTGGGGTTTGCCCTTGGGTCTGGAACAAGCAGGAGGAGAAGACAGAGGCCAGTTTGTCACTTGGCATCTGGTTGAGGTGGGAACACTGATGGATCCTGAAACACAAAAAAAGAAGGTTAGAGGGAACACTTTCCTTGAAAATAAAGCATAGTGTTAAAATATTTGGAGCCCCATTTGTTGCCAAGTCTCCTTTGTGTCCTGAGCCATTTTGTTTAATTGTAGGCGTTACGTTAGCTAAAGCCCACGTGTTCAGTAGATTACAGAAGGTTTAAACAACCCGAACATTCGAAACATAGGACTGACAATGAAGCAATACTATATATTATGTTTACTAATAACGAAACAGCTTGATTGTGCTTTTAAATAAAGGATAACTCTGGCACTTGCTGCCAAAAATAACACAGCTAGCATCATGAACTTTATGGTGTTTGCTAATTGAGTTTGAAATAATCACCCACTCAGTTTTTCTTGCTTGCTGTCTGAAAATGTTACCCTTTGTGTTTATGTAAAGGAGGTGCCATGAAAACAACTTAACACTCCCCCTCTCCTTTCACTCTTTACCCTCTCAGTGCTGTCAAAACTAAACCTGCGTTTTCTTTTTATTACTTTGCTTTTACCTGCTCCACTTTTAAGAAAATATGGGCTCCAACTGGCATTTTGGACATTTTCCCTTTGTGACATCACAAATTGCAGTAACCCTGGCCCCAGGTGGGTGCCACTCCCACAGCTCGGTGTTTGTTCTGCCCTCTTAGTCAGCCTATTCACCGTAAACAATCGGGCCTAATGCGAGAAAGCCTGAGCCACACCCCCTTCCAGAGAGGGGTGTGGTCTGACACATTGCATTTACATTTAAAGCTACAGACTCTGGTCTGAGCAGGGCTAAATTAGGGGGGGTTGACTCTTTAGAGCCGGCAAACCCATGTTGCCAACATCAAATGACTATTTGCAAAACTTGCAGTATGCCCTTTATGTCTGCCGACAGCTCTCCTAGCCAGTCCCTGAACTGGGGGTCTTCCATCCACTCATTTTTGAATTTGCATGTCTTTCTGACATTGTTACTCCTGTAAAAAGAGGAAAACACACATTTGAAACTAATTACTGTCCATTTGTGTTGTTTAATCAACCTGTCAAGCCCATTGAATTACATTTGATTTGTTTTATCAGAAAGCAGTTCGATACCTTGCCTGTCACCTACCCCGCGGCAGCAGGTTCAGACTAAAATAGTAAAACGTAGAAAAAATCCAAACAATTTTTTTTGTCAGTTTGTTTGTTTTTGAAGCTGATTCAGGCTAAGTACCAGATTAATTCTATTTCATAACATGATAAAACATCCTTACTGGAGCTTTAACTACAACTAAACATTAGTTTACATATAAAACTATGAAGCTATCTTTTTTGCCAATAGTAGTAGATAACTACCATTAGATGGAAAAAGAGCTTTCTTAGGGGTTGAGATGGTTAAAGAAAAAAAAGAAAAGAAAAAAAAATCTTTCTTCTTCATCTTCTGACAACTCAATTCACTTTACAACGAAGATCACCCATTTGCACAATGGTGATGATCAGTATTAGCTAATCCCATTCAGGCAAATTTATATGCTTCGGTCGGAGCTGCAGGAGCAGCTTGGGGTTTATTGCCTCATCCAAGAACATATCAGACATGTGGCTGCAGGGGGCGGGGATCGAACCCCAAACTTCAGAGACACAACCGATGCTTACAGCGTTTGGTATTCCCAGCCGGTCTCTCATTCAACAACTATCCATACCTGACCCTTTTATGTATGTTTTCTTTGTTATATTTTAGTGAAATTGGTTTTTTCTGGTTTAAAAGTCCCATGAAAGGAGAAGTGTGAGAAGAAGTGTAGAGTGGCTCTCTCTCTTGATGCAATAACAACCAGAACACTCTTCTTTTTTCTTTTTCTTTTAGCTCGAACTCCAGTACATCTTCAAAAGTATGAGCACATTATAGGATTCTTCTTTTAATAATGACCTAAAAAGAAACATTAGCTATAACTACATACATTTAGGTAAAAGGAAAAGTACAATAATTTACCCTCAATGAAGTGCAGTAGATGTACAAAGTAACTTAAAGTACCTGATTGTTATTCATGTCCTGTTTTTGACGTTTTAAAAAGCGAACACATTTCCCCTTCACTGTAATAAACTCATTCCAGGCAGCAACTCTGACCGTGATATAACCTCCCTTACACAAGCTTCAACTGTGTGTGCAGTGTCTGTGAGTGTGTGTGTGTGTATACCTGTACAGATGTTGGAGCAGAGCATCAAGCGTTGACCTGTTTATCTTTGGCAAACTCTCGATGAAAGTCGAGTACTTCTTCACTCTCTGCCTCTCGTCCTTCTCGTCTGCAAAAACAAACAGACTTGAAAAGCTGGAACCGTATAACAATGAACAAACACATTATGTTCAGTGATTCCTCACATACCCAGAGCTGACACCCAGTATGGATAGAGCTCCTTGGTCAGCAGAGCGTCCTCTGCCTGGGATAGAAAGCTCTTCAGTGTGTCAGTAACGTCCTCAAGCTTGTGCTCCTTCTCGCGCAGCTTCACGTTACGAGCGTCTCGGGTGAACTCCTCCAGAAGCAGGGTGGCTCGAGGAGGGTCGCCCGGCCTCTGATAGACCCCCTCGTGGCACAAACCTGTGCACAAAACAAAAGACAAATCTGGATTCTTTAAACGAATCAAGTGTTTTGTTTTGTTTTTTTTCCAGAACTTTTCTTGGACTTTTGCACATTGTTGTGTTCCTTATAGTCACTGTCTGGACAGAAAGTTACAGAATATAAATGTTTCATGTAAATGAAATGCAATTAAAGCACAAACGCAACCTTACAGGAGCTCAGATGTGGGTTTCAAACAACGTTGCATAATCACATTTGAATCTAAATTGCAGGTAAAAGAAAACTGTGTGTTGCAAATGAACCCTCAGTGTTGTTCTACAGTTTGAGTCAGAGTAAACATTTACAGTGCTTACCACTCATAAAGAGATTAATATAAATATAGAGAAGGTTGCAAAGCACCTGTTGCCTCCAATCTTACAGAACCATACTCTATCATGGTACTGTATGAAACATGGGTACAAATAAAGTTCATTTAATAAACCAATGAACATGCCAAAGATACCAAATAAAGATATATTCTAACATAAAAAAATGTAATCATGAAAAAGACTATATATAAACAAAAAGATGAAAATGTATTACACAAATGATTAAATTCAATAACATGACAACTTAATAAGATTAAAGCTACTGTAAAGACCTTTTAAGGTGGTTATGAAACAGACTGAAATTAATTCTAATGCCTTTTTATTACCTACACTCGGTAACAAAAGCATCAGGAACAAGATTGATCACGTCTGTCGTCATTTTTCAGGTCTGCGAACACTGCCAGGGGGTAGGTGTCAGACGAGTGAAATACTGTATTTGGACTCTGAAGAAACTGCCTTTTTTTCTTTTTACACTGTCCATTAGAAATTGGTGATGCGTTAGATTGAAAGACAGCAATCTTTGAATTTGACACCAACCAAACATTTTTCACAGGAGCTTTAAAGGAGAAACACATTTAAAAACAAATAGTCACACAAAAGAATAACACTAAACATCTGATGTTTCTAGATAAAAAGTATAGAAAGGAGAGATTGTGTCTGGCATAATATCAGTAGATACTGTATATGTTTATATTTTCTTTATGATGCAGCATACTATGCTTCTAAAGTTGTTTCTACTTCACCTTTTACTTTCTGTTAAAACACTGTAACTCACCATATTGGGTGACAAAAGCAATGCAGCTGTCAACTATAATAGGGACCCCATTTTTAGTCAGCTGCTGGTCGCTGAGGCCCTTGCCATCTGTGCCGGCAGCCAGCGTAATGGCAGAGTGCCACAGTGCAAAGTCCATCTTGTTGAAGCCGTGGATGTAGACTGTTCTGTATGAAAGACAGGGTGGAAATCAAAAATAGG